>NC_088406.1:31217082-31817082 GCF_034236695.1 Oncorhynchus nerka | reverse complement strand
AGAGTATGCTGCGTCTCAACTGATGGCGGGTACAACACAAACACTTCAGATGATGTCAAATAGAGTCTAAGCTTCAAAATGTGTGAACATTTAAAAAATCTGAGTTTACAATATTTGCAAAAAATAAATGCAAAAAATGTTACCTTTGAGCACATCTAACCCCTAAATGTTTTGTCATTCAGGTCCACAAAGTTATTTTCTGACCTTCGTCAACTAGGTATCAGAGCAGCACATGTGACCTAGCTATGAAAACGTGTATAGTAAGGCAGTAAAATATATAGTCTCACTGTGTGTTATTATTATAATAACTTTTTGTGCATTTTACCCCCTCTTTCATGATATCCAATTACGATCTTGTCTCATCGCTACAACTTCCCAACGGGCTCGGAGAGGCGAAGGTCGAGTCATGTGTCCTCCGAAACATGATCTGCCAAAACGCGCTTCTTAACACCTGCCCGCTGAACCCGAAAGTCAGCCGCACCAATGTGTCGGAGGAAACACTGTTCAACTGACGGCCGAAGTCAGTCTGCAGGTGCCTGGCCCACCACAAGGAGTCGTAAGAGCGCGATGAGCCAAGTAAAGCCAAGTAAAGCCAAACTCTCCCCTAACCCGAAACGAGGCTGGGTCAGTTGTGCGCTGCGCCATGGTACTCCCGATCACGGCCGGTTGTGCCACAGCCTGGGAATGAACCCGGGTCTGTAGTGAAGCCCGAATCACTGCGATGCAGTGCCTTAGGCCGCTACACCACTCGGGAGGCCCTCAATGTATGTATTGATAGATACAGTACCTATCTGAGAAGTAAATGTGAGTTCAGTTCAAACATGATTTCATCACTTGTTTAAGGTCAATTATTCCGTACAGTAGTTCCCCTTTTCGAGGGTGTTTGCTTGTGGAAAAGTATGTGTGGTAGCGTTGTTATTGTCATTCCTGAGGAACGGTTGCTAATGGTAATGTCTGATAATGGAGACCCTGATGTGTAATAATGGATCTCCCAGTTCACACATACTGACTCCATAATGAAGATGCCTACTAAAGATGTTCAGCAGCCGTTTTGCAGTCTAATTAGTAATGGGGCATGGGAGACTCGCAGTGGTGGTGGTATGTTTCACTGAATGTAAAATCTAATTACAAATCAGACTGTTTATCCTTAAGGATTCTGCTGAATCAGAACAATATAATTGCATTATCACCATGTAAATGGCTTTCACATTAAAATGTTAACTATACCGTTTAGCATCGACGGGGGGGAAAAAACGCACACAGATTTATATGTTTGATCAACCATGTAGAGAGGGGGGTGCGTCTGGCATAGACAGGTCATGTTATTTTATGTCGTGCTATTTTATGTCGTGCTATTTTATGTCGTGTTATTTTATGTCATGTTATTTTAAAAGGCTGAGCACCTAGAAAAGTGGCTAATGCAGTTTTTAGAGATTACCCACATCATAAATACATGCACTAACATTCTACCTATGTTTAATGCACATACTGTATGTTGGATTAGGACTACTGTGTGTGTGTGTGTGTGTGTGTGTGTGTGTGTGTGTGTTTGTGTATAGAGCCCAAGTATGATGCAATGTAACTCATAAGAACGCAGTGAACAGGACAGATGTTGTAGGTGTGGTTGATGTGGCTAACCAAATCAAATTGTATTTGTCACATACTTCGTAAACAGTGTAGATTAACAGTGAAGTGCTTACTTATGGGCCCTTCTCAAAAATGCAGAAAGAAAAAAAGAGAAATAATAGAAAAATAATAACACAAGGAATAAATACACAATGAGTAACGATAACTATTCACAAAGTCACAAAGATCACATAGAATTTATGAGGGAAATATTTAATTAGTCACTTAATCTGGTACCTAAATGCCCATGCTTTGACCTACACACCCATGTGAATTAACTTGATTGATCCCTATATGCCCAGTGCACGTGTTTGCTCTGGTATGGATGGATCACCTTGGTGACTCTCTCAGGGTTTGTCCCTTTGAGCTTGGTATTTTCCTCACATTTCATCTGCTTCTCTTTGTCTTATTGACTGCCACTCTTTTACCTCCTTCTAGTGTTTAATCTCTTGTACTGTCTCCTATGTCTTTATCACAGATAAACTTCTCAATCAGTCATTCTGTGAATGCACCAAGTTATGTTTCCTGAGGTATTTTACAATTAGAGTCTTCAGAGGCCTTTTATGCATAGTACCAATAGTAAAGTAGGCTGAGGGGTAACAGAGGCAGGACAGAGGCAGGGGTGGATAGACAGTGAAGGAAAGACAAATTAGTCCAGCTTGGTTTCTCGACACGGCTTTATTTTTAAACCTGGCACAGACGGTAAGATTTAAGACCAATTTAGTGCCTGCTATTATTAGCTGTCCATTTTAAAAGTGCTGTCATTTGCTGGGTTGAGGAAAGATGTGTGTGTAGGTGTGTGAATGTGCCTGCTGTACCCAGAGGAGTCAGATTGATGCTTTTGCATCCTATGATCATTCTGGTGTGAGAGACTGCATGTCTTTGTGCTTATTTCTATATGCCATATGCTCAACTATGAATATTTCTGCTAACCCTAGAGTCACCTTTCATATTAATATGTGCTGCTGGAAAAGACCAGAGTGGTTTAACGATCAAAGGCTAGGATCACTGTTATGGTTTCACTTTCTGGGCATTTTCTACACTATAAGATGAAAATACTGTTTGTGTTCACAATATGCTAACTTCATATCTGTTCTCAGAATACAGAGAAATAGACACAAACCACAGTGTATGAATGAGCCTGCATTCCAATGAATTTGGATCAGTTACCAATTTGATGTTTTGATATGCACAGTTGCACCTCTAAAAAGAGGTGGTTCCTTTTTAAAGAATCTGTGTCCCCAGGAATCTGTAACTTTGTGACTGCTGGTAGTAAATGTCTCATTAGTGTTGCTAGCCTGAGCTTTATTATGTGTTGCTTTCCCTCTCTCTATCAGCCTTTCCCCAGAAGTGATTATGCTAATTGCTGTTTGATCAGATGATTACATTATAATTCGATTAATCCGGAGTACTAAATGCTCTGAATACATTTGCGTCTGCTTGGCTTGCTGGCTTTACAGAGCTAACGTCCCCTGTCACACAGCGAACACACAGGAGAAAGAGACAACCCTAGAACATGTATGTTTTGGAGGGATGGTGTGTAGTGAGGAAGGGGGATAAGAAAGCAAGCGAGGGATTGACGGAGAAGAGAGGAGGAGGCAGGTTGGCTGGGGGATTCTTCAGGGAACACATGCTGTGCTCCTTAGTGTTAAATAAACATGTTTGCTTTACGGTTTGGATGTGATAAATGTTTAATATAATACGTCTATAACGATTGTCAAATAGGTCTGGAGTACTTAAGTGAGTGTGGCACATAGCATATTTAAAGGGCCCTGGTTATGGGGCAGCTAATAAGATGACAGGAGCCAGCTGCTGTGACATTAGCACTGACACACTTCACAACGCCAGCTGTTCATGACGGACTTCTGTTTAACAACAGTGGAATGTGGATCAATGTGATCACTTCTGTTGGTTTCTCAGCTGGTGTTACATCACTGTCTAACAATAAATGGGGCGTTTGCAACTTATTTTACATTGTCTACATGATTTATTATCTCCTGGGCATTTTCAGTTGATTTTGTTGACCTTTTCACCTGTTCGCCTATTTTACTATTTTAATTCCACCTCCACACTGTAGAATGTGTACATTTGCCACCACTCTGGAAGATGCTGTTCCCATAGCGAGCATGCAGGTTGGCAGTGATGAGTATATGCAGGACAACATCATTGATGCCCCTGCACCTGTGGTCAGTTCATCATTAATTCTTCATCAGTCTCCTTCCAGTGTTTGTCTACATAGACAGTTATCCATCCACCATCTAAAGACCCCTCAAACTACGCTATCAACAGTATGTAATATACTCAATTATTCTAACTCTGTGTGAGGAAGCTAAGCAGGGTTGTCTGTCAAAATACCGTTGACCCCATGTCCTCTTGACTTGGGGTGTGTTCAGTTCGGTTTACCGCTGCGTTTTTTAACAGCCTTCGCGGTATGTTTGATCCCGTTTGGTGGCTGTGGCGAGGTTTGGCCTGGTCAATATGGGTGTGACAATTAGAAATCGCAAAACTCGTGCAGGACACCATACACAATCGCCCTCTGGGCCACCATAATCATGCTGTCTTTAACTGGTTATTCAGTACAGTAGCATTTCCTGTACAAAGGAATCCGACAAAGGATATAAGAAGAATTCAGCACACTATACTCAAAAGGTTCACTGCTCTTTCTTTATTCATACAGTCCAGTGTGACTATGCCCTCCTCATCTAAAAGGTTGCCACCCAGTGTTGGTCTACTATATCATGAAATGAAGATGGTCTAACATCTTGGCATTATCTCTGTAGGTTTAAGCAGTGGTTAAGTTTAGTCTACACGCATTGACTCCCCCATGCTACTCACAGGATTTGACAAGGGGATTAGCTTCAGCTTGCCATAAATACACCATGTTGTTTTCATTTATGTTCATTTGTTTGTGGAAAGTTGACCCAATATGAAAATGCTGCACTACCAATTTCTTGAGAAATATGGAAAAAAACCTGCTCGGTTAATGCCTCAAAGAAACTCTTTCTCCACACTTTAGTGTTCATATTGCACCTCAAAATACTATTATTTGTACCCTGGTACTTTTATTCAGCTGTAGTAGTAGCAGCAGAGGGAGTTGCTATAGTTTGGTATCCAGTATACTGTAATCCCCCATCAGATTCTCCCCTCCCGTTGGTTCATCAGCAGCATGATTTAGACATCAACGTCTGGAACGCTGACATTCTCCCTACTGAGATATGCTGCTGCTGCTGCCTCCTTCTCTATTAATGAGACATCCACTCTCACCCGTTTAACACATGAAAATAAAAGTAGATCTAGAGAGGTGCACCGTGGGGCTCCGCTTTACCATATCCTACTCCTCTGACATCAGACGATGGATCTGTCTTTGCATATCACCAGTGAGCAGAGCAGAGCAGAGCAGACAGCGGCCCCTTTCTTCTGTCATGTCCTGGTTAATATTCATGAAAGCAAATTGGGAGACTGTCATTTAGCAAGTTCCTGTACAAGCCCTGTGTGTAGCCCTTGGGCAGAAAGAGGAGAATGCTTACTCACATTGGATAACCCCCCTCATTGCCCCCTACCTCTTTCCTTTTCTTCCCCATCTCCTGTCTCTGCTCCTGATCCCACTCCACCTCCCAGGCACAGCACAGAGGGCTGCTTTAATTACCCAGCGTTCCTGGTTGACAGAGCCTGTCACAGTGCAGCAGCTGCCCGCCCCGTCTCACCCTGCCCCGTGTGCCCAAGCCAACTGAGAGCCCGACGACAGGCCACTGGCTCACCAGACGTGACATGGGTGCCCTATAAAATACTTGGACCCAACTGATTAGTCCACCATCCCACTCTCTCTGGATCTCCCTATTTCTTTCTCTCTTTTTCTGCTCTCTATGTCTGTCAGATGAGCTCATGATAAAATGATGGGCAAAATATGGAATAGCACCAATGGATGATTGCAATTTAAACAGTAAACATCCAAGCAAATGCAGTACATAAACTGTACATGTGGCTGTATTCATTAGAGGAAGGCAGTAAGGGGTTAAAGCATGCATACATGTTGTTCGAGTTTGTACCATCAGCATCGATTGCACGTTGAATTAAACGAAGCGCCTCCATAGTCCTGAAAGCCCTCTGTGATGGCTGATTACACCTGTCTGTCAGCTGATGAATTCTACTGCCTTTGATTGATCAGCTTAACTCAACAAATTTGAATATTCATATTTATAATCATATTTATGACAACTGTGTTGTGTAAACATTGGTTTTTCACACTGCACCTATATGTTAATATGGGGGCCTGTTCTGGGCGCAGATAATAATCATGCTAAGCATTCCATCCAAAAATCACAACAAGGCAGTTGCATAATGGCAGCGTGATTGAGAGTTATTTTCATATTAAAATGAGAGAGGAGCCATCTGGTGCTATGGAATGTTGATGTTAATGGACGTAATTTCAATACTGAAGTAAAAGGATAATAGATTGCAAATTGTTGTTACTCTCAAGTGTTACACTTTCGGAATTACTGCTCATTGATGTGTTTCATTACAGATGTTTTCATATTAGCATTATTGTTTTGTTTTACCAATCTAGTGCTGATACCACACATTTAATGGAATGATTAAGCTATCATTCTCTGTGCATATACATAAATTATTTCATGCACTGCTCTGCTCAGTTGCTTAGGAATTAAACATGCATTCACAGTAATGATATACTGATAATATTCCCAGGTGCATGTAACTACTGTACAGTAGTTACTTTTATATAGTATATCTAGTATGTCGATACCCCTTCAAATTAGTGCATTCGGCTATTTCAGCCACACCCGCTGCTGACAGGTGTAAAAATAAATAAATAGAGCACACAGCCATGCAATCTCCATAGACAAACATTGGCAGTAGAATGGTCTTACTGAAGAGCTCAGTGACTTTCAACGTGGCAACATCAAGGATGCCACCTTTCTAACAAGTCAGTTCGTCAAATTTCGGCCCTGCTAGAGCTGCCCCGGTCAACTGTAAGTGCTGTTATTGTGAAGTGGAAAAATCTAGGAGCAACAATGGCTCAGCCGCGAAGTGGTAGGCCACCGAGTGCTGAAGCCTGTAAGCATGTAAAAATCGCCTGTCCTTGCTTGCAACACTCACTACCGAGTTCCAAACTGCCTCTGGATGTCAGCACAAGAACTGTTAGTTGGGAGCTTCATGAAATGGGTTTCCATTGCCGAGCAGCTGCAAACAAGCCTAAGATCACCATGTGCAATGCCAAGTGTCGGCTGGAGTGGTGTAAAGCCGCCACCATTGGACTCTGAAGCAGTGGAAACGCGTTCTCTGGAGTGATGAATCACGCTTCACCATCTGGCAGTCCGAAGGACGAATCTGGGTTTGGCAGATGCCGGGAGAACACTATCGGTCCCAATGCATAGTGCCAACTGTTACGTTTGGTGGAGGAGGAATAATGGTCTGGGGCTGTTTTTCATGGTTTGGGCTAGGCCCCTTAGTTCTATTGAAGGGAAATCTTAACGCTACAGCATACAATGACATTCTAGATGATTCTGTGCTTCCAACTTTGTTGCAACAGTGTGGGGAAGGCCCTTTCCAGTTTTTGCATGACAATGCCCCTGTGCACAAAGCGAGGTACATACAGGAATGGTTTGTCGAGATCGGTGTGGAATAACTTCACTGGCCTGCACAGAGCCCTGACCTCAACCATATTGAACACCTTTGGGATGAATTGGAATGCTCACTTCGAACTAGGCCTAATCGCCCAACATCAGTGCCCGACCTCACTAAATCAAATCAAATCAAATCAAATTTGATTTGTCACATACACATGGTTAGCAGATGTTAGTGCGAGTGTAGCGAAATGCTTGTGCTTCTAGTTTCGACAATGCAGTAATAACCAACAAGTAATCTAGCTAACAATTCCAAAACTACTACCTTATAGACACAAGTGTAAGGGGATAAAGAATATGTACATAAAGATATATGAATGAGTGATGGTACAGAGCGGCATAGGCAAGATACAGTAGATGGTATTGAGTGCAGTATATACATATGAGATGAGTATGTAAACAAAGTGGCATAGTTAAAGTGGCTAGTGATACATGTATTACATAAGGATGCAGTAGATGATATAGAGTACAGTATATACGTATACATATGAGATGAATAATGTAGGTTATGTAAACATTATATTAGGTAGCATTGTTTAAAGTGGCTAGTGATATATTTTACATCATTTCCCATCAATTCCCATTATTAAAGTGGCTGGAGTTGAGTCAGTGTGTTGGCAGCAGCCACTCAATGTTAGTGGTGGCTGTTTAACAGTCTGATGGCCTTGAGATAGAAGCTGTTTTTCAGTCTCTCGGTCCCAGCTTTGATGCACCTTTACTGACCTCGCCTTCTGGATGATAGCGGGGTGGTTGTTGTCCTTGATGATCTTTATGGCCTTCCTGTGACATCGGGTGGTGTAGGTGTCCTGGAGGGCAGGTAGTTTGCCCCCGGTGATGCGTTGTGCAGACCTCACTACCCTCTGGAGAGCCTTACGGTTGTGGGCGGAGCAGTTGCCGTACCAGGCGGTGATACAGCCCGACAGGATGCTCTCGATTGTGCATCTGTAGAAGTTTGTGAGTGCTTTTGGTGACAAGCCAAAAGCGCTGCTGCGCCTTCTTCACGATGCTGTCTGTGTGGGTGGACCAATTCAGTTTGTCTGTGATGTGTACGCCGAGGAACTTAAAACTTACTACCCTCTCCACTACTGTTCCATAGATGTGGATAGGGGGGTGTTCCCTCTGCTGTTTCCTGAAGTCCACAATCATCTCCTTAGTTTTGTTGACGTTGAGTGTGAGGTTATTTTCCTGACACCACACTCCGAGGGCCCTCACCTCCTCCCTGTTGTGTCGTCCGCAAACTTGATGATTGAGTTGGAGGCGTGCGTGGCCACGCAGTCGTGGGTGAACAGGGAGTACAGGAGAGGGCTCAGAACGCACCCTTGTGGGGCCCCAGTGTTGAGGATCAGCGGGGTGGAGATGTTGTTGCCTACCCTCACCACCTGGGGGCGGCCCGTCAGGAAGTCCAGTACCCAGTTGCACAGTGGAGGGCACTATGGTGTTAAATGCCGAGCTGTAGTCGATGAACAGCATTCTTACATAGGTATTCCTCTTGTCCAGATGGGTTAGGGCAGTGTGCAGTGTGGTTGAGATTGCAACGTCTGTGGACCTATTTGGGCGGTAAGCAAATTGGAGTGGGTCTAGGGTGGAGGTGATATGGTCCTTGACTAGTCTCTCAAAGCACTTCATGATGACGGAAGTGAGTGCTACGGTAGTCGTTTAGCTCAGTTACCTTAGCTTTCTTGGGAACAGGAACAATGGTGGCCCTCTTGAATCATGTGGGAACAACAGACTGGGATAGGGATTGATTGAATATGTCCGTAAACACACCAGCCAGCTGGTCTGCGCATGCTCTGAGGGCGCGGCTGGGGATGCCGTCTGGGCCTGCAGCCTTGCGAGGGTTGACACGTTTAAATGTTTTCCTCACGTTGGCTGCAGTGAAGGAGAGTCCGCATGTTTTAGTTGCGGGCAGTGTCAGTGGCACTGTATTGTCCTCACAGCGGGCAAAAAAGTTATTTAGTCTGCCTGGGAGCAAGACATCCTGGTCCGTGACGGTGCTGGTTTTCTTTTTGTAATCCGTGATTGACTGTAGACCCTGCCACATACCTCTTGTGTCTGAGCCGTTGAATTGAGATTCTACTTTGTCTCTATACTGACGCTTAGCTTGTTTGATTGCCTTGCGGAGGGAATAGTTACACTGTTTGTATTCGGTCATGTTTCCAGTCACCTTGCCCTGATTAAAAGTAGTGGTTCGCGCTTTCAGTTTCATGCGAATGCTGCCATCAATCCACGGTTTCTAGTTTGGGAATGTTTTAATCGTTGCTATGGGAACGACATCTTCAACGCGTTCTAATGAACTCGCACACCGAATCAGCGTATTCGTCAATGTTGTCGCAATACGAAACATATCCCAATCCACGTGATGGAAGCAGTCTTGGAGTGTGGAATCAGATTGGTCGGACCAGCGTTGAACAGACCTCAGCGCGGGAGCTTCTTGTTTTAGTTTCTGTCTGTAGGCAGGGATCAACAAAATGGAGTCGTGGTCAGCTTTGCTCTTGTGGCTGAATGGAAGCAAGTTCCTGCAGCAATGTTCCAACATTTAGTGGAAAGCCTTCCCAGGAGAGTGGAGGCTGTTATAGCAGCAAAGGGGGGACCAACTCCATATTAATGCTCATGATTTTGTCATGAGATGTTCGACGAGCAGGTGTCCACATATTTCTGGTCATATATGTGGTCCTCACGCAAAGCATCATGTGCCTCTGGCATAAACATTTTCCTTGTTTGTTTTCATGGTTAGATTCCCATCTCTGGGCTCTCCAACATTTGCTAATCTCAGAAAATAGAAATCTGTTAAGGGATATGTTTTGGATTTATATTCCCAACTAGAATCCTCCCCCCTTCTCACTGAAAAAGACGGTGGCGATGAAGTGGTCTTGTCTTTTTTCTTCTCCCTCCAGCTTTGCTGATAGAAACAAAGCTTGGTTAATTATGGATGCATATATAACATTATTGAAGAGTGTCACTTCTTTAGTCTTTATGGTTCAGCTCACGAAAAATTATGGCAATTACACATTTCCTCTGTGGTTGTTTAGTAAGTGGTTAGGTTTGAGAGGAGTTGTTCGGGCATGAGAAGCATGACGCTTTGTGGGGCTTCTGAGGAGGTTGTACCTGGGTGGAACTCATGTAGACCTCCTTGGTAAGGAATGGGTGTAGCAGTACAGTGACATGATACTCAATATGATTAGATCCACAAGGACCTTTGACTTCTCTGCAGTTGGTCTTATCGAACCAATCTTTGTTATGACTACACTGTGCTAAATTGAGTTTCTTTTATGAGTTTTAAGTCTTATTGGTCATATGTACAGGATACACATGGTCTACACCGTCCAACTAAATGCTTACTTGCAGGTTCCTTCTCAACAATGCAACAACAATAAGAAATAATAAAAGATAAGAATACCATCATAAAGTAAATGGCTCAGTAGGATAGATTAAATATGTACTCCCCAGTGTAAATGAACAAGGTGTTCAAGTCAAATTGAAGAGATGGCTTTTTATTTGGGAATTCTATTCATCAGTGTTATTTCTGTTTGAAATGACTGGAAAGGACTTCTTGTTCCACTCGTTTTAGAAATGTAATGTGTGCTGCATCTGTGTTCTTTCTCAGTCATTGGCTCTGATTGCTCTTGATAAACCACCAAATATCTGTAACACAGAAATGTTTCACTGACACAGACTTTTAGAAAGGCATCAAATACTATATTCAACATATCTTACATTTTTATCAATGCAATAGGGATTTTAATGTTTCTAAAATATTAACAACATCACCAATTATTGATTAATTATTTAAGACACCTATCTATACACTCCCTTGAAAAAAAGACTCTGGGTCTCAATGGTTAAATAAAGGTTAAATAAAAATAAATAAATACACGTTGATGATTTCAAAGAGAATTTTTCATTAATATTAGCACACCTACAGGTTGAGGATGTATTATCAATCGGCCACAAAGAAGGGTTCTGTGTTTAGCCCCAGCTGAAAAAGGAATGAATTACAATTTGATAGGATTTTGATGTATTATTTTACAATTGAGTCTTTAATGCAGCTACAGACCCATACAGAGCAATACGATTTTCACTCCATTTTAAAAGATTTAAACAGGCACCACCTTGATAGAACTGCTTTTTATCTCAATCAATGTTATTTATTTATTATTGAGCAAATCATGATGGGCTTCAATGGATAAGCCTAGGTCATTCATAGACACAATTCAAACCTTATGTTGCAGATGCTAGTACGGAGAGAGAGAGAGAGAGAGAAGCCTTCCTGTTGGAAGTCATGGGCGTAATGCAGCTAGACTCAGGATACCCTTAAGTGTCTGTGAAATCATGTGTGGGTGTGCATCATGAGTCACCCCTATCGTCTGTCCTGTATGTATGGCTGCCATTGACAGGTTGATCAGTCTGAGGAGGCTAATGCTCAGCTAGCGCCTCCATCACCCATTAAGGACTGATCTCAGTCACAGCCAGGGATTCTCTCAGGCCTACTCTCTGCCATAGACAACACTGTCTGACTGACTCATAGGGTCCCCTAAGAAATACAATTATGGATGAGCCACTGGTTATACAGGAGTGCGTTTTCTTTAACGCCAACTACAGTAAATGGGTTCAACTGGTAAGTCAGAGTGGCTACCATTGATGCCAACTTACCTCTGGACTGAACAGAAACTCTCACATCAGAAACTGCTGAGTAGAGCAATATGGACGTTTTTTGTTGTTGTTGTTGTAATTATTCGTTTTTATTTTGTATTTGTGTGTGCGTGTGTGCACGGATGGTTGTGTGTATCTCTTTGTGGGTCAAAGCCGCTGGAGCATAGAGAGGGTGGAAACCACTGCGATTTGAAACCTTGTTAGAAATGTATGAAGTGCTAAAATGTTTTATCCCCAGGGAGGCCTAGCTAGCTGTCACTGGTAAGCCATTTACTGCTAGGCACGGACTCTGACACCAGACAGAGATCCAGAGGTAGGCAGCAGGCAGGCACAGGATCATGCTCAGCCAGGAGTAGTTATACACAGAGTGTACAAAACATTAAGAACACCTTCCTAATATTGAGTTGCACCAATATTGTCCCTCAGAACAGCTTCAATTCGTTGGGGCATGGACTCTACAAGGTGTCGAAAGCGTTCCACAGGGGTGCTGGCCCATGTTGACTCCAATGCTTCCCACAGTTGTGTCAAGTTGGCTGGATGTATTTTGGGTGGTGGACCATTCTTGAAACACATGGGAAACTGTTGAGTGTGAAAAACCCAGCATTCCAGGTACATACTACCATACAATATTTAGGCACTTAAATCTTGGCATTTATTATTATTATTATTATTATTATTATTTTGTTTTACCCATTCACCCTTTGAATGGTACACATGCACAATTCATGCCTCAATTGTCTAGAGGCTTAAAAATACTTATTTAACCCGTCTCCTCCCCCTCATCTACATTGATTGACGTGTCTTTAACAAGTGACATCAATATGTCATGGAAAGAGCAGGTGTTCATAATGCTTTGTACACCTAGTTTATACACCACTCAGTAATCAACCACCTAGAAATTAGCACTGAGCCACCTGATGCTAATTGGTCCCACTTCGTGTTTCTCTCCCTTCCAAGGGAGCTACGTAACGACACACACTTTTACATCATCAACACTCTTTCCACCTTGTTGCTCCCCTGCTCAACCAAAGCAGCATACATGTTGTCTATGAGCCTCACTTCAAGGACTGTTATTTTACTTTTATGTAATGAATGTGATTTAAGCGGTATCAAGGATTAGATGATGACTAAAAAGGTCCATATTAAAGACACTGTAAACATCAGGTTTATAACAAAAGCATTTATTGGTTTCATCATGGCCAAGTAAATAACGATCCTGATGTATTTACAAGTAAACATGCATATGCATAAAACTTTGGACACACCTACTCATTCGAGGGTTTTTATTCATTCTTACTATTTTCTACATTGTGGAATAATAGTGAAGACATCCAAACTATGAAATAACACATATGGAATCATGTAGTAACCAAAAAAGTGTTAAACAAATCAAAATATATTTTATATTCTTCAAAGTAGCCACCCTTTGCCTTGATGCCAGCTGTGCACACTCTTGGCATTCTCTCAACCAGATTCATGAGGTAGCCACCTGGAATGCATTTCAATTAGCAGGTGTGCCCTGTTAAAAGTTCATTTGCGGAATTTATTTTCTTATTAATGCGTTTGAGACAATCAGTTGTGTTTTGACAAAGTAGGGGTGGTATACAGAAGATATCCGTATTTGGTAAAAGACCAAGTCCATATTATGGCAAGAACAGCTCAAATAAGCAAAGAAAAATTACAGTCCATCATCAATATAAGACATGAAGGTCAGTCAATCCGGAAAATTTGAAGAACTTTGAATGTTTCTTCAAGTGCAGTCGCAAACACCATCATGCGCTATGATGAAACTGGCTCTCTTGAGGACCGCCACAGGAAAGGAAGACCCAGAGTTACCTCTGATGCAGAGAACAAGTTTAGTAGAGTTAACTGCACCTTAGATTGCAGCCCAAATAAATGCTTCACAGAGTTCAAGTAACAGACACATCTTAACATCAACTGTTCAGGGGAGACTGTGAATCAGGTCTTCATGATTGAATTACTGCAAAGAAACCACTACGAAAGGACATTAATAAGACGAAGAGACTTGCTTGGTTCAAGAAACACGAGCAATGGACATTAGACCGGTGGAAATCTGTCCTTTGGTCTGATGAGTCCAAATTTGAGATTTTTGGTTCCAAACGCTGTGTCGTTGTGAGACGCACAGTAGGTGAACGGATGATCTCCGCATATGTGGTTCCCACCATGAAGCATGGAGGAGGAGGTGTGATGTTGTGGTGGTGCTTTGCTGGTGACACTGTCTCTGATTTATTGAGAATTCAAGCCACACTTAACCAGCATGGATGCCACAGCATTCTGCAGCGATACGCCATCCCATCTGGTTTGCATTTAGTGGGACTATCATTTGCTTTTCAACAGGACAACGACCCAAAACACACCTCCAGGCTGTGTAAGGGCTATTTGACCAAGAAGGAGAGTGATGAAGTGCTGAATCAGATGACCTGGCCTCCACAATCACCTGACCTCAACCCAATTGAGATGGTTTAGGATAATTTGGACCGCAGAGTGAAGAAAAAGCAGCCAACAAGTGCTCAGCATATGTGGGAACTCCTTCAAGACTGTTGGAAAAGCATTCCTCATGAAGCAGGTTGAGAGAATGCCAAAAGTGTGCAAAGCTGTTATCAAGCTACATTAAAGAATCTCATATATAATATGGATTTAGTTTTGTTTAACACTTTTTTGTTTACTACATTATTCCATATGTGTTATTTCATAGTTTTAATATCTTCACTGTTATTCTACAATGTAGAAAATAGTCCAAATAAAGAAAAACCCTTTAATGAGTAGTTGTATCCAAACTTTTGATTTGTACTGTATATTGGATCTTAATTTGACCAGTATTGTCGCAGCAAGTAGAGTAGAGTAGAGTAAACAGGCGCACTTTTATTCCGTACAACAATAGGCACAAAAAATGTGTCCCAAAACACGGAACATAAACTATAAAAGTATTGCGCGTGAACATACACCGTTAACAATGAACAATTACACACAAAGACATGATGGGGAACAGAGGACTAAATACATGTAGATTGATTGGGGAATGAAAACCAGGTGTGTATGGAACAAGACAAAACAAAGGGACAAAATGAAGCGGTGATGGCTAGAAAGCCGGTGACGCCGATCGCCGAACGCCACCCGAACAAGGAGAGGAGCCGACTTAGCCGGAAGTCATGACAAAAATAATCCTGCAGCAACAGGATTTTAAATTTTAGTCCATAATGTTGCTTGATCAGTGGTTAGGCTATTAGCTGGCTAAAATGAGGCTACATGAAAAGTGTAATACTGGTAATATAACCGTGTGTTAGTGCAGGTTTTCACTGAATTTATGTAAATCATTAAGCTGATCTGCATTTTCTCAGCAGGAAAATTTGCAGCAATAAAGTGTGATCAAATTAAGATCCTGCACCTGTAGTATACCCAGTTAGTCAGTTGTCATGTCATCAAAAAATGTTGTTCTCTTTGTTCTCCTCTCTTGCAGTTTTTAGTGAAGATCTACGTTCCAGCTTATATTTTGTCAATGCATCTTTGCAAGAGGTAGTGTTTGCCAGCACCACAGGGACCCTGGTGCCCTGTCCCGCTGCAGGGGTGCCCCCCGCCTCGCTGCGCTGGTATCTGGCCACCGAAGAGGAGATCTACGATGTGCCTGGGATCCGCCACGTGCACCCCAATGGCACCCTCCAGATCTTTAACTTCCTCCCCTCCAGCTTTAGTAAGCTGATCCATGACAATACCTACTATTGCACAGCTGAAAATCCTTCAGGGAAAATAAGAAGTCAAGATGTCCACATTAAGGCCGGTAAGTGCTTCTTTTAAATAGTAACTGTTGTTTTCATTCCTTAATTTCTGCTTGTACAGTATGTATTTAATTTGCTTTTGCCAAATGCCACCCCTCTTGCTATCCTCAGTATTTCGGGAACCCTACACCGTTCGGGTGGAGGACCAGAAAGCCATGAGAGGCAATGTAGCGGTCTTCAAGTGCATTATCCCTGCCTCCGTGGAGGCTTACGTCACTGTCGTATCGTGGGAGAAAGACACAGTCTCACTATCCTCAGGTAAGACAATATTCTTATATCTTGGTCAGAATTTTGTTCAATTCCTTGCTTGGACTCTTCAAATCAGCTATTGGATTACAAGTTCAGAAGAGGGATTCTTAGGTGTAGCTAACAAAACAAGATCGGTGTACACAGACAGTGCTATGGATCCAAAGGTTTCTACATGTGAATCCTTCCCTGGTTTGCTCTTTGTACTCGGGCCACTGTTGTGTCTCTCTGTGACTTACCTGATTGTGCTCTCAGTCAGCCATTACTGGAGCTCCATGGAATCCTGTCCTCCAACAGTAATAGCAAGGCTAAAGTCTGTCTGTCATTTTGACCCACCCCCAACGCCCTCAATTGGAATCATTCATTGCACAGGTTGATATTGTACATTAAACATTCAATTGATGCCCACCCTCTGGGCAATTTTGCTTTATATGGTGCATTTAGAAAAACTATAGACAAGCACGCACCTCAAGCCATTTGACAGCGGGCGAATTTAGTAACATGTTAAATGTGTCTACTCAAGCACAAAGATCCCTTCTGTGATCCATGTCTGTGTGTACTGGTTGCTAGTCGAGGGCATCACTGTTTC
The DNA here is from genome assembly GCF_034236695.1 of Oncorhynchus nerka. Taxonomy (NCBI): domain Eukaryota; kingdom Metazoa; phylum Chordata; class Actinopteri; order Salmoniformes; family Salmonidae; genus Oncorhynchus; species Oncorhynchus nerka. The sequence goes on along the minus strand of NC_088406.1, from coordinate 31,800,535 downwards.
TGCTGCTGTAAGGAGATATTATATGATCTATAATGACTGCACATGAGTTTTGCAGATTCAGACGAGTGAAAAAGATGCTAGCCTCTGTGAAACCTAGAAGTTATCACTTTTTACTGTCACATTCATAGCCTTGAAAAGTAGAGTAGCATGGGATGTGGAATTTTGACTTCTCTTGTTTAAATTACGTACTTAACTATATAACATAGGGCAGATGTGTAAAAGCTAGTGTTTTTTAAAAGTGAATTTAGGTCATGCAGTATTGTATTCCTATGGAAGCTTTATTTTAATTTGTTCAACTTTTACAACAGCCAGGGTATTGTGAAGGTGAATAATGTGTTTTATCATTACCCAGTTCTTAGGCGTGCTTTTACATGCATTACAAACAATCTAGATGGGATTGTCCCTGTTTATTCCACACGAGGCCTGTCAGAAGCATCATCAGCATGGTCAGAATCAGCGCTCTTTCCCTGCTAAATATTCTATGATGTCCTGATGCATGAACAAATGCACCTTACACTGTTATGGAGAGGGTGTGTTTACGGCATGAGCAGGGGTTACAATGGGCATTAAAGGTGTGTGTGTTATTTCTTTACCAGGGGTTTGATCCCAGGTTGTGTGTGTGTATATGTTTGTAGATATGTTAGCGTAAGGTTATCAACCAGGCCTGGAAACAAAGCAGATTGACCCAACCTATTCTTCTCTGAGGGTTGCCAGCCCTGCACTTTACATTTTTAATGAAAGAAGACTTGGTCTCGGTTGACACAAAATAAAGCTATCCAACTGCTGTGCTAAATGATTAATCTAAGGTTTTTGACTGGTACTATATGTATTTTATGGATTAATGTTTCATAAAATCCATTTAAAGTAGACACCTTAGCATGAAGTGTTATCCTATATATCTTTAAAATCATGTACAAGCGACTGGTTTGCATTGCGTCTCGTCTGAAGCCTTTGAATTTCCAGTGATTCATATCAGGGGAAAAGATATGTATAATTACAGACTATGGCTGGTTTTAATTAATCAACTGTGATTGAAAAGTTAATTACAATATGAATGACCTCTTAAAATAAGGACTGCTTAGTAGTCATTTGAAGTGGCCCTGTTTTCAGTCTGAATGAGCACCGCAACTCACAAGCCCTAATGTTGCCACTAACTTACCATTAACCTGTCATGCATTTTAAAATGTACCTCACTGTGCAGCTTTTCAAATTCACGGCAGCCGCTCGGCTCCCCTCTGCTTTTGATAAACAATTGACAGAGCTAATAGGGAGATGAAAGAGAAAAGGAGTGCAGGCGGCTGCCTTTTATATGGGACGCCTAATGCATCTCCAGCTTTTTATATGGGACGCCTAATGCATCTCCAGCTTTTATATGGGACGCCTAATGCATCTCCAGCTGTTTTATGTGTGTGTATCAAGTGGTGGGGTTGTTGAATATGGGATGGGCTGGATGGCACATCTTTTTGTCTTCCGCATCTGCTTTGCCTTTGTCTCTCACCTTTCACATGTGATCCAATTTAATGAGGGGGCCTTGATGGGAGAAAGGCTGATCAAAACTAGCTCTCTAAGGGATGCATACAACATGTGGGCATACAGGTTTGTATTCCAGTCCTATGGTTATACAATAACTTATTCTTCCTCTCTTCTCTCTCACACTCTTACTCTTTGTTTTGCTGGATGAAGTAGAGGTGGGGTTTGCTGCACAGTGAACCTGTCTCATTCAGAGCACGTCTCTGCATGGCCCTGCATTGGTCCTCTGGGTTTCAGTCTTCTCCAATGATGCTACACTCTGCACCTACTAGGAAACTTGTATTCATCCATGTGAGGTGGGACTTTGTCTTGAGCAAATGGCGTTCTGTGTATACAGTATCTTACACATGTAGTTTGCTGGCGTTCGCAAACAGTTGCACATATTTAAATGTTCATTTAAGTGTCAGGATGTTTCCATAGTGCTGCTGCATCAGACCATTTTGCACCAAGTTTGTAGCCTGGTAGATCACATTGCCCCAGACAGACAGACCAACAGACAGGTACAAGGCCTGTGTATGAGCATGACAGCCAGTGTAAGTCTACTGTTGCTGGAGATAGTGCTTTCTCATTAGAACAAACACACGTGCCTTTCATCTTTTCAAGCTGAAGATTAAGCTGGAGATGGTGCAAGGAAAGCTTTTCTCAAGCATTAAGGCACAGGCTTACTGCAATGCTGGAGGGGAAGGATGACTGTAAGCCTCTCCCTCCTCCTCTCTCCTCTCTTTCTCCTTTTCCTTCTCTCTCCTCTTTTACTCCCTCTCCTCTCTCCTCTCTTTTCCCCTCTCCTTCTCGCTCCTCTCTCTTTCTCCTTCTCATTCTCTCTCCTCTCTTTCTCCATCTCCTCTCTCCCCTCTTTTTCCCTCTCCTCTCTCCTCTCTTTCTCCATCTCCTCTCTCCCCTCTTTTTCCCTCTCCTCTCTCCTCTCTTTCTCCATCTCCTCTCTCCTCTCTTTTTCGCCCTCTCCTTCTCTTTTCCGTCTTTCTCCCTCTCCTTCTCTCTCCTTCTCATCACCTCTTTCCCTTCCTCACTTATAAGGAATGTTGTTGAAAGGCATTTGTTATTACATGTATTGGTGAATGCATTGTATACTGAGCAGCTTTCCTATTTCTTAGTGTTGGTACAATACCATAATGGTATTAAATGCAGTCATACAGTATGTACTGTATAATCTTCTGGATTTGACCTTCTATAAGGGTTGTAGTGGCCAGCGAAACGGGCCTTACGATTCTACTGATGCAGTCATAAAGTCTCTATCCTGGATGATCAGTGAGTCTTCTTCCCGTTCATCATTTACTGGCCTTGACTGTCAGCCTGCCATCCTCCATTGCGTAACACTTGGCAGAAGGCCCGAGTCAATTTACTGCTGGCAACAAAAACAATGTTTTCTATTTGGTTTATGCAAATGTACCATCTAATGTTCTGAGCATTACCAGAGCCCCTGGAAACATTTTTCAGTCACATTTATGTGGGCTGCTTCACAACTGTGTACTTTACACTAACTGTTTAAATGCCACTGCAATCTCTCCTCCTGCTCTTGATGCCACTCACCCTCATTCAAGGTACTTGAGTAGTGCTAATCAAAGCTTATCAAGGAGTTTGCCTGCTAATAGCATCAGTGCCTTAACCAGCCAATCTCCATAATGTCTGGGATGCCCTTACAGGAGCTAGAGTAGGGAAGGAAGGAAGCTATCATCACACAGCAGGGATTTATCTAGTCAGCTTCATGACGCCTCCCCATTTGTCACTGGGATTGACAGAGGGCACCTACAGGCAGGCAGAGACAGGACAGTTATATTTCCCCGGAACCAACCCTAAGTCAGAACCTTACTGGTTCTGTTGGTGTGCCAAGGGGGAAGAAGACAATGGAGAGGTGAGTGGGCGAGGCTGAAGCTTTCCTTGGTAAACATAGGCGTCCACACTGCATTGCATGGGCCGCATTGTTATCTCTCTCTCTCTCTCTTTCTCAGAAAGAGGGAGAGCATGATCTCTATCTAACCACAGAACGATTACGAGGCATCCCTGGGCTGTGTGTGTGTGTGTGTGTGTGTGTGTGTGTGTGTGTGTGTGTGTGTGTGCCTGCGTGTGCTATTCCTCCCACCCTGCAGTAAAGCCTTATGAAACAACACAGCACATCATTTTACTCCTGCTCCACCCAGAGCAGCAGCAACTGAAATGCTGACCCTCATCTTTCACTAGATCCCAGTTCATAGTCTACTCATGCACAGCTGCTAGAAAGCTGGGGAGATGGGGTATTGGGAGTGTGTGCACGACTGTGGAGAAGGATACAATCCAGAACTATCAATACTTGTGTGCATTAATCACGCGGCTGCCAGAGAGAATTATGGGAACATGAGCTGAAGGATGCATTTGTGCATTTGCAGCATGAATGCTGTTTGAAGGGGAGTTTGTGGAATTGGGGTGAGGGGAGAATGGACCCTTTTCTATCTGAGTAGGGTGTGCAGAGGAGATGGTCTGGGGTGGGTTGTTAATCTAAATGTACATCAACACAGTGATATTTTTGTTATATGGCCATATGAACTCTTGAGAACCGCACTGCTGGGTTTTCATTTCATGTTAAAAACATATTGTTCACACAACTCAGCCCTCAATATGAACCATAGAAGACATTATTCATATGTGAAGATGGCATGTTGGAGTAAATGAGTAACCAACGGTCTTTGCTATTGATGTCTGATGTTTGAAGTCCTCAGCATTTCTGTGATGTGGGACAGAGGGAGGGAGGCGGTGTTGGGGTCATTTCAAATTCAAATCGGCCAATTCATAAATTAAGCTACATTTCCAATTCAATAATTGAGAAAAGGGCAACTATTTTCATGATTTCTGAATAAACTGGACAGGAGAAGCTATTCATTTCAGTTATTCAATTTTTTAAATAAAAAATTCTGATCACTTCCTGAATTCAGTGACTTAGAATTGTTTGTCTATTTTTACATTGTACAACATGAGTAAAACATCAATTGTATGAGGTGCACTCATCTCTTTTAGTAGGGATGTACAGTATAAATTAAGTAGTCAGAGTATTACTGCAGTATTACAATAGTATAGCAATGTTCTATTGGAGAGGCCGAGCACCAGATTTCCTGCTGATACAGTGCCTGCCTGCCTGTCCCAGCCTAGCAGAGCTATAGAAAACAAAAACTGTTGATCACAGTTAGAGCTCTGAGCAGGCGTTCTTACATCCCACTCAAAACTCTGAGCAGGTGTTCTCACATCACAGTTAGAGCTCTGAGCAGGCGTTCTTACATCACAGTCAAAGCTCTGAGCAGGTGTTCTTACATCACAGTTAGAGCTCTGAGCAGGCATTCTTACATCACAGTCAAAGCTCTGAGCAGGTGTTCTTACATCACAGTTAGAGCTCTGAGCAGGCATTCTTACATCACAGTCAAAGCTCTGAGCAGGTGTTCTTACATCACAGTTAGAGCTCTGAGCAGGTGTTCTTACATCACAGTCAAAGCTCTGAGCAGGCATTCTTACATCACAGTTAGAGCTCTGAGCAGGCGTTCTTACATCACAGTCAAAGCTCTGAGCAGGCGTTCTTACATCACAATTAGAGCTCTGAGCAGGCGTTCTTACATCACAGTCAAAGCTCTGAGCAGGCGTTCTTACATCACAGTCAGAGCTCTGAGCAGGCGTTCTTACATCACAGTTAGAGCTCTGAGCAGGCGTTCTTACCTCACAGTCAAAGCTTTGAGCAGGCGTTCTTACATCACAGTCAGAGCTCTGAGCAGGCGTTTACATCACAGTTAGAGCTCTGAGCAGGCGTTCTTACATCACAGTCTCTGAGCAGGCGTTCTTACATCACAGTCAAAGCTCTGAGCAGGCGTTCTTACATCACAGTCAGAGCTCTGAGCAGGCGTTCTTACATCACAGTTCAGAGCTCTGAGCAGGCAGTTAGAGCTCTGAGCAGGTGTTCTTACATCACAGTCAAAGCTCTGAGCAGGCGTTCTTACATCACAGTTAGAGCTCTGAGCAGGCGTTCTTACATCACAGTCAAAGCTCTGAGCAGGCGTTCTTACATCACAGTTAGAGCTCTGAGCAGGCGTTCTTACATCACAGTCAAAGCTCTGAGCAGGCGTTCTTACATCACATCACAGTACATCACAGTCAAAGCTCTGAGCAGGCGTTCTTACATCACAGTTAGAGCTCTGAGCAGGCGTTCTTACCTCACAGTCAAAGCTCTGAGCAGGCGTTCTTACATCACAGTTAGAGCTCTGAGCAGGTGTTCTTACATCACAGTCAAAGCTCTGAGCAGGCATTCTTACATCACAGTTAGAGCTCTGAGCAGGCGTTCTTACATCACAGTCAAAGCTCTGAGCAGGCGTTCTTACATCACAGTCAAAGCTCTGAGCAGGCGTTCTTACATCACAGTCAGAGCTCTGAGCAGGCGTTCTTACATCACAGTTAGAGCTCTGAGCAGGCGTTCTTCTCACAGTCAAAGCTCTGAGCATCATCACAGTTAGAGCTCTGAGCAGGCGTTCTTACATCACAGTCAAAGCTCTGAGCAGGCGTTCTTACATCACAGTTAGAGCTCTGAGCAGGCGTTCTTACATCACAGTCAAAGCTCTGAGCAGGCGTTCTTACATCACAGTTAGAGCTCTGAGCAGGCGTTCTTACATCACAGTCAAAGCTCTGAGCAGGCGTTCTTACATCACAGTTAGAGCTCTGAGCAGGCGTTCTTACATCACAGTCAAAGCTCTGAGCAGGCGTTCTTACATCACAGTTAGAGCTCTGAGCAGGCGTTCTTACATCACAGTCAAAGCTCTGAGCAGGCGTTCTTACATCACAGTTAGAGCTCTGAGCAGGCGTTCTTACATCACAGTCAAAGCTCTGAGCAGGCGTTCTTACATCACAGTTAGAGCATGAGCAGGCGTTCTTACATCACAATCAAAGCTCTGAGCAGGCGTTCTTACATCACAGTTAGAGCTCTGAGCAGGCGTTCTTACATCACAGTCAAAGCTCTGAGCAGGCGTTCTTACATCACAGTCAGAGCTCTGAGCAGGCGTTCTTACATCACAGTTAGAGCTCTGAGCAGGCGTTCTTACCTCACAGTCAAAGCTCTGAGCAGGCGTTCTTACATCACAGTTAGAGCTCTGAGCAGGTGTTCTTACATCACAGTTAGAGCTCTGAGCAGGCATTCTTACATCACAGTCAAAGCTCTGAGCAGGTGTTCTTACATCACAGTTAGAGCTCTGAGCAGGTGTTCTTACATCACAGTCAAAGCTCTGAGCAGGCATTCTTACATCACAGTTAGAGCTCTGAGCAGGCGTTCTTACATCACAGTCAAAGCTCTGAGCAGGCGTTCTTACATCACAGTCAAAGCTCTGAGCAGGCGTTCTTACATCACAGTCAGAGCTCTGAGCAGGCGTTCTTACATCACAGTTAGAGCTCTGAGCAGGCGTTCTTACCTCACAGTCTTACCTCACAGTCAAAGCTCTGAGCAGGCGTTCTTACATCACAGTTAGAGCTCTGAGCAGGTGTTCTTACATCACAGTCAAAGCTCTGAGCAGGCATTCTTACATCACAGTTAGAGCTCTGAGCAGGCGTTCTTACATCACAGTCAAAGCTCTGAGCAGGCGTTCTTACATCACAGTTAGAGCTCTGAGCAGGCATTCTTACATCACAGTCAAAGCTCTGAGCAGGCGTTCTTACATCACAGTTAGAGCTCTGAGCAGGCGTTCTTACATCACAGTCAAAGCTCTGAGCAGGCGTTCTTACATCACAGTTAGAGCTCTGAGCAGGCGTTCTTACATCACAGTCAAAGCTCTGAGCAGGCGTTCTTACATCACAGTTAGAGCTCTGAGCAGGCGTTCTTACATCACAGTCAAAGCTCTGAGCAGGCGTTCTTACATCACAGTTAGAGCTCTGAGCAGGCGTTCTTACATCACAGTCAAAGCTCTGAGCAGGCGTTCTTACATCACAGTTAGAGCTCTGAGCAGGCGTTCTTACATCACAGTCAAAGCTCTGAGCAGGCGTTCTTACATCACAGTTAGAGCTCTGAGCAGGCGTTCTTACATCACAGTCAAAGCTCTGAGCAGGCGTTCTTACATCACAGTTAGAGCTCTGAGCAGGCGTTCTTACATCACAGTTAGAGCTCTGAGCAGTTAGAGGCGTTCTTACATCACAGTCAGAGCTCTGAGCAGGCGTTCACAGTCAAAGCTCTGACATCACAGTTAGAGCTCTGAGCAGGCGTTCTTACATCACAGTCAAAGCTCTGAGCAGGCGTTCTTACATCACAGTTAGAGCTCTGAGCAGGCATTCTTACATCACAGTCAAAGCTCTGAGCAGGCGTTCTTACATCACAGTTAGAGCTCTGAGCAGGCATTCTTACATCACAGTTAGAGGTCTGAGCAGGCGTTCTTACATCACAGTTAGAGCTCCTAGCAGGCATTCTTACATCACAGTTTACTGATAAATAAGAGCAATATGGCAGCCATTAGGCCGCTTAGGATGAAAATGATTAGGTGGGGATCTGTGAGCGATGGGTACTAAGTATGGTTTAATCTTTAATAAGCAGTGATGGGTTTATGGTATTTTGCATTTTGGTATCAGTCGTCGGAACTGGAATGGGCCTTTCCAGTGCTTATGGATTACACTGCTGTACTATTGGACTGGACCCAGGCCAGCCTACATCATGGCAGCTGGCCAAGAAACAGATTAGTAATAAGCACGGCGTGAGATAATTACGGGCAGACCAACCAATTAATTTCTGTTTATAAACCACTCCTAGATTTGAGGTTGTGTTTACCCATGGTGCAGTGGGGCAGGCGTCCCCTGGTCGGGGTGTATTGGTGGCAGGTGGCGAGGGTTGTGGTTGGCGCCTCTCATATGGTCTGGAACACAGGATAAACACAGAGAACATAGGCCAATTGATATTCAATCAACCTCCCAGAATGCAACAGTGTCTGATCCCATCTTAAAAGCCTTGAAAAATGCACTTAAAGAAACTAAAACACCCACTGACTGACCAATGGGATTTTATTTTCTCTCCTTCATCCTTTCAATTTAAGATGAATGCATCTTCCTCTCAGGGTGGTCAATCTAGAAAAATACAGTAAATCGCATTTAGTCCATTAAACTTTCACACGAAAGCCGTGAGCCATTCTGCCCATACTTGGGGCATTAACGCTGATTGGAAACAGTTAAGACATTGAAGACACTGAAGTAAACTAATCAAGTAGAGTGAAACTGCTTCTTGTGCGACAAAGAACTCATCTCAGACATCAAATGTCATTGCAGTTTTGGTGTTGTTGGTGGATATCATATTTGTATTCAAACAAAGCTGAGCTTGAATCATGCATTAAAAAAATATTTGATACAAATCTGTTATTGGTGTTAATATACAGTGTCTACAGTGTACCAGTGCTCCTCACCACTGCTCCCTTATCATTTTAAGGTGACCTTCCATCTCTGTTTCGATGGATGAAACATCAACCTTCATTGGCCCCTTTTCTACAGCCATATATGGCCAATTCCTTCTTCTTCTTCCCCTTCTCCCTTCTCCCTTCTTCCTTAACACTAACCCTAGGAACATGGACAAAGAACACAAGTGGCATGTCTTTGACCACTCCTTCCCCCTTCAGCCTACACTACAGTATGTCTCCCTTGAATGTGAGTATCAGACCTGCGGTGTGTGGTGGGTTTGTGGACATTGTTATCTATCCATCCAGGACGGACGGACCGTCAGACAGTTTTCATCAGGAGAGAATAGCAATTAGTGTTAGCATGGTGATATGGTTTAGGGTGTTGGGTAGCATGGTAGGGTCTAGGGGTTGTTCTAGGATAGGTCATTTGAGTGCTTCTGGTGGCAGCAGGGTGGAGGTGTGGCTCTCTCCTGGCTGTCACTAAGATGCTTATGGTCTAGAAAAGGGGTGGCCTGGATAGCTAACTGGGTGTGCAGGATTTTGTTCCAGCCATGTACTAATGTAACAAACCTGATTCAGCTTACCTGAAATAACAAAAGTGAGGATCGTAAAGTAGGGATGCAATTTATTTTGAGATGCACAGCCTTGGGCTTGGTAGGTGCACTCTTGACATTTTCCATTTTGTGCATACCGCAGTGAAAGGGAAAGCAATTATCTGTCCCTGTCTTCCTTTGGTATTATGGAGCCTTTCATAGTGTTGTTGACTGTGACGTCACAAGGTGGCGGCTGTGGAGACTGACCTTTTGACAGACGCAGCCTGCAATCTTCACATCCGTGTAGGAGTTCAGCCAGCCAATCAGAGCAGCTCCTGCTGCTGCACAGTCTTATCACCTGCATACAGCTGCTGCTGCCCCTGTGATGGAGCAAGGAGGGCAGGGAGGGAGCGAGGGAAGGAGGGAGAGAAGAAGCAAGAGTGAGAGGGAGAGATGTTTCTGCCGTCCAAGAGGATGATTTCCGCTGCATGTACCAGGACATATCCATGTATTTTAAAGCACTACGTTCACATTTCATTTTTAGGGTTTGATATTGCTGTTGTGCTTAAACATATTTGAAGAAGAGTTTTTTTAATGCTGTTTGAAAAATGTTCAGTGCCTCAATCATTGCAATTAAGTATAATGTTAGAAAAAATGTTAAATAGGGTTTTAGAGCAAAAGCTTTGTAGCCTTAGTGAAATGAAATAAATAAAAAAAGCTCAATCTGAATTGATTTTCCTGTTAAATTCTGCTGTACTTGTTACCATGGAAACCTGGTCATGTTCCCCTGGCCTCCTAGGGCAAGTGTAATTGTTGTCTGTTTCTCAAAGCCAAATTCTCCAGCTCTCTCAATGGTTCATCTACCAATCACATTAAAAAAAACATTCTCAAGGATATATTCCTTCTGGAGTCTCTACAATTGGAGCTTTATGAACCTGCCTGTGTAGCATTTAGCAGCCTCTGACTACATTCATAAGAAGATAGTGTACTATGTTTACCTTTGCTAGAAATAAAGTAATGCCTTCTCTTCTCCCGTTCTATTTGATTATACATTATTGCCTACTTCAAAGGACTGTTGCATTTGTAATGTAAATAACTGCTTGTAGGGATGTACAGTAACTGCCATTGCCAAGCATCTCTCATACTGTTTTTACAGGATTTATATTTCCTACCCAAATGAGAGGAGAGAGAGAGCTCTCGATTTCTTGCAGGAATAATTAACTGAAATTTGGGCGGTATCGCATGCTTACTCAGCAAAAAGGCTGAGGGTTCTTAACTATTCGGCTTTGATTCAAAAGGGGCCTTGGGGTCACCAGTTTCCTCAGTATTTCAAGTCAGATGTTGTCCTGTCACTGTGTTGGACATATCCCAACTTTCTCTTCCAGATCAATAGTAATTAATAGTCCTCCCTAGAGGGATACTGACTGAAGTGTCCATGTACTGTACGGTAAACAGTCAGACAGCTCTGTAGAAGAGAGGTTTAGAATAGCTGGCATTTGATACTAGGCACAGTGGTCATATGTCACTTCCTAGCCCCTTTGCTGTTTTGATAAAGACATTCTGTACAGTATAAAAGCAAGGGTCTGGTCTTAACTGGACACCTGGTGTTTACCTGCACACCATCAATCAAAGTCCCCATGGCCAAAATTGTATTTTTGACAAATGTACATTTATTGAGAGATTGAGAGAAAGACTTGCCTAATATTTTTTGAAATCTCATGTTTATTTTATTGTTATTGTTATTTGATATGACAAATTATTATGTAGAAAGCCTGTTATTATTCTTAAATGTATTTCATTTGTCAGTAAGCTAGCTTGGCACACCTGTATTTAGGGAGTTTCTCCCATTCTTCTCTGCAGATCCTCTCAAGCTCTGTCAGGTTGGATGGGGAGCGTCGCAGCACAGTTATTTTTAGGCCTCTCCAGAGATGTTTGATCGGGTTCAAGTCTGGGCTCTGGCTGGGTCACTCAAGGACATTCTTAGACATGTCCCGTAGCCACTCCTGTGTTGTCTTTGCTGTGGGCTTAGGGTTGTTGACCTGTTGGAAGGTGAACCTTCACCCTAGTCTGAGGACCTGTGCGCTCTGGAGCAGGTTTTTATCCAGGATCTCTCTGTACTTTGCTCCATTCATCTTTCCCTCGATCCTGACTAGTCTCTCAGTCCCTGCCGCTGAAGAACATCTCCACAGCATGATGCTGCCACCACCATGCTTCACTGTAGGGATGGTGCCAGGTTTCCTCCAGATGTGACGCTGGGCAATCAGACCAAAGTGTTCAATCTTGATTCCATCAGACCAGAGAATCTAGTTTCTTTAGGTGCCTTTTGGTAAACTGTGGGCTGTCATGTGCCTTTTACTGAGGAGTGGCTTCCATCTGGCCACTACCATAAAGGCCTGATTGGTAGAGTGCTGCAGAGATGGTTGTCCTTCTGGAAGGTTCTCCCATCTCCACAGAGGAACTCTGGAGCTCTCCCTGACCAGGCCCCTTCTCCCCCAATTGCTCAGTTAGACCGGGCGTCCAGCTCTAGGAAGAGTCTTGGTGGTTCCAAACTTCTTCCATTTAAGAAGGATGGAGGCTACTGTGTTCTTGGGGAACTTCAATGCTGCAGACTTCTTTTAGTACCTTTCCCCAGATCTTCAAAAAGTTTGACAGCTGCACCATCGAGAGCACTGGTTGCATCACTGCCTGGTATGGCAACTGCTCGGCCTCCAACCGCAAGACACTACAGAGAGAGGTACGTATGGCCCAGTACATCACTTTGGCCAAGCTTCCTGCCATCCAGAACCTCCATACCAGGCGGAGTCAGAGGAAGGCCCTAAAAATTGTCAAGGACTCTAGCCACCCATGTCATAGACTGTTCTCTCTGCTACTGCATGGCAAGTGGTACCGGAGCACCAAGTCTAGGTCCAAAATACTTCAGCTTCTACCCCTAAGCCAAAATACTCCTGAACAGCTAATCAAATGGCTAACCAGACTATTTGCATAGCCCCCCCTTTTACGCTGCTGCTACTCTCTGTTTATTATCTATGAATAGTCACTTTAACTCTACCTACATGTGCATATTACCTCAATTACCTCGACTAACATTTTGACTCTGTACCAGTACCCCCTGTATATATAGCCTCGCTATTGTTATTTTACTGTTGCTCTTTAATTATTTGTTACTGTTCTTTTTCTTGTTCACTTATCTATTTACTTATTTTTTCTTAAAACTACATTGTTGTAAGTAAGCATTTCACTGTAAGGTCTACATCTGTAATATTCGGGCGACTCTGGCAGCTCCGGACAGACGGGCGACTCTGGCAGCTCCGGACAGACGGGCGACTCTGGCAGCTCCGGACAGACGGGCGACTCTGGCAGCTCCGGACAGACGGGCGACTCTGGCAGCTCCGGACAGACGGGAGACTCTGGCAGCGCTGGACAGACGGGAGCACCTGTAGGGAGGAGACGGAGAGACAGCCTGGTGCGGGAGGCTGCCACCGGAGGGCTGGTGCGTGGAGGTGGCACCGGATAGACCGGACCGTGAAGGCGCACTGGAGCTCTCGAGCACCGAGCCTGCCCAACCCTACCAGGCTGAATGCTCCCCGTAGCCAGGCCAGTGCGGCGAGGTGGAATAGCCCGCACTGGGCTGTGCTGGCGAACCGGAGACACCATGCATAGGGCTGGTGCCATGTACCCCGGCCCGAGGAGACGCACTGGAGACCAGATGCGCTGAGCCGGCTTCATGGCACCTGGCCTGATGCCCACTCTAGCCCGGCCGATACGAGGCGCTGCTATGTACCGCACCGGGCTATGCCTGCGCACTGGGGACACCGTGCGCCTCACAGCATAACACGGTGCCTGCCCAGTCCCTCTCTCTCCCCGGTAAGCACGGGGAGTTGGCGAAGGTCTCCTACCTGACTTCGCCACACTCCCCGTGTGCCCCCCACCAAGACATTTTTGGGGCTGCCTCTTGGGCTTCCAGCCACGCTGCCGTGCTGCCTCCTCATACCGCCGCCTCTCAGCTTTCGCTGACTCCAGCTCTGCCTTGGGACGGCAATATTCCCCAGCCTGTGCCCAGGGACCTTTGCATGTCCAGGATTCCTGAGATCGCTGCTGCTGCTGCTGCTGCCCGTTACCACGCTGCTTGGTCCTTTGGTGGTGGGTGATTCTGTAACGCTTGTCTTCGTCCTCCACTGACGAGGAGTAAGAAATGTCAGACCAATGCGCAGCGTGGTAAGTGTTCATCCTTTTAATAAACTGAAATTAACACTAAATACAAAGTAACAAAAGAGAACAAACGAAACAGCCACGTCTGGTGCAACACACACTAAACAGAAAATAATCACCCACAAAACACAATAGAAAACAGGCTCCCTAAATATGGTTCTCAATCAGGGACAGCGATTGACAGCTGCCTCTGATTGAGAACCATACCAGGCCAAACACAGAAATAGCAAATCATAGAAAAATTAACATAGACAACCCACCCAACTCACGCCCTGACCATACTAAAACAAAGAAATAACAAAAGAACTAAGGTCAGAACGTGACACACACCTACTCATTCAAGGTTTTTTTTCTTTATTTTGACTATTTTCTACATTGTAGAAGACATCAAAACTATGAAATAAAACATATCGAATCATGTAGCGACCAAAAAAGTGTTAAAGAAATTAAAATATATTTTATATTTGAGATTCTTCCAAGTAGCCACCCTTTTGCCTTGATGACAGCTTTGCACACTCTTGGTATTCTCCCAACCAGCTTCATGAGGAATGCTTTTCCAACAGTCTTGAAGGAGTTCCCACATATGCTGAGCACTTGTTGCACAGCCTGGAGGTGTGTTTTGGGTCATTGTCCTGTTGACATCAAATTATAGTTCCACTAAGCGCAAACCAGATGGGATGGCGTATCACTGCAGAATGCTGTGGTAGCCATGCTGGTTAAGTGTGCCTTTAATTCTAAATAAATCACTGTCAGTGTCACCAGCAAAGCACCCTAACACTTTCACATCTCCTCCTCCATGCTTCACGGTGGGAACCACACATGCGGAGAACATCAATTCACCTACTCTGCGTCTCACAAGACATGGTAGTTGGAACCAAAAATCTCAAATTTGGACTCACCAGAACAAAGAACAGATTTCCACCTGTCTAATGTCCATTGCTCGTGTTTCTTGGCCCAAGCAAGTCTCTTCTTCTTATTGGTGTCCTTTAGTAGCAGTTTCTTTGCAGCAATTCAACCATGAAGACCTGATTCACGCAGTCTCCTCTGAACAGTTGATGTTGAGATGTGTCTGTTACTAGAACTCTGTGAAGCATTTATTTGGGCTGCAATTTCTGAGGCTGGTAACTCTAATGAACTTATCCTCTGCAGCAGAGGTAACTCTGGGTCTTCCACTCCTGTGGCGGTCCCCATGAGAGCCAGTTTCATCATAGTGCTTAATGGTTTTTGCGACTGCACTTGAAGAAACGTTAAAAGTTCTTGAAATTTTCTGGATTGACTGACCTTCATGTCTCAAAGTAATGATGGACTATCGTTTCTCTTTGTTTATTTGAGCTGTTCTTGCCATAATATGGGCTATCTTCCTTATACCACCCCTACCTTGTCACAACACAACTGATTGGCTCAAACTCATTAATAAGGAAAGAAATTCCACAAATGAACTTTTAGCAAGGCACACCTGTTAATTGAAATGCATTCCAGGTGACTACCTCATGAAGCTGGTTGAGAGAATGCCAAGAGTGTGCAAATGTGGCTACTCCAAAAATGTATTTTATGCTGCTGCATAAATGATGTAATATGCCAGGGAGATATGTGTATACTGTAGCTAAGAAAGTAATACTAAGTGTATGTTGTGTTGTAAGCTGTTAGTAGCCCATGTGCCACACCCTAATAATTTAGTCCCTTTCCCCCTCATAAAGTAGCCGACTATTCTGCCTT
Organism: Oncorhynchus nerka; assembly: GCF_034236695.1. Taxonomy (NCBI): domain Eukaryota; kingdom Metazoa; phylum Chordata; class Actinopteri; order Salmoniformes; family Salmonidae; genus Oncorhynchus; species Oncorhynchus nerka. The sequence goes on along the minus strand of NC_088406.1, from coordinate 31,785,165 downwards.
GGTGGTGCACATGTAGCCTAGAACCTGTTTTAGTGTTATGTGATCATCAAATATTGTAAGAGCTTTCATTGTCTGCTTATATGCGCCTTTTATTTATCCTACGGTTCTGACTTGGTGTACAGGGAGAATACTGTAAGAACGACCCATGTTCTGAATTCAATGTTAATTTCATATAACAAATAGTTATATTGACCTACGTCCATCCTAGCTCGCTCATTAATCGAAATTATGGATTGCCTCTTATACGCTCGTCATCATTTGTTTAAGCAAGTCAGCCATAATAGCTATGTTTTTTGAAAAGGCAGCAAATGAGGCTGAATGAACTGGTTTGCCTCCAGACAAGGCTCATCTAAAAGTCAGGTGTAGCAGTGGTAAGGATTCACTACATGGTGCTGAAAAGAATGCTCTGCTGTTGGGACAGCTTTATGTAGGCACTAACAGTTTGTGGTCACCGTTTGTAATCCGTTATAGTGCAATGAATGTATTGTTTAGTGTTGTGTTTTGTAGAGGCTTTGCTGGCATGCATCTAAAACTACTTAAGAACACCAATGAGTTTACCCCATCAAGTTTTACATGCTAAAATCGCCTCTGGCTCAGACTCTTCTGCCCTTGTGCCTGTATTCCAAGCCCAGTGTGTGCTCTGCTTGCTTGGGTTTAATGGACAGCTACTGAAAGCTAGTCCAATATGTAGAGAAGCATGCTACACATTCCACTTACCAAGACCACTCATACCAGAGGGCTGCAAGAAAATTAACCATAGAACAGAGTGAGAAATCAAATGTGCCCCTGATTTTTATTTTATACTTTTTGGGGGACTTCCACATACACTTCCTGTATTTACAACATGGCTGCCATCACTGTCTTTGGCCTTTTTCTGTCTGTCAGGCACAAATAACATTAACATTTCATTACCAGTGTGATACAATAGTAATGTATGTAAAAAAAAAGAAGGACATTTCAGCATCCTGGCAGGTTGAAATATTTATGCCACTGCGAGGTAAATGGCTCCAAATCTGAGAGTGAAAATTGCAGAAGGATGCAAGAAGAAATTGCTTGTAAAGCTGGGCCCTCAAGGGCTGGGCTGCATAGTCAATGAAGTGAAGTGTGTATTGTACCCCCAGCATTGAGACTGCTTCATGCAAGCCCATCCTATTTTTACAGGGAAGACAGGTCTGTTGCTATGCTCTTTGAGAAGGTCTCCTGCAGTAAAAGAAAAGAGCATTCGCCACTATCACACCTCGTAGTGGACACAGAAGGAGAATTAGAGGCTCTGTGCTGGCTGGAGGTTTTTGTTGATAATTGATGATTTGTTCCGTTATGCACGCTGAAAAGGACAGAGTTGACACCTGCAGAAACGGACTACTGGATTGTAGCAAAGGTGTCAAAGCATAGAAGAGAGCAAAAAAAAAGCAGACATACCACTATATACATACAGTATGTATAAGTGATTTGAAGTATTTATCAAAGACATCATCCTTTGCTTGATAGATTTCATATGACAAATGTAAACGCACAAAATCAAATGTATTTGGTTGTAGAAGTTACTTCTATAGAATCTTATATTTAGAATTTTAAAAAATATTATTATTTAATATGATTTATATTAGAACATTTGGAATGAAAACACGTTTTTGACAGTTTTTTTTAATGGGGCCTTGCTCTCAAGACTTGGAACAGTGCCACTGATCCAATATAATGCAGCTGTAATACAGCTGTAATATAAGAAAACATGTTAACAGTATTGTTAATATTATAATCTATACAACGTTTTTAAACAGCATTTGTTTTGTTGCTGTGATTCTTGTTAATACAGGATAATACAGGATTATTATATTTTAAACAAAAGTTTATTCCTAATAACAGGGGTAGGCAAATGACAGGTTAAGGCAGGCAGGGGTCAATGAGAAGGTATAAAGGGTCCAGAACGGTAGGCAGTCTCAGGGTCAAGGCAGACAGGGGTCAATAATCCAGAACGGTGGGGTAAGGTACAAAACGGCAGGCAATCTCAAGGTCAGGGCAGGCAGAATGGTCAAAACCCGGGAAGGATTAGAAAACAGGAGTAGAAAAACAGGCAGGACCAAGGAAAACGTTGGTAGGTATGAATGAACAAAACTAACTGGCAACAGACAAACAGAGAACACAGGTATAAATACACAGGGGATAATGGGGAAGATGGGCAACACCTGGAGGGAGGTGGAGACAAGCACACGGACAGGTGAAACAGATCAGGGTGTGACAGTATAGTTGGACTGCACACGTAATGTAATCAGTAGTGAAAAGTGTACCGTAAACATTGGAATCAAGAAGGTTAAATCAAAGTGAACTGCAGTCTGTTGCTAGGGTGACTAATTCTCAATATCCCTCACTGTTCAAGGATATGCTGTGTAACACAAAAGTCTTGATATGTATAGTATATGCATTCATAGCCTATTTAGAGTAGATGCCTGTTGTGTACAACTGTGCATGAATGCTGATGTGGATGCATGTGTGTGTATTTGTGTGCATGAGAAGAAGGAAAGTTAGAGTGTGTGTGCATGTGAGAGAAATGAAAGGAAAAAGATTGAGTAAAGCAGTGTGTGTGGATGAGGCAGGTGATCAGGCTCCCAGTACATAGAGCTCCAGCTAGCTGCTGGTAATAATGGTTATTTTCTCCTCTCCTTTCCTCAGCATTTGTGCTCGGGCCTCTGGCAGATGGATTGTGGAAGGTTACACCTTTTAATTGGGGGAGGCAGGGCGAGGCTGCTGTGGTGTTGCTGTAGTGTAATGGAAGCCTGGGAACAGAACAGCCTTGGCTGCTGCTCTGCTCTGGGGCCAGACAGCGAAGCAGGGAGCAGGCAGCTAACCAGGACAGCCAGTCTATTATCAGCAGAATACAAATAGCAGCTAGAGAGGAGGACTATGGATTAGGCTGTTCTATTACACAATGTTTTTCATGCTGCTTCAGAGGGAGGGGAGGGCTGCGGTGTGTCTGTCTGTATGGAGGGAAGGAACTCATCAAGTTGCATGTGTTTGACATGCACAGCGGCCCACACCTACATGTACGGGGTGGCAGGTACCAAAGTGGTTAGAGCGATGGGCCAGTAACTGGTCGCAGGTTCGAATAACTGAGCCAGCAAGGTGAAAATCTGTTGATGTGCCCTTGAGGAACACACTCAACCCTAATTTTCTCCAGGGGCGCTGTACTACTATGTAAAACAGCACATTTCATGTGACTAATATATATATATACAGTGGGGAGAACAAGTATTTGATACACTGCCGATTCTGCCGGTTTTCCTACTTACAAAGCATGTAGAGGTCTGTAATTTTTATCATAGGTACACTTCAAATGTGAGAGACAGAATCTAAAACAAAAATCCAGAAAATCACAGTGTATGATTTTTAAGTAATTAATCTGCATTTTATTGCATGACATAAGTATTTGATCACCTACCAACCAGTAAGAATTCCGGCTCTCACAGATCTGTTAGTTTTCCTTTAAGAAGCCCTCATGTTCTCTACTCATTACATGTATTAACTGCACCTGTTTGAACTACTTACCTGTATAAAAGACACTTTTCCAAGCACTCAATCAAACAGACTCCAACCTCTCCACAATGGTCAAGACCATAGAGCTGTGTAAGGACATCGGGGATAAAATTGTAGACCTGCACAAGGCTGGGATGGGCTACAGGACAATAGGTGCTTGGTGAGCTTGGTGAGAAGGCAGCAACTGTTGGCGCAATTATTAGAAAATGGAAGAAGTTCAAGATGACGGTCAATCACCCTCGGTCTGGGGCTCCATGCAAGATCTCACCTCGTGGGGCATCAATGATCATGAGGAAGGTGAGGGATCAGCCCAGAACTACACGGCAGGACCTGGTCAATGACCTGAAGAGAGCTGGGACCACAGTCTCAAAGAAAACCATTAGTAACACACTATGCCGTCATGGATTAAAATCCTGCAGCGCCTGCAAGGTCCCCCTGCTCAAGCCAGCGCATGTCCAGGCCCATCTGAAGTTTGCCAATGACCATCTGGATGATCCAGAGGAGGAATGGGAGGTCATGTGGTCTGATGAGACAAAAATAGAGCTTTTTGGTCTAAACTCCACTCGCCGTGTTTGGAGGAAGAAGAAGGATGAATACAACCCCAAGAACACCATCCCAACCGTGAAGCATGGAGGTGGAAACATCATTATTTGGGAATGCTTTTCTGCAAAGGGAACAGGACGACTGCACCGTATTGAGGGGAGGATGGATGGGGCCATGTATCGCGAGATCTTGGCCAACAACCTCCTTCCCTCAGTAAGAGCATTGAAGATGGGTCGTGGCTGGGTCTTCCAGCATGACAATGACTCGAAACACACAGCCAGGGAAACTAAGGAGTGGCTCCGTAAGAAGCATCTCAAGGTCCTGGAGTGGCCTAGCCAGTCTCCAGACCTGAACCCAATAGAAAATTGTGGAGGGAGCTGAAAGTCCATATTGCCCAGCGACAGCCCCGAAACCTGAAGGATCTGGAGAAGGTCTGTATGGAGGAGTGGGCCAAAATCCCTGCTGCAGTGTGTGCAAACCTGGTCAAGAACTTCAGGAAACGTATGATCTCTGTAATTGCAAACAAAGGTTTCTGTACAAAATATTAAGTTCTGCTTTTCTGATGTATCAAATACTTATGTCATGCAATAAAATGCAAATTAATTACTTAAAAATCATACAATGTCATTTTCTGGATTTTTGTTTTAGATTCCGTCTCTCACAGTTGAAGTGTACCTATGATAAAATTACAGACCTCTACATGCTTTGTTAGTAGGAAAACCGGCAGAATCGGCAGTGTATCAAACACTTGTTCTCCCCACAGTGCCAGTCAAAAGTTTGGACACACCTACTCATTCAAGGGTTTTTCTTTATTTTTACTATTTTCTACATTGTAGAATAATAGTGAAGACATCAAAACTATGAAATAATACATTTGGAATCATATAGCAACCAAAAAAGTGTTAAATGAATTCAAATATATTTTATTTTTGAGATTCTTCAAAGTAGCAACCCTTTGCCTTGATGGCAGCTTTGCACACTCTTGGCATTCTCTTAACCAGCTTCACGAGGTAGTCACCTGTAATGCATTTCTGTTAACAGGTGTGTCTTGTTAAAAGTTAATTTGTGGAATTTCTTTCCTTATTAATGCGTTTTAGTCAATCAGTTGTGTTGTGAGAAGGTGGGGTGGTATACAGAAGAAGTTTAGTATAAAACTAAGTCCATATTATGGCAAGAACAGCTCAAATAAGCAAAGAGAAACAACAGTTCATCATTACTTTACGACAAAAATTTGGAGATTTCCATACCCAACTATAACATCTTCCGTCAAGATAGAACTGCCAAAGGGGGAGGAGTTGCAGTCTACTGCAGAGATAGCCTGCAAAGTAATGTCATACTTTCCAGGTCCATACCCAAACAGTTCGAACTACTAATCTTGAAAATTACTCTCTCCAGAAATAAGTCTCTCACTGTTGCCGCCTGCTACCGACCCCCCTCAGCACCCAGCTGTGCCCTGGACACCATTTGTGAATTGATTGCCCCCCATCTAGCTTCAGAGTTTCTTCTGTTAGGTGACCTAAACTGGGATATGCTTAACACCCCGGCAGTCCTACAATCTAAGCTAGATGCCCTCAATCTCACACAAATCATCAAGGAACCCACCAGGTACAACCCTAAATCTGTAAACAAGGGCACCCTCATAGACATCATCCTGACCAACTGGCCCTCCAAATACACCTCCGCTGTCTTCAACCAGGATCTCAGCGATCACTGCCTCATTGCCTGTATCCGCTACGGAGCAGCAGTCAAACGACCACCCCTCATCACTGTCAAACGCTCCCTAAAACACTTCTGTGAGCAGGCCTTTCTAATCGACCTGGCCCGGGTATCCTGGAAGGACATTGACCTCATCCCGTCAGTTGAGGATGCCTGGTCATTCTTTAAAAGTAACTTCCTCACCATTTTAGATAAGCATGCTCCGTTCAAAAAATGCAGAACTAAGAACAGATATAGCCCTTGGTTCACTCCAGGCCTGACTGCCCTCGACCAGCACAAAAACATCCTGTGGCGGACTGCAATAGCATCGAATAGTCCCCGCGATATGCAACTGTTCAGGGAAGTCAGGAACCAATACACGCAGTCAGTCAGGAAAGCTAAGGCCAGCTTCTTCAGGCAGAAGTTTGCATCCTGTAGCTCCAACTCCAAAAAGTTCTGGGACACTGTGAAGTCCATGGAGAACAAGAGCACCTCCTCCCAGCTGCCCACTGCACTGAGGCTAGGTAACACGGTCACCACCGATAAATCCAGGATTATCGAAAACTTCAACAAGCATTTCTCAACGGCTGGCCATGCCTTCCGCCTGGCTACTCCAACCTCGGCCAACAGCTCCGCCCCCCACAGCTACTCGCCCAAGCCTCTCCAGGTTCTCCTTTACCCAAATCCAGATAGCAGATGTTCTGAAAGAGCTGCAAAACCTGGACCCGTACAAATCAGCTGGGCTTGACAATCTGGACCCTCTATTTCTGAAACTATCTGCCGCCATTGTCGCAACCCCTATTACCAGCCTGTTCAACCTCTCTTTCATATCGTCTGAGATCCCCAAGGATTGGAAAGCTGCCACAGTCATCCCCCTCTTCAAAGGGGGAGACACCCTGGACCCAAACTGTTACAGACCTATATCCATCCTGCCCTGCCTATCTAAGGTCTTCGAAAGCCAAGTCAACAAACAGGTCACTGACCATCTCGAATCCCACCGTACCTTCTCCGCTGTGCAATCTGGTTTCCGAGCCGGTCACGGGTGCACCTCAGCCACGCTCTAGGTACTAAACGATATCATAACCGCCATCGATAAAAGACAGTACTGTGCAGCCGTCTTCATCGACCTTGCCAAGGCTTTCGACTCAGTCAATCACCATATTCTTATCGGCAGACTCAGTAGCCTCGGTTTTTCGGATGACTGCCTTGCCTGGTTCACCAATTACTTTGCAGACAGAGTTCAGTGTGTCAAATCGGAGGGCATGCTGTCCGGTCCTCTGGAAGTCTCTATGGGGGTGCCACAGGGTTCAATCCTCGGGCCGACTCTTTTTTCTGTATATATCAATGATGTTGCTCTTGCTGCGGGCGATTCCCTGATCCACCTCTACGCAGACGACACCATTCTATATACTTCCGGCCCGTCCTTGGACACTGTGCTAACTGTTCGCTGCCTGCACCCGCACGCCTGACCAGCATCACCACCCTGGATGGTTCCAACCTTGAATATGTGGACATCTATAAGTACCTAGGTGTCTGGCTAGACTGTAAACTCTCCTTCCAGACTCATATCAAACATCTCCAATCGAAAATCAAATCAAGAGTCGGCTTTCTATTCCGCAACAAAGCCTCCTTCACTCACGCCGCCAAACTTACCCATGTAAAACTGACTATCCTAGCGATCCTCGACTTCGGCGATGTCATCTACAAAATTGCTTCCAACACTCTACTCAGCAAACTGGATGCAGTTTATCACAGTGCCATCCGTTTTGTCACTAAAGCACCTTATACCACCCACCACTGCGACTTGTATGCTCTAGTCGGCTGGCCCTCGCTACATATTCGTCGCCAGACCCACTGGCTCCAGGTCATCTACAAGTCCATGCTAGGTAAAGCTCCGCCTTATCTCAGTTCACTGGTCACGATGGCAACACCCATCCGTAGCACGCGCTCCAGCAGGTGTATCTCACTGATCATCCCTAAAGCCAACACCTCATTTGGCCGCCTTTCGTTCCAGTTCTCTGCTGCCTGTGATTGGAACGAATTGCAAAAATCGCTGAAGTTGGAGACTTTTATCTCCCTCACCAACTTCAAACATCTGCTATCTGAGCAGCCAACCGATCGCTGCAGCTGTACATAGTCTATCGGCAAATAGCCCACCCATTTTTACCTACCTCATCCCCATACTGTTTTTATTTATTTACTTTTCTGCTCTTTTGCACACCAATATCTCTTTATCACTCCAGTGTTAATCTGCAAAATTGTAATTATTCGCCTACCTCATGCCTTTTGCACACAATGTATATAGTCTCCCCTTTTTTTTCCTACTGTGTTATTGACTTGTTAATTGTTTACTCCATGTGTAACTCTGTGTTGTCTGTTCACACTGCTATGCTTTATCTTGGCCAGGTCGCAGTTGCAAATGAGAACATGTTCTCAACTAGCCTACCTGGTTAAATAAAGGTGAAATAAAATAAAAATAAAATGAAGGTCAGTCAATCTGGAAAATTTCAACAACTTTCAATGTTTCTTCAAATACAGTCGCAAAAAACATTATGTGCTATGTGTTTTACACGTGTTTTCACTTTGTCAATATGGGGAATTGTGTGTAGATTGCTAAGGATTCTATATATTTTTTAAATCAATTTTATAATAAGGCTAATGTAACAAAATGTGTAAAAAGTCAAATGGTCTGAATACTTTCCGAAGGTACTGTATTTAAAAAAAATCTCTACTGTATGATGGATGATGATGTGATATTAGTAATGTAGGATGTTATTAGAAATGACAGTATATGATTTTCATATCATGATACACCCTGTAGGATGTATTTCCTAGCCATTTGCATCAGTAGGTTTTTGTCTGTCATCCATTTGCCTTTTTCTGGTAGCGAGGAAAATTATTACTTGAAAATGAAGTATGTCATTTGGGGATTTTGCTACGTATTTCACAAAGGGTCTCTTGATGGTAGTTTGTAGTGATGTGTGTGTGTGTGTCACTCTCCCTACATGTCATTCTTTTCCTGGGGAGGGTGTTTGTCATGTCTGATTATAGTTAACCCCTGTGAAGCGGCTGGTCCCTCCCTCCCTCCCTCCCTCCCTCCCTCCCTCACCCCTTCTGGCTTTCAGACAGGCGAAAACCAGAAGAGAATATTCCCCCTCAAGGTCTCCCTCCCTAGCTCTCCCACGGGTGGTGTCTCCTAGGAAACCGTGTCAGAGTTGACTGTGGAGCACAGATGGATCGCTGCCCTTTATCAGGTTATACCACTGGCCCATTAAAAAATAACCAGCCTACCACTGTGATGCTACTACAAACCCCTCTTCCCACCCTAAATGGACTGTCCCTTGTTCTACCCACCTGACACGTGTGGACATTGGGTGTGCCAGGCTGAAACAGGCAGGTTGTGTGGTGCTGAGGCTGTGTGTGTGGCTGAGTGATGGAGGAGGATATCTCCTAGTGAATAAGATGGAGTGAAGAGCAATTCTACACAAGTATCTTCTACCCTTACTGTGTCCTTGGGAGAGAAACAAAATGGAGACCACCCCTTTCTCTGTCTGTATAGACTGTCTGCTGGATATAACTGCTATCTTGATCATATCTTACCACTTAGCACACAATGTTCAAGTAACAAGGTAGGTGGTATTCACAGGACATAGCCTTCTGTATATGGGAGTGTAGGAAATGTTCAATAATAATTTAACACGAGGGCAGACATACACACAGTACATACTGTTTACATGTTCACAACCGCCTTGTTTCAAGTAACTGGTGCCTGAGAGAGACAATATATATTCCCTACAAACATGTTGTTTTAGAAGACTCCCAGAGATTATTATGGACAGTGTCTGTCTGACACACAATGTTTTTAGTAATTCATGACTTGACTTCCTGGCCATCATTAAAGGCAAACAGAGTGAAGATGAGCCTCTTTTACTTTGCATTAACTGTTAATCCAAACGGAACTTTTCTGTATTTAATTTCTGTTTCTCCAGACGTTTGGTGAGACACTGACTCGGGTGGGCCTCACCTCACCCTGACCTCAGTCCTAGGGACCACCACAGCTAGTCAGGGAGTCAGAGATGGATGTTTTGGCCTTCAGTCAGACAGTCAGGCCGTCAGTCAGGCGGACACACAGTGACAGGCCTCTACAGTAATTACCCCAGCCAGGCCTCATCCACACAGGAATGTACTGCCATGTGGTAATCCTGGGAGTATATGGAGACGGGAGAAATTAGCATCCCACAAGAAAATAAATAAATGAATAAGGGAACATTAGGGGCTAATAGTCTGACCCATGTGTGTGGGTCTTGAAACAGAATCTGCTTTCTACCATCAGCGTCTGTTGGCACTCATCTCTAAATCGTCTAATAACAACAACATCTACAACAACTCACTTGTTGGGAGAATTAGAGATGGTATGCCCTTTATAGCCATAGTTTTCTCAAAGCTACAGTGTATCAAAGATGGAAGCCAAGCTATTTGATTGTGGAGGGAAAAAGTTCTCTATATTGTCAGCATATCATCCTCATTTGGATAGACCTACCGCCAGAGACAGTTTGTAAACCGATCAACCTGCCACCAAGCTTGTACTTACAACAATTTTGGTTCCCTGTCGATCCAGTTCTTTCTCCTTTTTTTGGCACCAGGGTATCTTTTCCAGGCTGATTTGCATCAATAAACCAGGCTAAGCAAGGCTTTTAATGCCTAATGTGGCTGTAATGAGCTGTCGCATTACGCAGAGTGCTGAGGTTCAAGCTTATTAGTTGCTTGGTTGCTCATAACACTTTTGTTCTTCCTTCAGTACTTCAATGTTACAAATTTGTCAATTAGATTTTTCTCCATCCCCTCTCTTTTTTAATATACTGGTGCTCTAAAAATAGACTCCTATTATCTAGGCCTGGGCCCTCTACTCAATTGTATCAGCGATCAGAACTGTGGACACACGACTCAGATATTACAATAGAAGTTACACACTAACACTAGCTAGTGTTAGATAATGCTAGCCCCACAGAGATATCCCCTGGTTAACAGTAGGCTACGTGCTAGGCTAATTTAGATTGAGGGAACGGGGCTTTATCTGTGAATAATTGCCCATCTCCATACAGCTTTTTAGCTTTTTGGTCTTTATACTAAAGTAGTATGGTTTGAAGCTGTGAGATCATGCTTGAAGCCTGTATCACTGACTGGTACTTCAATAGTAGTCTAGCCTAAACCTAGCACACGGTGTATTGTGTCTAAAGCATCATAATATATTTGTTTACCTGAAGGACGTATGGAGGAGTGGGGTGGAAGCTGTCCAATTTTCCCTTTTCTTTCATTTAAAGCCTCATAATTTGAATGTACTGCAATTTAGAGGGACTAGGATTCAACACATGAACCATATGCAATTACTTTACCAAACAGTGAGATTGGATATATTTTATAAGACATGATCTACAGAATGTGTACAGACAACCAGCAACAATAATAGATCAAGCTTAGCCTTGAACTGATTCCAGGTAATTCAGAGGATACGACCACATTTAGTTATCTTGAGAGAAAATGGAACAAGAAGAGAACACTAGGATAAAAGCCAACATTACAGAATATCCTACATGTACAATGGGGAGAACAAGTATTTGATACACTGCCGATTTTGCAGGTTTTCCTACTTACAAAGCATGTAGAGGTCTGTCATTTTTATCATAGGTACACTTCAACTGTGAGAGACTAAAACAAAAATCCAGAAAATCACATTGTATGATTTTTAAGTAATTAATTTTCATTTTATTGCATGACATAAGTATTTGATCACCTACCAACCAGTAAGAATTCCGGCTCTCACAGACCTGTTAGTTTTTCTTTAAGAAGCCTTCCTGTTCTCCACTCATTACCTGTATTAACCTCATAGTCCGCCCCATCCCGCATGCGGTATCGTTACTACAGCCTCAAGCTCATTACCATAACGCAACGTTAGCGATTTCTAAAAATCGCAAATGAAATGAAATAAATATGCCTGCTCTCAAGCTTATCCTTTTCTTAACAATCCTGTCGTCTCAGATTTTCAAAATATGCTTTTGAACCAGAGAAAATCAATAATTTGTGTAAGAGTGGTGATAGCTAGCTTAGCATTTAGCGTTAGCATTTAGCACGCAACATATTCACAAAAACCAGCCAAGGAATCAAATAAAATATTTTACCTTTGAAGAACTTCAGATGTTTCAATGAGGAGACTCTCAGTTACATAGCAGATGTCCAGTTTTTCCTGAAAGATTCTTGTGTAGGACACATCGTTCCGTTTTGTTACTATGCATTTGGCTACCGAAACTAACCGAAAATTCAGTCACCTACACGTCAAACTTTTTCCGAAATAACTCCATAATATCGACTGAAACATGGAAAACGTTGTTTGAATCAATCCTGAAGGTGGTTTGTCATATATCTCTCCATTGAAACCCCAGTCCTTGAAGCAAGCTTTGTTCTCTGATTCGAATGGAAAAATACTGGGAGCTGACTTTTGCGCACCAATTGCCACGCAGACACCAAGCGGGACACTTGGCAATTGTAGTCTCTTATGGTCAATCTTCCAATGATATGCCTACAAATACGTCACAATTCTGCAGAGACCTTGGGGAAACAAGACAAAGTGTCCGTTCATTCCTGTCGCATTCACAGCCATATAAGGCGATCATGGAAAACGTAGCCTCAGAAATCCTGTTCATTTCCTGGTCGGTCAAACATCTTGGTTTTGTCCGAAGCATTTGTTCTAGGGCACTCAACAGTGAAAATCTTTGCAGTTCTGGAAACGTAAGAGTGTCTTCTTTCCAAAACTATCAATTCCAAGCATATTCGAGCATCTTTTCGTGACAAAATATTGCGCTTAAAACGGGCACGTCTTTTTATCCAAAAATGAAATACTGCCCCTATAGGACTAACAGGTTAACTGCACCTGTTTGAACTCGTTACCTGTATAAAAGACACCTGTCCACACACTCAATCAAACAGACTCCAACCTCTCCACAATTGCCAAGACCAGATAGCTGTTTGAGGATATCAGGGATAAAAGTGTAGACCTGCAAAAGGCTGGGATGGGCTACAGGACAATAGGCAAGCAGCTTGGTGAGAAGGCAACAACTGTTGGCGCAATTATTAGAAAATGTAAGAAGTTCAAGATGACGGTCAGTCACCCTCGGTCTGGGGCTCCATGCAAGGTCTCACCTCATGGGACATCAATGATCATGAGGAAGGTGAGGGATCAGCCCAGAACTACACGGCAGGACCTGGTCAATGACCTGAAGAGAGCTGGGACCACAGTCTCAAAGAAAACCATTAGTAACACACTACACCGTCATGGATTAAAATCCTGTAGCGCACGCAAGGTCCTCCTGCTCAAGCCAGCGCATGTCCAGGCCCGTCTAAAGTTCGCCAATGACAATCTGGATGATCCAGAGGAGAAATGGGAGAAGGTCATGTGGTCTGATGAGACAAAAATATAGCTTTTTGGTCTAAACTCCACTCGCCGTGTTTGGAGGAAGAAGAAGGATGAGTACAACCCCAAGAACACCATCCCAACCGTGAAGCATGGAGGTGGAAACATTATTCTTTGGGGATGCTTTTCTGCAAAGGGGACAGGATGACTGCACCGTATTGAGGGGAGGATGGATGGGGCCATGTATCGCGAGATCTTGGCCAACAACCTCCTTCCCTCAGTAAGCATTGAAGATGGGTCGTGGCTGGGTCTTCCAACATGACAACGACCCGAAACACACAGCCAGGGCAACTAAGGAGTGGCTCCGAAGGAGTGGGCCAAAATCCCTGCTGCAGTGTGTGCAAATCTGGTCAAGAACTACAGGAAACATATGATCTCTTTAATTGCAAACAAATGTTTCTGTACCAAATATTAAGTTCTGCTTTTCTGATGTATCAAATACTTATGTCATGCAATAAAATGCTAATTAATTACTTAAAAATCATACAATGTGATTTTCTGGATTTCTGTTTTAGATTCCGTCTCTCACAGTTGAAGTGTACCTATGATAAAAATTACAGGCCTCTACATGCTTTGTAAGAAGGAAAACCTTCAAAATCGGTAGTGTATTAAATACTTGTTCTCCCCACTGTATGTAGGGCTCTGGGTAAGATATTAGGCCTGGATCTTACCGGTCTCTCTTCCTAGGCCTATGGCTCCTGTACAGTGTTCGATGTGCCAATTGATAACAAAAGGGAAGGCAAATTAGTTCTGGCTGAGAAAAGAGGCGTTCAATTAAGCATCCGTTTGTTTACTCAAAGATCCCAACCAAGAAGCTGAGTCTCTCGGGGTGGCAGCAAGTCCCTTGGGAGGCCAGTAATTAACGCTGAAGGGGGGGAGGAGGCGGGAGGTCCTGTTAAGCTGCGTTTTCATCTTCCAATTGCTACACCGTAAAATAATGTGCCCCGAGGCGACTGTTGACATTGTGTTCCAAGCCGTCACACTGTAGCGCTAGCTCTCCATTATTCTAATGTATTTATATATCACAGCTAAATGGAAGGCCCTGTTACAGATTCATCTACATAAAAGAGTACCGTAGCGCCGGAGGGCTTGAACAGATGAGAGCGTTTAGTAAAGCCCCCGTCCCCCCTTACACAACCTTCTTCCCCTGCGTAGCCTACTCTCTGCTGACTACTCTGTTAACTTGTCGCTTGTCATCGCCAAGAAGCAACTTACCAAATGCCATGCTGTTTGTGGGTACACACACGCACACGCACGCACACACACACGCACGCACGCACACACACACAGGCGCACGCGCACATACACACACACACAAACGTCCTTCTATGACAAAGAGAGCTATTCCCTCTGCAAACGGGTCTCAGATGATGAAAGTGACTGATTTCTGCTGTGGAGTGTGGATGTGCACGGAGGGATACCATTTTCATGTCTCTCTCTCTTTTCTCTCTCTCCATCTCTGCATAATGTAGTCTGTTTCGTTCCTCCTACGATGAGTGTACTGGAGCAAACTGGTTTCCAGCTGATGGCTTATTTTCCTGTGTCTGTGTGACGCCCAGGCTGTTTCATCACCGCCTGTCTTTCTGTGGGGCTGTCACCATCAGTGCCGCCGTCACCACAGCGAGGAAACCCCCGCCCCTGACGTCACCACCTTCTAATCCACAGCTGATTGACGGCTGCATTGGATATGGCTGGCGCTCTAACAAGGGTGGCAGCTTGTAGTGTGTATGTTTGTGTGGGTGTGTTTGTGCATGTGTGTGTAGGGTTATATTGAAATGGATGAGATGGACCATAACTGTCTTCAAAGAGGCCATTCGTCCCCATTCACCAGGTGCTGCCCCTCCGTTACAAGCCTGTAAAGAGTGTTAATTACAGTCCATGTAATTAAGCCTGATGTCTGAGTGCTCTGGCCTTAGGACAACGTTGCCTGAGCGTTTGTCCTGAACGTATGTACACATACGAGGAGGAGACCGATAAAATACGTCAAAGGCCATCTGTGACAGCTGGTTCATAATCAGATTACCTCCCGTTCAATCTGGGTTGGGGGGCGCAGTCCAACGTCTGGCAATTTGGGCTAGCCCAGCTGTGGTTACATTGGAGGACCTGCAGCCTACAGTATGTGACTGTAGCTAGTTCATTCTCTTTGACCCCGTTACCCTACGACCGGCCTGCCCTGGATGGGCCGGGTCAGGTTTCTCCCCTGTGTTTGATAGTGCCTGCTCTGCAGAAGGTGACTTGAAGGGAGAACTAGCGTGTCAGTGTGTCAGACAAGCTGATGACTTACATATACTCTGCCCCACTTATGCACGCACACTCCCTCGCCCTGTCCCTTTTCTCTCTCTCCCCTCCGCTTCTGCCTCTCTCTCCTCTCCTCCCCTCTCTCTCTCTCTCTCTCTCTCTCTCTCTCTCTCCCTCTCTCTCGCTACCCTCCCTTTCTTCCTCCTCTCTCTCTACTCCCCTTCTCTCTTGCTCTCTCTCTATCATCCCCTTTTCCCTCTCATACTCTCTCTCTTCTCCTTTTCTCTCGCTCCCTTGCTCTGCCTACTGTCTAGCTCTGTGACGGTAATTAGTGTTGAAAAGGACATTTTCAGCAAAAGCTTTCAAATGCTATTTAGTTCTCCCCTTGAGCTAGAGAGCCTGCCTCACCCCTTACACCCTTCCTTGTTACTGTCTCTCTGTCTTATGATCGCTGTGCATCTTGATGCTTGTGCTTTTGGTTATTTGCATTTAGTTTGTTCTCAGCTTAGATATTTTCTCCCGTTTTTCTACTCTCTTTTCCCATAATCAGCTTGGAGCTGAGTAATGTGTGTGCATGTGTAAGTTTGTGTGTGTCTTTATAGTAAATGTTTGTTTGTGTTGTGAGGGAGATTGCCGGAGCAGTTTGGCACCTCTCAGCTGGGCCTGCCAGAGCCACATAGTGCTGACGCAGTGCGAAGGTCATCCACACCACAGGGGGCAGCATCCACACTTCAGATACCCCACCAGGCTGTTTTCTCTCCCCCTCTGCTTCACCACGGGCGTCTGCTGACCTCTCTCTCGGTCACAGGGGTGGCACTTCTCCGTGTCACAGCCCAGAAGCATCAACACCGCCTCCCTTCCCCACTTGGCCACCTGACCTGATACCCTACAGTATGTACAGTAAAATCTTACATTTCACAATAGAAGGGTTGTATCTGTGTTGTCTTTCTCTGTTTGTTATTGCTGGGTTGGACCTGTACTGTACATACTTTACATTAAATACATTGGCTTTCCTGTGGTGGAACACAGTGGGTACCTCTGATGGGAAGGGTGGCATGCTTCCAATTGGGTTTACTAGGCTGTCACTCAAGATCTAAAGTTATCCCTGCCCCTCAGTACTGGGCTTCATTTCCTGGCACAGTGGAAACAGAGCCACACTCACTCTGTCTGACTGACAGCCATTCAATGAGATATCCACTTGAGTGTGGCTGAGTGTTCTGTTCTTCAAACAGATTATTTTCATTGGAGTCTACCGACAGTAATCTTCATTATAAATAAGCTGCTGTAAAATAGATAATGTTAAGAACTTAGTTACACCACAAGGTGATGTGCGGTGCTTTTTGTACCCAAATGTTAGCCTAGTTACCACATATATAATGTAGAAGAAAAATAGAGACATAATCTCATATGTCAGCTATTGTACAGTAGCAGCACTACAAACACACTGTCTGTAGCATCTCAGGGAGACAGCAGCAGAGCTGGTTAGTGTGACACTGGTTATTGTGACAGTCTCTCCGCAGCCTCCGACTGCAGTTATCCAGGAGAGGATGATGACGTCTTTGTCTGGGTTTTTCTTCCTGGGTGAACAGGGTGGATCTCCGGTCCCCCAGTCCCCCCATCTGGCATGTCTGTGATAGGCCTCTTAGAGCTGAGAGAGGTATACACCACTGCTCTCTGCTCCTGTCACCGCTCTGCTCTACACCACCCCGCACCGCCTGTGACTCCCTGCCGTTGTCACAGTAACCATCTCACCTTCCCTCCCCAGTCACACCTAATGAGATGAGTGTATCTGCTGGAGGACAGAGAGAGAAAGACAGGGGAATTGGGAGTGAGGGGGAATGGAGAGCAGAGGCAGAGACAAGAGCCCCCTAAGCAAGCTGGTCCTGGGGCTCTGTTCACAAACACAAACAGATCCCACAGAGCCCCAAGACAGCAACACAATTAGACACAACCAAATATTTGAGAAAACATAAAGATAATTACTTGACACGTTGGAAATAATTTACAAAAAAACTGAGCAAACTAGAATGCTATTTGGCCCTAAACAGAGCGTACACATTGGCAGAATACCTGACCCAAAATTAAGGAAGTCTTTGACTATATACAGACTCAGTGAGCATAGTCTTGCTATTGAGAAGGGATGCCAAAGGCAGACCTGGCTCTCAAGAGAAGACAGACTATGTGCACTACTGCCCACAAAATGAGGTGGAAACTGAGCTGCACTTCCTAATCTTCTGCCAAATGTATGACCATATTAGAGACACATTCACTCAGATTACACAGACCCACAAAGAATTTGAAAACAAATCCAATTTTGATAAACTCCCATATCTATTGGGTGAAATACCACAGTGTGCAATCACAGCAGCAAGATTTGTGACCTGTTGCCACAAGAGAAGGGCAACCAGTGAAGTGTTTATTTATCATTGCAACACTGTATATAGACAAAATATGACATTCTTATGGAACTTTTGTGAGTGGAGAGAGAGAGAGAGAGAGGGCAGAGAGAGAGGAGAGGGAGGGAGACTTTCACCACCTGTATATGTCTATAAACATCCAATAACACTCTTGTTAATGGCTAATTACCCTGGACTAAGGAAATTGTGATTACAATCGGAGATGAAAATTCAATTAAAAGTAAATGTTCCTGGCACTGTTGCTTTCGGCTCCATTCTGCTCAATTCATACTCAATGAGTTGAATGTAATTACTGTTATTGAAAACCTACAGGGGGTAGCTCTCCAGGAACAGGGATGGAGCGAAAATCTACAGGGGGGTAGCTCTCCTGGAACAGGGTTGCAGAGAAAACCCACAGGACGCTAGCACTCCAGGAACAGCATTGGAAAGAAAACCCACAGGACGGTAGCTCTCCAGGAACAGGGTTGGAGAGAAAACCCACAGGACGGTAGCTCTCTGGGAACAGGGTTGGAGAGAAAACCCACAGGATTGAAGAGCTCTGTACTAGACCAACAGCTGTTGCCAACGGCTCCAGACCTGTTGCCCTGCTGTGTGTGAGCATCTGTTCCTCAACGCTACAATGCTGTTTAAACTCCTGTATGTCTGTAGTGGTGCCCTAAAAGCCCCATCCGGAGCGATGAATCAAGCCTCCAGGGCCAGCCCAGATTGCCAATTATGCACTTGAATGGAGCCACCGAACACAAACGAGAGCAAGTGACGATGGCAATTTGAGTGAAAAAAAGCTTCCCCAACAACAACAACATGGCTGTGGTTTATATGCAATCATATTTATATACCTGTCTTGACCGGAGGGAGATGTAAAATATTTTGTGCTTTTATGCCTCGGTCCTGTGTGTGTGTGTGTGGTTACCGGCATTCTGTCGTCTCTGTGAAACAGTCAGCAGTCTTTAATGCTGTTTTATTGTCTTTACCCCAGGTTTAATTAAAGCCAGTTTACACGGCCCACTAATTGTTTATGTGATTAACGGCACATTTGGACAGATGGTAATAGAGTTATATCACAGGGAATGGATCTCACACCTTAATCCTGTGTTATGACTGACCCAGGGTGGCCTGCTGAACTGGCAGGGTTGGACTGTTGCCCTTTGCCAGTATGAGGCTGCTGTATGGCTTGTGCAAGGGTCATATTGGCTATCTGTGTGTATGTTGGAATCTGGGTTGCGATTTGAACCGTATGTTTTACATATCTTTACCTTATAAATAAGGCATGGTTATATAATACAGAGGCAATCAGAAGAACGGTCAGATGTCAATATTGTACATGAGCACTTCTCTTCTCTAGAACATCAAATTCACACATGATCATCCATGTGAAGGTCTCCTCAATTCACTAACTTGACTATCATCAGTCCCTGTGTGTTCAGTAATCAGGTGTCGGTGACAATATTAACAGTCGTCTGCTGCTTCCCACGTCAACATCAGACTGAGCAGCGCTCAGATTCATCCCAGTTTTTACCGTCAACGTAATTAGTCACATCTGAGTTTAATTACATTGAGTGGAGGAAGTCGTAATCTCAAGTAGATCAAATTAAGCTCTATGCAAATCCTGAAGTGTCTCGTTTCTGTCTCTGTGGTGACAATCTATCTTTGCGGGGGTAGCCACATGACGCTGCTCGGTTGTTAAATGGGATCTTAACACTGGAATCACCCCATTAGAATTGTTAAGTGAGTGGCTGCCTCCATGAGAATGGACTAATCGTGCGTGTGTGTGTGTGCGTGTGTGTGTGTGTGTGTGTGTGTGTGTGTGTGTGTGTGTGTGTGTGTGTGAAATTGTGGCTAGAACAAAGTGTGGATTTATGTATGACATACGGTATGCCTAAGTTGTGTTTTCATAACCTCTTTAAGGTGTATGTAACAGGGACACTATTAATAGCCTAGCTGTAGAGAATAAAAAAGAAAAAGACTATCTAGGCCAAGTAGCTATAGGAGTGGAGCGTGAAAAATGTTGGTGGCTACTCAGTCCAATGATAAGAGAATACAATGATGACATCATAACAACCGGTCTACATATGGTTGCGTTACATCAATTTCCATCATAGTTACAGACAGGAGAGAGGCAGGTCCCCTCTTAGTCACCATAGCCATGAAGTTTAGCGCTGTTACTCAGACACTGTCCAAGCACTTTTCCTTCACTGAAACTGTCAGACAAGCTAGTGGTGTACAGCACATAACCTTTGGGGGGCTCCTGAGTGGCGCAGCAATCTAAGGCACTGCATCTCAGTGTAAGAGGCGACTGCTAAATCAATGTGAATGTAAATATTCTGATATGGGTCACATGTAAAACTGTGTGCGGGCATTCAGAAAAAAAGATTGCATATAGAAAGTAAATCAGATTTGAGTTCTTTAATTTAGTTAACTGTAACCTGTGTGCATAATTTCCAATCCCCCATATATATTTTTGTAAATATATACAGGACCAGTCAAAAGTTTGGACACAACTACTCATTCAAGGGTTTTTCTTTATTTCTACTATTTTCTACATTGTATAATTATAGTGAAGACATCAACACTGTGAAATAACACACATGGAATCATGTAGTAACCAAAACAATTCCAAGAGTGTGCAAAGCTGTCATCAAGGCAAAGAGTTGCTATTTTAAGAATCTCAAATATAAAATATATTTTGATTTGTTTAACACTTTTTTGGTTACTACATGATTCCATATGTGTTATTTCATAGTTGTGATGTCTTCACTATAATTCTACAGTGTAGAAAATAGTAAAATTAAAGAAAAACCCTTGAATGGGAAGGTGTTCTAAAACTTTTGACCGGTAATGTATGTATATCAAATCAAATCAAATTGTACAAGTCACATGCACCGATTACAACAGGTAGACCTTACAGTGAAATGCTTACTTACAGTGAAATGCTTACTTACAGTGAAATGCTTACTTGCATTTTAACAATGCAGTTAAAAAAACATGAATAAGAAATTAAAGGACTTAAACAGCAGCAGTAAAATAACAATATACAGGGGTACCGGTACAGAGTCAACGTGCGAGGGCACCGGTTAGTTGAGGTATTTGAGGTAATATGTACTATGTACAAGTAGGTAGAGTTATTAAAGTGACTATGCAGAGATAATAACAGAGAATAGCAGCGGCGTCAAGGAGATGGGCAATGCAAATAGTCTGGGTGGCCATTTAATTAGATGTTCAGGAGTCTTATGGCTTGGGGGTAGAAGCTGTTTAGAAGCCTCTTAGACCTAGATTTTCTGTGCGGTAGCAGAGAGAACAGTCTATGACTAGGGTGACAGGAGTCTTTGACTATTTTTAGGGCCTTCCTCTGACACCGCCTGTTATATAGGTCCTGGATGGCAGGAAGCTTGGCCCCAGTGATGTACTGGGCCGTTCGCACTACCCGTGCCTTGCGCACGGAGGCCGAGCAGTTGCCATACCAGGCAGTAATACAACCAGTCAGGAGGATGCTCTCGATGGTGCAGCTGTAAAACCTTTTGAGGATCTGAGGACCCATGCCAAATCTTTTCAGTCTCCTGAGGGGGAATAGGTTTTGTCGTGCCCTCTTCACGACTGTCTTTGTGTGCTTGGACCATGTTAGTTTGTTGGTGATGTGGACACCAAGAAACTTGAAGATCTCAACCTGCTCCACTACAGCCCCGTCAATGAGAATGAGGACATGCTCGGTCCTCTTTTTCCTGTAGTCCACAATCATCCCCTTTGTCTTTATCACGTTGAGAGAGAGGTTGTTGTCCTGGCACCACACGGCCAGGTCTCTGACCTCCTCCCTCCTCCCTCTTCCCACTGTTGTGTCATCGGCAAGCTTATGAAGGTGTTGGAGTTGTGCCTGGCCGTGCAGTCATGAGAGAACAGGGAGAACAGGAGGGGACTGAGCACGCAACCCTGAGGGGCCCCTGTGTTGAGGATCAGTGTGGCAGATGTGTTTTTACCTACCCTTACCACCTGGGTGCGGCCCGTCAGGAAGTCTAGGATCCAGTTGCAGAGGGAGGTGTTTAGTCCCAGGGTCCTTAGCTTAGTGATGAGCTTTGAAGGCACTATGGTGTTGAACGCTGAGCTGTAGTCAATGAACAGCATTCTCACATAGGGGTTCCTTTTGTCCAGGTGGGAAAGGGCAGTGTGGAGTGCAATAGAGATTGCGTCATCTGTGGATCTTTTAGGGCGGTATGTAAATTGGAGTGGGTATAGGGTTTCTGGGATACCATATCCGACGCAGGGCTTAGTCCTGCATTGAATCCTGTATTGACTCTTTGCCTGTTTGATAGTTTGTCGGAGGGCATAGCAGGATTTCTTATCAACTTTCGGTGTAGTGTCCCGCTCCTTGAAAGCAGCAGCTCTAGCCTTTAGCTCAGTGCGGATGTGGCCTGTAATCCATGGCTTCTGGTTGGGGTATGTAGGGACGACATCATCGATGCACTTTTTGATGAAGCCAATGACTGATGTGGTGTACTCCTCAATGCCATCGGGAAGAATCCCGGAACATATTCCTGTCTGTGCTAGCAAAACAGTCCTGCAGCTTAGCATCTGCATCATCTGACACTTTTTTATAGACAGAGTCACTGGTGCTTCCTGCTTTAATTTTTGCTTGTAAGCAGGAATAAGGAGGATAGAATTATGGTCAGATTTGCCAAATAGAGGGCGAGGGAGATCTTTCTGTGTATCTTTCTGTGTTTCTGTGTGTGGAGTGAAGGTGATCTAGAGTTGTTTTCCCTCTGGCTGCACGTTTAACACGCTGATAGAAATTTGGTAAGTTTCCCTTCATTAAAGTCCCCGACCACTAGGAACGCCGCATCTGGATGAGCGTTTTCCGGTTTTCTTATAGCGCAACAAAGCCTCCTTCACTCACGCCGCCAAACTTACCCAAGTAAAACTGACAATCCTACTGATCCTCGACTTCGGCGATGTCATCTACAAAATAGCTTCCAATACTCTACTCAGCAAATTGGATGTAGTCTATCACAGTGCCATCCGTTTTGTTACCAAAGCGCCTTATACCACCCACCACTGCAACCTGTATGCTCTAGTCGGCTGGCCCTCGCTACATATTCGTCCCCAGACCCACTGGCTCCGGGTCATCTATAAGTCTATGCTAGGTAGAGCTCCGCCTTATCTCAGCTCACTGGTCACAATAACAACACCCACCCGTAGCACGCGCTCCAGCAGGTATATCTCACTGGTCATCCCCAAAGCCAACACCTCCTTTGGCCACCTTTTCTTCCAGTTTTCTGCTGCCAGTGACTGGAACGAATTGCAAAAATCGCAGAAGCTGGAGACTTACATTCAAACATCTGCTATCTGAGCAGCTAACCGATCGCTGCAGCTGTACATAGTCCACGTGAATAGCCCACCCAATCTACCTACCTCATCCCTTATTGTTTTTATTTACTTTGCTGCTCTTTTGCACACCAGTATCACTACTTACCATCATCTGCTCATCATCATCTGCTCATCTATCACTCCAGTGTTATCTGCTAAATTGTATTTACTTTGCTACTATGGCCTATTTATTGCCGTACCTCCTCATACCATTTGCACACACTGTATTTCGACTTTCTTTTTTTTCTATTGTGTTATTGACTGTACCCTTGTTTATTCCATGTGTAACTCTGTGTTGTTGTTTCTGTCACACTGCTTTGCTTTATCTTGGCCAGGTCGCAGTTGTAATTGAGAACTTGTTCTCAACTAGCCTACCTGGTTAAATAAAGGTGAAATACAATAATAAAACATAATAATAATACAGCTCATTGAGTGCGGTGTTAGTGCCAGCATCGGTCTGTGGTGATATGTATATATATATTATTTATAAGTCCAAAAATGGGTGTAGCAACTACATATTGCCCCTTTAAGTCTATCAAAACTTTGAGCATGTGACCATTTTTTTATCAGAATGTATAAGATTGGGCAATAAAAGCCCCACTTTTATTCCACAGGCTTGGATCCGCACTATGCAGCTGTTGCAAGAGTGCATTTTTCACTGGCTGTCCACTGGTTTCAAAAACAATTAGTGATAGCTTGCTTAAACTTCTTGAACTCAACCATTATTTGGTTCAAATACAAATGTAGATTTGTGAACAGCCATCCACAACAACCACAGTCCGTATGGCACAAATATCTAAATTAGAGAGCAGGAGTGTGATTCACATCAACGCGCTATCAACAATAAGCAGCCCGTCTGGTGTTCAACCTTCCCAAGTTCTCTCACGTCACCCCGCTCCTCCGCTCTCTCCACTGGCTTCCAGTTGAAGCTCGCATCCGCTACAAGACCATGGTGCTTGCCTACGGAGCTGTGAGGGGAACGGCACCTCAGTACCTCCAGGCTCTGATCAGGCCCTACACCCAAACAAGGGCACTGCGTTCATCCACCTCTGGCCTGCTCGCCACCCTACCACTGAGGAAGTACAGTTCCCGCGCAGCCCAGTCAAAACTGTTCGCTGCTCTGGCCCCCAATGGTGGAACAAACTCCCTCACGACGCCAGGACAGCGGAGTCAATCACCACCTTCGGGAGACACCTGAAACCCCACCTCTTTCAGGAATACCTAGGATAGGATAAAGTAATCCTTCTCACCCCCCCCCCACCTTAAAAGATTTAGATGCACTATTGTAAAGTGGCTGTTCCACTGGATGTCTTAAGGTGAACGCACCAATTTGTAAGTCGCTCTGGATAAGAGCGTCTGCTAAATGACTTAAATGTAAATGTAAATGTAAATGTATAAGTGATATCCGTGTTGCCGCAGACTACACCACAGCTGTCATACTTACCTCCAAGCGTTTATTCAATTGGATAATCTTTGGAAGACATTTTTTTTTTGTAATCTTTTTTTTTTGCTTAGGGTAATTTTTAAAATGAATTTATTATATAACTAGGTAAGTCAGTTAAGAACAAATTATTATTTACAATGACAGCCTAGGAACAGTGGGTTAACTGCCTTGTTCAGGGGCAGAAGGGCAGATTTTTACCTTGTCAGCTCAGGGATTCGATCTAGCAACCTTTTGGTTACTGGCCCAATTCTCTAACCACTAGGCTACCTGCCACCCCATATAGCTTGGACTGTAGCCTACAAAAGCCTATTCCTGCTCTTTTCCCGCAATCTGTCAAACACATTTGGAGTGTCATCATAGTGGTCTCTGACTTGTGGTCAGACTCACTCAGGTGGAACACACTTGAACTTCTTCTTTCAATGCTGATTTGAATGTCATTGAGAAAACAGAGTGTCCGATTTTCCTCACAAACGTCCTTTCTGAATTTAAAAGTAATCTTCTAAATAACTAAGTAGTTTTTCAAAAATATCTGTAATCTGATTACAATATTTTTGCTGGTAACGGATTACAGTTATTCAGTTATGTAACGGATTACATGTAATCTGTTACTCCCCAACCCTGTGGACAATAGAAAACATTAGTCTGGAGCACATTAGTCAGTTTTATACCCTCCCTTTGCAACCCTTCTCAAGTCATCAGGATTTATATACTGTATGTCAGATATGTATGATATTAGAACCTACACTTAATGCTCTCATCGACATCATACAAATGGCTTTAGAAAATACATGTGATTAATTGGTTGACTTTATTTATTGAGTGATCATTCTGTCGAGCTAAATGATGAAGGGAGATCTTATTCACTCCCCACAACTTCAGCTGTTGGCTGTATGTTTGTTGTCATGCAGTCCTTTGACAATTTACACAACAGCTGGGCATTGTTCATGCAGTCACTAGTTCTGATTTGAGGATCATCCCGTAAATAAATAGGCCAACTGTGGAGGCCCAGAGCTCTGGAGGATGCCTCCGGCTTGTAGAATCAAACCACTCATTTATGAATGGACATTCCACAGCCAATCACCATCATCCCATAGATTAAATCATGTTGGGTTTTGCTGAGATGATTTTCTTCTCATGTCAAATCTGCTCAAAGAGTATTCCTAGTGAAATCTGCCAGGTTATTCATGCCGTGGCAGAAGACATGATGCAATATCAAGTGGCTTCCATTACAGATTAAGGAGATCTAATTTGTATCATAATCTCACATTACAGAATACAGCTCACAGAAGAGGGAGGTGGGGGGTGGTAAGGGGGGGGGGGTAAGGGAGGGAGGGAGGGAGGAGGAGAGGGACAGAGGGAGGCAGAGGGACAGAGGGGAGGGGAGGGGAGAGAGAGAGAGAAGGAGAGGGAGAGAAGAAAGGTGGAGAGAGGGAGGAAGGGGAAAGGGGCTGGTTTCCTCGGACATCTGGTGATGAGGATGTGTTACTCCCTGTAGCATGCCTCCTCTAGATTGGCCGCTGAATATGTGATGATGAGGAATCACCAGAGATACTGTATGAGATGCATCAAAACAGAGCGAGGTTGCACCTAAGACACAGATTTAAGGTTGGTTTTTCATTTCCCTGTGCAATGGTTAAGTTTAGGATTTGGGGAGGATAAACAGATCCTAGATCTGTGCATAAGATGTAAAAACACGGGGAGATAAGGAGACCGCAGCCGTGGGCTTTCACGTTGTGACAAATTGAGCCATCATTTCTCACAGTGACATATTGACCTTTGTTGACAAGAATGATTACAAACAAAATAATTCACTTATCGGAGGAAATGTAAAGTAGCATCCCTACTAATTTAGTTCTGTCTCAACATATTCAATATATCTCTAACCTCTTTCTTAAGTTGTGTTGGTTGTGTCATTGGCATCAAGTAAGTAAAAACAGTGTAGCGTTTGAAGTTTAGGAACAAAGGCAGTGTGTATGTGTTGAGGCCAGAGAGACAAGCTAGCAGCAGACGATGCTCAAGAAGCAACATACAGACTAATAATAATGACTCCTCGTCTGTTTTCCCCCTCAGACTGAGCTAATATAGTTTTTGCTGGGTAATGATACCGAGACGGGAGAGCATATTCCCAGTAATTGATCCTGCTGGCTACCGCCAAGCTCTAACGAGCTAAACGAGGAGGAAAACCCTCTCAGCCAACAGCAGAGTTTTTTATAAGAGAGAGAAAGAGAAATTAATGCATGCAAGTTAGATTCAGGGAAGAATGCACTTTCTAATACAAAGACGTTCCTGGGGTTTATCCGTGGTTTCTGTGACGGTGGCATGCTGTAGCAGATCAAAGAGAGGAGTGTAAAATGGTTGGAGAGAGGGCTGCTTGAGCATTCTCTCCTTTTTCTTCTGCTGTAGAGAGGGAGGGAGAGAGGGAGGGAGCATGCGGACAGAACACTCCCTCTTTCATCTCTTACAACATCCTCTGGGGGTTTGGGATATTCTGCGACCCCTATTTCAAAGGGGTTGCAGAACTGAAGATTCATCTCTCCTCTACCATGTTGTCTCTGTGCTGCTGAGTAGAAATCTAAGGGTTGCTGCAATTGTTGTCTTTTTAATTTTCACCTGATAATACAGTCCGACATTGATTAACCAGGATGACACACAGACTAATAATTGCTATGTCTGCTTCTGAAAATTACTGTGTACTAGATCATCTCAGGGCTGGATTTAGTTTCTGAATAATTGTTCAATGCTACATATTCATTTTCTGTCCTCTATGCAACGGATTGTGAACCTGCCTCCAGATAATGTATGATATCTTCAAATGCATCTAGACAGTGGAACCTCACACAGCACATACCATTTATACATTTGACTTTGTTTACATTCTGCGTGACTAACAGTTCACAAGAAGCAAGTGCTGTTGTTGATTAGTGCTGACTACACAATCACATAACAGCTATTTATTATAGGTTAATTGCTGGTGTATTAAATTAACCAATTTCTCCCCTTCTTTTCTCTTCCATTCATACCTTGGAATCATTCTGGAAACAGGTAAGCCATATAAATATATTGTACTGTGTTCAATTAACATAATTAGAAAAAAATCTAGTACTGAAACTGAAATATTGTAGTGTAGCCAGTGGATTCAAATTTTTGTCAGGTGATTCAATAGCATCTCTAATCAGTAGTATCTATACGACTAATAACAAATAGAAAGTACAGTACTAGACAAATTACCAGAAGTCATCGCAACATAAGGATGCCTGGATGGGTTGAGAGTGGTGTTTGTAAGATAAAAGCCTAGGGTGTGTTGTTGTGTGATGCCTGAAACAGAGACAACAGAGAAAGGCTGCTGAATGCTGAATATTCTTGGCGCGTGCTTGGTGCTCGGTTGGAGCCCAGAGATAAGACGTTTATGTTCTGCCAGCAGGGGAAAAAAGGCCAATGGGTGCCGTGGAGATGTGTAGACATCAATGGTTTAATGGCTTGAATCTAACTGGGGCCAATTAAAAGGCATGCAGCGTGCGCAGGGTTGGGCAGCCATTCATTTCAGGGGAAATTGAGGTTGAAATGAGCCATTGTTCAGCCACACGGCCACATCATCGCATACTGAGTGCCAGACCTGCAATGGTACTCTAAAGGGTAGATAGAGGAGAGAGAGGGAGGAGGATTGCTGTCTTGAGTGGAGATTATGAACAGTGAATGGAGTGTGTGGAGAGAGATAGAGAGAGAAATGGAGAGACATCCACACATACAAAGACAGAGTGGGGGGGAGGGAGAGAGAGAAAGAGAGACAGGGGGGAAAGATCGAGAGGCAGAGTGAGAAAGAGAGAGAAAGACACTGGGAGAGTGCGACAAAATGCTTTGCATTTGATTTGGCTGTAGATGTCTTCCTTGTCTTTATGTCGATAGGAATTGTCTGGCTGTATTTTCTGCCCGTCTCTGTGCGGATAGGGCCAGGGGTTGCCTGGTAGAGTTTGAGTCGCATTCCCCAGGTGTGACATCAGCTGAACAGACACCACACACTGCCGAATTGCTGACTGAGCCATAGACGCACACACACAATGGCGATCATACATCACAGGTTGTCAGGTGTGTGTGAATGGGTGGGAGGGGGGGCAGCCATGCCATGCCATTACAGGACAGAGATTTGACCCTCAGCTTCTCACCTTTTCTTTAGAGAAACTCCTCACTGAGGTTGGGCACTAATGCGGGGTGATTAGGCCTGGCTTGCAGATCGCTTTCCAATTCATCCCAAAGGTGTTCGATGGGGTTGACGTTAGGGTTCTTCCACACCGATCTTGACAAACCATTTCTGCCAGGACCTCGCTTTGTACACGGGGGCATTGTCATGCTGAAACAGGAAATGGCCTTCCCCAAACTGTTGCCACAAAGTTGGAAGCACAGAATCGTCAAGAATGTCATTGTATGCTGTACTGTAGCATTAAGATTTCCCTTCATTGGAACTAAGGAGCCTAGCTCGAACCATGAAAAACAGCCCCAGAACATTATTCCTCTTACACCAAACTTTACAGTTGGCATTATGCATTGGGGCAGGAGGGGACTCCTGACATCTGCCAAACCCAAATTCGTCTGTCAGACTGCCAGATGGTGAAGCGTGATTCATCACTCCAGAGAACGTGTTTCCACTGCTCCAGAGTCCAATGGCGGCGAGCTTTACACCCCTCCAGCCGACACTTGGCATTGCGCATGGTGATATTAGGCTTGTATGCGGCTGCTTGGCCATGGAAATACATTTCATGAAGCTCCCGATGAACAGTTCTTGTGCTGATGTTGCTTCCAGAGGCCATTTGGAACTCAGCAGTGAGTGTTGCAACCAACTCGGCCATCCCAATCGGTGAGCTTGTTTAGCCTACCATTTCGCATCTAACCCGCTGTTGCTCCTAGACATTTCCAATTCACAATAACAGCACTTTGACCAGGGCAGCTCTAGCAGGCTCTACCAGTTCACTTCACCTATTTTGTGGACCGAGTCCTCTCTGCATTCACATTGCTTCGTTTAGAAAGGAACCAAGATATTTTTCCAACATGCACTCTGGATTTTTACAAAGTGCAGGACAAGCCATTCAATCAGATTGTGTTATCGGACAGCTAGATATACCTACTTATATTTTGGAAGCTAATAGCGTTTTGTTAAATTATTGTAACCAGAAGATACTATTAACTTGTATCAAATCAAATCAAATGTATTTGTCACATACACATGGTTAGCAGATGTTAATGCGAGTGTAGCGAAATGCTTGTGCTTCTAGTTCCGACAATGCAGTAATAACCAACGAGTAATCTAACCTAACAATTCCAAAACTACTACCTTATACACACAAGTGTAAAGGGCTAAAGAATATGTACAT
Source organism: Oncorhynchus nerka (assembly GCF_034236695.1). Classification (NCBI taxonomy): domain Eukaryota; kingdom Metazoa; phylum Chordata; class Actinopteri; order Salmoniformes; family Salmonidae; genus Oncorhynchus; species Oncorhynchus nerka. The sequence goes on along the minus strand of NC_088406.1, from coordinate 31,755,120 downwards.
AAAGATATATGAATGAGTGATGGTACAGAACGGCATAGGCAAGATGCAGTAGTTGGTATTGAGTACAGTATATACATATGAGATGAGTAATGTAGGGTATGTAAACAAAGTAGCATAGTTTAAAGTGGCTAGTGATACATGTATTACATAAAGATGCAGTAGATGATATAGAGTACAGTATATACATGTAAACATTATATTAAGTAGGATTGTTTAAAGTGGCTAGTGATATATTTTACATCAATTTCCATCAATTTCCATTATTAAAGTGGCTGGAGTTGAGTCAGTGTGTTGGCAGCAGCCACTCAATGTTAGTGGTGGCTGTTTAACAGTCTGATGGCCTTGAGATAGAAGCTGTTTTTCAGTCTCTCGGTCCCTGCTTTGATGCACCTGTACTGACCTCGCCTTCTGGATGATAGCGGGGTGAACAGGCAGTGGCTCGGGTGGTTGTTGTCCTTGATGATCTTAATGGCCTTCCTGTGACATCGGGTGGTGTAGGTGTCCTGGAGGGCAGGTAGTTTGCCCCCGGTGATGCATTGTGCAGACCTCACTACCCTCTGGAGAGCCTTACGGTTGTGGGCGGAGCAGTTTCCGTACCAGGCGGTGATACAGCCCGACAGGATGCTCTCGATTGTGCATCTGTAGAAGTTTGTGAGTGCTTTTGGTGACAAGCTGAATTTCTTCAGCCTCCTGAGGTTGAAGAGGCGCTGCTGCGCCTTCTTCACCACACTGTCTGTGTGGGTGGACCAATTCAGTTTCTCCGTGATGTGTACGCCGAGGAACTTAAAACTTACTACCCTCTCCACTACTGTCCCATAGATGTGGATAGGGGGGTGCTCCTTCTGCTGTTTCCTGAAGTCCACAATCATCTCCTTTGTTTTGTTGACGTTGACGTTGAGTGTGAGGTTATTTTCCTGACACCACACTCCGAAGGCCCTCACCTCCTCCCTGTAGGCCGTCTCGTCGTTGTTGGTAATCAAGCCTACCACTGTAGTGTCGTCCGCAAACTTGATGATTGAGTTGGGGGTGTGCATGGCCATGCAGTCGTGGGTGAACAGGGAGTACAGGAGAGGGCTCAGAACGCACCCTTGTGGGTCCCCAGTGTTGAGGATCAGCGGGGTGGAGATGTTGTTACCTACCCTCACCACCTGGGGTCGGCCCGTCAGGAAGTCCAGTACCCAGTTGCACAGGGCGGGGTCGAGACCCAGGGTCTCGAGCTTGATGACGAGTTTGGAGGGTACTATGGTGTTAAATGCTGAGCTGTGGTCGATGAACAGCATTCTCACATAGGTATTCCTCTTGTCCAGATGGGTTAGGGCAGCGTGCAGTGTGGTTGAGATTGCGTCGTCTGTGGACCTTTTTGGGCGGTAAGCAAATTGGAGTGGGTCTAGGGTGTCAGGTAGGGTGGAGGTGATATGGTCCTTGACTAGTCTCTCAAAGCACTTCATGATGATGTTGTCGTTTAGCTCAGTTACCGTAGCTTTCTTGGGAACAGGGACAATGGTGGCCCTCTTGAAGCATGTGGGAACAGCTGACTGGGATTGATTTGATTTAATATGTCCGTAAACACACCAGCCAGCTGGTCTGCGCATGCTCTGAGGACGCGGCTGGGGATGCCGTCTGGGCCTGCAGCCTTGAGAGGGTTAACACGTTTAAATGTTTTACTCACGTCGGCTGCAGTGAAGGAGAGTCTGCAGGTTTGGGTTGCAGGCTGTGTCAGTGGCACTGTATTGTCCTCAAAGCGGGCAAAAAAGTTATTTAGTCTGCCTGGGAGCAAGACATCCTGCTCCGTGACGGGGCTGGTTTTCTTTTTGTAATCCATGATTGACTGTAGACCCTGCCACATACATCTTGTGCCTGAGCCGTTGAATTGTGACTCTACTTTGTCTCTATATTGATGCTTAGCTTGTTTGATTGCCTTGCGGAGGGAATAGCTACACTGTTTGTATTCCGTCATGTTTCCGGTCACCTTGCCCTGGTTAAAAGCAGTGTTTCACGCTTTCAGTTTCACACGAATGCTGCCATCAATCCACGGTTTCTGGTTTGGGAATGTTGTAATCGTTGCTATGGGAACTACATCGTCAATGCACTTTCTAATGAACTCGCTCACCGAATCAGAGTATTCGTCAATGTTGTTGTTGGAAGCAATGCAGAACATATCCCAATCCACGTGATCGAAGCAGTCTTGAAGCGTGGAATCAGATTGGTCGGACCAGCGTTGAACAGACCTGAGCGCGGGAGCTTCTTGTTTTAGTTTCTGTTTGTAGGCAGGGAGCAACAAAATGGAGTCGGACAGCTGTACATTTGATTGGTAACAGAATAAATAGCAAAATAATAACTGCACAATAAATAATGCTGTAATTGAAACTTGTACACGGTAGGCTACTACCCCTTTAAGAGCTAGAATAGATTTTGTACCCCATGTTGTGATTTTCATCAAATATATTGTTTTCTCACACTATACAAACCCCAAAATCAATAAACATCTTATGAAGATCGCTTAGCCTATAGATCACATATTGCAAACAAATAATCTGAACTAAATCCTCCACACATTTTGGAATTTCTGTCCGCCCTTGACAATCACTAATCAATATCCAAAAACAGCACACATTTTTTTGCCCGAACCTGCAGATCATCTTCTTCTCTCTTTTGTGGCACCAATATGATGGTTTATGGCAAGGGAAACAGTGTTGCAGTAGTCTAGTGTGTGGTGCAGGAATAATAACAAGTGAATCTGGGGATCTTCGCATTCACATTGCCCTAAAAAAGGGAACCGGAATTCAAGCAAACCGAACTCGGGCCACCTATCTGAGTTCACAGAAATTGTCTGAAAGGGACCAAATGTGAAAACACCCTATAGGGCCCCTCTCCGTTGAGCTTTCAATATCCTCTTATGACGGTTTCAAACTGTAACCCAGAGAGGCATTCTGCCTGCGTGGCTGCTGAATGTGTCCACATGTGACCTTTGGTTAATGTCACACGTCACTGGCTTTAATGTCACCCCAACACAACATGACAGGGCTTTTTTCCAACCCCCATTTCCCTTCCCTGAAACAGAGGCATCGTCAAAGATATTTTAGTGTAGAGCAGGCAAGGTGGGCCCTATTAATTACCCCTGTGAGTGGCCTGGATGGAAGAAGGGCAGTCACCTGAAAAGGAGAGGCAGGGGCAGGGTGGTGGGGTGTAGGAGTGGGGTTCCCCAAGGGCGGGGGGGTGCTAGACGTGTGCGTGTAAAATGTATGGAATCAGCATGCTAAGGTGTTCTGAAAACCCACATTTGGTGTATTTAATTGATTTGAGGTTTTGATGTCATGTGTGTCTGAGTATTCCTTTCGAAAAATGCTCACATCCCAGTCAAATCTCACACACAAAAGAGAAAAAGCTTGGGGATTATGACCGTATCAGTACGGTGTTGTGAGGAATGACAGAACAGGGGATACTGCAGGATGGGCAGTGTCGGGCTCCATCCCAAATGGTACGCTATTCCCTATATTGAGTACTACTTTTGACAAGGGCTCATTTGGGACGAAGCCTCAGACAGAGACAGGGCCCTAAAATGGACGTGCCCTGGGCCCTAAGATGGACGTGCCCTGGGCCCTAAGATGGACGTGCCCCGGGCCCTAAGATGGACGTGCCCCGGGCCCCTGGCTGCAGGTAGTTTTTAACGAGCTCAGCCTTACAAAACCATATGTGTCATCTGATTACTGTAGCTCTGCTGCATCCTCTGTCTCACCCTCTTTCGTTCACTCTCTTTTACTCTCTCTCTCTCTCTCTCGTTTTGGATGCTTAATTGGAGTCATTGTCTGAAAGGACACTTGGGTTATATTGGGAAATTTACATTTTGTTGTTGTTCAGTATTAGATAATAGATTTGATAGTTTTTATATATTCATTTTTAGGGGGTAGATACATGTATATTTTTTTGCTGTTGGCTAAACGTGTCAAAAGTGGTACAAGCAATGTGTGCTATTTAGGTGTAATCTAGTCAGATACAGAAGTTGTCCTCAGTATTCTAACACAACAATATCACAGTTGTCGTGTCTTTGGCTATGCCGGATTAAGTGATATGACATGCTATTGTATAAAATAATTTCTCCGTAATTAATATTACTTGATTGAGCTAATCATGTAAATGTAATTAACTAGAGAGTCGGGCACCACGAAATAATATTTATAGAGCTGTTATCTTCCGAATAAACTCTTAAAGACCTAGTAATATTTTACATCAATAGCAGTCAATATTAATCGTCATCTTAATTGAGTCTCATCTGAAAGTTGTAAATTCTTGGTTATCTGCACGAACCATGGCTAACAAGTTGATTCAGCAATGCAAAATTGGGTTTAATTATTGATTTACTAAATAACTAACTAATCACACAGAATTACACATACACATATTTAAATCATAACTTGATTACAAATTACATCATAAAGGAAAACGTCCCTAGCGGGCGGAACATATATGACAGCTGGTTACACAAAAAAAAGGGTCTGGGTTTGAGTGAAAGAGCGGGAAGACTGAGGAACAAAAGGCGAAGCTGTGCTATCGTAAATACAGTATATTATGCATTCTAAATGACCGCCCATTTGGAAAAGGAAAATGCAATACATATTTACTCTGAGCTGCGCTTCGGTAGGTTGCCCAACCGAGTCCTTTGTCCTTTGAAGAATGTCTCTGCTGGTAAATTGAATATGTTGTAGTAACGTCGTTGTGTGGTAGACGGGATACTCTGTCTGTTCCTTCCTAACCCTCGTTTGCAGCGGCTGTTGCTAACTCAACGGCTAAGAGGCATCACTTCTGTAGTGAATAAGAGTTCAACGTTCATACCATTCGCAACCAAAGCTCATGCTGATGTTGGCTTCGTTCTGTAGTTATTATCTGAACCATTCTGACATCGGACCATCGTCCTCACTTCCTTCGGAACAGGAGGTTATATTTTTGTCAAGGACTTATATAGGAAGGGAGAGGAGGGCGTGTTTGAAAAGTTTTATAGCCCATGTCCCTTCACAGGGGCAGGCTACTGATTGAGCAGAGCCCTACCTTATGAAAACCCAAATCTCACATTTTAGAAGCTAAAATCACATTACATCCCATCACAAATAATTTCATATTCAAACATTTAAATTGAACAACAATTCCATGTGAATCCGATGACTCTGATGTGTAGACTTTCCACCGTAGAGTTTATATCATCTTATCATTGATAAGAATGTCTCAGATGACAACCGAACTGACATCATATTCATTAAGTACCACCGCATATGTTCAATTGGTCGGATTACCAGAATATAGTTAATTTCCCCCCACCTTCTGATGTTCCCAGAATCTCTATGTTAACCAAAGGGTTTGCAAATGTAACATCAGTCGGGGTAGAGAGAGGAAAAAGGGGGGAAGAGGTATTTATGACTGTCATAAACCTACCCCCAGGCCAACGTCATGACACAGTCATACTTCAGTATTGAAGTATGATTGTGTAGGATACCTGACGAGACTATGTCGGCGAGTGGATATACTGCCTTTACCGTTCTATTGGCGAATGTGCAATCACTGGAGAATGTTTCTCCGAGTCGTGGCTCAAAAAGGACATGGAAAATATAAATTAAGCTATTTTTTCTAAACATCGGCAGGACAGAACGGCAACGTCGGGTAAACTCAAGGGGGGTGGTGTGTCTCTTTCTTAACAAAGCTGGTCTCTAATATTAAGGAAGTCTCTATGTTCTGCTCGCCTGAGCTAGAATACCTCATAAGAAGCTGTAGACCATACTATTTACCAAGAGAGTTGTCATATATATTTTACCACCACAAAACGATGCTGGCACTAAGACAGCACTCAACAAGCTGTATATGGCCATAAGCAAACAAAAAAAATTCACCCAGAGGCGGCACTCCTAGTTGCTGGTGATTGTAATGCAGGAACTGAAATAATTTGACCTCATTTCTACCAGAATGTCACCTGTGCAACTAGATCACCTTTACTCCACACACAGAGACGCATAAAAAGCTCTCTCTTGCTTACAAGCAAAAACTCAAACAGGAAGTACCAGAAGTACTCAATATGGAAGTGGTCCGAAGAAGTTGATGCTAAGCTACAGGACTGTAGCTTAGTTTACCACATCAGTCACCGGCTTCATTAATAAGTGCATCTACAACGTCGTCCCCGCAGTGACCGTATGTACATACCCCAACCAGAAGCCATGGATTACAGGCAATAACCGCACTGAGCTAAATTCTATAGCTGCCGCTTTCAAGGAGCGGGATACTAATCCAGATATCCAGACACCCTGGACTCCAATCTATTCAATCTATATCGCACTCCACACTGCCCTTTCCTATCCGGACAAAAGTTCAACACCATAGTGCCCTCCAAGCTCATCACTAAGCTAAGGACCCTGGGACTGAACACCTCCCTCTGCAACTGGATCCTGGACTTTCTGATGGGCTGCCCCCAGGTGTTGAGGGTAGACAACAACACATCCGCCACACTGACATGCTTAGTCCCCTCCCGTACTCCCTGTTCACCCATCACCCACAACTGCATGGCCTCGCACAACTCCAACACCATCATTAAGTTGTCTGACGAGACGACGGTGGTAGGCCTGATCATTGACGACGATGAGACAGCCTGTAGGGAGGAGGTCATGGACCTGGCAGTGTGGTACCAGGACAACAATCTCTCCTTGTACATTCCCTCGTTATTTTATTGTGTTACCCTTTCCTTTTTTTGGGTAAGTGCTCATAAACATTTCAAGGTTAAATCTACACCTGTTGTATGTGGAGCATGTGACAATTCATATTTGATTCACTGACCTGACAAACCATGGATCATTTATGAAAGGCATTGTCAATATTTTTGATGGCTTTTTTTCTCTAATTCATGTTTTTCATGTGGGCTTCGTGCTTTGTTTCATGCTAAACTATTTTCCAAGCCGATACTAACCAGGCCAATGTGTAGCACTGACTGCTCAAGTCAGCATGCAGCAGCTCTCAATCATGATGGGGGACTGCTTGAAACACAGCGCCCTGGGGAATAATGGTTATTTTGCGTGTGTGTGCATGCGTGTGTGTACTGCACAGTACAGTATTTGACTTGATTATTTGAGGGGGATGGGGTGCTTGCTGGAAGTGAGGGAGCGGCAACAGTTGCCCTGACAACATCAGTAGCTGTCAACACCTCTGTCTTAATAGTGACAAATGGTACTTATTACATCAGCGTTAATTTCCCCCCATCTCCTTCAGATGAAGATACTTAGCCTGCACTGATCAAATTGTGTCAGCATAATTACTAAGAACAGACCCTATTAAAAGCCAGGGCTTCAGATTCAGTGTCGAGTCTCATGGTTAGGCCTATCATTCAGCTGCATCTCTGGGAGGCTGATGTAGAGAACCCGTATACTAATGTCCTTAAGTCCAGAACTCTACTCACTCAGACAGAAATACTGTAGGAGGACAGGCTAGGGGGTAATAGACATACGACTCAATTCAATGGAACTGCACTTCAGTATTTACAGTACATAGGAGGAGCTTTTTCCCATGGTCAAATAAAATCACAGAATGGTTTTGATTCTGATACAAACCTACTTTTCTTACCAATTAGACTCCCGTCACAGGTGCTTCCAGTTGTGTGTGTGGGCAGTAATTTGTCAACAAAGACACTGCATTGTAAGATAGTGTGTACGCTTATTACTATGAAATTATTAATGGGCCACCAGTCCTTTCTTGGACAAAATTGGTATTCGAAGAAGACCTGACATATGAGTTATTTACAATAACTCAATAAGACAACATTTCAATAATAGTAATACATTGATTAATCTGAAGGTATGAATTATTTAAGAATCTATTGGAGTTCTTTTCCAGAATAACAAGACAAACATAAGTTATTCATACAATCAACATTTAAGAACACTAATCTAAATATTCACAATCATAATGAAAGTGATCATGAAAAGGTAGGGAATAGAATGAAAGACAAGAAGGAGACCTCAAGATATCTGAATATTAAAGATGTGATGCTCAGACTGCTGTCCTTGGCTCTGGTTAGGCCACATGGAAGTGAACAAAGGAAAGATGGTGGTGTGTCCTTTGTCCTGAGTTGAGGGGTTTCTTGGTGGTGGTTTCTTGCTCCTTTGCTATGAGTTTGGATGGTCCCTCGTGGGCTGCTCCTTTGGGTTGTGTTACTCTGGGTTGGGTTACTCTGTCTGCTGGCTCTTCCTTTGAGTTACAGAGGCTGTGGTCTAAATTGTCTTCTCCTTATTTCCTTGAAGAAGGTTAGCTTAAATGTACCGTTTAGTCCACACTAACTCTTTAAAGAGTAAGTCTCCTTCTGAGACTGTTTAGTGCATGGGCTCTTCCGTCATATTTTTTAAAAATGTCACCTTTATTTAATTGACCAGGTAGGCCAGTTGAGAACAAGTTCTCATTTACAACTTTGACCTGGCCAATATAAAGCAAAGCAGTGCGACAAAAACAACAACACAGAGTTACACATGGGATTAACAAACGTACAGTAAAAAAGACAATAGAAACATCTATGTACAGTGTGTGCAAATGTAGTAAGGTTAGGGAGGTAAGGCAATAAATAGGCCGTAGTGGCGAAATAATTACAATTTAGCAATTAAACACTGGAGTGATGGATGTGCAGATTATGATGTGCAAGTAGAGATACTGGGGTGCAAAAGAGAAACAATAACAAAAATAACAATATGAGGATGAGGTAGTTGGGTGGGCTATTTACATATGGGCTGTGTACAGGTACGGTGATCGGTAAGCTGCTCTGACAGCTGATGCTTAAAGTTAGTGAGGGAGATGTAAGTCTCCAGCTTCAGTGATTTTTGCAATTCGTTCCAGTCATTGGCAGCAGAGAACTGGAAGGAAAGGCGGCCAAAGGGGGTGTAGGCTTTGGGGATGACCAGTGAAATATACCTGCTGGAGCGCGTGTTATGGGTGGGTGTTGCTATGGAGACCAATGAGCTGAGATAAGGCAGGGCTTTACCTAGCAAAGACTTAGATGACCTGGAGCCAGTGGGTTTACAGGTACTATTCCATAAAAGGTACTTTTTCCCTAACTTATCAGTTCACTACTTCTTGCCATTAAAGGCAAAGGTCCAGGCCCTGTGGTCTGCCTACTGAACATGGAGGTTCTTCTCCCTCCTCGATAGAGATCCAGCTTGAGAGGTCCAGCAGGATAAGAGGCTAAGCGAGTGAGGGGGAGACGTCAGAGTCCTTCTGTAGTCCTGTGAGGTCACATAGTATCACACTCAGGTGTGAAGGGCCACTTTATGACCCTTTGTCTTAGGGAGAGAGAGAGAGTGCTAATTTGATATAGAGCAGACCTAACCCACTCTATGATATTAGTCAAAACAGGAACATTTTACATATGGCTATAAATGAATAAGGACATTATCTCAAAAGAGAAAAATGTCCTTGTGTGCTACCTATATCCCCCCAATAGAATCCTCATACTTTAACAATGACAGCTTCTCCATCCTAGAGGGGGAGAAAAACCATTTCCAAGCTCAGGGACATGTACTAGTCTGTGGCAACCTAAATGCCAGAACTGGACAAGAACCCGACACCCTCAGCACACAGGGGGACAAACAACTATCTGGAGGTGACAGCATTCCCTCCCCCATATACCCCCCCCCTAGACACAACTACGACAACATAACCAACAGAAATGGGTCACAACTCCTGCAGCTCTGTCGCATGCTGGGTATGTACATAGTTAATGCTAGGCTTCGAGGGGACACCTATGGTAGGTACACCTATAGCTTATCTCTTATATTAAGATATTAAGAAATTCTAGCGATGGAAGGAAAATTGTGTGGAAATCTACCAAAACACAATTAGGCAACAACAAATTCAATCCCTTCTAGACAATTTCCTGGACAAAAGGTTTGACTGTAATAGTGAAGGTGTAAACTTGGCATTAGAAAACCTAAACAGTATATTTTATTTCTCGGCTTCCCTATCAAATCCCAAAATTTGAACAACAATGACAAATGGTTTGCAAAAACCTAAGAAAGAAATTGAGAAACCTATTCAACCAAAAAAGAGAAAACCTGAGCCTACGTCTTCACTATGGTGAATCACTAAAACAATAAAGAAATACACTACGGAAAAAGAAGGAACAGCATGTCAGAAATCAGCTCAATTTAATTGAAGAATCCATAGAATCTAACCACTTCTGGGAAAATTGGAAAACTCTAAACAAACAACAACACAAAGAGTTATCTATCCTGTCCTGCAGGTGTGATGTTCGGATGTACTGATCCTGTGCTGGTGTCGTTACACGTGGTCTGCCACTGCGAAGACGATCAGCTGTCCGTCCTGTCTCCCTGCAGCTCTGTCTTAGGCGTCTCACAGTACGGACATTGCACTTTATTGCCCTGGCCACATCTGCAGTCCTCATGCCTCCTTGCAGCATGCCTAAGGCACGTTCATGTAGATGAGCAGGAACCCTGGGCATCTTTCTTTTGTTGTTTTTCAGAGTCAGTAGAAAGGCCTCTTTAGTGTCCTAAGTCTTCATAACTGTGACCTTAATTGCTTACCGTCAGTAAGCTGTTAGTGTCTTAAAGACCATTCCACAGGTGCATGTTCATTAATTGTTTATGGTTCATTGAACAAGCATGGGAAACAGTGTTTAAACCCTTTACAATTAAGATATGTAAGGTTATTTGGATTTTTACTAATTATCTTTGAAAGACAGGGTCCTGAAAAAGGGACGTTTCTTTTTTTGCTGAGTTAACACATCTTAGAATCAATTATTAAAGACTACCAGATCCCACTGGATTCTCCAATTACATTGAGTGAACTACAGGACAAAATACAAACCCTCCAACCCAAAAAGGCCTGTGGGGTTGATGGTATCCTAAATTAAATGATCAAATATACAGACCACAAATTCCAATTGGCTATACTTAAACTATAACTAAACTATAACTATAACATCATCCTCAGCTCTTGCATCTTCCCCAATATTTGGAACCAAGGACTGATTACCCCAAATTTGACCCCAATAACTACCGGGGGATATGCATCAACAGCAACTCTCGGAAAATCCTCTGCATCATTAACAGCAGACTCATACATTTCCTCAGCGAAAACAATGTACTAAGCAAATGTCAAACTGTCTTTTTACGAAATTATCGTACGACAGACACCAGTCTCACAAGTCCTCAACTGGCAGCTTCATTAAATAGTACCCGCAAAAAAAACTCTGGGATGCTGGCCTTCTAGGCAGAGTTGCAAAGAAAAAAGCCCTATCTCAGACTGGCCAAAAAAAAGAAAAGATTTAAATGGGCAAAAGAACACAGACACTGGACAGAGGAGCTCTGCCTAGAAGGCCAGCATCCCGGAGTCGCCTCTTCACTGTTGATGTTGAGACTGGTGTTAATGAGGCTGCCAGTTGAGGACTTGTGAGGCGTCTGTTTCTCAAACTAGACACTCTAATGTACTTGTCCTCTTGCTCAGTTATGCACTGGGGCCTCCCACTCCTCTTTCTATTCTGGTTAGAGCCAGTTTGTGCTGTTCTGTGAAGGGAGTAGTACACACCGTTGTACGACATCTTCAGTTTCTTCGCAATTTCTCACATGGGATAGCCTTTATTTCGCAGAACAAGAATAGACTGACGAGATTCAGAAGAAAGTGCTTTGTTTCTGGCCATTTTGAGCCTGCAATCGAACGCACAAATGTTGATGCTCCAGATACTCAACTAGTCTAAAGAAGGCCATATTTATTGCTTCTTTAATCACAACAACAGTTTTCAGCTGTGCTAACATAATTGCAAAGGGTTTTCTAATGATCAATTAGCCTTTTAAAATTATCAACTTGGACTAGCTAACACAACGTGCCATTGGAACAGAGGAGTGATGGTTGCGGATAATGGGCCTCTGTAGATATTTCATTAAAAATCAGCCCTTTCCAGCTACAATAGTAATTTACAACATTAACAATGTGTACACTGTATTTCTGATTAGTTTGATGTTTTTATTGGACAAAAAATAGCTTTTCTTTAAAAAACAAGGACATTTCTAAGTGACCCCAAACATTTGAACGGTAGTGTGTATTTCAACAAATTGGCTGTAGCACCCGGCGTCACCCTACTAGATTCTGAAGTCAAATGTCTACTGTTTGCTGATGATCTGATTCTTCTGTCCCCAACCAAGGAGGGCCTACAGCAGCACCTAGAACTTCTGCACAGATTCTGTCAGACTTGGGCCCTGACAGACCTGGGCCCTGACAGACTTGGGCCCTGACAGACTTGGGCCCTGACAGACCTGGGCCCTGACAGACCTGGGCCCTGACAGACCTGGGCCCTGACAGACCTGGGCCCTGACAGACCTGGGCCCTGACAGACTTGGGCCCTGACAGTAAATCCCAGTAAGACAAAAATAATAGTGATCCAAAAAAGGTCCAGTTGCCAGGACAACGAATACAAATTCCATCTAGACACCGTTGCCCTAGAGCACACCAAAAATTCTATACATACTTCGGCCTAAATATCAGCGCCACAGTAACCTCCACAAAGCTTCCACGATCTGAGAGACAAGGCAAGAAGGGCCTTCTATGCCATCAAAAGGAACATAAAATTCGATATACCAATTAGGATCTGGCTAAAAATACTTGAATCTGTTATAGAACCCATTGCCCTTTATGGTTGTGAGGTTCGCTCACCAACCAAGAAGGCAGACCTGGCTCTCAAGAGAAGACAGGCTAGGTGCTCACTGCCCACAAAATGAGGTGAAAAATTAGCTGCTCTTCCTAACCTCCTGCCAAATGTATGACCATATTAGAGACACATATTTCCCTCAGATTACACAGACCCACAAAGAATTTGAAAACAAATCCAATTTTGATAAACTCCCATATCTATTGGGTGAAATGCCACAGTGTGCCATCACAGCATCAAGATTTGTGACCTGTTGCCACAAGAGAAGGGCAACCAGTGAAGAACAAACACCACTGTAAATACAACCTATTTACAATACACATTTATGTTTATTTATTTTCCCTTTTGTACTTTAACTATTTGCACATCCCTACAACACTGTATATAGACATAATATGACATTTGAAATGTCTTTATTATTTTGGAAACATATGTTTCCCATGCCAATAAAGCCCCTTAAATTGAAATTGAATTGAGAGAGAGCTTGGAGGAACTCAGTAGTCCATAACAGTTCAGCATTATAGACAGACAGTAAAAGGATGATCAACATTGTTCAACATATAACATTAAAACGACATGACGCTACAGGATGAACATTTCTATGGCAGGTTCAATTTAATTCCAGCCTCACTTTAGTTTTATGAAATAGAGAGCTTAAACCTAGCTTTAAAATAACTTTAATTACCATAAGCAATTCCAGCGGCTTAATATATGTGGGTTTGGTGTTGCCAATAGCTCAGTGGAGAATACTGTTGTTTGTCTCTTGTTGGTGACTGCATGGAGAGGGAAGGAAATTCACAAATTAGTGTTGTCTGATGGAAATGTGTGAATTGCTGTTGTTAAGCTGCTGCAATAATGAGGTTATGATGGCAGACTACTCATGGCACATTATTTAGCCTCAGCCTGTATAAACTCACAGAACAGTTGGTTGGTGAAAATGGTGCTAAATTGAATAACTAATTTTACAATCTGTGGATATTCGACATTGTCAAATATACATTTAGTGCCAGTGGAAGAGTTTCCAGCTGTGGTGTTAGTTAGCTGGTTTAATGTGACACATACAGGGGTTCCTGTGGCATTGGCTGTCCTCTCTCTTGTAGCCTACACAGAATGTGGTTCTCAGATACAAAGACACTGCAGACTAGAGGTAATAATTTGACTGACAGAAGTGTGAATGTTGTTGTCTCTGGCTGGAGCAAGCACAGGCCTTTGTCTTCCCAGTTGATTGGTTTTGCTTGCAGTGTGCTGTCTGTTTGTGCTGCAGCTAGCATTAACCAGCCCATCAGGCATCTCTCAGGGATATTTAACTGCCATGAAAAAGATTACCCCCACATACAAATATCCCACCCCACAGCTAAAATCCCACCATAGATCTATAGTCGCCTCTCCAACCATGCGCAGTCCACAGCAACAACCACTGTTAATCCAGGAACCTTTTCTCATTGTTGGCTAGAGGTGCTCATACAAGAAGCCAGCTGTAGTAGAGTACATCTAAGGGTGGCCAGCCAGCCAGTCGCTCTCTGCACTATACTGACCTTGGCTTCTGGTTGCATGGAAGCAGCATGGAGCCTCTGTTGTTGTCAGAGCAGAGGGAAGAAAGAAAGAAAAGAGATCTTTGAATACCTTTCATCAGGCCAGGAGTCAGAGAGAAAGAATAGCACTCCCTCATTATACAGTATCGTGTGGAGATGAGAGCGGTTGGTTGGTGCGTGGTCGTGGAATGGCACGGTGGGAGAACACCTCCACAATGGCACCAGGTATGCAGAGAGCACATGGAGGGAAGGTGGATTAATTATACATGCAAGTACAATACAGTAGCTCCCTGCCTGCCTGGCGTCTCTGCCCAGCCGGTCTCAGACTAAAGGCTTGCACACATCGCACCGAATGTGGATCTACCATTCGCCTGACGATTGTTCAGCGTGCTGTTTCAGGGACCACCTGCTGTAGACGTCAAACTGCCAACAGTTTTCATGCGTTTCTACATGTAAAATCGCTGCGCAATCAGTTTGCAAATTACATTCAGAGGTGCTAAGTACTCTTGGCCAGCAAACGCTATTGGTCTGTCTGAGCCCTAAGGCTGTGTGTTTATAGGATCTAAAGTACTGAAAAACCCAGGTCCCAGAGGTTATGCAGACTGGAGCTCTGGTGTTTTTGATGAGGCTAGTATAGTTCAATAATCTCCTGTATAGGCCTTGTATTACTTAGAAGGGTTAAAGACTCGTTGACATCACAACTTGAAGAGGGAGTTTGAAATACTAACAAGCTGCATTTAACCTTTTGATGAATCAATTATTGTTGTATAAAACAGGTTAATTTAGGAAAACCATTGTTGTTTGTGATAAAGTACTGTACAGGTCATTCTATACTCAACTACTGTACACTGTTCATATGTGTTAGTGGCTACCTGCATTTTTTTATCGGCTCCTTCACAATCCAAACTAGGTTTTTAATTGCCAAACTAAAGGTATTTGGATAAAGGTTAACTCCATATGATTTATTCAAATGACATATTTCACGTGTAAGATTTGTGTTTAAATATGCATAGTTCATCTCATGGCAGCTGGGCATTTTTTGCATGGATTGATTCAACCCAGCTGAATGATTTATGATGAATGAAAAGGCATCTTTAATTGACTGAGGAGAGGTAAATAACACCAGCCACTCACTGCAAAATGGAGGACGCTTTATTTACAGGCCAATCACAACAAGCCATCAAATAATTCCTCTAAAATCACTTCTTGATTTTACAGGTCTTTGATCTTTGAGGGGGTTAGGGTTGAGTGATGGATCAAATGAGTTACTATGTGACCTTAAGGGGTGTTTTGATGTAGCACAAAGAGGAAGAGGGGAGATGGTGACACGCTTCGTCGCCCTTACACACACATTCATTATTGACGCTCCACAGTGTGCCGCGTCCCTACCCTACTCTACCCGTGGGTCGGTGTGGTGTGTCTGGGCCAGCTGTCTAGTGGGCTGGGCTCTGTGTACTGGAACAGATAGGATTATTTTATTGACCCTGCAGGTACAGGGTTCCCCCTCACCTCTATAGGCTGGCTAGCAACCCCTTCTAAACTCAAATGACACTAGTCAGCTCACATACAGTACATGTAGATGAATAGGGAGAGAGGACCGAGAGAGGACCAAGAGAGGACCGAGAGAGGACCGAGAGATGTAGAAAGGAGGAGAAAGTGAAAAGAGGGACTGAGAGGTGGCTAAAGGAGAGAAAGGTCCAGAGAGAGGGCTTGGTGTGTTTTATATTGTCCAGGGTGTGAGGACTGGGCTGTTGGTGAATGTAGCCTACGTACACTATGACAGCCATGATGGAGCCATGTGGTCAGCCAGCCGGGTGTCCATGCAGCCACCCAGCAGCGCTACAGGCTGAGGAGGAGAGGAGCTCCCTGGCTCTTGTCCCTGAATGGTGAGGTCAGAAGCCCAGTGACCTGACCTCTATCAGACCAGATTAGAGATCAGATCAGATCCCCAGCACGGCACAATGCACCGCTGACCTCAGAGCAGCCACCAATTAGACTCAGAACATGCCGTCAGAACAGAATACCCTGTCCAGGAGGACAAGGAGAGAGTGTGGAGGAGCAGGCAGAGCCCAGATCTCTGTCTGTACAATGTCCATATAATACCACACCTATTTCGCATAGATTTTTCACCCAGTAAAATACTACTTGAGTAAAAGTCTAAAACTATTTGGTTTTAAATATACTTAAGTATCAAAAGTAAATGTAATTGCTAAAGTATCAAAAGTAATAGTACAAGTAATTTCTTATTCCTTATATTAAGCCAACCGGATGGCACAATTTTCTTGGTTTTTATTTATTTAGCCAGGTGCACACTCCAACATTCAGACATCATTTACAAATAAAGCATTTGTCTATAGTGAGTCCGTCAGATCAGAGGCAGTAGGGATGACCAGGGATGTTCTCTTGCAAATTATGTGAGTTGGACAATTTCCCTGTGATGCTAAGCATTCAAAATGTAACGAGTACTTTTATGTGTCAGTGAAAATGCACGGAGTAAAAAGTTATTGGTGTAAGTTATATGGAGTAAAAAATTATTTTCTTTAGGAATGTAGTGAAGTAAAAGTAAAAGTTGTCAAAATATAAATAGCAAAATAAAGTATAGATACAATTTGTTTTTTAAGTGGTACTTAAAGTCATTGTACTACACCATTGCTCACTGGGCACACACTGGTTGAATTTCAATTACATTTTGTTGATCCAACGTGAAATAGACGTTGAATTGACGTCTGTGCACAGTGGGAAGCCACATGGTAAGAATGATCCTATCCATAGTTTCTCTATTGAACTAGGAAACACAGTCTATGTCACCAGAGGATCCAGAACCCCCTCCCCTTAAAAAGGAGGACACACATTCTCATCTGTAAGTTGTGCCTTATTTAGCATTCTAAGTATGAGAGTCAGGAGAAATTTGATTTGTCGGGGCAAAGTGATGGTGACTGTGTGTTTCTGGAGAATGGAGGGAGAGCCAGCTCCTTCAGATCAGCAGGGCTGGGAAGTGAACGTGTGGAGCTGAGCTGGGCTGGGAAGGGAACGTATGAAGCTGGGCTGAGCTGGGCTGGGCTGGGAAGGGAACGTGTGGAGCTGGGCTGGGCTGGGAAGGGAACATGTGGAGCTGAGCAAGGCTGGGCTGGGAAGGGAACGTGTGGAGCTGAGCTGGGCTGGGCTGGGAAAGGAAACGTGTGAAGCTGGGCTGGGCTGAGCTGGGCTGGGCTGGGAAGGGAACGTGTGGAGCTGGGCTGGGCTGGGAATTGAACGTGTGGAGCTGAGCTGGGCTGGGCTGGGAAGGGAACGTGTGGAGCTGAGCTGGGCTGGGCTGGGAAGGGAACATGTGGAGCTGAGCTGGGCTGGGCTGGGAAGGGAACATGTGAAGCTGGGCTGGGCTGGGCTGAGCTGGGCTGGGCTGGGAAGGGAACGTGTGAAGCTGGGCTGGGCTGGGCTGGGCTGGGCTGGGCTGGGCTGGGCTGGGCTGGGCTGGGCTGGGGGCTGGGCGTGATGCTGGGCTGGGCTGGGCTGGGAAGGAAGGGAATGCGTGATGCTGAGCTGGGCTGGGCTGGGAAGGGAATGTGTAGAGCTGAGCAAGGCTGGGCTGGGAACGTGTGAACCTGGGCTGAGCTGGGCTGGACTGGGAAGGAAACGTGTGAAGCTGGGCTGAGCTGGTCTGGGAAGGGCTGGGAAGGGAACGTGTGGAGCTGGTCTGGGAAGGGGAATGTGTGGAGCTGGGCTGAGCTGGGCTGGGAAGGGAATGTGTGAAGCTGTGCTGGGCTGGGCAGGGTTGGGCTGGGAAGGGAATGTGTGAAGCTGGGCTGGGCTGGGCTGAGCTGAGCTGGGCTGGGCTGGGAAGTGAACGTGTGGAGCTGGGCAGGGCTGTGCTGGGAAGAGAACCTGAGAAGATGGGCTGAGCTGGGCAGGGCTGGGAAGGGAACGTTTGAAGCTGGGCTGAGCTGAGCTAGTCTGGGAAGGGAACGTGTGAAGCTGGGCTGAGCTGAGCTGGGCTGGGCTGGGAAGGGAACATGTGGAGCTGGGCAGGGCTGGGAAGGGAACGTTTGAAGCTGTGCTGAGCTGAGCTGAGCTGGGCTGGGAAGGGAACGTGTGGAGCTGGACTGGGCAGGGCTGGACTGGGAACGTGTGGAGCTGGGCTGGGCTGGACTGGGAAGGGAATGTGTGGAGCTGGGCTGAGCAGGGTTGGGCTGTTTGCCTTCATCACAAACTTCAGGCTGCCTGTTTCAATGACTTCGCCTCAGGTTCAGAAGCTTAATCTATACATGCATATACACTGAGTGTGCAAAGCATTAAGGACACCTCCTCTTTTCATGACATAGACTGACCAGGTGAATCCAGGTGAAAGCTATTACCCCTTATTGATGTCAACTCCACTTCAATCAGTGTATATGAAGGGTAGGAGACAGGTTAAAGAATCATTTTTAAGCCTTGGGACAATTGAGACAGATTGTGTATATGTGCCATTCAGAGAGTGAAGTGCCTTTGAATGGGGTATGGTAGTAGGTGCCACTGGTTGGTGTCAATAACTATTTTGAAGGGGGGGGGGTGTATAAGAATACTCTGTGTATAATAGTACTGTATGTCTGGAGGATCTGTTACAGACTAACATTGATAGAAGAACAGGGACAGAATATCTCTGAGTGCTGTGAAATCAGAAGCTAGATAGTGGAGAAGGAGTCCGAGGCAAGGAGAGACTAATAGAAAAAAGAGCGAGATAGGCGAGAGAAAGACAATAGATTTTCTTTCATTTTGATTTTCTGCTGCAGTCTGCTGAGCCCCTGTCTTCTCTCTAGCATCCCCTCTTCCTGCTCTTCAGTCTGTCATAACACAATAACAGAGGTCTGACAGCTTCAAAGACACTGGATGAGCATGGAGGTGCTTGGGGAGAAAATTGCTGCAGAACACAGGCAGCTCAGTGGCAAGAGAGAAAAAAACATTTTGTCTCGCTCAAGATGGATTCCACTCTGAGATTGCAGGGTACCAAAGACAGAATCAAAATGGAGAACTCGAAAGGAAAAAAATAAAGGCTTTTTAGACATAATTGCTTTTGGTCTATGTTGGTGATATCAAATACTCTGATACAAATCACACAATTGTATATGTTCACTTTGATTGCACAATGTATTGTGCAATCAATATTGAATATTGAAGAAGTAAATCATACATATCATTTATGAATATCAATATGAAAGAGATGCTGCAGGGGTTATTATTGATGTACCTGTTCTCTTCAAACTTAAAAGAAAAGCCTGGCAATGATAAGGACATGCACACACACCTCCCTCTCTCCCTCCCTCTACGGATCTCACTGCTGGTTGCCCGTCTCACACAATTGCATTGAAACCAGGAGCTAGAAGCTCCTTCAGGATATCAAATCCATGGACTCTGGTGTCTATTCTAACTAGGTCAACTTTTACATGAGCTGCAGACTCTTTCTCCCTCTCCTCTCTCTTGATATTTTCACTACCAATCTACACTAGATTTACACACGACCAATCTATACCAATCCCCATTATGACAAAGCAAAAACAGATTTAAAAAAAAAATGTTTGCAAATGCAATACAAATAAAAAAATATCACATTTACACAAGTATTCAGGCCCTTTCCTCAGTACTATGTTGAAACGCCTTTGGCAGCGATTACAGCCTCGAGTCTTCTTGGGTATGATGCTACAAGTTTGGCACACCTGTATTTGGGGAGTTTCTCTCATTCTTCTTTGCAGATAATCTCAAGATCTGTCAGGTTGGATGGGGAGTGTCGCTGCACAGCTATTTTAAGGTCTCTCCAGAGGTTCAAGTCTGGGCTCTGGCTGGACCACTCAAAGACATTCAGAGACTTGTCACGTAGCCACTCCTATATTGTCTTGACTGTGTGCTTAGGGTCATTGTCCTGTTGGCAGGTGAACCTTCGCCTTAGTCTGAGGTCCTGAGCACCCTGGAGCAGGTTTTCATGAAGGATCTCTCTGTACTTTGCTCGGTTAATGTTTCCCTCGATCCTGTGTAGTCTCCCAGTCCCTGCCAGTGAAAAACGTCCCCTCAGCATGGTGCTGCTGCCACCACCATGCTTCACTATAGGGATGGTGCCAGGCTTCCTCCAGGCATGACGCTTTGCATTCAGACCAAAGAGTTCAATCTTGGTTTCATCAGACCAGAGAATCTTGTTTCTCATGGTCTGAGAGTCTTTAGGTGCCTTTTAGAAAACTTGAAGCGGGCTGTCATGTGCCTTTTACTGAGGAGTGGCTTCACTCTGGTCACTCTTCCATAAAGGCCTGATTGTTGGAGTGCTGCAGAGATGGTTGTCCTTCTGGAATGTTCTCCCATCTCCACACAGGAACTCTGGAGCTCTGTCAGAGTGACCATCGGGTTCTTGGTCATCTCCCTTGACCAAGGCCCTTCTCCTCTGATTGCTCAGTTTGGCCGGGCAACCAGCTCTAGGAAGAGTCTTGGTGGTTCCACACTTCTTCCATTTACAGTTGAAGTCGGAAGTTCACATATACCTTAACCAAATACATTTAAACTCAGTTCTTCACAATTCCTGACATTTAATCATTAAAAAAATTACCTGTCTTAGGTCAGTTAGGATCACCACTTTATTTTAAGAATGGGAAATGTCAGAATAATAGTAGAGGGAATTATTTATTTCAGCTTTTATTTCTTTCATCACATTCCCATTGGATCAGAAGTGTACATACACTCAATTAGTATTTGGTAGCATTGCCTTTAAATTGTTTAACTTGGGTCAAACATTTTCCACAAGCTTCCCACAATAAGTTGGGTGAATTTTGGCCGATTCCTCCTGACAGAACTGGTGTAACTGAGTCAGATTTGTAGGCCTCCTTGCTCGCACACGCCTTTTCAGTTCTGCCCACAAATTTTCTATAGGATTGAGGTCAGGACTTTGTGTTGGCCACTCCAGTACCTTGACTTTGTTGTCCTTAAGCCATTTTACCACAACTTTGGAAGTATGCTTGGGGTCATTGTTCATTTCGAAGTCCCATTTGCGACCAAGCTTTAACTTCCTGACTGATTTCTTGAGATGTTGCTTCAATATATCCACATAATTCTTCTCCTCATGATGCCATCTATTTTGTGAAGTGCACCAGACCCTACTGCAGCAAAGCACCCCCACAACAATGGATGGTGTTCTTCGGCTTGCAAGCCTCCCCCTTTTTCTTCCAAACATAACGATGGTCATTATGGCCAAACAGACCAGAGGAAATTTCTCCAAAAAGTACGATCTTTGTCCCCATGTGCAGTTGCAAACCATAATCTGGCATTTTTTTTGTGGTTTTGGAGCAGTGGCTTCTTCCTTGCTGAGCAGCCTTTCAGGTTGTGTTGATATCGGACTCGTTTTACTGTGGACTTTTGTACTTTTGTACTTTTGTTAGGTGACCCAAACTGGGTCTGGGACATGCTTAACACCCCAAGCTGTCCTACAATCTAAGTTAGATCCCCTCAATCTCACACAAATTATCAATGAACCTACAAGGTACAACCCCAAATCCGTAAACACGGGCACCCTCATAGATATCATCCTAACCAACCTGCCCTCTAATGATCTAATGATCACTGCCTCATTGCCTGCGGTCAAACGACCACCACTCATCACTGTCAAACGCTTCCTAAAACACTTCAGCGAGCAGGTCTTTCTAATCGACCTGGTCTGGGTATCCTGGAAGGATATTGACCTCATTCCGTCATTAGAGGATGCCTGGTTATTCTTTAAAAGTGCTTTCCTCACCATCTTAAACAAGCATGCCCCATTAAAAAAAAATTGATCCAGGAACAGATATAGCCCTTGGTTCACTCCAGACCTGACTGCCCTTGACCAGCACAAAAACATCCTGTGGCATACCACATTAGCATTGAACAGCCCCTGCGATATGCAACTTTTCAGGGAAGTTAGGAACCGATATCCACAGGCAGTGAGGAAAGCAAAGCCTAGCTTTTTCAATCCTGTAGCACAAACTCCAAAACGTTCTGGGACACTGTAAAGTCCATGGAGAATAGGAGCACCTCCTCCCAAATCAAATCAAATCAAATCAAATTTTATTTGTCACATACACATGGTTAGCAGATGTTAATGCGAGTGTAGCGAAATGCTTGTGCTTCTAGTTCCGACAATGCAGTGATAACCAACAAGTAATCTAACTAACAATTCCAAAACTACTGTCTTATACACAGTGTAAGGGGATAAAGAATATGTACATAAGGATATATGAATGAGTGATGGTACAGAGCAGCATACAGTAGATGGTATCGAGTACAGTATATACATATGAGATGAGTATGTAGACAAAGTAAACAAAGTGGCATAGTTAAAGTGGCTAGTGATACATGTATTACATAAGGATGCAGTCGATGATGTAGAGTACAGTATATACCAGTGGTTCTTAACCTTGTTGGAGGTACTGAACCCCAACAGTTTCATATGCGCATTCACCGAACCCTTCTTAATTGAAAAAAAAATCAAATTCAAAACATAGGTATATATTTGACTGGTGCACAAAATGAACCGTGCATCAACATCACTGTGTTCAAAGAACAAAATCATCAAAACATTTTCACACAGATTATCATTTTCACACAAAAACAAAAACATAATAATGAATATTTACTGCAAATCAGTGTGACTTCTGCTGTTGCCTTTCAGAGACCAGTTCAGAAATGCGCGGCTTCACCTTGGCAAGTGCCACTCTCATGTCATTTTCGCAACAAAGTCTGTTCCTTTTCTTCGTTTTTATGTCCAGCATCCTCGAAAAGGATTCCTCGCAAAGATATGTTGTAACAAACGGTATGAAAATCTCCAGAGCTTTCTTAGCAATAACAGGGTACGTTACCATTTGTTGACACCAAAACGTTGAAAGCGTTGTTGTTCTGAAGAGTTGCTGTTGAACCTGGCTCTGCTGAATTTCAATGATTTCATCGAGGTATTCATCATTGACATCTGTTGTCTCAACACTAAACGTGAACGGCTGTCTCACCCATGCTGGATATGACTCTCTTGTAGGGAAGTATCTGTCGAGAGACTTTGCAAGCTCATCTAAGTGCGTGGCAATTGCTTGCTTCAGTTCAGCGGGTACAGAAATGTCTCCGATTCCAGATACATCTTCGATCTTACTTACACAGTCGTCCAGCAGGGGAAAGTTTGCGAAGTTATTGTTCTCTGTTCATCGTTTCCATAACGGTAGCTTTTTTTGAAAAGCCTTCAGGTTTTCCTCCGCTTCGATGATGTTGACTCCACCGCCCTGCATCTTTTGATTGAGATGATTGAGAGCTGCGAAGATATCGGCCATGTACGCTAAAATGAGAATGAACTCAGAATTTTTGAAGCAATCTGCATGACAATGTTGGTGCTCTTGCAAAAACAGGGCTAATTCCACACGCACGGCAAAAACACGATTCAGCACCTGTCCCCGGGATAACCACCTAACGTTAGAATGGTACAGAAGTACCTCAAATTCAGAGCCCATTTCTTTACACAGCTCACTGAAGATGCGATGCCGCAGAGCACTAGTTCGCACATAGTTCACGCATTCCACTACAATTTTTAATACTTCTGCCAGTTTTGGAGGCAAGGTTTTTGTTGCCAACGCATGCCTGTGCAGAATACAATGCGTAACAATGATGTGTGGCTTTCACTAGCGCACCAAAACCAGTCTTACTTCCCAGCATGACTGGAGCTCCGTCCGAACAAACTGCAGAAACCATATCCCACGAAAGATTGTTGTCTTTGAAGAAGTCATCCACAAGTTTCTTCACATCGGCTGCCTT
Source organism: Oncorhynchus nerka (assembly GCF_034236695.1). Taxonomy (NCBI): domain Eukaryota; kingdom Metazoa; phylum Chordata; class Actinopteri; order Salmoniformes; family Salmonidae; genus Oncorhynchus; species Oncorhynchus nerka. The sequence continues at coordinate 31,731,141 of NC_088406.1, read as the reverse complement.
AGTTGTTGTTGTAAGAGGCTTACAAAATAAAAATTCTTCCTTTATCACGTCGTCTTTCACATAGCGCACGAATACAGCAAGCTGGCTTAGATTGGAAACGTCTGTGTTCTCGTCGAGTTGAAGGCTGAATTTTGCCGGGCTTGAAATCAGATCTGCAACTACTTGAGCCAAGATGTCTTTGCTCATGTCCTCTATTCTGTCGCTGATGGTGTCATTTGAAAGAGGAATTTGGGATAACTTAACTTCGGCCTCATTTCCCAGCATGATATTCGCCATCTTCAACACAGCTGGTTTTATGAGTGTTTCACCAATGGTGTGTGGTTTGCCCTGCTTTGCGATCAGGTAAGCAACTTCGTACGATGCTGTGAGGATCGGTTTGTTGATGGGTACAAAGCCAAGAACAGGCAGAGTAGCCTTTTCATCGAATCTGGCTCTCTTCACCTTGAATTCAGCGAGCGTTGTGTTCTTGTATTTTCCATCTCCATGCAGCTTAAGGAAGTGTTCTCTTAGTTTTGCCGGTGCTAGACTAGAATTGCTCAACTTGGCATTGCAAATCATGCAGTTAGGACACTGACTCCCATCACGTTCGGTTATACATGTAAATCCATATTGTACATATTCGTCCGACCACTTTCTTTTTTTGTTCGACATAGTAAGTATGAAGGGATTAAAATATTAAGAAAGAAATCACAAGACGTACCATCACCACAGTCACAAACTGAGCGCACCAAATTTCCTGCAGCACAGATAGGCCAAGCGATGTAGCGTGATCACCTGCAGCCAATGATGGCCAAGCGGAGCGTGTCATCACGAATCATATGAATCGGATGTTTGTCTTGACCTCCGCCGAACCCCTGAGACTGACTCACCGAACTCCTGGGGTTCGATCGAACCCAGGTTAAGAACCACTGGTATATACGTATGCATATGAGATGAATAATGTAGGGTAAGTAACATTATATAAGGTAGCATTGTTTAAAGTGGCTAGTGATATATTTACATCATTTCCCATCAATTCCCATTATTAAAGTGGCTGGAGTTGGGTCAGTGTCAATGACAGTGTGTTGGCAGCAAACACTCAATGTTAGTGGTGGCTGTTTAACAGTCTGATGGCCTTGAGATAGAAGCTGTTTTTCAGTCTCTCGGTCCCAGCTTTGATGCACCTGTACTGACCTCGCCTTCTGGATGATAGCGGGGTGAACAGGCAGTGGTTCGGGTGGTTGATGTCCTTGATGATCTTTATGGCCTTCCTGTAACATCGGGTGGTGTAGGTGTCCTGGAGGGCAGGTAGTTTGCCCCCGGTGATGCGTTGTGCAGACCTCACTACCCTCTGGAGAGCCTTACGGTTGAGGGCGGAGCAGTTGCCGTACCAGGCGGTGATACAGCCCGCCAGGATGCTCTCGATTGTGCATCTGTAGAAGATTGTGAGTGCTTTTGGTGACAAGCCGAATTTCTTCAGCCTTCTGAGGTTGAAGAGGCGCTGCTGCGCCTTCTTCACGACGCTGTCAGTGTGAGTGGACCAATTCAGTTTGTCTGTGATGTGTATGCCGAGGAACTTAAAACTTGCTACCCTCTCCACTACTGTTCCATCGATGTGGATAGGGGGGTGTTCCCTCTGCTGTTTCCTGAAGTCCACAATCATCTCCTTAGTTTTGTTGACGTTGAGTGTGAGGTTATTTTCCTGACACCACACTCCGAGGGCCCTCACCTCCTCCCTGTAGGCCGTCTCGTCGTTGTTGGTAATCAAGCCTACCACTGTTGTGTCGTCCGCAAACTTGATGATTGAGTTGGAGGCGTGCGTGGCCACGCAGTCGTGGGTGAACAGGGAGTACAGGAGAGGGCTCAGAACGCACCCTTGTGGGGCCCCCGTGTTGAGGATCAGCGGGGAGGAGATGTTGTTGCCTACCCTCACCACCTGGGGTGGCCCGTCAGGAAGTCCAGTACCCAGTTGCACAGGGCGGGGTCGAGACCCAGATGACGGAAGTGAGTGCTACGGGGCGGTAGTCGTTTAGCTCAGTTACCTTAGCTTTCTTGGGAACAGGAACAATGGTGGCCTTCTTGAAGCATGTGGGAACAGCAGACTGGTATAGGGATTGATTGAATATGTCCGTAAACACACCGGCCAGCTGGTCTGCACATGCTCTGAGGGCGCGGCTGGGGATGCCATCTGGGCCTGCAGCCTTGCGAGGGTTAACACGTTTAAATGTCTTACTCACCTCGGCTGCAGTGAAGGAGAGACCGCATGTTTTCGTTGCAGGCCGTGTCAGTGGCACTGTATTGTCCTCAAAGCGGGCAAAAAAGTTATTTAGTCTGCCTGGGAGCAAGACATCCTGGTCCGTGACTGGGCTGGGTTTCTTCTTGTAGTCGGTGATTGACTGTAGACCCTGCCACATGCCTCTTGTGTCTGAGCCATTGAATTGAGATTCCACTTTGTCTCTGTACTGACGCTTAGCTTGTTTAATAGCCTTGCGGAGGGAATAGCTGCATTGTTTATATTCTGTCATGTTTCGGTCACCTTGCCTGATTAAAAGCAGTGGTTCGCGCTTTCAGTTTCACGCGAATGCTGCCATCAATCCACGGTTTCTGGTTAGGGAATGTTTTTATCGTTGCTATGGGAACGACTTCTTCGACGCACGTTCTAATGAACTCCCACACCGAATCAGCGTATTCGTCAATATTTTTATCTGACGCAATACGAAACATGTCCCAGTCCACGTGATGGAAGCAGTCTTGGAGTGTGGAGTCAGCTTGGTCTGACCAGCGTTGGACAGACCTCAGCGTGGGAGCCTCTTGTTTCAGTTTCTGCCTGTAGGCAGGGATCAACAAAATGGAGTCGTGGTCAGCTTTTCCGAAAGGGGGGCGGGGCAGGGCCTTATATGCGTCGCGGAAGTTAGAGTAACAGTGATCCAAGGTTTTACCACCCCTGGTTGCGCAATCGATATGCTGATAAAATTTAGGGAGTCTTGTTTTCAGATTAGCTTTGTTAAAATCCCCAGCTACAATGAAAATGCAGCCTCCGGATAAATGGTTTCCAGTTTGCAAAGAGTTAAATAAAGTTCGTTCAGAGTCATCGACGTGTCTGCTTGGGGGGGATATATACGGCTGTGATTATAATCGAAGAGAATTCTCTTGGAAGATAATGCGGTCTACATTTGATTGTGAGGAATTCTAAATCAGGTGAACAGAAGGAGGCTAGGAAACACTGTCACCACCGATAAATCCACGATAATTGAGAATTTCAATAAGCATTTTTCTATAGCTGGCCATACTTTCCACCTGGCTACCCCTACCCCGGTCAACAGCCCTGCAAACCCACAGCAACTTGCCCGAGCCTCCCCCATTTCTCCTTCACCCAAATCCAGATAGCTGATGTTCTGAAAGAGTTGCAAAATCTGGACCCCTACAAATCAGCTGGGCTAGACAATCTGGACCCTCTCTTTCTAAAATTATCCTCCGCAATTGTTGCAACCCCTATTACTAGCCTGTTCAACCTCTCTTTCATATTGTCTGAGATCCCCAAAGATTGGAAAGCTGCCGCAGTCATCTTCCTCTTCAAAGGGGGAGACACTCTAAACCCAAACTGTTACAGACCTATATCTATCCTACCCTGCCTTCATAAGGTCTTCGAAAGCCAAGTTAACAAACAGATCACCGACCATTTCGAATCCCACCATACCTTCTCCGCTATGCAATCTGGTTTCCGAGCTGGTCTTGGGTGCGCCTCAGCCACGCTCAACGTCCTAAACAATATCATAACCGCCATCGATAAGAGACAATACTGTGCAGCCGTATTCATCGACCTGACCAAGGCTTTCGACTCTGTCAATCATCACATTCTCATCGGCAGACTCAACCGCCTTGGTTTCTCAAATGACTGCCTCGCCTAGTTCATCAACTACTTCTCAGATAGAGTTAGTTCAGTGTATCTAATCGGAGGGCATGTTGTCCGGACGTCTGGCAGTTTCTATGGTGGTGCCACAGGGTTCAATTCTCGGGCTGACTTTTTTCTCTGTATACATCAATGATGTCGCTCTTGCTGCTGGTATTTCTCTGATCCACCTCTACGCAGACGACACCATTCTGTATACTTCTGGCCTTTCTTTGGACACTGTGTTAACTAACCTCCAGACAAGCTTCAATGCCATACAACTCTCATTCCGTGGCCTCCAACTGCTCTTAAATGCAAGTAAAACTAAATGCATGCTCTTCAACCGATCGCTGCCCGCACCAGCCCGGCATCACTACTCTGGACGGTTCTGACTTAGAATATGTGGACAATTACAAATACCTAGGTGTCTGGTTAGACTGTAAACTCTCCTTCCAGACTCACATTAAGCATCTCCAATCAAAAATTAAATCTAGAATCGGCTTTCTATTTCGCAACAAAGCGTCCTTCACTCATGCTGCCAAACATACCCTCGTAAAACTGACTATCCTACCGATCCTTGACTTCGGCGATGTCATTTACAAAATAGCCTCCAACACTCTACTCAGCAAATTGGATGCAGTCTATCACAGTGCCATCCGTTTTATCACCAAAGCCCCATATACTACCTACCACTGTAACTTGTATGTTCTCGTTGGCTGGCCCTCGCTTCATATTCATCGCCAAACCCACTGGCTCCAGGTCATCTATAAGTCTTTGCTCATCTCTAGTGACTCCCCATCCCGCATGCGGGAGCGTAATCATCGCCTGACACGAATTAGCATAACGCAACGGACATAAATATCCCTAGAAAATATTCCTATTCATGAAAATCACAAATGAAATATATTGAGACACAGCTTAGCCTTTTTGTTAATCACCCTGTCATCTCAGATTTTCAAAATATGCTTTACAGCCAAAGCTAGACAAGCATTTGTGTAAGTTTATCGATTGCCTAGCATAGCATTTTGTCCAGCTAGCAGCAGGTAACTTGGTCACGGAAATCAGAAAAGCAATCAAATTAAATCGTTTACCTTTGATGAGCTTCGGATGTTTTCACTGACGAGACTCCCAGTTAGATAGCAAATGTTCCTTTTTTCCAAAAATATTTTTTATAGCTCCATTTGTTCTTCATGTTTGGCTGAGAAATCGCCTGGAAATTGCAGTCACGAAAACGGGGGAAAATATTCCAAATTAGCTCCATAATATCGACAGAAACATGGCAAACTTTGTTTATAATCAATCCTCAAGGTGTTTTTCAAATATCTATTTGATAATATATCCATCGGGACAATTCGTTTTTCAGTAGGACCGATTGGAGTAATGGCTACCTCTGTATTTTACGCGAGAATCTCTCTGGCAGCATCAGGTGACCACTTGCGCAATGTAGCCACTTACGGGTATTCTTCAACATAAATGCGTTAAACTACGTCACAATGCTGTAGACACCTTCGGGAATACGGAGAAAGAGTAATCTGGTTGATAGCCCATTCACAGCTCAATAGGGACTCATTGGAACGCAGCACTTTCAAAACATGGGGCACTTCCGGATTGGATTTTTCTCAGGCTTTCGCCTGCAACATCAGTTCTGTTATGCTCACAGACAATATTTTTACAGTTTTGGAAACTTTAGAGTGTTTTCTATCCTAAGCTGTCAATTATATGCATATTCTAGCATCTTGTCCTGACAAAATATCCCGTTTACTACGGGAACGTTTTTTTTCTCCAAAAATGAAAATACTGCCCCCGAGTCACAACAGGCTAGGTAAACCCCGTCTTATCTCAGCTCACTGGTCATCATAGCAGCACCCACCCATAGCACAGGCTCCAGCAGGTATATTTCACTGGTCACCCCCAAAGCCAATTCCTCCTTTGACTGCCTTTTCTTCCAGTTCTCTGCTGCCAATGACTGGAACAAATTGCAAAAATCACTGAAGCTGGAGACCTCACTAACTTTAAGAATCGGGTGTCAAAGCAACTCACAGATCCTTGCACCTGTACATAGCCCATCTGTAAATAGCCCATCCAACTACCTCATCCCCATATTGTTGTTTATTTGTTTTGCTCCTTTGCACCCAAGTATCTCTGCTTGCACATTCATCTTCTGCACATCTATCACTTCAGTGTTAATTGCTAAATTGTAATTACTTCGCCACTACGGCCTATTTTTCGACGTACCTCTCTAATCTTACCTCATTTGCACACGCTGTATATACTTTTAAAAATGTTGTGTTATTGCCAGTACGTTTGTTTATTCCATGTGTAACTCTGTGCTGTTTGTGTCGCACTGCTTTGCTTTATCTTGGCCAGGCCACAGTTTCAAATGAGAACTTGTTCTCAACTGGCCTACCTGTTGTTCTGGGATTGATTTGCAATTTTCGCACCAAAGTACGTTCATCTCTAGGAGACAGAACGTGTCTCCTTCCTGAGTGGTATGATGGCTGTGTGGTCCCATGGTGTTTATGCTTGCGTACTATTGTTTGTACAGATGAACGTGGTACCTTCAGGCATTTGGAAATTGCTCCCAAGGATGAACCAGACTTGTGGAGGTCTACAATTTTTGGCTGATTTCTTTTGATTTTCCCATGATGTCAAGCAAAGAGGCACTGAGTTTGAGAGTGTATATAAACTTCCGACTTCAGCTGTAAGTATGATGGAGGCCACTGTGTTCTTGGGGACCTTCAATGCTGCAGACATTTTTTGGTACCTTTCCCCAGATCCATGCCTCGACACAATCCTGCCTCGGAGCTCTACGAACAATTCCTTTGACCTCCTATATTGGTTTCTGACATGCACTGTCATCTGTAGGACCTTATATAGATAGGTGTGTGTCTTTCCATATCATGAATTTACCACATTTGGACTCCAATCAAGTTGTAGAAACATCTCAAGGATGATCAATGGAAACAGGATGCACCTGAGCTCAATATCTAGTCTCATAGCAAAGGGTCTGAATACTTATGTGAAAAATGTATCTGTTTTTAATGTTTTATAAATTTACAGAAATGTCTAAAAACCTGTTTTCGCTTTGTCATAATGGTGTATTGTCTGTAGATTGATGAGGATTTTTTTTTTCATTTGATAAAAAAGCTGTAATGTAACAAAATGTGGAAAAGGTCAAGGGGTCTGAATACTTTCTGAAGGCACTGTATTTGTAATTATTTATTAATATAAACAATAGATATTGAATTAATGATTAAATATGCCCATATTAAATTGAGGTTTTTCCGGTCCTTTTGTATATTTGACCAATTGGTAACTTTGTAAAAAAAACACATACTGTTCCTATGCTTGACTTGTCATTGATTCTCTGTACATTTCAGGCCACATGGGGCCTGTAAGCATGACGTTTTACAGTCTATTTTGATCAGGCTTTATCTAAAGACATCCTCCTCGTTGTCAGAGACAAGGCACAGCACTGCTACTATAGCTGGTTTTAACTGAAGCTGCCCCTGGCTGGTGTACCTTGGGACCTAAATGCTCACTAAGCTGTCTCTGTCGTAGCATGCTCGCCAAAGCACAGTGAAGACAATCTCTCTAAATTGCTTTTTCGATCAGTTTTGACATCAATCTGCTCTCATGGGGATAACGCATGGTTGCAAGAGGAAGGTATCATTCCTTATGGATGTTGACAACCCCACTCAGTCGGGTTTGATCCCCAGAATTAACATAATATTACTGCACAGACTGAACTGCTAGTGACACCCAAAGAGGACTTGGTTGCTGAAGCAGAGGTTCAGACCAGATAGATTACTGGAGCTAGGGAGGACAGAGGTCAAATGTGAAGGTTATTTCAGGTAAAAGGTCTTGGTATGATGTGTTCAAGGATATGCACTACATGACCAAAAGCATGTGGACACCTGCTTGTGGAACATCTCATTCTAAAATCATGGGCATTAGTATAGAGTTGGGCCCCCCTTTGCTGCTATAACAGCCTCCAAGAGGCGGCAGAGTAGCCTAGTGGTTAGAGTGTTGGACTAGTAACCGGAAGGTTGCAAAAGTTCAAACCCCCGAGCTGTCGTTCTGCCCCTGAACAAGGCAGTTAACCCACTGTTTCTAGGCCGTCATTGAAAATAAGAATTTGTTCTTAACTGACTTGCCTAGTTAAATAAAGGTAAAATAAAAATAAAAACTATTCTGGGAGGCTTTCCACTAAATGTTGGAACATTGCTGCAGGGACTTGCTTCCATTCAGCCACAAGTGCATTAGTGAGGTCATTACTGATATTTGGGCAATTAGGCCTGGCTCGCAGTCGGAAGTTCTTCCACATCGATCTTGACAAACAATTTCTGTATGGACCTCGCTTTTTGTACGTGGCCATTGTCATGCTGAACCAGGAAAGGGCCTTTCCCAAACTTTTGCCTCAAAGTTGGAAGCGCAGAATGGTTTAGAATGTCATTGTATGCTGTAGCGTTAAAACTTCTTAGGGATAGGCGTCCCGTCAATGGGACAGTTGTAAATCATGCGGCGCCTTCTGTCACCATCGCAGATTTTAGAGAAACAACAAATGTCGGTACATATAAGGGTCTTCGGCTGAAAGCTTAATTTCTTGTTAATATAACTGCACTGTCTAATTTACAGTAGCTATTACTGCGAACAAATGCCATGCTATTGTTTGAGGAGAGCTCCTTACAACAAAACACTTTTTTCACCGCGATAGGTTTGATAAATTCCCCTCTGAAGGTGAAATGTGTACTTACATTCTGAAATCTTGCTCTGATTTATCATCCAAATGGTCCCAGAGATAACATGAAGTGTCGTTTTGTTAGACAAAATCCTTTTTCATATCCAAAAAGGTCCATATAGTATGAACAATCGATTTTGTATTTCCACTTGTTCTATTTGCAAAGACAGGAATCTGTGAAAATCTGACCCTAAACGTTGTTTCAACCAGTCAAATCACGTCCGTTTGTATTCGTCAGAGTTCCTAGAACGTAACCAGACTTCACTATATCATAAGGGGTGTAGTATATCCTATAGAACACCATGTTTGATCAGAGAGCGACGCCTTCATGGCATTCTCCCATTCTTTACACATCCTCTCAAGCTTTGTCAGGTTGGATGGGGAGCGTCGCTGTACAGATATTTTCAGGTCTCTCCAGAGATGTTCGATCATGTTTAAGTCCGGGCTCTGGCTAGGCAACTCAAGGAAATTCAGAGACTTGTCCCGAAGCCACTCCTGCGTTGTCTTGGATCTTTGCTTAGGGTCATTGTCCTATTTGAAGGTGAACCTCTAGAGCATGTTTTCATCAAGGATCTCTCTGTACTTCGCTCCCTCAATCCTGACTAGTCTCCCAGTCCCTGCCGCTGAAAAACATTCCCTTACCATGATGCTGCCACCACCATACTTCACAGTAGGGATGGTTCCATGTTTCCTCCAGATGTGACGCTTGGCATTCAGGCCAAAGAGTTAAATCTTGGTTTCATCATAATAATTAATTATTACAATCAGGTGTGCTAGATGAGGGATGGAGTGAAAACCTACAGGACTGTAGCTCTCCAGGAATAGGATTGGACAGCCCTGTCATAGAGGAAGTCAAGAGCTCTTTCAGAGTGACCATTGGGTTCTTGGTCACCTCCCTGACCAATGCCCTTCTCCCCCGATTGCTCAGTTTGGCTGGGTGGCCACCTCTAGGAAGAGTCTTGGTGTTTCCGAACTTCTTCCATTTAAGAATGATGGAGGCCCCTGTGTTCTTGGGGACATTCAATGCTGCATTGTTTGGTACCCTTCCCTTGATCTGTGCCTCGACACAATCCTGTCTTGGATCTCTATGGACAATTCCTTCGACCTCATGGCTTGGTTTTTGCTCTGACATGCAGTCAGAGACTTATATGGACAGGTGTGTGCCTTTCCAAATCATGTCCAATCAGTTGAATTTACCACAGGTGGACTCCAATCAAGTTGTAGAAACATCTCAAGGATGATCAGTGGAAACAGCATGCACCTGATCTCATAGCAAAGGGTCTGAATACATATGTAAATAAGGTATTTCTGTTTTTATTTTTAATACATTTGGAAAAATTTCTTTAAACCTGTTTTCGCTTTGTCATTATGGTGTATTGTGTGTAGACTGAGCATTTTATGCATTATGCAGGACCAGGTGTATCTTCTAACTGGATGGATAGTTTCCTATTGAGCTGATTGGCCAGACGACCTCCTGTATTTTTTTATGTGAATAACCCCTCCTCTCTCTTTTTCTCTTCTAGGACCTAGATTTCTCATCACAACCACAGGAGCCTTGTATATTCTGGACGTCCAGAATGAGGATGGATTGTATAACTACCGCTGCACCACACGGCATCGCTACACGGGCGAGACCAGGCAAAGCAACAGCGCCCGACTTTTTGTGTCAGGTCAGTCTATGGTGCCCTAAATACCTTAAATAACGGTACTCCAGAAACATCTAGATTTCTGTACAGTACACAATGGTGCAGTAATACATCAGAAACTTCTGCATCTTCATATATTGCAATGTCCACAACACAGTGAATGCTATCGTAACACTATCTCTTCTAATAGTGAACTCTATTCTTATCATAACATATTCTCTCTATTATCTCTCACAAGATCCCACTAACTCAGAGCCGGGGATTCTGGATGGCTTTGACCGTCGGGAGGTCATGGCGTCCCATCGGGTAGAGCTGCCCTGTAAGGCGTCGGGCCATCCCATGCCCAAGTACCGCTGGCTGAAGGACAACAGCCCCCTGGAGCCCGACACACGTTTCCACCAGAGTGTCACAGGCTTGCTGATAGAGAGCGCCCAGCCCACCGACTCTGGCACCTACGTGTGTGAGGTGTGGAACAGCTATGGCAACGCTGAGGTGGTTGGCCGGCTGCTTGTCAAACGTGAGTCCAAACACCACATCACACTCACACATCAGGAGCTATCCCAGCCTGGGTACCATGATGTCTCTGCGTTAGCTGCTATAGCCCTGTCACTTTGTTTACCTATTTGTTTGATCATGTTCACACAACAAAATATTTATTTCACGGTATAACAATGTCATAGGCCTCCAGTTTGGTTTGTGGTTTTTGATGTGTGTTCTGTGTTTTCTCTGGTGTCCAGAGCCCCTGAAGGCAGTGGTCAGCCCACGAAAGGTGAAGGGCAGCGTGGGGAGTAAGGTGTCCTTGCATTGCAGTGTCAGTGGCTCGGATGAGTACGAGCTGTCGTGGTACCGTAACGGAGAGATCATCTACCCCGGCAACAACGTGCGGATCACAGGCATCAGCAGGGAGAACCTGATCATGGAGGGCATGGCCAAGAGCGACGGAGGGGCCTACCAATGTTTCGCCAGGAAGAACAAAATGTCCGCTCAGGATTTTGTTCCGGTCATCTTGGAGGGTGAGATACAGTAGTGGTTTCTTATAAAGATCAATGTTGCTATGACAGTTATTGGATATATTTATGATGTTGTAACAAGACAGTGGTTAGAATATATTACCATGTGTTTTTTTTCCATGTGTACTGTACCTCTTGGCAGTTGACTGTAGCATGAGCGTTCACGGTTTTATGTTGTATGCAGGGGCGCAACTTTTGTGTTAGAATTGGGGGGAGGCCTCCCGGGTGGCGCAGTGGTGAAGGGCGCTGTACTGCAGCGCCAGCTGTGCCACCAGAGACTCTGGGTTCGCGCCCAGGCTCTGTCGTAACCGGCCGCGACCGGGAGGTCCGTGGGGCGACGCAGAATTGGCCTAGCGTCGTCCGGGTTAGGGAGGGTTTGGCTGGTATGGAAATCCTTGTCTCATCGCGCACCAGCGACTCCTGTGGTGGGCTGGGCGCTGTGCGCGCCAACCAAGGTTGCCAGGTGCATGGTGTTTCCTCCGACACATTGGTGCGGCTGGATTCCGGGTTGGATGGCGCTGTGTTAAGAAGCTGTGCGGCTTGGTTGGGTTGTGTATCGGAGGACGCATGACTTTCAACCTTCGTCTCTCCCAAGCCTGTACGGGAGTTGTAGCGATGAGACAAGATAGTAGCTACTAAACAAATGGATACCATGAAATTGGGGAGAAAAATGGGTAAAAATTTCAACAACAAAAAACACAAAAAAAAGAAGTGGGGGGGACATAATTATTGTTCCATTTTTTTATCCAGTCAGATAAACACAGCCTACCTGACCACTCTGAGGTGTCTGCATAGTCCTAAAGTACACCATTGCCTCACATTCCAATGATAAAACTGGGGGGGACAAAAATGCAATTTCAGAATGTGGGGGGACATGTCCCCCTTGTACCCAGTGAATGTTTCACCCCTGGTTGTGTATATGTTTTGTCTCCATGTATGTTTAGTAGCACCAGCGGTGACTTAGCACAAAGGGATTTTGGCCCTGGATCGATGCAGGGCCTGTGTTAATGCATTGTGTTGTGCTGCTGCAGAGCAGCCAGTGTCATTAGGGCTACTATCCCAGTCAGCTTTAAACTGCTTACCTGAGCCTGGTTGCTTGGGCAACTGTCTCGCGTGGCCACAGAACTGTATAAGGAGGATATTGATCATCTATAATGATGTAGAACATACCAGGGTTAGCAGATAGCAACAGCAGGCCACTCTAAAATAAAGCTGTTTTTTATTTGGCCAAGACTGCCCCCAATAATGGCAGACAAAGAAAAAAGGTAGGTGTACAGGTTTGAGTGACAGATGATAGATATTCTATTGCTGCTTTTGTTCAGTCTTATTAACCATTATTCATGGTCTCCCTTTCTCTCCCCTTTCAGACGGCACTCCGAAGATTCTGTCCTCCTTCAGTGAGAAGGTGGTCAACCCCAACGAACCGGTCTTCCTGGTGTGTAACGTCAAAGGCACTCCCCCTCCCTCCTGCACCTGGAACCTGGACGATGACCCGGTCATCAAGGACAACCACCACCACCCCGGCCACTACGAGACCAACGAGGGCCACGTGGTCAGCCAGCTGAACATCACTCACACTAAGGAGGTGGACGGAGGGGTGTATCGCTGCACCTGCAGGAACTCGGCCGGGGCGGTCTACCACCAGGCTCGAATAAACGTAAGAGGTGCTTGTCAGATCAGCTCCTCCAAAACAACAAGAACATACACCTAACTCATGTTTGTTTGGTTTCCAAATTCAATGCCTGTTTCTTTTAGGTTTTTGTGGTATTCTCCCTCCTTTGTAAAGTGCCTACAGATTCCTAACCTTTTTACTTTTTACTCATTTTCAGATTTTTTTTGTCTTTCTTTCTTTCTCTTTGCTCCCTTTATTCCTCAGTTGCAGCTTTTGGACTCCATTGTTTAGTTTCCCCTAATTTCTTTCAGTGTTTTTTTTATTTTGTATCCCTGTGTGAATCTCTCATCACATCGTCCCTCTATGCTCTTAGTGTGATTGTGATACTCCAGGTCTGCTTGTAGTCACCCATATCTGGTTGGCCTGTTGGCATGTCAGTACCTCATACTGTCAATAACAATGCCAGGTCACAACCACCCATGTTTTGTTAGTGTCGGTTTGTGTGTATTGTGTGTATGATCCATCCATAACATGTCTGTTCTATTGACTGTGTCTTATTTGTTGAACATAATACCTCTCTTCTTGTCTTTAATAGTAATCTGATCCTCTACACAGATCACTGTTGCTGAGATGATTCCCGTCAGCTGATTTGCACTGCTGTTCCATGTGTAGATGTTTGAACACAGTTGACCAATTTATTATTATTTTCTTTGTAGGCCTTACTGACAGGCAGGTTTTCAGTCCAGTGTGGTGTAACTGTTGAGCGTCACATAGGTTAACTTTGTTTCTAGGCTGGTGGTGGTTTTATCTTTAGACTGAAAAAGGGAATATAGTTCTCGCTCTCTTGTTTCCTTAGTTAGTTTTTACTTATTATGTTGTGGCTGAATGTATAGATTATTTATTCAGACAAGACAATTAGTTTCAAGTGGCTCTTGGATTTGTAATTCAGTTTACTCATACAGTGAATATTGTCCACTAAAGTGTTCTGTCTTTCAGCTGTCAGCCAACCCTACCTTGTCCTTGTCTAATATGGTCCTGATTTCACAGCCCTCTCTTCAGAGTCTACCATGAGGTCCTGTGGTAAAAACTAACACATTTGGGTGTGCTGTCAATACATACGGCTTGATGTTGCTGACTGTCATGTCACAATCCCCTCACCCATAAATGTGTTTATAGAGAGCTCTCTCTCCCTCTCTGTATTTTTAGGGGCTGCCAGCATCCGTCCAATGAAAAACATCACGGCCATCGCAGGGCGGGACGCGTACGTCCACTGTCGCGTTATTGGCTACCCGTATTATTCCATCAAGTGGTATAAGAACTCCCACCTGCTCCCCTTCAACCACAGGCAGAGGGCTTTTGAGAACAACGGCACTCTGAAGCTGTCTAACGTGCAGGAGCTGGACCAGGGAGAGTACAATTGCAGGGTATTGGTCAAACCTCACCAAGAGACCAATCAGAGCGTCCATCTTAGTGTCAAAGGTAGGAAGAGCCCGTCTCCCTGACTCATGCACTGTGACAGTACACAGTAAACACACTAGCATACCACACTAGTAAAGGATAAAGGTAAAGGACGTCACCCTGCTTGCTTAGCGAGTTCCTCTGCCTCTTGATTTGGCCCACACCTGGCGCAAACTCCTGACCTCTGCCATGCTAGCACACACGACCACCCTCCTGAAGTTTCTTACCAGTCGGCACCACATGAAAAGCTAGCTATTCATTGGCGCAAGTGAGGACACTGCAGGCTGAGGAGTAAGTTTCACACATCTCCATGTGATACATAAGCATTCTAAGAGGTATGAGAGTGTAGACAGTAGAACATGGCAAAGCTGTAGGCAGAGATAGGAAGTGACCTCGCAATGACCATACTCCCATTGGCCTTCACATCACATTGTGTAACATAAGCTACAGTAACACATTCACCACTGCTACGACTGCACTGCTATGGGATGTGAGACTAAGCTAGGGTCATTAGTATGACTGCACGTACTGTAGCGATTGAGCTTGATTACCAGAGGCCCAAGAATACGTAATGGTAACGTTAACAAGTGATTCCCCACGCCTCATATCCATGTCATGAAGGATGCAGCCACTGCTTAACTTAAGACATTTCCATAAGATGAGCCTGGGGGTGCGGGGGAAAAGGGTGACCACATGATATAAAGCAACACTTCCCCGCTACAAGTACCTTAGTTAATTTGCTCTGCTCATGTTTCAAATTCTGAAAGCGGCTGGTGAGATCCCAGGAGTCCATTATCCCTACTTTGTTGTGAATTAAATCAGTGCTGAAGTGCTGCTTATTTTAATGTCATTTTAACTTGTTGATCCTCAAATACGGCTGACTTGCGAGATGGCTGGAGAGTCCCCTGAGAAGGTGCAACAGTGGACTTACTGAGGAGGATCTCACATCTAGGTCATTATCTAGTCTAGCATGAGGCCTGATTCTCCAATCATTTGTTTAACATGGTGGTTTTTCCCTACTTGAGGATCGTTAGGTTTTCTTTAATCTTCTCTTTCTAGACAGACATGGCATGAATCGCCAAAATACAGAATCACCCCTTCAACTGTTTCTGGAATAGTACACCTGTGCTTGGTACTGTTTGCTCTGACTCAGAGTACAGAATGTTCGGCTAGACAGGAGGAATGACTAAGGTGGAATTATGTGATGATTCACTCTCAGTCCTTTTGAGTTTAGAGTCTAAACAACGATTTCCAAGGACCAAAGGGATTGATAGAAGATTGAAGTATGACACACAGGAGATTGGACTGGTATAGTGTATTGTCTCTCAGCCTAATGTGGTTATGGTCATCTCTCCCCCTCTTCCCCTCCAGTTCCACCGTACATCCAGCCCTTTGCATTCCAGCGGTTCTCCATTGGCCAGCGTGTCTTCATCCCCTGCGTGGTAATGTCAGGTGACCAGCCCCTGGACATCACATGGCAGAAGGACGGGCGGCCAATCCCTGCCAGTCTGGGGGTCACCATTGACAACATAGAGTTCACCAGCTCACTGCGGATCTCCAACCTGTCCCCAGACCACAACGGAAACTACACCTGCATTGCGCGCAACGAGGCTGCAGCCGTTGAGCACCAGAGTCAGCTCATTGTCAGGGGTGAGAGGAGGCTAGCACGTTATTCCTCTGTGTCCGTCACTGCTTCTAGATGTATCTCTCTTAGGCTCCCTCCTCTCACTCCCTGACTCTTACTGTCTTTCTTTCTCTCTCTGTTTCTGTTTGTTTCTCTGCTCCTCTCTCCGTTGCTTCGCATCTGTCTTTATACTGTATATTTCTCTCCACTGCACTCTTTTTTGTCAATCTTAATCTATCTCTCATACTATCTTTCTATCTCAGAAGTACTAGTAAGTCAGTCTGTGTGTGGTTCCCTCTGCTCCTCCAGTTCCTCCCCAGTTTGTGGTGCAGCCCACAGACCAGGATGGGATCTATGGCAAAACTGTGACCCTCAACTGCTCTGCTGAGGGTTATCCACGCCCCACCCTCATATGGAAACACTCCAAAGGTAAACAGATACGTAAATCAAGCATCAGAAGACTGTCGGTAGCATTAATTCAATGGTTATACAAACGTATTAAAGGACATTGTTTAGGGATGTAACAGCAGCTGTTTTGGATAGAGTAACTGTAGTTGTAATTGAACACATATGGTTTCATCCACAGCCCATGTATGATGTGGTTCAACAACTGCAGGTGTACACACACACTCTCACAGGTCGCAGGTCGCAGGTGTACACACACACTCTCACAAGTCACAGATGTGAAGCCACTGTGGGTTGTTTGGTGGGGGAGCTACCAGTGAGGTGGGAGAGAGCAGGTGAATAAAGTGGCACAGCACTTGACCAGGATAGCTGAAGATGGTACCCAGGTGTTTGCTGCTCCGTCCATAACACGGGTGAAATCTTCCCCCAATGGAGAGACGACAACTAATCCAACCAATTGTGTGGCGTGTGGGGGCAGTGTGAGGGGCATCAAAGGTGTGGGTCAGGGCCAGACTCAGCAGCCAGGCTTTGATGGGATTTGTTTTTGACTTGGGCTCCCTGGGACCGAGAGGAGATTGGGTTTGATGTGAGAGAGACGCTCCTGAATATCTTAGACGCCCTGTCTGATTAATAACGCCTGACAGAACCTTGATCCTTCGCCACGGCGATGGCGAGAGAAGACTTGGCCGGCGCCTTTATCTGAGATGTACCTCTAATTTATAAGTGCAAGTGTCTGTGTTGCTGTATATTATGGCACTGGAGATGCTTTTTATTCTCCCAGTCAGGTGTTAGCAGAGCAGAGCAACAGAGAGATAGAAAAGTGAATAAGGAAAGGTCAGCTGGTATTATCATAACTGCTAGCTCTCTCTGGATATGCAAAATCCATGATCCAAGAGCACTTTCTCTGTCTCTCTGTCTCTCTCTCTGTCTCTGTCTCTCTCTCTCTCTGTCTCTCTCTGTCACCCTTGGTTTCTCTCTCTGTGTGTCTCTCTCTTTCTTTCTCTCTCTTTCACTTTCTGTCTCTCTCTCTATCTCTCTCTCTTCTCGTTTACAAGGCAGCAGAGTGGGAATAGTACTGCCACTTGACCCCTCGCTAACCAGAAGCACTTGACTGCATGTTTAATTAAGGACCAAAACCCACAGCTCACTAAATGTCCTTATCTTTACACTCTAACTTTAGCGCATGCTGATATCTGGCCCAGTTCAGACATATGTTTAATACTCTATGAGCGAGCCTGGATGTGTTGCTATTACTGTAACATAGGTAGACCACTTACAGCTCTGAGTGGGTTTCCATTCCCAGGCAGCTCATTGACCTGAACATTTTCAGCATTTCCTACACTACACTAAGTCATTTTGACCTTTTTGAATGAGACTGTCCAACATTACCTCCAACGGAAACATGGAGGATTATAGAAAATATACTTGTTCCCTGATATGTGGAAAGTATAATGCTGTATGCTGGTATGCTGAAGTGTACCTCATCACCAGAGATCTTTGAATACTATTTGACCTACAAAAGCATGTACATACTAATACTAATCTTTGTGTTTCACCAAGACAAAATCAATGCTTTGGGGATTAGGTTGTATTTACCCAAAAATATATGTACAATACATTTTTCCGTCTTTGATGTGTAGATTTGTAAATGTACATGCCTACAAGTTCAGTGTTGTTCACATGAAAAATACCAATCATAGCTTACAGGCATCAAATCCTGAGAGTCCGTGGATAAATAAATCCTCACATGTAAAAACAAAGGAAAAGAAAAGTACGTTGCTGTGTAAAGGAAACTGCACAGCATTTCATTGGCTGATTCCTTGTTTCAAGGCCTCATTGCAGTCTTGTTGTTTTCTTCCTTTACAATCTGCTCTGGTGTTGAACATGGGCACCATATCTTTCATGATTACCCACTTTTAGTGGCTACATTCTCCACAGCAGCTGCTGAGGTTTAGGGGCAGCGTTAAGATGCATGTTTACTGTCCTTAAATCCCTAAAGCTTTGTCACTGAAGCGTTACACACTGTACAAGTTGAATAAGGATGCGCATCTGTCAATAGTCTGCACCCAAAACATGAGCTTTAAAAACAAAAACAGTAGTAGCTTTGGGTTTAAATTAGTTAGGGGAAATTGTAGAACACCATCCCCATGTGCTCTTAAGCTTACTTTGCTTATGCCATAAATACAATGGTTCCGATTAAGGATTAGAGGATATTGTAGACTTCTACATTCAAAGTGTTTATGATGGTGATTTTTGAAAGGTGCTAAATGCATTTGAAATGTGTATCATCCATGACTCATGTCCCCGTCCCTCCTTGTCTCCACCCCAGGTAACGGGGTTCCCCAGTTCCAGCCCATCGCCCTGAACTCTGGCTCCCGTATCCAGCTGCTGGTCAATGGCTCTCTGCTAATCAAACACGTGCTAGAGGAGGACAGCGGCTACTACCTGTGTAAGGTCAGCAACGATGTGGGAGCTGACGTTAGCAAGTCCATGTACCTCACCGTCAAAAGTAAGACTCCAAAACTACTGTAACGTTTCTTTTTGACTTCCTTGTTAGACAAACTCTGTTTGGTATTGTTGGGTGAAGCATCAAATGACAAGTATGTATTTTTTATTTTATTTATTTTTCATTTGAACCTTTATTTAACTGTATCATGTCTGTGAGTTTGGGTCAGAGGAAAGAAGGGTAAGGGTAAAATGTTGACCCCACAGTATAGTCACTGGTACTTTGGCCATGGGGGGGTGACCGTGTGTTTTTTTGTTGAGCAGCTAAGGACTTATGTCCCCTCCATTACACGTTCAACTCTTCATTCAAGCAGAGTCTGCCATGTGGAAAAGAGAGGGAGAGAGCACAACACCACTACACCACTGTGCTCTCTCTTTCTCTGCCCTGCTTTCTCTATCTCACTCTTTCACCCTCTCTGTCTGTCTGTGTGTCTGTGTGTCTGTCTGTGTGTCTGTCTGTCTGTCTGTCTGTCTGTCTGTCTGTCTGTCTGTCTGTCTGTCTGTCTGTCTGTCTGTCTGTCTGTGTCTGTCTGTCTGTGTGTGTCTGTCTGTGTGTGTCTGTCTGTCTGTCTGTCTGTCTGTCTGTCTGTCTGTCTGTCTGTCTGTCTGTCTGTCTGTCTGTCTGTCTGTCTCTCTTTCAGTCTGTGTCTGTGTATGATAATGATACTGTTGCCCTACTTGTACTACATTGCCTGCATCACATTTGTTATCTACTGTATGCCATCTCTCATGCCATCTCTCTGTATTTCCCTTAAGTCACAGACATGTCTTGTACCACCCCATATGTTATCTACTGGTATCAGCCCTGTCCCTGGCTGCGTATTGATTTGTATTACAGTGTTCTCCTATAGCCTTGTAGACATCATGTGTGAATGACAAGAGGGAGAGGACCTGCCTTGCCAGGTCTATTTTAATCAGTACCAGCAGCAGCCAAATGTAACTAACTGTAGCATCACTAATCACTTTCTGGTTACAAAACCAACCTGAGACAGAACCAAGAGGAACTGGGATACAGTTCAGTGACGTGAGGTCACTCATTAGACACTGTGTCATTCCAAAGGTTTAGAACAATGGACCTTAGGGTTGCTCAGATGGCCTATAAGCTACTGTAGTAACTGTACATTGAATCATCACACCGTTTAAACAGACACAGTCTGAGTGATGAGTCATGACATACTGAAAGAAGGACATGGTTTATTTTTATTTTTTTATTGGAGTCCAGACAGTTTGTGGTGTCTCTCTCTCTGCTGTGTTGACTGCAGCATGTGGAGTATGTTAATGACCTGGTCACCAGTCTCCTGGCACTGCCAGTCTGGCTTTGCTGCGTGGGGGAAGTATTCTCATTTGATGATGCTCAGATGTGAGGAGAGCTTATTTTCTGTTGCTGTTCTTATCAAGCTGTTGCAGGAGCCCCCCTGCTAAGTCGCTCTCTCTGTCAGAGCCAAATGCAGCTCCCTCCTGGCATTGACTGCTACATAATAATGCAAACACACACACACACAAACACACATAGACAGACACACACATGCAAATATGGTCAGACACGTGTGCTCCTACAGTACACACAATGCCACATTTACACACACACGTGCGCGCACACTATCTCTAACATGCATCCATTCAGATTCACATAATGTAAATAAATACACCCTCTCACACACATCAGTAACCATACATTCACATGTACACATCATAAATTCACACAGACTTTTAGGTTCCATCTCATGCCTTTGTGTTTCATATACTTACTCTGATTGGTGTAAACAAGCATGAACAATCTATTTAGACAGAGTCTCTGATCATGGTGTGGCTAAGACACTGAGAAGATCAAATAAAATCAAATGTTATTTGTCACGTGCTGAATACAACAGGTGTTCGTTCACCTTACAGTGAAGTGCTTAACCTACAAACCTTTAACCAATACTGCCGTCTTAAGAAAATACACAAAAAAAAGTAAGAGATAAGAATAGCAAATTAAAGAGCAACAGTAAATAACAATAAATCAAATCAAATCAAATGTATTTATATAGCCCTTGGTACATCAGCTGATATCTCAAAGTGCTGTACAGAAACCCAGCCTAAAACCCCAAACAGCAAGCAATGCAGGTGTAGAAGCACGGTGGCTAGGAAAAACTCCCTAGAAAGGCCAAAACCTAGGAAGAAACCTAGAGAGGAACCAGGCTATGTGGGGTGGCCAGTCCTCTTCTGGCTGTGCCGGGTGGAGATTATAACAGAACATGGCCAAGATGTTCAAATGTTCATAAATGACCAGCATGGTCGAATAATAATAAGGCAGAACAGTTGAAACTGGAGCAGCAGCACAGTCAGGTGGACTGGGGACAGCAAAGGAGTCATCATGTCAGGTAGTCCTGGGGCATGGTCCTAGGGCTCAGGTGCTCCGAGAGAGAGAAAGAAAGAGAGAATTAGAGAGAGCATATGTGGGGTGGCCAGTCCTCAATAGCGGGGCTACCGGTACAAAGTCAATGTGTGGGGAACCTTTGTCGAGGTAATTGAGGTAATATGTACATGTAGGTAGAGTTATTAAAGTGACTATGCATAGATGATAACAGAGAGTAGCAACAGTGTTCCAGTGTTCCAGAGGGGGTGGGGGGAATGCAAATAGTCCGGGTAGCCATTTGATTAGCTGTTCAGGAGTCTTATGGCTTGGGGGTAGAAGCTATTTAGGAACCTCTTGGACCGAGACTTGGCGCTCCGGTACTGCTTGCCATGTGGTAGCAGAGAGAACAGTCTATGACTAGGGTGTATGGAGTCGATGACCATTTTTAGGGCCTTCCTCTGACACCAAACCAGGCAGTGATTCAACCCGTCAGGATCCTCTCGATGGTGCAGCTGTAAATCCTTTTGAGGATCTGAGGACCCATGCCAAATCATTTCAGTCTCCTGAGGGGGAATAGCTTTTGTCGTGCCCTCTTCACGACTGTCTTGGTGTGCTTGGACAATATTAGTTTGTTGGTGATGTGGACGCCAAGGTACTTGAAGCTCTCAACCTGCTCCACTACAGCCCTGATGATGAGAATGGGGACATGCTCTGTCCTCCTTTTCCTGTAGTCCACAATCATCTACTTTGTCTTGATCAAGTTGAGGGAGAGGTTGTTGTCCTTGCACCACACGGTCAGGTCTCTGACCTCCTCCCTATAGGCTGTCTCATCGTTATCGGTGATCAGGCCCTACCACTGTTGTGTCATTAGCAAACTTAATGAGGGTGTTGGAGTCGTGCATGGCCGTGCAGTCATGAGTGAACAGGGAGTACAGGAGGCTGAGCACGCACCCTTGAGGGGCCCCCGTATTGAAGATCAGTGTGGCGGATGTGTTGTTACCTACCCTTACCACCTGGGGGCGGCCCTGTCAGGAAGTCCAGGATCCAGTTGCAGAGGGAGGTGTTTAGTCCCAGGGTCCTTAGCTTAGTGATGAGCTTTGAGGGCACTATGATGTTGAACGCTGAGCTGTACTCAATGAATAGTGTTCCTTTTGTCCAGGTGGGAAAGGGCAGTGTGGAGTGCAATAGAGATCACATCATCTGTGGATCTGTTGGGGTGGTATGCAAATTGGAGTGGGTCTAGGGTTTCTGAGATAATGGTGTTGATGTGAGCCATGACCAGCCTTTCAAAGAATTTCATGGCTACAAACATAGCCCACTACCATGGGTCGGTAGTCATTTAGGCAGGTTACCTTAGTGTTCTTGGGCACAGGGACTATGGTGGTCTGCTTGAAACATGTTGGTATTACAGACTCAGGCAGGGAGAGGTTGAAAATGTCAGTGAAGACACTTGCCAGTTGGTCAGTGCATGCTCGAAGTACACGTCCTAGTAATCCGTCTGGCCCTGCGGCCTTGTGAATGACGAGCGTCAGACCCGGTGTAGTACGATTCGTTCTTAGTCCTGTATTGATGCTTTGCCTGTTTGATGGTTCGTCGGAGGGCATAGCAGTAATTGTTATAAGCTTCCGGGTTAGAGTCCCGCACCTTGAAAGCGGCAGCTCTACCCTTTAGCTCAGTGCGAATGTTGCCTGTAATCCATGGCTTCTGGTTGGGGTATGTACGTACAGTCACTGTGGGGACGGCGTCCTCGATGCACTTATTCTTAAAGCCAGTGACTTATGTGGTGTACTCCTCAATGCCATCGGAAGAATCCCAGAACATATTGCAGTCTGTGCTAGCATCTGCAGATGACCACTTTTTTATAGACCGAGTCACTGGTGCTTCCTGTTTAAATGTTTTCTTGTAAGCAGGAATCAGGAGGATATAATTATGGTCTGATTTGCCAAATGAGGGCAAGGGAGAGCTTTGTATGCGTCTCTATGTGTGGAGTAAAGGTGGTCTAGAATTTTTTTCCCTCTGGTTGCACATTTAACATGCTGATAGAAATGAGGTAAAACGGATTCAAATTTCCCTGCTATAAAGTCCCCGGCCACTAGGAGCGCCGCCTCTGTTTGCTTATGGCGGTATACAGCTCATTGAGCGCGGTTTTAGTGACAGCATCAGTCTGTGGTGGTATGTAGGCAGCTATGAAAAATACAGATGAAAACTCTCTAGGTAGATAGTGTGGTCTACAGCTTATCATGAGATACTCTACCTTAGGCGTGCAAAACCACGAGACTTCCTTAGATATCGTGCACCAGCTGTTGTTCACATACTGTATATGCATAGGCCCCCACCCCGTGTCTTACCAGAGGCTGCTGTTCTGTCCTGCCGATGGAGTATATAACCCGTCAGCCTTATGTTCTTAATGTCGTCGTTCAACCACGACTCGGTAAAACAAAAGATATTACAGTTTTTAATGTGCCGTTAGTAGGATATACGTGCTTTCAGCTCGTCCCATTTATTTTCCAGCGATTGAACATTAGCTAGCAGGACGGAAGGCAAGGGCAGATTAACCACTCGTCGCCTCATCCTCGCAAGGCACCCTGATCTTTTTCCACTAAATCTCTGTTTCCTTCTCCAGCGAATCATGGGGATCTGGGCCTGATCGGGTGTCTGTAGTAGTATATCCCTTCCGTCCGACTCATTAAAAAAGAACTATTTGTCCATTTTGAGGTGAGCAATCACAGTTCTGATGTCCAGAAGATCTTTTCGGTCATAAGAGATGGTAGCAACAACATTATGTATAAAACAAGTTATGAACAATGCAAAAAAACTAACAAAATAGCATGGTTGGTTAAAAGCCGATAAGACGGCAGCCCTCCCCTCCGGCGCCATTGTTCACAGATGCAACAGACAGTGGCTGTATGCTAGCTAGCATGGCTACGATGCCCTGGCCTACTCCACCCAGTGTACTGTACAGTATGAGCTTGTCATAGTTAATGAGGCTAACATGGAAGTGCTTATGTAGCACTCTGTGTTTCCATCAGTACATTAGCTCACTGAAGGCCATGGTTGCCATGCAGTGGCTAGACCTGTGGTGACACTGACTCTCAGCCCTCCTAGAGACAGCACATTTACACAGCCAATCAGCAATTGGCTGGGCCCAGGCACCATTACTTTTTTCACATTACCACACAGGTCATTGGTCAGCATGCCATAAACAGTAGCTAAGCAGGTGATTAATGCCTACTTATCACTGACAGACAGTTGGCTGTACACCGTAGCCATGCCCAACAACAGCAATACACTTCCAGACACAAGAAAGTATCTTCCTCTCCTCTCTACCTTCTTTTCCCTCGAGGTATTTGTCTCTTGTTGTCGCAGAGTTCTGTGGCAGTGTGGTGGTGAGTGAGTGTGAGAGAGTAATTGTGCAGGAGAACAGGGCATTAAAGTGGCTCCACCCAACCAGTCATCCTTGTACTGTATGGCCTGTGAGAAGAATGCTGGGCCGGCCTGAGGAGTGTGTGTGTATGTATTGTAAATATGCGTGTGTGGGTGTATTGTAGGCTATATGCATTTAATTGTGTGTGTGTGTGTGTGTGTGTGTGTGTGTGTGTGTGTGTGTGTGTGTGTGTTTGGGGGGTATTGCCCAGTGAGGCATTGTGTGGCGTGGTGGCCTACTTTCCCACGATGCCCGGCGAGGAGAGATGATGAAATGAGGGTTGAAGCGTATTATCCTCACACAGCACCGTCACCCCAGCCTCCGTCCCAGATCAGCCTCCACCATGACACTGAGACCAGCACGCCCCAGGACACACAATATCATTGGGAATGAACAGGGGGAGGAGGGGAGAGCAAGAGATTTGCTTTTAATGTATCAGTCTCAGTCTTTCATAGCCTACTGTAATTGTGTGTGTATGTGTGAGCTGGCTACATTGTACTGTACTGTACTGTAGGTTAGGATGGAGGAGTTAGGTGGAGAGCTGCTCCTGACCACCAGATTCAGTATGCCTTCAAAAGCTTCATCAGGAAGACGCAGGGAGATTTAGGGCTGTTATAGAAAGGGGCGTTACAGTAACACAAATTGTAAAGGGGACCTACTGTGAGCGTGTCTCTGTGTAGTGAGCTGTATAGATTCCCTACTTTATAGATTCCTGCTCGTTCTCTTCTATAGCCTACTCTCATTTCCTGTTTATTTTTACTCAAATCTCTCAAGACTATTTTAATTTAATGACGATCGACATCTTGGAGAGGGGAAATTCTGATTATCCCAAAATCCCAGAGTTGTGATGTCCTTTGGGGCTTTTGTTAGTGGTATCCATCATGCTACTGGGGGGTTGGAAGCTATCATTACATGATGGTACAGCTGTACTCTTGTCACTCATCATAATATCACATTTCATGCCTTATAACCCCTGAACTGTGCACTCAGACTCAAGATGCTTTCTGTAAAAGTGTATTTATTCGCTTGAGTGGATTGAAAAGGAAGACCATTAGTGTTTCAGTATGCACTGCTGCCTGCCTGCCCTCCCTCTCCTAACTATCCTGTGTGTGTGTGTGTGCACATTTGTGCATGCATGTGTGTGTCACCGGCCGATGAAGCTCTTCAGTGCGTTTCTGCTTCATTTAAACCCATCAGTACTTAAATTAGAGACAGACTAAGTAAGGGCACAGGGGAACAGCTATTTGCATGTGGTGTTCTACCTTATTTTCAGTCCCTCTCTTCTACAGAGAAGGGGTACAGATCAAAAAGATACAATGATTTTTCTCCTGCTGTGCAGATAATACATTTTCCTCAAAATGTGTACACCTTAGCCAACTAGAAATCCTACATTAAGATGTTTTCATTTTATTTGATAAACCAATGTTTTTTGGATTTCCCTAAATTAAACTCTATAATGTTCTGTTCATCATGCACAATTTCAAGACCGGCAGTTTTTGCAATTCAATCCTTTTAATAATGCTACTGGATGATTGTTTTCTTAGTCAGTTGTAGTACATCTCCATCCAATATGGCAACCTCCCCCTCAGTCTCCCTCTGCCCAGTGACACATAGCCAGCCCTGACTGGGACCTGACAGACAGATAGGAATAGAAACCTCCTCCTCAGTCTCCCTCTGCCCAGTGACACATAGCCAGCCCTGACTGGGACCTGACAGACAGATAGGAATAGAAACCTCCTCCTCAGTTTCCCTCTGCCCAGTGACACATAGCCAGCCCCGACTGGGACCTGACAGACAGATAGGAATATAAACCTCCTCCTCAGTTTCCCTCTGGGCCCAGATAGGAATATAAACCTCCTCCTCAGTTTCCCTCTGACACATAGCCAGCCCTGACTGGGACCTGACAGACAGATAGGAATAGAAACCTCCTCCTCAGTCTCCCTCTGCCCAGTGACACATAGCCAGCCCTGACTGGGACCTGACAGACAGATAGGAATAGAAACCTCCTCCTCAGTCTCCCTCTGCCCAGTGACACATAGCCAGCCCTGACTGGGACCTGACAGACAGATAGGAATAGAAACCTCTTCCCTCTCTCTGTCTCGCTCTCTCTCTCTCTCCCCTTCTCTCTTTCTCTCCCTACTGCGCTTTATTACCAGGCTCTGTAACATCGCTGGATATTAAAAAATATACATCAACGAAGCAATTATGGGCCATCAAAAAGAATACTGGTAGCCTGGGGGCTACTGAGGGCTGTTTGGTGAATGTAGGCAGGAGAGAGGAGTCTAGCTGAGAGCAGCCTTTTGTTGTCCCCCAACCTTCTTTAACAAGTCTCAGGTTGTTGTGAGGATGGTTTAAGATGGAGAACACCTTGAGCTGCCTGTTTGTTTTCGGTCATCTTTGACACCTGAGGCCTTTACTGTAGCAGTATTGGGAGTGTCACAGCAAACTGAGTATGACACCGTGACAGCACAGAGGAGGCAGTCTCTGTAGCTTTAACAGACAGCCACAGCAGACAGACATTTCCCTGCAATTTGATCATGTGGACCTGTGCTGATCACACAGTGATGGAGCTAGGTTATGTGCCAGAGCTACGTGTGTGATAACAATAGCAGATCATTTGCCTGTGTTGTTCGAAAGGAATGTCAGAACTAGGATTCTTCTTATTTTCTGCATTTTTTCTCCCCTCCTCCGGCTCCCCCTCTTCCCCCCTCCCCTCAAAGGCGGAGCGCTCATCAAGGCATGCCCTCGGTCTCACGGGGGCAGGAGTAGGAGAACATCAGGCAGGTCTCCTGCTGACTCCGCCCGCCACGGCGCTGCCTGCTGCCTCAGATGTAGAAACTACCCCTGTTAAGGAGCAATAACATTTAGAGAAGGCTGAGGAGGATTTTTGAATGTGCCTCACTTAAAATTCATAGTTGTCACGCTAAATAAATCAGCGTTCTTTGGCGTAGCTTGGGAGTGAATAAGAGATGAGGCTTAAACGTTGGCAGACCTTAGTCTGACACATTCAATCATGTCAGAGACGGGCTGTCAGCTAGCAGAGCCGCATCTCCCTCCTACACACACACCCCTCTGAGTGTGTCACCTGGGATTATGTGTGGTTTGTTTTTTCTGCATGTCTTTCTCTGTTTCTCTGAATTTGTGTGTGTGTATGTGTGTGTTCTGTGTATGAGTGTTGCCTTCTTGTGTTGGTGTGCGACTGTGTGTGTAGAAGACAGTGGAGAGGTTGAGGCTCTGAGTGTGTGTGTGGAGAGGTAGTGAGACAGCAGTGGGGCCAGAGGAGTAGTCTTGTCTGCTGTGTATGAATAATCAAAGTGGGCTCTCATCATTAAATCATAGCTGTCCTGGTGGGATAGGAGAGAGAGGAGAGAGATCACAGTTACACTGCTGCAGGGGAACATGCTCTCAGACAGTGTTTCTGAGACGTGCCACGAGTCCTCTGCTTGTACTACCCACTTAGCTTCTGGAAAACAGCTCCTTTAACACACACACACACACACACACACACACGCACACGCACACGCACACACACACACACACACACACACACACACACACACACACACACACACACACACACACACACACACACACACACACACACACACACACACACACACACACACACAGACAGAGGAGAATGGCTACAGCACCAGCCCCCAGACTTATCCCATTGTCTTAGCCAGTAGGATGTACTGTATGGATGATCTTGTTAAACACATACAGTAAACATACACATTCATATACAATACATTATTTGATCTGCTTTGAAGTCCATTCCTCTCTGAAACATCAGCAACAGTGCACTGTACATACAGCATGTGCTGCCTTTGTAACAGATATCAATACAGCAGGTTGTACCATTAAGGCTTTCAATGTAACTGTGATCTACACAAACCTATGTGAGACAGTACAGGACTGTGTTGTGTATCTGTACAGTAGTAGAAGACACCTGCAGCAGTTTATAGCTGTACTGGGGTATTTCCCCAAATATACACACACACACACACACACACACACACACACACACACATAGCCACTGCTAATAAGCGTGGTGCGTCATAGTGTCGTAACGCCAGACGAGCTCTACACACCGTGGGGAGTTCAGACTAGTCACGGCTTTCTTCTGCTCTGTAGCACCCTGTCTCTGTCTCTGTCTGAGACGCTCTGCCTCAGGAACAACACGTAAACAGTTGCTGTCCGTCTGTATCAAATATGCTGTAGCAGAGACAAGATTGCTTACCTGAAGGCCTGTTTTTGAACCATTAGTGTTCAATGTATTGTGGGAACCAGGGCGATCTAAATAGGAGTTCATGCCTCTCCATAGTTGACTATTCTCATGTTGGGAATGAGTCCCCCCTTAGGCTTTAGGGTGGCAGAGGCCAGTCTGTGAACTTATAGTGAGTGAATTGTTAAAGGAGAATGTATGAGCCTCTGTTGAGTTGAATAAAAGTTACAATCTCTGCATCAATCTCTCCCTTTCTTTCCTCTCCCTCTCTCCCTCAGTCCCAGCCATGATCACGTCGTACCCCAACACGACCATGGCCACGGTGGGCCAGCAGAAGGAGATGAGCTGCACGGCCCACGGGGAGAAGCCCATCATGGTGCGCTGGGAGAAGGAGGAACGTATCATCAACCCAGAGACCAGCCGCTACACCGTCGTGGTCAAAGAGGTGGCTGACGAGGTCATCTCCACTCTGAAGGTGCGCTGGGGGCCTGGGGCCTCCACCTCAAAAGGGGGTGATGTATATTGTTGTGTTTGTACTGAGCTGGTATTAGTATAGTACGCTCTCAATATAGCATGAATAATTATAGTAGCCTTTGTACTTGCAGTGATTGATGCTGGACATTTTGTGTAGCCTATAAAATAACCAGAGGTTATTATCAGTTGAATACTGAACTATGATGGTGCATTATGGTGATGCTTCCTGGTTAAAAACTACATTGACCTCTCCTCAGATTTTGCCCACTGTTCGGGAAGATTCTGGATTCTTCTCCTGCCATGCCATCAACTCCTATGGTGAAGACAGAGGGATCATTCAGTTAACAGTACAAGGTAAACCCCTGGCTTCTGCTCCAGCTTCTTAAGCTGTTTCTTCATAGTGGAACCTTTCTGTTGCTACTGTAAGTTGTTCCTGACTACATAAGCCAACATCTCTGGGCCCTAGTTAACTTCAGCCTGCAGTTTGTTTTCTCCTTGTCAGGACAACTAAGCGAACAGGTAAACCTCTCTATCTAATCTGTGTGTGTGTGGTGTTAAACCCGTTCAGAACCTCCAGACCCTCCCGAGGTGGAGATCCGAGAGGTCAGAGACCGGACCATTGCCCTCCGCTGGACCATGGGCTTCGACGGAAACAGCCCCATCACAGGATATGACATTGAGTGCAAGAACAAATCAGGTAGTGCTGGCATATAGGCCTATGGAATAACGTGATAAATCCATAGGAAATTGCATATGACATAGTTATAACTAAATATGTTTCTGCTTTAGCTAACTTGTTTGTTGTTGGTTGTCATGTCATACAGAGATGCTAATAGGTTCATTGTGTTTGCCCCTTCCCCCAGCCTCGTGGAATTCAGCCCAGATAACAAAAGACGTGTCCCCCCAGCTGAACCAGGCCACCATTATAGACCTGCACCCCTCCTCCACCTACAACATCCGCATTTTTGCCAAGAACGACATCGGCAAGAGCGATACCAGCAACGAGCTCACTATCACCACTGACGAAGCAGGTCAGCCCACGCAGATCTCTCCTTCACCGGGTCAAAACATCATGTAGTTATGTTCCAAACCAGGTTGACACATATTCTGTTTGTCTTCAGATTTTATTCATGGATATGTATTTATTTGTATTGTAATATTCCCTTGAATACAGTAAAGGTCTGTCTCTCGTTCATAACAGAGCAAACATATTTCTAGTGCTGCATCGCCATCTAGTGAAATATTTCCTAAATATAATTAATGTCTGAAATGCCTCCGTCAAAGATGGTGGATTATACAGATGATTCAAAAAGGCCTTTTACCGTGGAATTTTCTTTTCACAGTTCTGGTCTACTTAAGGGGTGTCTCTCCCATATGCACCAATGCGATAGCAGCTGGGTCTAGTCTACTTAATTAATTTGCCACACACCAACCAGAAAAAAGTATTGCTTTCCTCTATCGTCTCTGCTATCATCTCTGCCTCATTCAACTGAATCTCTCATAAGAGTATTTTGTGTTAATATTACACATCTGTTCTACAGCCCCCGATGGCCCTCCACAAGAAGTACAACTGGAGGCCACCTCTCCACAAAGCATCAAAGTCACATGGAAGGTACTGTGTCTTCATGGAGTTAAACAGAGAGATTTTCCTGTTTCTATCTGTGTCATGAGTATGTACAGTCTGATCCATCCCTCCTCCTCCTCCTCCTCCTCCTCCTCCTCCTCCTCCTACTCCTCAGGCCCCCAACAAGCACCTTCAGAATGGGGTGATCCG
The DNA here is from genome assembly GCF_034236695.1 of Oncorhynchus nerka. NCBI lineage: Eukaryota > Metazoa > Chordata > Actinopteri > Salmoniformes > Salmonidae > Oncorhynchus > Oncorhynchus nerka. Next base: position 31,700,034 of record NC_088406.1, on the reverse strand, counting down.
GGGCTACCAGGTGGGTTACAGAGAGTACAGCTCTGGAGGCAGCTTCCAGTTTAACATCATCAGCATGGACACCACAGGGGACAGCAGCGAGAGCATCACCCTGGACAACCTGAGGAAGTTCACTGAGTACGGGGTGGTGGTGCAGGCGGCTAACCGTGCAGGCACCGGGCCCTCCTCTCAGGAGGTCATCACCAAAACACTGGAGGATGGTTAGTATGGATCAGGGGGTTAAGGGGTGGGGTAGGGTAGAGTTGTGTGTGTGTGTGCGTGTGCCTGCATTCACAGTGTGAAAATTCACTGCCGTAGGTAGACTACCATCTTCTGGATGATTGCTGAATTACCTCAAACCGAAAGATTTGAAATCAGCAATACAAAGAAGCCAGTAGGGGGAGTTAATTCAGCCTAGTTTGACCATTGTCTGTACATTTGTCCTAACTTTGTTTCCCTCCTGTCCCTTAACAGTCCCCTCGCGTCCCCCTGAGAATGTCCTGGCCATGGCCAAGTCTCCAGAAGTCATCTCTCTTTCCTGGTTGACCCTGCCCAAAGAGGCCCTCAATGGAAACCTGCAGGGCTACAGAGTCATCTACTGGGCCAATCTGCCAGATGGAGGTAGGGGCTTATTAACAGACACTCAGAACACACCAGCTAGCAGGCACTTAGCGGACCACTGGTGGTGTGAGCACTATGATCATAATGGTTTTTGCCCAGTCTCTAATTTTCTTACTTGGCAGATTTGCACCCCTAGCTTAGTTTTTATTATTAGTAGTAATTTCGTTTTTAGTTTTCTCAACAGGCAACACTAGATTATGGGTTTTCTTTTTGAATTTTTGCAATATTTCAGCAACATTGCCATTTTCTCCTTAATTTCATTCTGCCAGTGTTGGTCAAATGAGTTACAAATTAAACTTATAGCTTTACTTATAAATCAACTATCCAATGAGTATTATATCTCAATAGACACATCCTGTTCTGTATATAATCTAGTCCATTAGTTGTTTAGTAGCTTCATTCTAGTGAGGTGGGTTATATGGAGGAAGGTACCACAGGGCCAGAGTGGGCAGCACCCAGAGCTAACACCCTGCTCCTGCTCAGGCCCTATGGATGGGATCCAGCCTGCAGCCTGCCGGGCCTCCATCAATAATTCACAGGATGCAGTATGTCACTGCTTCAGCTCTGTCTACAAGGACACTCAGTCAAGGACAGAGGAGACGCAGCAGACAGAGCACTACTGCCAGTAGTCAGTCATTGCAATATCACAGATACTACCTCGGTCAAAAATCACAGGATTTTACTGTGTATGGGCATCATCTTGTATGGTAGTTTGCAGTGTGGTATTACAGGGAGCATGTTATAGGCTTATTGTGTTATTGTGGTCACTGTACTGTAGTTCTTTGAATTCTATCACACTGGATCATAGACTTGATTTGACATGGTGTGAGAGTGAGTGATAAACTGTTGTGTAACCATTGTGTGACATTGTCAGAGTTGGGAGAGATCAGGAACGTAACCACCTCCTACCCATCTCTGGAACTGGATGGTCTGGAGAAATACACCAACTACAGCATCCAGGTTCTGGCCTTCACCCGGGCCGGGGACGGGGTGCGCAGCGAGCAGATCTTCACCCGGACCAAGGAAGACAGTGAGATACAAATCCTGGCTTGAGATACACTTGAGATAGATGTGGATCATTGCTTTCACATTGACATCACAGCATGATTCCTGCAAAAGTTCAAGCTATGCATGAATACGTCAAATCAGATTTCAGGAATAAAGCACTGTCTGCAATGGGCTTGAATAGGGCCATGAGCCCATATGTTTCTATTAATACTTGCAGTATATATGTATGTTTAACATAATCTTTACTCTCCTTCCTCCCTCTAGTCCCTGGGCCTCCAGCGGGGGTTAAGGCCGCAGCCTCCACCAGCTCCGTGGTGTTTGTGTCCTGGCTCCCTCCTCTCAAACTCAACGGCATCATTAGGAAGTACATCGTCTTCTGCTCCAACCACCCCACTGTACGGAGCTCTATTATCATTACCACAGCTCTCATTATAACGCCGCCTCCAGTCCTGCCATTCTGGGCTGTATTTGAAAGTCCTGTACGGAGAGAGAATACTCTTGAAGATTACTCCCCTGTTAAATGCACAGATGTGTAACCCCCTTCCCTTTCTCCGTCCCTCTCTCCAGGTGATGAGTGAGTTTGAGGCTTCTCCTGATGTATATTTCTACAGAGTGCCAAACCTGGCCCGCAACAGGAAGTACAGCATCTGGGTGGTTGCCGTGACAGCCGCTGGGCGAGGCAACAGCAGTGAGACCATCACAGTGGAACCTCGGGCCAAAGGTACAGGCTGCCTGTGTAATAGTGTAACTATCAAAACTAATCTGGCTGAAGTATTATTGATTGCACTATGGTGTTGGCATCTATGATATTGCTTGCGTTCTGTTTTTATTCATCATTGTTTTTCATAGGAGTAGAATGGTACAGTCACAGTGGTGCATGTATGTAACCCCCATAGCTCCGGCCAGGATCCTGACGTTCAACGGAACAGTGACTACACCCTGGATGAGGGACATCATTCTGCCCTGCAAGGCGGTCGGAGATCCACCCCCCACCATCAAGTGGCTGAAGGGAAAGTAAGTCAAGGCCATAGAGATGTATAGAGATCGCAACGTTGTATCTGTGCCATTATGGCGTCTGTGACAGTCATTGAGGCTATCTACATTTTAAAGTATTCAATTTTGTTCTTATTTTGACGTTTGAAAAAAGTGCAAAGCTAATATTGGTGACTTACCGCCACCTGCAGGGCTGGAGTCTTGAAGCAAATATTGTGTGTCATTCATTTATTGTAGCCACTCTATGGCGGTCATATAGCTTTAAGCTGTTTACGAACTAGGCAAACCATGCAAAACTGGGTTATTTCCAAGTAATGATCTCTATACATCTCTATGGTCAACACCCATCTGTCACATGATTCAACACAACGCAGGAATGTCTTTTTTTTTATTACTCTGATCACATACTGTACTGAATATCATGTGGTCAACTCTACCTCTCAACAGCAATGGTACCCCTGCTCCTGTTCTGATTGACGGACGCCACAGTGTCCATAGCAACGCTAGTTTCATCATCCGGACGGTGAAAGCAGAGGACTCTGGGAACTACAGCTGTGTGGCCAGCAACAACTGGGGCTCTGATGAAATCACGCTGAACCTGCAGGTTCAAGGTAAGACAGAGAGAGATGCAAAAGGAGAATTGTCCAAAACTGTCCAATACTAATTGGTACTAACACTTCAAAGGCCTTTCTATGTAGGTTAGCAGTAGGTCTTCTGAGGACACTTTGTGGATAGTTTGATGTAGCACAGATGCTTTGTTGTCATGGATCTAGTTCAAAACATCATTCCTTTTGTTCTACAGTTCCTCCAGACCAACCACGCCTCACAGTTACCAAGACAACTACCACGTCAATCACTCTGTCCTGGATACCTGGGGACAATGGAGGAAGCTCCATCAGAGGTGAGTGACATTAGGCCATTTGGACACACCAGAGACACCTCTACAAGGCATAGACCTCCTTTCCGACACCCCAGTGACACTTCAACAAGACAAATATTCCCATTCAGACACACTAACTAATGACATTTCAAGAAGAGATAAAGTAGACCTCCATTCAGACACACTAACTAATGACATTTCAAGAAGAGATAAAGTAGACCTCCATTCAGACACACTAACTAATGACATTTCAAGAAGACATACAGTAGACCTCCATTCAGACACACTATCTAATGACATTTCAAGAAGACATACAGTAGACCTCCATTCAGACACACTAACTAATGACATTTCAAGAAGACATACAGTAGACCTCCATTCAGACACACTATCTAATGACATTTCAACAAGAGATAAAGTAGACCTCCATTCAGACACACTATCTAATGACATTTCAAGAAGAGAGAAAGTAGACCTCCATTCAGACACACTAACTAATGACATTTCAAGAAGAGAGAAAGTAGACCTCCATTCAGACACACTAACTAATGACATTTCAAGAAGAGATAAAGTAGACCTCCATTCAGACACAATAACTAATGACATTTCAACAAGAGATAAAGTAGACCTCCATTCAGACACACTATCTAATGACATTTCAACAAGAGATAAAGTAGACCTCCATTCAGACACACTAACTAATGACATTTCAACAAGAGATTAAGTAGACCTCCATTCAGACACACTATCTAATGACATTTCAACAAGAGATAAAGTAGACCTCCATTTGGGCAAACCAACAACACCTCAACAAGCCACTGATAACTACCAAGACACACAAATGACACTTCAGTTACACGGCTAGTATCCTATTAGGACATTGGGTGAACAAAATCATCTTACAAGGCCCTCCACTTCTCATTATCTTAGACAGGCCTGGTAATTGCGTTGAGTGGGGTGCTAAAACAGTGGAGAGGGAATAGATTAAAAAGGAACAAAGAAGATTAGGTGGGTTAAAGTGGAAGGTTAAACCACTCAGTCAAGAAGAAAGCCCAATCACAGGAGTAGCACTGGTGATTTATCATAGCTGGTCATCACTGGAACACAACAGGCTTCTGGCCTCTCAGGCTTTTTAAAAGAGATTTTAAGGAATATCCAGGATGATTTCCTATGGTATTTGTTTTCATGTCATGAGTCAAATGATTTTGTTTAGTCTTTGCTCTAACACCAATACAGTGTCTTATTTTCCTCTTGTCCGAGTAAATGGTGGCTATGATCAGGTGCTGTTGTCCTGCCTTATGTTACATTTAATGTTAATCAATCTCAATGGCATGTTTATAGGTATTTAGCCGATGTCTAACACTGAACAATCTGTTGGAAGGGAAGTGCAAATACTACAAGGTTCCACTTTGCTGTGCCAGCACTGTGAGTGATTATCTGGGTAATGTAGTTATTAGATTAACTTGGAGTATGTTGGGAGAGATTTTACAGTTATGCTCTGTCTCTGTCTTTTTCTCTTTCTGTAGGCTACATCCTGCAGTACTCAGAGGACAACTCTGAGCAGTGGGGGAGCTTTCCCATCAGCCCTAGTGAGCGGTCGTACCGTCTGGAGAACCTGAAGTGTGGCACCTGGTACAAGTTCACCCTGACTGCTCAGAACGGAGTGGGCCCCGGACGCATCAGTGAGATCATTGAAGCAAAGACCCACGGAAAAGGTGAAGTCTTTTTAGCAAGGATGGGCAACTGGCCCTCGGATCAAGTTTTTTTTTTTTTTTTTTTACTCAGTCGGGTTCTAAACGTTCTATTGCAAGTTAGAATAGTTGAATACACAAAGTGCAATTTTGAAATTTGGTTGTGCATCAGTAGTTTTTATCTTATGTCAGTCACTGATAGTCAATCAATTAGCCACGTCAGCTAAACATTTCTAGATTGATAAATTAGTCTAGCGGCCAGCTATCTAAACTTAGTAATCATGGTCGAATTACCGGCCGAGGGGCCCCCATTGATTTTGTTAGTCAGTCTCACTCAGATATCACAGATATCACAAACTGCAAACACTTCTCTCCACCCTATGGTAAAATGTAAAACGGCTAATTTTCCTCTCCACCCCATGGCAAAATGAGTAGAATTGCATGAAATTAGTTATAAAACTGCAACATTTTTTTTTTTAAACGTAAAAAAAAATCAGTCCACTGTCAAGAGGGGGGCTGCTAAAATGTTTTGCTCACAACGTGGTGGCGGTGGGGTGGGGTGTGTGTGGGCACATGTGGGTATGCAGACCTGCAAGCAACTTTTTTGTGGCCCCCACCCCCTTCAATGTTGCCCATCCATGCTCTATAGCATCTCCACCACCACTGTCCCCTTAGAACTGACTCTAACTCAGCAGTTTATCCAACATTTTATCAAACAATCCCTCAGACTAGCTCAATTATTATGTGACCTGATCTGGCTCATGAATAAAATGTTACAGGCATCCTTAGAAGTCTACATCTGATCTCTTCACCCCTCTTCTTTCCAGAGCCCCAGTTTGCCAAAGAACATGAGCTGTTTGCCAGCATCAACTCCACCCGGGTCAGGCTCAATCTAATTGGGTGGAACAATGGTGGCTGCCCAATCACCTCGTTCACCCTGGAGTACCATCCGATGGACACGGCAACGTGGACCACGGCTCAGCGCACCTCCCTAACCAAGAGCTACATCCTGTATGACCTGGCGGAGGCAACCTGGTACGAGCTGCAGATGAAAGTGGTCAATAGCGCCGGCTCCGCTGAGAAGAAGATCATGTTCGCCACGCTCAACGCCGATGGAAGTGAGTTCAGTTCAGTGGTCTTCTAGTATGATAAAAAATTTTCCTGAACCAGGGTAATTTCATATACCAAAGAAGGCCTTCCAAAGAGACATATTTGACTACGATGCCTCAACCCTGGTGGTGCATCCTTAAATAGTCATGCCTGATACTCAGGATGGTAGGTTCCCCAAGCTTATTTGGTTCCTCCCTCCGCAGGCACCATCCCTCCTCTGTTGAAGACAGTGGACCCCATCACAGACAACATGTCAGGCAACGAGGGGCTGAAGATGATGGTGACCATCACCTGTATCCTGGTGGCTGCTGTCATGGTCTTCATCCTCCTGATGGTGCTGAAGAGGAGGAGGAGGGAGCAGAGGCTCAAGAGGCTACGCGGTGAGTCAGGACACACGCACAAGCACGTACACACACAATAGAAACAAAGCACTTAATAACACACAAGCACTTTTTAGAGCTGTATGCTTCATGCTCAAGAGAGTGAGGATCAATTAACCTGAGCAGAACCAGTAGAATTCTGACTATTGACTTTCATTATGTAATAGATTGTTTTACTTAACTAGGCAAGTCAGTTAGGAACACATTCTTATTTACAATGACAGCCTAGGAACAGTGGGTTAACTGCCTTGTTCAGGGGCAGAACGACAGATTTTTACCTTGTCAGCTCAGGGATTTGATCTCGCAACACTTTTGGTTACTGGCCCAACACTCTAACCACTAGGCTACCTGCCGCCCCGAGAGGCTAAGAGGCTATCAGTTTAGCTAACAGCGTAGAACGTTCTGATCAGATCTAGTGTTCCACTTTTAATTTGCCCCACTCTAATGTTCTAGTTTTGCACATCTAGGAAATTAGCTTGGTGCTTTTGATTTTAATATGTTAGCTTCTGTCAACTCTGCGTTGTTACTAATTTACTATATGCTGACTTTACAGATGCAAAAAGCCTGGCAGAAATGCTGATGAGGTACGTGAAGAAGAATACATGTTAACTTTAGATAGGAATCATAAAATACTTTAAACTAACTGTCCAGTGTTTCCAGATTTCTATTAAGTATTACCTATAATTACTTACAATATGAGTGAAATAGTTTCCCTTCCAACGTTCTTTTATTCAGTTTTTTTAAAACAACTTTTCTGTGTTGGAATGGTGTGTGCGTACCCCGACAACAGGATGTTGTGGGCGTATACCAGCCATTAAAAATATGAATACAAATAGATCGCTGATGATTGGCCAGCTCATCCTCCTCTAGACCGCTGATTGGCCAGCTCATCCTCCTCAGGAGTATGACATACTGTATGAGGAAATAGCAAGTCTTTTTAAAAGAGTCTTTTTGAGATTCAAGTTTGAGGTAGGGTTTTTGAAGCGTTTTTTTTCTCCAATTTATGCTTTGGCCACAAATACGTCTACAGGATGAGTCAGCAACATTATTTGAGTATGAGTTATCAAAATATGAGTTTTTAAAACTGATATTTTCACTGGACAGTTACTAACTATGACTGAATACTTGCAAACAATACTATCTCCTAGTAAAAACACACGGACACCAGACACATCCAACAAGCAGCAGACCATGAGAATGCACATCGATATCCCCCGAGCCCAGCTGCTCATCGAGGAGAGAGATACTATGGAGATTATTGGTGAGACCCCTGTCTTCCCCGCCAGTTTACAGTATGCTTATCCCTTGCATGTTATATTTGATCATCTTTTCTAAGAACTCATTGTCTCCCTCCCTGTTTTCTGTCTGACAGACGACAGGTCGACGGTGCTGCTGACTGATAATGACTTTGGGGAGACGTCCAAACAGAAGTCGTCCACGGTCACGCACACAGTCCACTACCAGTCCCTGTCGCAGGCCACCGGTCCACTGGTGGACGTCTCCGACGCCCGGCCTGGAACCAGTAAGAGCCTATTTAATCACCTCTATATCCCACCCCTCACCACCTTTACTCTGACGTACAGTAAGCTACTAGCCTAATGTCATCCCCTGGAAACATAAGAGAATGCTCTTTGTCAAGATTCACATTTTTTTATATAGTTGCATTCAATCCAAGCATCATTGTACATATTTCTCTCTCATGTGCATGTAACTGTACCCCAGTCCTCCAATCAGTGTTTAGACTTTAAAGTTTTTTTTTATAAACAAAAGCTCTAACAATTAACCTCCAGGTATCCACATACCCTGATCCCAAATCCATTCTAAGCAAACTAGAATCTTCAGCTTATCATAGTTTCAACACTCAGATCCACTTACAGAGCCCACAGCCCAGAGCAATGTGATTCAAGGCAGTGGCTAGACAGTGGCCTATGGAGGCTCTTGCTGCTGAGCCAGTCGAGTTGAGCTGATGAAGAGTGGAGAGGCCTCTGGCTCCATCTGACCGCTCACCTGATTGGGCTCATTGAGGCTGGCCAGGAAGCACAGTGGGCCCAAAAAAAATGAATAAACAATAAGCACAGTGAGCCTGAACCTTATCTGCTGACTCAGCCACATCTATCCAGAGTGTTGGGCAAACACTGCCCGCTGTGCCAGTTTCCAACCCACTGATGGAATTACTACTATCTACTACTATTACCACTGCTATTCTTCTCTGGCTTCTCCAGGCCGGATCTAATCATGGCCGTTCTAAAGGGACATTCTGATTTGGTGCCATTGATGCATAGCACAGTAGGTTAAATGTCTGGGTCAGACCGAATATGATACTATTTTTGTCTTTGGGAAATATTATATCGACTGTGAAAGGTTAGGATGATACTGTAATTTCAAACCTAGGAGTTATTATTGATCAATAGATGTTTGTGTAATTTGATACACAGACAATTAAGACTCAATATACAGTATGCAATTTACTTTCTAGTAGCTCTTCAGTGGTATGTCTGAAATGGCACCCTTTTCTATATGGACACTGGTCAAAAGTAGTGCACTACATAGGGGATAGGGTGTCAATTCTGACACTGCCTAGGCCTGACACTGCCTAGGCCTCTCACCAGTAAAGACCTTGGCCCTTTCATGCCCAGACCCCACAGCACGCCGCACTGCCAAAGCAGGCCCTGCAGCCAGCAGGAACCGCTATGCCAGCCAGTGGACTCTGAACCGGCCACAACCACCCACCTCCTCCCACACCCTGAGCACAGACTGGAGACTGCCCACACCGCGTGCTGCCGGCTCTGTGGACAAGGAGAGCGACAGCTACAGCGTCAGCCCATCGCAGGACACAGGTACTGGACTGACCCTATGTCTCACATACAACATTAGTCTGCAGCAAAGGGGAGACCACTACTACTGTACGTGGAAGGGTCAGAGTGATCACGGTATGTTTTAAGATATTTCCTATATATCTTAGGAAATTTCAGCTATATACATACACTATAATGGATGTTGTGTCTGTGTGTGTGTGTGTGTGTGTGTGTGTGTGTGTGTGTGTGTGTGTGTGTGTGTGTGTGTGTGACTACGCAGACCGTGCGCGGAGCAGCATGGTGTCGACGGAGAGCGCGTCGTCCACGTACGAGGAGCTGGCCCGGGCCTACGAGCACGCCAAGATGGAGGAGCACCTGCGGCACGCCAAGTTCACTATCACAGAGTGCTTCATCTCCGACACCTCCTCGGAGCAAATGACGGCCGGCACCAACGACTACACAGACAGCCTGGCATCTAGCACGCCGTCTGAGTCAGGCATCTGCAGGTTCACAGCCTCCCCGCCCAAGCCTCAGGACATCAGCCGGGTCATGAACATGGCCGCACCAAAGGCCCACAGACCGGGTAAGGAGAAGGCAGCACTCATATACAGAACAGACATACACTGCAAACACACAGTACAATTCAAACCTTACTGAAAGGAAATGATTATGTATTATTTTCCTCATTACTCTAGATCAGTGTTTTCCAACTCGGGTCCTCCCCCAACAGGCATATGTCCCTCAACAAGCACACCTGATTCTACTAATCATCAAGCCCTTGACAAGTTGAATCAGGTGTTTTCGTCTGGGGCTACAACAAAAATGTGTACTGTTGAGGGTACTAGAGGACCGGAGTTGGAAAACACTGCTATAGATAGCAGTTCAGTTCTGCTCCAATTAGGCCTTGGGCCACAGCATTACAACTGTAACTTCCACAGCTCTCTGGCCTGTTCAAAGTTAAGTTAAGTTTCATAGCTTTCATTTAACACAGCATTTTACAAAATGCCTATTGCAAAATAGTGATCATGAGATACTCTTCCTCAGATAACACCTCTGGCATGCTGTTAATGCTCGATGAAGTACAAACACCATTAAAACCCAGTAATACCCTTCACAGTGCTGCGTTTAGCTTCAGCTCTCTGCAGAAATGTCTGCACATGGAGGAGCTGTCCTTACGTCCATCTGTCAGGCTATCCGCCTTTCTGACACTGTCCTCCTCCCGGGTTGGCCTCATATGACCTGCTGCTTCTCACCTCCCATTCCTATTGGTTACACTGTCTAGCGCAGTTTGTGGACAGACCAAACAGACTGGGTTGAAATACATAGATATGAAGAAATTCCCATTTTCAAATATTTTTTGTAAAAAATACACAGAGACAGAATGTATTGTGCGTTTAGTGAGTCCTGGCCTGCCTAGTTGTCATTCTGGGCTGGGGGTATGAAGACTAGCTAGTTGTTGATGGTGTCTGGAGGTAGGGACTGGGCTGGGGTCAACGACACGAGATAGACAGGTTTTGGCTATCTGAGCTGGGTCTTGAGTTTCCGTTCCTCATTATGTTTTCATGGTGAGTACACAAGCCATCTGCCCACAGTCATCAGCCAGCAGGAGACTTAAACCGTCAGCTAAGGGCAAGTAGAGGCTATCTGTCAAGCCAATCTAAAGCTATTGTCTGTCAATACAAAACAGCACTTTACTTCCACAATGGAGACGTTCAGCGTGATATCGGTCTTTCAGACGCAGAGCCTGATGTAGCGTCGTGCTAACCCTGGTTTCACTTTCATCCAGCGGGAGTTGGGCGACACCAGCGACACATAGACAAGTTTAGAGGTTTCTACAGTAAGTCCCTGTTGAAGACCGTTGTTACCAGTCTTGTATGCCATCAGCCAGCTCTGTTGTGGCACACACTGTGGAATTCACCCATGTTAGTTTGAACACAGTTCATTTTTGTGTGCTTTTTCCCAGTGAGTGTCAGTATGATCAGAAAAAAAAGTCAATTTTCAATATAAAATGTCAACGATCTGTCTGTCTGTCTGTCTGTCTGTCTGTCTGTCTGTCTGTCTGTCTGTCTGTCTGTCTGTCTGTCTGTCTGTCTGACTGACTGACTGACAGTGGCCCACTGCCCCCTGCCCCCCCCCCCCTTCTGTAGTAATGTACCTTTGCCCTGAGTTGACACTGTGACCTCATCTGTCATTCACACAGGGATACAGAGGAGGGCACGTGTCAATCACAATCACACACACCTGATACTGATACAGTAGGTCAACCTGGGGTCAGTGGGTCAACCTGGCAAGCCCATTTCTTTGTGTGTGTGTGTGTGTGAGTGTGTGCGAGTGCGAGTGCGAGTGCGTGCGTGTGTGTGTGTGTGTGTGTGTGTGACAATAGAGTGATTGGGGCCAAGCTGGATGGAAACATTGGGTAACGATCTGTGTGACGCTCATAAACAGTCTGTCCTGTGCAATTACTGTTATGAGCCAATCATAGAGGATGATCTTGAGGTTCTCAGCTCATAAACAGTCTGTCCTGTGCAATTACTGTTATGAGCCAATCATAGAGGATGATCTTGAGGTTCTCAGCTCATAAACAGTCTGTCCTGTGCAATTACTGTTATGAGCCAATCATAGAGGATGATCTTGAGGTTCTCCGCTCATAAACAGTCTGTCCTGTGCAATTACTGTTATGAGCCAATCATAGAGGATGATCTTGAGGTTCTCAGCTCATAAACATTTACTGCAACACTGTTTCTTGTGTTGAGTAGTCAAAATGTGATGGGCCTTTAAACAAGCCAAGGTGTCTCTGTGTGTTTGGGTGTGTGTGGGTGTGTGTGGGTGGGTGTGTGTGGGTGTGGGCATGCGCGATGTGTCTGTATGTTTACTAGTGTGTGGGTAGTTGAAGGCCAGATTACAGAAAATGAGAACAGCTCCCATTAGCGCAGATCGACTTGGGCACACAGAATGTTGAAACATTCATATACATCAACCCCCAAACCCCCGCATAGAGACATAATGCATGACTGGGAATCATTGTTGTGTAGTTGATATAAATTGTGCCATTACCCACGCCCTGCAATTTACAGCCTGATGGATTTCAGCTAAATAAATTCCCAATGAGCTCCCAAAGAAAAGCTTTAAAATGGTTGCCATTTACAGGTTTTAATAAAGCCTATTAGATACACAGTAAATTATTCATGCTCCCTGTGAACTCTGGGATTAAGTCACTAAGGTCACATGTAGGATATAATCTACATAGATGGGCCGGTCCTCCTCTGTGTGATGGGGGATAATGATTTGGCATTGAAAAGGCCAGTCACTGAAGCATGCTGATCTCTGTGGCCTCTGAAAGATTAATATTGAAGACATCCATTAGAACAGTAATGGAACAGTACACGTCTCCCCACCACTCCTAATCAAGTGTAAAATCTTCAGTACGACTCATACATCTATGGCTACTGGACACGTCTTTGTGATTATCTAATTTACTAAATGAAATATGTCATTTATTCAGTGGATGAGATACATTTACAGCAGAAGTGATGGTGTCATCATCCACTCAACCGTGTCCAGTGATTCACTGTCTGCATGGGGGAATACTGTGTTGAGAAGTATTTTAAAGTGCTGCAGTGTCATTAACTAAATGTACGCTTGGGTTACGTCACATGCTTGGTTTGTTCTGGTCCTGGACAGCAAAGAATCTGTCTCTGAATGAGATTTGAAGCACCTTTTTGCTTCAGTTAACCCCAAGTACAGATGAGGAGAGTTTGAGAGTGGGCAGTGCAGGACTGTTCGATGTGATAGTCCTGAAGAAATGGAAAGGTGATTTGAATATGAATCTGACAGGTTAATGCAGCAATATCATAGGATAAGTAATCCCTTCGCCAAGCCATGTAAAATTATATCGTCCTGAAATCATTATAGAATCTGTATCCTCCTGACTCAATATGATAGATTAGATTACATTATCCAAACTGAAATCATATTTCCTCCACTCATATGATTTCCTATCATATACCATATATCCTGACAGTAAGTACATACCATATGAAAAGACCTACTATGGAATCGAAAGTAACCAAGTAATGCTGACATTGACAATTTTCCTCCCAGCTCAGTGTAGTGAGTGTACCCCTCTAACCTTCCTGATTGGGTACCCCTCTAACGTTCCTGACTGGGTACCCCTCTAACCTTCCTGATTGGGTAACCCTCTAACCTTCCTGACTGGGTACCCCTCTAACCTTCCTGATTGGTTACCCCGCTAACGTTCCTGACTGGGTACCCTTCTAACCTTCCTGATTGGTTACCCCGCTAACCTTCCTGACTGGGTACCCCTCTAACCTTCCTGACTGGGTACCCCTCTAACCTTCCTGATTGGGTACCCCGCTAACCTTCCTGACTGGGTACCCCTCTAACCTTCCTGATTGGGTACCCCGCTAACCTTCCTGATTGGTTACCCCGCTAACCTTCCTGATTGGTTACCCCTCTAACGTTCCTGACTGGGTACCCCTCTAACCTTCCTGATTGGGTACCCCTCTAACCTTCCTAATTGGGTACCACTCTAACCTTCCTGACTGGGTACCCCTCTAACCTTCCTGACTGGGTACCCCTCTAACCTTCCTGATTGGGTACCCCGCTAACCTTCCTGATTGGTTACCCCTCTAACGTTCCTGACTGGGTACCCCTCTAACCTTCCTGATTGGGTAACCCTCTAACCTTCCTGACTGGGTACCCCTCTAACCTTCCTGATTGGTTACCCCGCTAACGTTCCTGACTGGGTACCCTTCTAACCTTCCTGATTGGTTACCCCGCTAACCTTCCTGACTGGGTACCCCTCTAACCTTCCTGACTGGGTACCCCTCTAACCTTCCTGATTGGGTACCCCGCTAACCTTCCTGACTGGGTACCCCTCTAACCTTCCTGATTGGGTACCCCGCTAACCTTCCTGATTGGTTACCCCGCTAACCTTCCTGACTGGGTACCCCGCTAACCTTCCTGACTGGGTACCCCGCTAACCTTCCTGACTGGGTACCCCGCTAACCTTCCTGACTAGTACCCCTCTAACCTGCCTGACTGGGTAACCCTCTAACCTTCCTGACTGGGTACCCCTCTAACCTTCCTGATTGGTTACCCCGCTAACGTTCCTGACTGGGTACCCTTCTAACCTTCTTGATTGGTTACCCCGCTAATCTTCCTGACTGGGTACCCCTCTAACCTTCCTGACTGGGTACCCCTCTAACCTTCCTGATTGGGTACCCCTCTAACCTTCCTAATTGGGTACCCCTCTAACCTTCCTGATTGGGTACCCCTCTAACCTTCCTGACTGGGTACCCCTCTAACCTTCCTGACTGGGTATTAACCTTCCTGATTGGGTAACCCTTCCTGATTGGTTACCCCTTCCTGACTGGGTACCCTCTAACCTTCCTGATTGGTAACCCTCTAACCTTCCTGACTGGGTACCCTTCTAACCTTCCTGATTGGTTACCCTGCTAACGTTCCTGACTGGGTACCCTTCCCTTCCTACCCCGCTAACCTTCCTGACTGGGTACCCCTCTAACCTTCCTGACTGGGTACCCCTCTAACCTTCCTGACTGGGTACCCCTTCCTAACCTTCCTGATTGGGTACCCGCTAACCTTCCTGATTGGTTACCCCGCTAACCTTCCTGATTGGTTACCCCTCTAACGTTCCTGACTGGGTACCCCTCTAACCTTCCTGATTGGGTAACCCTCTAACCTTCCTGACTGGGTACCCCTCTAACCTTCCTGACTGGGTACCCCTCTAACCTTCCTGATTGGGTACCCCGCTAACCTTCCTGACTGGGTACCCCTCTAACCTTCCTGATTGGGTACCCCGCTAACCTTCCTGATTGGTTACCCCGCTAACCTTCCTGACTGGGTACCCCGCTAACCTTCCTGACTGGGTACCCCGCTAACCTTCCTGACTGGGTACCCCGCTAACCTTCCTGACTGGTACCCCTCTAACCTGCCTGACTGGGTAACCCTCTAACCTTCCTGACTGGGTACCCCTCTAACCTTCCTGATTGGTTACCCCGCTAACGTTCCTGACTGGGTACCCTTCTAACCTTCCTGATTGGTTACCCCGCTAACCTTCCTGACTGGGTACCCCTCTAACCTTCCTGACTGGGTACCCCTCTAACCTTCCTGACTGGGTACCCCTCTAACCTTCCTGATTGGGTACCCCGCTAACCTTCCTGATTGGTTACCCCTCTAACGTTCCTGACTGGGTACCCCTCTAACCTTCCTGATTGGGTAACCCGCTAATCTTCCTGACTGGGTACCCCTCTAACCTTCCTGAATGGGTACCCCGCTAACCTTCCTGACTGGGTACCCCTCTAACCTTCCTGATTGGGTACCCCGCTAACCTTCCTGATTGGTTACCCCGCTAACCTTCCTGACTGGGTACCCCGCTAACCTTCCTGACTGGGTACCCCGCTAACCTTCCTGACTGGGTACCCCGCTAACCTTCCTGACTAGTACCCCTCTAACCTGCCTGACTGGGTAACCCTCTAACCTTCCTGACTGGGTACCCCTCTAACCTTCCTGATTGGTTACCCCGCTAACGTTCCTGACTGGGTACCCTTCTAACCTTCCTGATTGGTTACCCCGCTAATCTTCCTGACTGGGTACCCCGCTAACCTTCCTGATTGGTTACCCCTCTGACCATCCTGATTGGTTACCACTCTAACCTTCCTGACTGGTTACCCCGCTAACCTTCCTGACTGGTTACCCCTCTAACCCCCTCTCTGGTCTCATCCCTCAGGTGGAGAGCTGGTGCACCTGCCCCCGTACCTACGCATGGACTTCCTGTTAAACCGTGGCTCTGTGTCGGGAGGCCGGGGGTCCAACGGTGGTAACGGAGGAGGGGAGGCAGGGGCGTTGGGCCAGGCGTGTCTGGAGCCCCAGAAGAGCCGCACCCTGAAACGGCCCCCGCTCCTGGAGCCCACACCCATGGAGGTGCCCACGTCCAGGGAGGTGCAGCAGTGGCAGCCAGGGACTGCCTCCACCCTGCCCCAGCGTGAGCCCACTGGCCGTGAGGCCACCGGAGACCTGGCCCAGGCACAGGCCGCCAAGCTCAGTAGCTCACAGGAGTCCCTGCTAGATTCCAGAGGACACTTAAAACAGAGCAACAACCCCTACGCAAAGTCCTACACACTGGTATAACACAAGGAGTTACACACTCCAGGACTTGGACTGTATACTGTACTGCAGCTCTACACAGAGAGCTGGCACGGAACTATGATGATGATGGACACTTTTCAACAACAACTGAAGTTGTATATTTCTGACTCCAAGTATTCCTTTATTTTGTTCTTTCTCCCTTCTTTCCTCTTCTGGCTGTCTCATTTCTCTGTTTTATTTTCTATTTTGAGTATTATTTTATTCTAAACACCATATGAAATTGCCAAAATAATGTATTTAAATTTGACAGAGAAAAATACTATTGAATTTATATCAAGGATAATTACAGTCATTATTATTATATATAAAAATATAGAAATCTAAAAACAAGAAGAAGAAGAGGAGGACTCTGCAAGGGGATATTGCTTTCTTCATTTATTTATTTTGTATGTTGCAGTGTGATCAAATCGATGATTAGGTATCTGGCCGTTTTTCAACAACGAGAGGAGTCAAGGAAAAGAACTCCATTAAAGCTGAACCTGTCTGTCCATGCCATCTACTCAATCTACTCAGATAGATTGTTACTACGTTCTTCAACCTTTCCAATGACTGCATGGGGACTGATCTATGACAATTATAGGAATGGCTGGAAAATCCAAAAGAGAATTTTGTCACACTATGAAAATTATACAATGTGAATATATATAAAAGAGATCACTTTTATTTGTGGATATTACAAGGAAAATGATTTGGTTAATAAAGTCCTTAGTCATGTTTGCACACGTGGGTTTGATTGGAGATACTACTGTTTCTTCTCTCTGTTCCTCCATCTCTACCCTCTCAGCCACCACAGAGCCCAGCACACAGCTCACTTAATCAAATTTTATTTTATTTGTCACATGCACCAATTACAACAGGTGTAGTAGACCTTTTTTTATTTTTTTTTATTTTACTAGGCAAGTCAGTTAAGAACAAATTCTTATTTTCAATGACAGCCTAGGAACAGTGGGTTAACTGCCTGTTCAGGGGCAGAACTACAGATTGGTACCTTGTCAGCTCGGGGGTTTGAACTTACAACCTTGCGGTTACTAGTCCAACGCTCTAACCACTAGGCTACCTTGCCACCTTACTGTGAATTGCATACTTACGAGCCCTTAACCAACAATGCAGCGTAAAAGAAAAGGATGCGCGAAAAATGTACTAAATAAACTAAAGGAAAAATAGTAATACAATAGAATAACAATACCCAGGCTATATACAAGAGGTACCAATACCGAGTCAATGTGCAAGGGTACATGTAAGTCGAGGTAACTGCAATAATTGGTCTTGGTGTATACATGGTCAATTATTCTGAACAGGTCACCTGGATTGGATGTCTCACATTATAATAGCAAGTAGAGGGCAGGCAGGGTATAGACATCACTGCTCCCTATCAGACCTCAGGGGTATCTGAGTCCAGTGACCCCTTCACCTTTAGTGCAGAGGGCTCTCTGCTTAAATAAGTATCATTTATCTACAGTAGTGACAACTTATTGCTACATTCATCACCTGAAAGCCCAAATCTAAATTTAACACTGTAGTGAAGGGTATTGACAAGACCTTATACTTATTTCAGTGAGATGACAAACTAATGAAAGATGAGACTTCCTGTGTCTTAGTCTATATTTCGAGTCCTTTAGCACTGGTTGTACCAGCGCTCTTTTGATATGACTTTGAATGGCTCTCACTGGGTTGGCCTGGAATTGGTTTAGCTTTAGAGAGGGCTGTACAGTACTTAAACACATTGTGACATTCTCATGGGAAGCTTCAAGGGCAGCACAGGAACACGCTGTAGTCTATCCAGCCACTTGGAGCGTCGCTAGACTCTAGCGCACAGAACCCAATAAATTATTCATCCCCACAACGACATTGGGTCCCAGATCAGGTTTACATTGTCACACACTGATCCCTATAACAGAATATGGGGCACCACACACACACACACACACACACACACACACACACACACACACACACACACACACACACACACACACACACACACACACACACACACACACACACAGCACTATGCCACTGCAGGGAGTGGTAGTAACATCTTAATGAACGTACTACGTCTCTGGAAAGTTAGAAACAATACGGAGGTGGTGCTATTGGGTTTGTCTACTGTCCAAATGGGTCTGCATGTAGACACAGCATCTATAATGCAGCACTGGAGATCTGATGAGCTACTCTACTGAGCCTGAGGAGTCACATCACAGCTATGGGGCTTACGTAATGACAGAAGTAGGCACTTGTTGTGTTTTGAAAAACATTGGAGCCTTTTGTTGTGCTTCACACATCTACAGTACATGTTGACATATTCCTAATTGACTTGACATCACATATATACTGTACATACTAACATGATGTAACTGTTCCTGTCTTTACATGGAAAGTGTGGTTATAACTCATTTATCCTACACATCGTCACTGTCTGATGAAAACCTGGAAACAAATTGTTGGTCAATATAAATGTTTTCTTTTCATTTATTGAAAGCAGCAACTCCCCTCAATGTCCTCTGAATATTTCATGACTCTAGTACCAAAAACAAAATGTGTTCAAAATAGCTTCGGATGTTTTATAATTGTACGTTCGTTAAATGGAAATTATGGAGAGAAAAAAATAATTTTACTAAAAGGTTTTGGTTTGGGGTAATGGGGTTTCCATAAGACAGCAACAATATTGAACATTTTCATCATTTAGCAGACACTCTTATCCAGAGCCACTTACAGTAGTGAATGTATACTAGTTCCGTATTGGTGCCCCATGGGAATCAAACCCACAACCCTGGCGTTGCACGCACCATACTCTACCAACTGAGCCACACAGGACAATATGAGCATATATATATATATAATGGCCTCCGGTCAGAGGAACAAATACTTCATGTATGAGAGTGAAATCAGCACAGTACATTCACTACTGTACATGGCACCTACTTAGTAGGTGCCATGTACAGTAGTAAATGTACTGTGCTGATTTCACTCTCATACATTAAGTATTTGTTCCTCTGACCGGAGGCCATTATTCCACCTCCCAATGCGCACACCTTAGAGAAGCTCTAAACCTAATCAGATTTTAGATACAGACACGACGACCTTCCCCTGGGGAAACAAGACGTGAATGCCTCAGTGTCATTCA
The DNA here is from genome assembly GCF_034236695.1 of Oncorhynchus nerka. Taxonomy (NCBI): domain Eukaryota; kingdom Metazoa; phylum Chordata; class Actinopteri; order Salmoniformes; family Salmonidae; genus Oncorhynchus; species Oncorhynchus nerka. The sequence continues at coordinate 31,680,256 of NC_088406.1, read as the reverse complement.
GGAGAGATTCACAACTTTTTGTTAAGTCATAGCCTGCATCCAAATGTGAAAATGGTGTTACTTACAGTATAAGCTGATGAGCTCATTCAGTAAGTGTTGTTGGGGTTCGGAAATGATAAGACAGTTTTGTAGCACAGTGTACAAGGACCGTACAGCCTCACAGGGAGTGAATGTACAGTAGAAGAGGGGTTTCATGGCTTTTCCCACTCTATCTGAGATGGGCTGGAATTCTAAAGTTGTGTGTGTGTGTGAGCTGATTCGGCTAGAGGTCAGAGATAATGCCCTGAGGATGGTTCTATTGGTTAGGGAGGCTCTGAGGGGATTGTGCTGCAGTGTCAGTTTAGGCAGGTTTGGAATAGACCACCACTCACCCGTAAGCCTCATAATGAGGTGCCAGAAGAACAGGCATCAGATGGGGGCAATTTGGAGCTCATGAAATACTGGGCATCTCCCTGGAGGTAACCCTGTGCTACTTTCATCTGTCAGCCCTTGTCCTCCTCACAAGACCAGTCTTCCCCCATGATCCTTCTGACACTGTCTCCTTCTCTCTTCTCTCTCTCTGGATCCTGAAGCTGTCTTGTCCGTGTCCTAACTGAAGCTGTCTTGTCCGTGTCCTAACTGAAGCTGTCTTGTCCGTGTCCTAACTGAAGCTGTCTTGTCCGTGTCCTAACTGAAGCTGTCTTGTCCGTGTCCTAACTGAAGCTGTCTTGTCCCTGTCCTAACTGAAGCTGTCTTGTCCGTGTCCTAACTGAAGCTGTCTTGTCCGTGTCCTAACTGAAGCTGTCTTGTCCGTGTCCTAACTGAAGCTGTCTTGTCCGTGTCCTAACTGAAGCTGTCTTGTCCGTGTCCTAACTGAAGCTGTCTTGTCCGCGTCCTAACTGAAGCTGTCTTGTCCCTGTCCTAACTGAAGCTGTCTTGTCCGTGTCCTAACTGAAGCTGTCTTGTCCGTGTCCTAACTGAAGCTGTCTTGTCCGTGTCCTAACTGAAGCTGTCTTGTCCGTGTCCTAACTGAAGCTGTCTTATCCGTGTCCTAACTGAAGCTGTCTTGTCCGTGTCCTAACTGAAGCTGTCTTGTCCGTGTCCTAACTGAAGCTGTCTTGTCCGTGTCCTAACTGAAGCTGTCTTGTCCTAACTGAAGCTGTCTTGTCCGTGTCCTAACTGAAGCTGTCTTGTCCATGTCCTAACTGAAGCTGTCTTGTCCGTGTCCTAACTGAAGCTGTCTTGTCCGCGTCCTAACTGAAGCTGTCTTGTCCCTGTCCTAACTGAAGCTGTCTTGTCCGTGTCCTAACTGAAGCTGTCTTGTCCGTGTCCTAACTGAAGCTGTCTTGTCCGTGTCCTAACTGAAGCTGTCTTGTCCGTGTCCTAACTGAAGCTGTCTTGTCCGTGTCCTAACTGAAGCTGTCTTGTCCTTGTCCTAACTGAAGCTGTCTTGTCCGTGTCCTAACTGAAGCTGTCTTGTCCGTGTCCTAACTGAAGCTGTCTTGTCCTTGTCCTAACTGAAGCTGTCTTGTCCCTGTCCTAACTGAAGCTGTCTTGTCCGTGTCCTAACTGAAGCTGTCTTGTCCGTGTCCTAACTGAAGCTGTCTTGTCCGTGTCCTAACTGAAGCTGTCTTGTCCGTGTCCTAACTGAAGCTGTCTTGTCCCTGTCCTAACTGAAGCTGTCTTGTCCGTGTCCTAACTGAAGCTGTCTTGTCCGTGTCCTAACTGAAGGGTCTGATCTGCGCTGCTGGATGCTTCTGACAACAAATGGTCTCTCATGAGCTTCCTCTATTCCTCTATCATCAGACTGGACTAGGTGGGAGACTTGGTTGGGTTGGCGTCCTCCTGGCGAGGGGGTGGATTTATCACCTTATGCCACATAACTGTATTCATCTCCTCATCCCTCCTTGCCCCCATCCCAACTTCCTCTGAAGTAGGCCTAGAAACCAAATGAACCATGGCGGTGGTCTGAGATTTACACACCACCCTCCAGGGCATGCGAAAAGTTTATTAACAGCTCTCTTAAATCAGCCAGACAGAATTCTCCCATCTGATCGGCTAGAGGAATATGCAGCTCCTATATTGTGAGATATTGATTGGTCTAGGATAGACCGGTCCTGACGGACAGGCGGCTTTCTCGATTCCTCTTAATTTAGTTCCTTTTAATTACTATCCATACAGTATGGAGGCTACACAGTCCATGAGGGACTGCAAATGAAACATATATGTGGTCATGTGTAGTGGTGGTAGGGAATGTCAATAGGACCCTTCACAACCTACCTCATACCTTATAGTACCTCATGTTCACCTCATTATAATTATAGTATAGCACCTCATCATCAGTATCTTATAGTATCATTATAGTATCTTATAGTACAGCATAAGTCTCTTATAGTACCTCATTATCAGTATCTTATAGTACCACATAAGTATCTCTGTTAGTACCTCATTATCACATGTAATGTAACGGTTTTCTTTAGGTGAAGTAGAGGCGGACCAAAATGCAGAGTGGTTGTTATTCATTGTACTTTAATAAAGAAACTGTACACGAATAAACTAACAAAACAACAAAACAACAAACGTGCGAAAACCTAAAACAGTCCTATCTGGTGCAAAACACAGAGACAGGAACAATCACCCACAAACACACAGTGAAACCCAGGCTACCTAAATATGGTTCCCAATCAGAGACAATGACTAACACCTGCCTCTGATTGAGAACCATATCAGGCCAGACCTAGAAATAGACAAACAAGACATCCAACATAGAATGCCCACTCAGATCACACCCTGACCAACCAAAATATAGAAACATACAAAGCAAACTATGGTCAGGGTGTGACATGTAAGATGTTCTTTGTACTACGAGTAGTGGCTCTATTCTACAAGATTCATCCATGTTATTTGTGGTTCCTATTCACGGATAGCTGAACGTGGGTGCATGTAGATTAAAGGCATGTTTTGGGTCACGTCAGTACTTCTCTGTATATAGGACATCCTAGTGACTATTATACAGTCCTTGTCAACCAAAGTCAATGAGTGTCTGGGGTAAAACATGTAAGTAGGCCAGTCTGCCTGGAGTTGGTCAAACAATTTTAGGTTGCCTGCCTGCTGCTGATCACCCCAGGGATGATGATTCTACACGAACATTAAGGAAGCTTAACACTCTCTGACCTCTACGGCAGTACTTCCAAACACTTTCTATGCTCTTGGGGATTTCCCCCAATTTTCTTTAACTGGGCTGGCGTGGTTACGCGTGGACTGTGGTTGTGAGGCCGGTTGGACACACTGCCAAATTCTCTCAAACGACGTTGGAGGCGACTTGTGGTAAAGAAATTAACATTAAATTCTCTAGCAACAAGCTTTGTTAGAAATTCCTGCAGTCAGCATGCTTATTGCACATTCCTTCAAAACTTGAGACATCTGTAGCATTGTGTTGTGTGACAAAACTGCACATTTTAGTGGCCTTTTATTGTCCTCAGCACAAGGTGCACCTGTGTAATGATCATGCTGTTTAATCAGCTTCTTGATATGCCACACCTGTCAGGTGGATGGATTATTTTAGCAAAGGAGAAATGCTTAATAACAGGGATGTAAACAAATTTGGAACATTTCTGGGATCTTTTATTTCAGCTCATGAAACACAAACACATTACATGTTGCGTTAATATTTTTGTCCAGTATATATTTAGCATTTTGACAATGAAAAGGAGGGCATTCATTACAATTTTGTGTGTTTTATGTGGTAAAATGGTCCCTTTACTTGAGCGAGGCCATAGAAGTTAGAACCATTAGAGATGATCAGATTGCTGTTGAGTGTTTAATATGAGCATTATGTTACAGTAACAACACATCTTCATGTTCACATTATGACTAAATCCAGTTGTTACCATAAGGATGAACAACAAAGGTGTTGTTATATATAGTACATGTAGATGTTCAACCTTGAGACAGTCAGGCCTGCTGCGAGAGTTGTCCTTTTTCTCTATTTGCTAACCCCCTACGGAGAAAATTGAGGCAATTTGGAGAGATACATTCATACCTGAAATATGCGTAGGTGATTTTTCCCCATTGTAATACCGCAATACATGCTTTTTTCACACAACAGGAAAATCCATGATGTAGAAATCAGTATAGTGTCTATATCTTCTATAACTTCTAATCTTTAAGATACAGTTCTTATTTCTAATTGGAAATACACATCAATGCATGCGGCAATTCCAAAAGGATAGGAGGAGTAAAACTGTAAAATCAATCAAAAAAAGTCAGGATGAACACACCTGAGAACTATGTCTATAATGGTGGCACCTGTGAATAGTTGTGACCCATTATTGGTTAGAAATACTCAGTAGTTCAGGGGGTGGCCCAGAATTACTGAGGCTACTGGAGCAACCTGGCTGCTCCAATCATTTCTAGGTCATTGTTTAAGGTGGTGAAAGACCCTGTATGGAAACACAGAGGGTTGAATGAGGTTGTGTTATAATGGGGATCACTGGCATTTCAGAAACACTGAGACATACAGTAGTTTATGAATGTTTGATCTTGAAGGTAATTTATACATTTTTAATGAATAGGTCAATTTTCATGAGGTTTAATCAAATTAATTTACAAGTTCACTGGTTAAGTAATTTGCCCACAGTGGCATTAGTATTATATTATTCCAATATTATTCTGTTTAAACAGCCTGTTCGGAGAACTTTCATCCTGCTCTAATTGCAAAGTTGATAATATACAGCATCATTCTCCACATAGATAGTAATACCTGTGGTGTGAAGGTAACTCAATGTGTTTGTACTTCATTCCTGGTAGAAGACAAAGGCACTGTTTGTTCAGTGAAATGTGTACCTACATCACAGAGGAATTCCCTGGCCACAGGTCACAGGTCACCCCAATCAGTTTCACCCACCCCAATGGGCACATAAAAGACCTAACGACCTGCATCTTACATCATGGATGACCAGGTTTCCTTCCTTCATTGGTCCCAGAGACCAGATGAGTCTATTCAAATCACCACTGAACACCTGGCTCAAGGTTTAATTGGAGATAAGGGGCGGTTATACTGCATGCCCTCCATTACCCCTAACGCCCCAATTAAATATTTTCATGTGCAATGACAGTGGTTTTAGAAGAGCAAGGGGAGCATTGACGTTGTGATAGTCCATCTTTAGTTCCAACTTAATGGAGCTCTCTGACAGGCCAGATTGAAAACTGAATCCTGGCTGATTCCGTTATGGCCCCTAACCCTAACCCTAGCTCCAAGTCCACATCCTGGCTCATCCGTAACCCTAGCCCCAACCCTAACCCTAGCTCCATGTCCACATCCTGGTTCATCCGTAACCCTAGCCCCAACCCTAACCCTAGCTCCATGTCCACATCCTGGTTCATCCGTAACCCTAGCCCCAACCCTAACCCTAGCTCCATGTCCACATCCTGGTTCATCCGTAACCCTAGCCCCAACCCTAACCCTAACCCTAGCCCCATGTCCACATCCTGGTTCATCCGTAACCCTAGCCCCAACCCTAACCCTAACCCTAGCTCCATGTCCACATCCTGGTTCATCCGTAACCCTAGCCCCAACCCTAACCCTAACCCTAGCTCCATATCCACATCCTGGTTCATCCGTAACCCTAGCCCCAACCCTAACCCTAACCCTAGCCCCATGTCCACATCCTGGTTCATCCGTAACCCTAGCCCCAACCCTAACCTTAACCCTAGCTCCATATCCACATCCTGCTTCATCCGTAACCCTAGCCCCAACCCTAACCCTAACCCTAGCCCCATGTCCACATCCTGGTTCATCCGTAACCCTAGTCCCAACCCTAACCCTAACCCTAGCCCCATGTCCACATCCTGGTTCATCCGTAACCCTAGCCCCAACCCTAACCCTAGCTCCATGTCCACATCCTGGTTCATCCGTAACCCTAGCTCCATGTCCACATCCTGGTTCATAACCCTAGCCCCAACCCTAACCCTAACCCTAGCCCCCCAACATCCTAACCCTAACCCTAGCCCCATGTCCACATCCTGGTTCATCCGTAACCCTAGCTCCATGTCCACATCCTGGTTCATCCGTAACCCTAGCCCCAACCCTAACCCTAACCCTGGTTCAGCTAACCCCCATGTCCACATCCTGGTTCATCCGTAACCCTAGCCCCAACCCTAACCCTAGCTCCATGTCCACATCCTGGTTCATCCGTAACCCTAGCCCCAACCCTAACCCTAAACCTAGCTCCATGTCCACATCCTGGTTCATCCGTAACCCTAGCCCCAACCCTAACCCTAGCCCCATGTCCACATCCTGGTTCATCCGTAACCCTAGCCCCAACCCTAACCCTAGCCCCATGTCCACATCCTGGTTCATCCGTAACCCTAGCCCCAACCCTAACCCTAGCTCCATGTCCACATCCTGGTTCATAACCCTAGTAACCCTAGCTCCATGTCCACATCCTGGTTCATCCGTATCCTGGTTCATCCGTAACCCTAGCCCCAACCCTAACCCTAACCCTAGCCCCATGTCCACATCCTGGTTCATCCAGCCCCAACCCTAACCCTAACCCTAACCCTAGCTCCATGTCCACATCCTGGTTCATCCGTAACCCTAGCCCCAACCCTAACCCTAACCCTAGCCCCATGTCCACATCCTGGTTCATCCGTAACCCTAGCCCCAACCCTAACCCTAGCTCCATGTCCACATCCTGGTTCATCCGTAACCCTAGCCCCAACCCTAACCCTAACCCTAGCTCCATGTCCACATCCTGGTTCATCCGTAACCCTAGCCCCAACCCTAACCCTAAGCCTAGCCATGTCCACATCCTGGTTCATCCGTAACCCTAGCCCCAACCCTAACCCTAGCCCCATGTCCACATCCTGGTTCATCCGTAACCCTAGCCCCAACCCTAACCCTAGCTCCATGTCCACATCCTGGTTCATCCGTAACCCTAGCCCCAACCCTAACCCTAGCTCCATGTCCACATCCTGGTTCGTAATCCTAGTAACCCTACCCTATCCTGGTTCATCCGTAACCCCATGTCCACATCCTGGTTCATCCGTAACCCTAGCCCCAACCCTAACCCTAACCCTAGCCCCATGTCCACATCCTGGTTCATCCGTAACCCTAGCTCCATGTCCACATCCTGGTTCATCCGTAACCCTAGCCCCAACCCTAACCCTAACCCTAGCCCCATGTCCACATCCTGGTTCATCCGTAACCCTAGCCCCAACCCTAACCCTAGCTCCATGTCCACATCCTGGTTCATCCGTAACCCTAGCCCCAACCCTAACCCTAGCTCCATGTCCACATCCTGGTTCATCCTAGCCCCAAACCCTAGCCCCAACCCTAACCCTAGCCCCATGTCCACATCCTGGTTCATCCGTAACCCTAGCCCCAACCCTAACCCTAGCCCCATGTCCACATCCTGGTTCATCCGTAACCCTAGCCCCAACCCTAACCCTAGCTCCATGTCCACATCCTGGTTCATCCGTAACCCTAGCCCCAACCCTAACCCTAGCTCCATGTCCACATCCTGGTTCATCCGTAACCCTAGCTCCATGTCCACATCCTGGTTCATCCGTAACCCTAGCCCCAACCCTAACCCTAACCCTAGCTCCATGTCCACATCCTGGTTCATCCGTAACCCTAGCCCCAACCCTAACCCTAACCCTAGCTCCATGTCCACATCCTGGTTCATTCGTAACCCTAGCCCCAACCCTAACCCTAACCCTAGCTCCATATCCACATCCTGGTTCATCCGTAACCCTAGTCCCAACCCTAACCCTAACCCTAGCTCCATGTCCACATCCTGGTTCATCCGTAACCCTAGCCCCAACCCTAACCCTAACCCTAGCTCCATATCCACATCCTGGTTCATCCGTAACCCTAGTCCCAACCCTAACCCTAACCCTAGCTCCATGTCCACATCTTGGTTCATCCGTAACCCTAGTCCCAACCCTAACCCTAACCCTAGCTCCATGTCCACATCCTGGTTCATCCGTAACCCTAGCCCCAACCCTAACCCTAGCTCCATGTCCACATCCTGGTTCATCCGTAACCCTAGCTCCATGTCCACATCCTGGTTCATCCGTAACCCTAGCCCCAACCCTAACCCTAGCTCCATGTCCACATCCTGGTTCATCCGTAACCCTAGCTCCATGTCCACATCCTGGTTCATCCGTAACCCTAGCTCCATGTCCACATCCTGGTTCATCCGTAACCCTAGCCCCAACCCTAACCCTAACATCGTCCAGTGACTTCTACCCCTTTCGGTGTACACAAATCTGAGAGGACTGGATGTGGTCCTGTCTATGAGGATCAGTGAAGGTAAACTTCATTCGATTAGTAGCGCTGAAGTTCAAACAGAGTCCCTATATGGAAATTTCCCCTTAGTATAACATGGAGCTATATCTTGAGCGATGAACCACGCAACACAATCAAAAACATATTTTCACAAATATAATTTTCTAGTGAATTCAATACATATAACTGAAACTATTATTATACTGTAGTAGCTGGAAATATAACATATAATACATTAAATCTACAGTAGGCTATAGCTACAATCTGGCTCCTTTTTCTGTGCTGTCTAAACCTGTACAGTTTCTCAACAGAGGAAACGCCTAAGCACTAACCAGCAAATCAAGAGATGCTGGAAGTGCGTGGATCACTGCTGTCTGGACATTGTAACATAAGCTCTCATCATAGAAGAATACGCTTGACAGGAACTCAGGAAGTCATCTCCACATTATTTGCTTTTATTCTCTTGAAATATATATAGAAGAAGTGGGTCAGTGCTGTGATGCGAGGCACAATCACTGAACTGTCAGTTCCCATGACAATATGGAGGATTATTATTATGAGTAACCTCCCACTGTGAAATGAATTTGTGTATATGTCCAGTCTAGAATAGAATGAATGGTAGTGGACATATATTGTACTGTTGCTTTAAAATGGAAGTACAGTACAAGAGGAAATATGTTTGATGCAGTACACTCATACATGAGTGATATTATTCCTCTATGGAGGATACATTGTATTTCAACGCCATGACAACCATAGACATATAATCTATGACAAGAACATATGACAAGACAAGAACATGCTCTTAAGAGACATATCATCACTGTATTCAGATGGGCTCTCCCTCTGTTAAAATATTGGGTGTATCATGTGTGAAAGTATCCCGCTAACACATCATACAGTACATGTCTATGTGTAACACCTCAAGTCCATTATACTCTATGCTTCTCAAAACAGGCGTTGTTTTTCCCTCAAAATTGTGGAACGAGATTAAGCTTCTTCATCTGAGAGATGCTGATGATTTTAGGGTCAATCCAACTATAATGTCTGGATTGTGAAGCCTGTGTCAGCCTACCAGCCCCATGGTGCTTCAATCTATCTCCAATTTATAGGTGAGAGGAGGGTGCCAGCTTGGGTCTCTTCAGGGAGGAGTTTGAGGCCCAGTCCTCATCCTAGACCTGTCAGTCTCCACTCTCTCCCTACACCATTATCCCACCAGGGAGGAGAGGATTGCTGTTCCAGATACTTGTCTCAAAAGCCTTGTCCGTATGTCAATTGTGCACACATTTCTGGACAGGTTTAGAGGATTAAAAGACATTGTGATCTGATTGTGAACAGATGTTCCTGACCACCTCCGGAGGTAGTCAAGCCGCAGGTAGCCTCTAGGTTAGAGTGTTGGACCAGTAACCAAAAGGTCACTGGTTCGATTCCCTGAGCCGACAAGGCGAAGAATCTGTCCCTTGAGCAAGGCAAAACCCAATTGCTCCTAGGGGCGCTGGACAATGGTGACCTTGGCTGTGCAGGTGTCTCAGGGGGAGTTGGGATATACAAGAAACTCATTTCCATTACACACTTGTAGAAGTGTGTAACAGGACAAATATAAGTACCTCTAAATTACTATGAATTATTTTACAAGTCTAAACAGATCTGGACAGCAAAGCCATTTAAATCATAATTATCCCACTTATGGCATCAATATGTCTCTTAAAAAAAATTAACACCTTTTTTAACTAGGCAAGTCAGTTAAGAACAAATTCTTATTTTCAATGACAGCGGGTTAACTGCCTGTTCAGGGGCAGAACAACAGATTTGTACCTTCTCAGCTCGGGGATTTGAACTTGCAACATTTCGGTTACTAGTCCAACACTCTTACCACTAGGCTACCCTGCCGCCACGCTCTAACCACTAGGCTACCCTGCCACATATTTGCATACAGTGGGCAGATCATTAAATCTGTGTGGATGGACAAGACACACATTTTAATACCATGTGTAAACGCAAAGTGGGTAAATCAGAATGTGGACAAAGGACGCATGTTAGCACCAGGTATAAACAGGGCTAAAGTCAGAGGAGGAAAATATTACTGTCTGGGCTAAATTGGAACACACAAACACACATGCGCACGCACACACCTAGAGGACACTTTTTTACTCACCTCTCAGGAGAAGTATTAAACTCAGCAAGTGGCACTGTGCTGTAGGGGGAGCTCGAGTGAATGATGTATTTTCTCATGCGAGGAATGACCTTCACAAGGGCTCTGAAGGCCATTGTTCCTGTTACTTTTTATTGAAAAACTGCATTGACAGTGACTTTACTCTTACAGTAAATCACTGACAAACTGACATTTTCACTGTTTCAATATCTGGAAAGCATCTTGATGAGGGAAATGTCATACTGTACACTTGCACTGTGTGTGACTAAAATCGAGGGCCTTCCCTCTTTGCTGCCAATATGGCCCTAGATGTCTTTACATATCAAGGAAATGGGCCAAATAGCAGTTCAATCCTCCGGTTTACTTGGCTATCGAGTCAGTCACTAGGAAGGCTCAATGAGGTGCAGTTCAAAGGTCCCTACTGGCCTTGATAAAGTGCAATTGAGCTGTTCCCAGAGGCCTGCTAATCCCTATAATTATGCTGTAGTCTAAGAGGCTCAGACACCTCACTGGCCACCTCAGGGCATTTCATTATCCCAGAGAAAAATATCTGGTACAAATACTCTTAAAGGGGCAATGCAGTCAAAAACATGATTTTCATGTGTTTTATATATATTTCCACACTATGAGGTTGGAATAATAAGGTACAATTAGTGTAATAGCTGTTTGAAAAGACTGCCTGAAATTTCTGCTTGTTTTGCATGGGTGGGGTTTTGGACCACCTGGCGATATCTCCAGGCGGTATAAGTTTATCCACCTATAACAAAGAGAGTTTGCCCTCCTCTCTGCCAGTAACAGCTAGGTTATTATTATCTTTTTTGTAAAAAAAAAATTTTTTTTTTTTTTACATATCCTTCCCATTAGGCTCGTCCAATTTGGCCCCCCACTCAGACCTCTCCCATATAGTCCTTGCTAAATTCTTATTTTTGAAATGGCTTTTTGTTTAGTTTATTTTTGACCATTTTAATTGAAAACAATTATAGTAAGGTACTTAATTGTTAGCCATAAAAAAGGTACTTTGAGATACTACTACCATATATTTAAATTCCAATTCAGCTGTTTTTATCTCAAGTACCTTAGGGTTAGTACCTTACTATGATTTTTTAAAATTAAAATGGTCAAACAATAACAAAATCTAAATAGCCACCTAACATCAGAGATCCACTACCATATCTGACAGTAGGTATGGGGTTCTTTTCTGATGATGAATCCTTATTTAGAAGCCAAACCCATCACTGTTGTGCGTGGCCAAAGAGCTCTGTTTTCATGTCATCTGACCATAGCACAGTTTCCAATCCAAGTGTCAATGCAGTTGAACAAATTCCAGGCTTTTACATCTGTTGGATGACATGAAAATAGAGCTCTTTGGCCACACCCAACAGTGGTGAGTTTGGCCTCGAAATAAGGATGCATAAGCAGAAAATAACCCCATACAGTACCAATTTACAATGTGGCGGGGGATCTTTGATGTTATGGGGCTATTTTGCTTCCACTAGTCCTGGGGCCTTTGTTAAGGTCAACGGCATCATGAACTTTACCCAGTACCAGGACATTTTTGCCAAAAAGCTGGTTGCCTCTGCCAGGAGGAGTCAATCACCACCTTCCGGAGACACCTGAAACCCCACCTCTTTCAGGAATACCTAGGATAGGATAAAGTAATCCTTCTCACCCCCCTTAAAAGATTTAGATGCACTATTGTAAAGTGGCTGTTCCACTGGATGTCTTAAGGTGAACGCACCAATTTGTAAGTCGCTCTGGATAAGAGCGTCTGCTAAATGACTTAAATGTAATGTAAATGAGGCTAAAACTTGGCTGCAAGTGGATCTTCTAGCAAGAAAATAATCCCAAGGACACAACAAAATCCACAAAGAAATGGTTAATTGGTCACAAAATCTAAATTCTGCATTGACCAGTCTCCAGACTTGAACCCCATTAAAAACCTGTGGTTTGAATTGAAGAGGGCAGTCTCATCAAACATTTTAGAAAAAGGCTCAGTGCCGTTATCCTCTCAAGGTGAGGTATTGAAATCAGGGTTGTCAATCATTTTGACTCCCATCTTTTTAAGAATGATATGTATTACTGGTCTCTTTATCTGAGCAATTTTGTTAGTGTAAAATAATATAATTTCCCAATTTGTTTGAGCATACAATATACTGTAGCTCAGTACTTTGTTTTGCTCATCTTGATCAAGGGATCCAATAATTCTAGACCTGACTCACTGTATCTAACTTGCTAAATCATTGGGATTTAGAAGGCAGCGTAGCGATGAACCTTCTAAAACATTCAATAGCCAATAAAATATTCATCACAGTATAAAGGGGAAACACACCTAGTTATGAATGAAGCGATTTGTAAGTAAGGAGAGCTCTAACAACCACGAGTCAGGAGGACAGAATCGAAGGAGAATTGTTCATGGGGATGGTGACACTGCTGAAGAGGGGAGGGAATACAACGTAGGAGAGTGGTGCTCCTCATCCTCCTTGTATATTTAGAGTTCCACAGGGTTATGACCAAGTCCCCACATATGCACTTGTCCACACAGAATGTTTATTTAAATTCAATGTACATTGTTACACAGTAGATCATAACCAGAAGGTGCCATGAGGATAAGTCGCTCTGGATAAGAGCGTCTGCTAAATGACTTAAATGTAAATGTAAATAAGAAAAAATGCATTTATATTATGTGGTGAAATCATCTTCTATCCTACATAGAGAGAACCTGATAAATACAGATGGGATGGTGGAGGTAAAAAGCTGAAATACAAAATACATTCTCTAACACATTACAAGCTACACACCATGAACGGACAAAATGGAGGGACAGAAAACCAATCTTCAGAACTTTGCCATTTATTGATACAGCAATCAAATAATAGGTTACGTATGGAGTTTCACAGACATGTCAGTGATCGACAGGCTTCTGCCCTGCTTTCTCCCCTCACACCACCTCTTGAGTTCGTACGGTATGAATATGTATACATGCAAACGCCACCACACCAAGCTACCCCTACCAGGTCTCCACAGCTACAGGGAAACCCTGTGGCCACTATGACTTGTCGTCAGTCTTCTTCTTAGTCTGGAACTTCCGGAACTGCGATTGAATGGCAACGGCCGCCTTCTCAGTCTCCGGGGCGTCCATGTCGATGTCAAAGTCCTCCGCTGGGACTTCCTGGGACTTCTTGGATGCATCTAGAGGAAGAGGAAATGAAGCTTGTGACTCACTGGTCTCCACAGAGTACTTCACTACTACTCTGGGTTCCTCCGACTGGGAGGCCCTCTGAATATACATTACAATACATTATACAGGATACACACAATCACACTTCTCTCATGATAAGATATATGGATATTTTTAATCTGTATATATTTTAATATGACCAAGTAAACTGTTGATCTAAAGTAGGGTTTCCCAAACTCTGTCCTGGGGCCCCCCCTGGGTGCACGTTTTTGGTTTTTGCCCTAGCACTACACAGCTGATTCAAATAACCAACTCATCATCAAGCTTTGATTATTTGAATCAGCTGTGTAGCGCTAGGGCAGAACAGAGTTTGGGAAACCCTGATCTAAAGCACAATAATGCATACCAAAAGAATGGGTACGACAATTTTATTAATAGAACACAACATGAAGATTATAATTTCCCTGGTAGGTCTCAGGCCTTCATTAGGGGTGGACATGCAATTCCAGGGGGTGAACAGGCAGTGGTTTTCCTTGCCTGAGGAGAAGGAACACATTGATCTTCTGCAGCTAATCCCCAGTTCGCTCTATAGACACACTCATCTCACACTCCTAACCAGTGGTGTGAGCCAATCATCTCACAACAGGACATGTTCAAATAGATAAGTAGGGACTTTCTTTACCAAAGTATTGAACAGTTGACAAATTAAAAGTTCAAATGTTTATCCTCTTTATGTTAAGTTCCAAAGCGAGCATTCGGAAATAGAATGAGCATTGAGAATATACCTTTGCAGTCTCTGTGAAAATGCTTAGATTATGTTTGGATAAAGAGGGAAAGATTTATAAATACAAGGTACTTGAACCAGAGAAGACTTTTACCAGATCTGTTGTTGATATAAACAATTATAATAGAAATGGGAATCCACAATGATCATTATCCACTTCAAACTGTTTTAGAATACAGTTTCTCTATAAAGCAGAGATGGAAGGCTATTGAATTCTTTGGATTATTGCATGGAACATTCTCCTATTGAATTGATCTGCTTCAGTATGATCCACACAAAGAGAAAGGGAGAAAGATAGAGAAAGATAAGCAAACTCATGTATCGATTGTGCAGCTAGCCTACCGGTCTCCCTGGGCTGTGTTCGAGTGCCTCTCTCTCCCTATTCAAGACGGAAAAGCTAACTGCTATGTCAAGGCTAGCTGCAACCATTGGCGTTTCTACATTTTGAAGACATTGGAGGCTTAGCCCAAAGCCAGTAAAAAAAACAAGGAATTTCAACAGCTAAATGCATGAATTTGGTGCACTTAGAGATAAACATTGAGAGATTAGGGGCTCTATTCATTCTGAATCTCTGAAGTTTTACAGATTGCACGCTAGAAATGTAAAGGTACATTTCCCGATTGAGCTGTTATATGCAGTGTTTACCGTGAATACCGTCTCCACTAGGGAACATTGCCTTTAAATTTCAATCACGCTGTAAATACAACATTTCCGCAATTCGGATTGAATAGAGCCCTAGATCTAATACGTTTTTTTGTGTCTAACTTTTATTTCATTTTTCATTTTTCAATGGCCGTTACACAGGTATAATATTCAAACTAATATCAATAAATATATTCAGTTATCATATTTGTTTTCATATTTTCCCATATATTTTTCTTATTAAAAAAAAATAATACAATATAAATATATTACATTCAGGTAACTTGCATCTTCCCATCTGGCACAGGAGACACTGACAGTACTCAATTACAGTAGCTATTGTGGGTCTCTCTACTCTGGAAAAGAAAGTGGACATTAGACTGGTGGAAATCTGTTCTTTGGTCTGATGAGTCCAAATAGTATTATTATCTAGCTCGCTGGCTAGAGTAGGCCACTTTGTAGGCTCACTCAACGAGCTGCTAGCTAGCTAACTAACTTTACACACCGTTTGGCTTTGTGAATTAAATGTAATCCGATAGCTAACTTCCTATTAGCTAGCTATCTTGATGTAATCATCTCAAAAATGTCTCCAAATGCATTTATAGCTACAGTGGGGCAAAAAAGTATTTAGTCAGCCACCAATTGTGCAAGTTCTCCCACTTAAAAAGATGAGAGAGGCCTGTAATTTTCATCATAGGTACACTTCAACTATGACAGACAAAATGAGAAAAAAAAATCCAGAAAATCACATTGTAGGATTTTTAATGAATTTATTTGCAAATTATGGTGGAAAATAAGTATTTGGTCAATTACAAAAGTTTCTCAATACTTTGTTATATACCCTTTGTTGGCAATGACAGAGGTCAAACATTTTCTGTAAGTCTTCCCTAAGGTTTTCACAAACTGTTGCTGGTATTTTGGCCCATTCCTCCATGCAGATCTCCTCTAGAGCAGTGATGTTTTGGGGCTGTTGCTGGGCAACACAGACTTTCAACTCCCACCAAAGACTTTCTATGGGGTTGAGATCTGGAGACTGGCTAGGCCACTCCAGGACCTTGAAATGCTTCTTACGAAGCCACTCCTTCGTTGCCAGGGCGGTGTGTTTGGGTGAAAGACCCAGCCACGTTTAATCTTCAATGCCCTTGCTGATGGAAGGAGGTTTTCACTCAAAATATCACGATACTTGGCCCCATTAATTCTTTCCTTTATACGGATCAGTCGTCCTGGTCCCTTTGCATAAAAACAGCCCCAAAGCATGATGTTTCCACCCCCATGCTTCACAGTAGGTATGGTGTTCTTTGGATGCAACTCAGCATTCTTTGTCCTCCAAACACGACGAGTTGAGTTTTTACCAAAAAGTTTATATTTTGGTTTCATCTGACCATATGACATTCTCCCAATCTTCTTCTGGATCATCCAAATGCTCTCCAGCAAACTTCAGACGGGCCTGGACATGTACTGGCTTAAGCAGGTGGACACGTCTGGCACTGCAGGATTTGAGTCCCTGGCGGCGTAGTGCGTTACTGATGGTAGGCTTTGTTACTTTGGTCCCAGCTCTCTGCAGGTCATTCACTAGGTCCCCCCGTGTGGTTCTGGGATTTTTGCTCACCGTTCTTGTGATCATTTTGACCCCACGGGGTGAGATCTTGCGTGGAGCCCCAGACCGAGGGAGATTATCAGTAGTCTTGTATGTCTTCCATTTTTCCTAATAATTGCTCCCACAGTTGATTTCTTCAAACCAAGCTGCTTACCTATTGCAGATTCAGTCTTCCCAGCCTGGTGCAGGTCTACAATTTTGTTTCTGGTGTCCTTTGACAGCTCTTTTGTCTTGGCCATAGTGGAGTTTGGAGTGTGAATGTTTGAGGTTGTGGACAGGTGTCTTTTATACTGATAACAAGTTCAAACAGGTGCCATTAATACAGGTAACGAGTGGAGGACAGAGGAGCCTCTTAAAGAAGAAGTTACAGGTCTGTGAGAGCCAGAAATCTTGCTTGTTTGTAGGTGACCAAATATTTAAATACCAGTATTTAATATTAGATCGTCTCTAAGCTTTACAGGAATGTGGTTCTTTATATAGACCGCAACACGGCCCCCGTTGGCATTTCTGTCTTTTCGGTAAATGTTCTCTCATCTCTTTGGTCTCAGCTAGCTAGCCAACCAGTAGCTACTGAAGTGGCTAGCCAGCCAAGCCAGCTACATAAACTCTTCCCTACCCGGTATCGACAACGAGATGTATTCATAAGCTTTGTGCTGCAAAGGACAGAGAGGTGTTTCCAACCACAACGCCTTCATTTTCACTTTCAGGACACTTTCAAAGCTGATGGGCTAAATTTGATATCTTACTACAATGTAATTATCTACATAAGTGTCTACATTCAAAATGTTCATAAATAAAGAGTTGAGGTTCTTGCATGGTAGTTTTTGGGGATTCTTCATCAAGCTGGAAAAAAATGTTGGTGGCCCGAATGACAATGATGAATCATGTTCCCTGGGGTAGCTTTAGAAATGTCGTCTTTTCTCCATACAGGACAGATTATCTAAGTTATTAGTCTTGGCAGCACTTTCAGCAGCCATGTCCTTGCTCCTATGTGAATGTAATGCCTGGTGTCAGGGTGACACTCTGAATAGTCTTTAGAATACTTTTGCTGCAGGATTTTTTTTTTTTTTTACAGTGTATGTTTATGGCAGCTGGATGGTGGTTACAACTTATCAAAGACTATATGACATCATGCCACAGTGAATTGATTCACCCTGTCTCAATGCATGGGTTCCTTGGCCGACTTCAACATACTGTACTGTGACAAAACAGAGCTGGATGGATTTTTGCTATAAAACAAATAGTATTTTCCAAAGTCATAGAATCTGAAAAGGTCCATAAAAAAGAAAGGACAAAAACATGATTGTAGACTTCAGGCAATGACCTCATGTCCCATTATCTGGATGATATGTGATCAATGTACAGGCAATAAAATGCACATGTCATTATTACCTACTCATGATACCTTCACAAAAGCCTCGCAACTAATACAATAGAATAACAATTTGACAGGTGTGTGTGTGGTCTTTCTACTCTCATAGGACCCTAACTTGGAAAGGAGAAGACAGCCTCATCAAAGCGAACCAGTTGGCCATCTCTCACTCCTCTTTAATGTTTGTGTGTGAGTCCCACATGGGGCTTTGCGTGGCTGTGTGTGTGAAGGTCAGGTAAATACCACTGACCCTAGCTCCACCTCTACATCTCCCCAGCCACCTATTTTTTTTTTACCAAAGCATGAGGTAGAATCAATAGGTTGGTGCCTCATTGACTGCTTGCCTTTTGTGGGTGTTTTTTTAACAGTGACTACTTTTTGTTTTACTTCAGGGATGAAGTATACAAAATAAACATGTCATGGTGACAAGTAAAATTAACTTCAATATGTACATGTACTACAAATGTACTATTATGTTCTGGGACCAGATAATTTCTTTACATCCATTATTTTATTGTTATGTATTGGATCCTGCTGTGTGTAATAATGGGTTCATTTAGATACCAATTTGGACTTTCCTTAAATATTGGTGATATTTAACAGAACAAGGTGAATATATTCTGGGTATAATTGAGTGTAGTAGTGCTAATTATGAGAGCATAAGAAAATGGGTCATCAGGCCTCACATTGAGAGCTAGTCCATAGCTAAGTATAGTACATGATGACTTTGATCTCAAAGATGAGGGAGTTGGAGATTATGCTGTGCCTCATTTAAATAAAAATATTCATCTGCATAGTTCTCCATTTGGTGATGCCTCACACATTATTATGAACTGTTATAAAATCTGTGAAATATAAACTCTGTGAACTACAGGATAGTATGTAATGTAATGTATTAATCCATATAAAAGGTTGAATGGAGTTGTTTCCTCACATCCGGTGGTGTAGTGGAGGATAAATGCAGTTTACCCACCTTTTGTGGAAAAAATGCATTGAAAGTTTAAGGAGCGTTACTTTTTTCACCGCGACCAGGCGATCAGAGTTTACCCACCTATTTGTTTTTAACCAATTATCACTGCGCACATCAAATGAAATGATGTCATGTACTTTCAGATCATACATTGAAATGCTCTTTTATACATGATATAACCATGCCATCTCTCTCCATCAGCACCCCCAGCTGTTTCTATGAGAGGGACAGTCTCTGTTGTGAGTAGGACTTCATACAGCCAGGGAACATATGGCCTCAATGTATGACAGCTGGGATTCAATCAACCACTCTGTCCAAACTCATATTACAGATTAACCTTAAATGTTTTAGGTAGATATATGAATATTGTCATATGAATACTGTGGTTATGTGAACGAGCAATTTATGTGATTGAGTGATCATTGTCAGAATCTCAGAATAGGCTTCTGCAATATGTCTCTCTCTCTCAGGGCATGTTGCTATCATTAGTGTAGATGTGGTGACTTCACATCTCCAAACCCCTGGCTGATGCTCCTGTTTGGGGGGCCCTAAAGTGTGTCTTTCAGTTGGCTCGGTGTTGTCATGCACACACACTCATCATGACATGTTAAGGGACAGTTTGGGTGGCAAATCATGAAAGTTTGGACTGGATCCGTATTCGTTTTTGTAAGAGAGGGGGAATCTTTTTTTGTTTACCTTCTTTGTAAAAAATGATCTATGATTAATCTACTTTCTCCAGATACATGTTCTATTTCCATCTGTATTGAGAAAATCTAATTTAATGGAATCCTGCTGATAGTAATTCCATTCCATCTCTCTGTAGAGACGGTTATCATGCAAAAAGCCTTGGCTTTGACTACGATGCTTTTCAGAAATGCAGAGTACAGAATGAATAGGGTGTGCCAATGAATATGAATACATATCTCTGTCTGTTGTTGTCGTTGGTTTTGAAAGGCTTTCCTCTATTGGCTAGGTATGTAGAGTTGGGGAGAGAGTCAATAGCACTGTTGGACTCCCTCCTCTGCAGCCTAAGAGCTCTGTGTATGTATTGAGTGGGGCTCAGGATGCTGTGGAAGCATTTTCCCCCTGCCTTCCAAGCATTAAATTAATTGTCAAGGTCAGACAACAAAGGCATTTCGGTCTTTTGTGTTGTTGTGTGCATATGTGCCTGCGTATGTGTGTGTGTTTTAATTAAGTGAACAAAGAGAGCAGGCCTGAATCGTGAAGCACAATAACATTGGTTGCCTGTATACTGTACCAACTCAAATCAAATATAATTTTATTGGTCACATACACATGGTTAGCAGATGTTATTGCGAGTGTAGCGAAATGCTTGTGCTTCTAGTTCCGACAGTGCAGTAATATCTAACAAGTAATCTAACAATTTCCCAACAACTACCTAATACACACAAATCTAAAGGGGTGAATGAGAATATGTACATATAAATATATGGATGAGTGATGGCCGAGCGGCATAGGCAAGATCAAATAAATGGTATAAAATACAGAATACTGGTACGGCAACTGCACCGCCCTCAACCGCAAGGCTCTCTGGAGGGTGGTGCAGTCTGCACAACGCATCACCAGGGGCAAACTACCTGCCCTTCATGACACCTACACCACCTGATGTCACAGGAAGTTCAGTATGGTCAGGGCGTGAGTTGGGAGGGTTGTCCATGTTCCTTTTTCTATCATTTGGGATTTCTGTGTTTGGCCTGGTATGGTTCTCAATCAGAGGCAGCTGTATATCGTTGTCCCTGATTGAGAACCATACTTAGGTAGCCTGGTTTCACTTTTGAGTTGTGGGTGATTATTTTCCGTGTCATGTTTGTGCCACACGGGACTGTTTCGTTTGTTTCGTTCTTTCACTGTGTTATTTTGCATTTTGTAGTGTTCAGTTTTACATATTAAAATGGACATTTACCACGCTGTAAATTGGTCCGATATCTCTTACTCCTCGTCAGAAGAAGACGAGCGTTACAGATACCTATTAAAGTGGCATTAATTAAAGTGACTAGTGATCCATTCATTAAAGTGGCCAGTGATTGGGTCTCAACATAGCAGCGTCTCTGAGTTAGTGATTACTGTTTAGCAGTCTGAAGGCCTTGAGACTGAAAAACATCTTCTGTCTCTCTTTCCCAGCTTTTATGTACCTGTACTGACCTCGCCTTCTGGATGGTAGCGGTGTGGACAGGCAGTGGTTCGGGTGGTTGTTGTCCTTGATGATCTTTTTGGCCTTCCTGTGACATCGGGTGGTGTAGGTGTCATGAAGGGCAGGTAGTTTGCCCCCGGTGAGGCGTTGTGCAGACTGCACCACCCTCTAGAGCAGGGGTCCCCAAACTTTTTCCTGTGAGGGCCACATAACTTTTCCCTTCTCTGATGGGGGGCCGGTGTCAGTTTGTAACAGAAAAAGTGTGACGATCGTAGGGGAGCTTAAAAAATTTATTGTTTTCCAGAAAGCCACACATAACCAAATAACCCTTTCCAGGTTCTTTACAGAAAAAAAGTCAGGAAACAAATAATAACACTATTAATGAAATAAATAATAACTAAATAACCCTCTCTGAGTTCTTCACAGAAAAAACAGGAAATAAATAATAACTAAATAACTCTCTCTGGGTTCTTCATAGAAAAAAAGCCATGGAACATTAACTTTCTGTCGTGCCATGCACAATCTTAACAGATAAAAGTTCAGCTCAGTTGTCAGAGCAGAATCTCTCTGACACATATGAGCAGTCTCTTAAAGTTCTTGTGTTCCTTCCTTATAATCCTTTTGTAGGTTCCAGTAGGCTTGTAGACACCGCTGTTTGCAGCTCTCTCTCATCAACTTCCCTGTGAAAACCACAAAAGAAGCAGGTTGAGAAACTGAACTAAGTGATACAGCACCTACACAGCACAATACATTTCACTACCAGTATGGTTGTAAAGATGGATTTTATCCCAGTAGATTTTATTATGATTATATTTGTTTATGCTCAGAATGACTCATTCAAGTCAGAAAAGTGAGCTTACCTATGTATGTTCATCAGTGTGAACTGTGGGCCTGCATCTGGCTGGTGAGAAGTTGAATATCAGGTTCCATTCTAGTTACAGCCAGTCTCAAGCACTGATGCAAATGTTCATCTGTCAATCTTGATCTCATCGGGGTTTTCAGCAGTTTCATGCGAGAAAAGGTTTTCTCGCAGATATACGTGCTGCCAAAAACTGTGGACATTTTCATTGCGTGTTTTTTGATGTTTGGATATGTGTCGTTTGGGAGGGCGGCATAGAAGTCAATGAGACTGTTGGGCTTGAATGAGTCTTTCAGAACATCACAGTTCTGTAACTCAGCCAACTCAAACTGATATGAAGGCTGGGAATAAAAATGAGCAGTTGCGCTGTGTCTTGCACGTCCGTGCTCTCATCCAGTGCTAATGAAAAAAGTCAAATTCTTTCGTCTTCTGCTGCAGCTGGGCATATACATTACTCCCGATTTCTTCAACGCGTCTGGTGATTGTACTCGCCGACAGACTTACGGCATTAAATGCATCTTTCTTCTCGGGACACACCTCCTCCGCGACAGCATCCATACATTTCTTAACAAACTCTCCGTCAGTGAAAGGCTTACCGCTTCTTGCTATCAGTTTAGCAACCCGAAAGCTGGCCCGAACGGATGCCTGGTTCAGCTGAGCTTGGCGTACAAATGTATTCTGCTGAGATAGTAGTCCACTTTTTATCTTTGAGAGTTTGTCTGCTCGTATTTGGCCTTGCAAGCTATCGTACTTGTCTTTGTGACGGGATTCATAGTGTCGGCGAAGATTGTATTCTTTGAATACCGCCACCGTCTCTTGACAGATGAGACAAACAGCCTTTTCTTTGCATTGAACAAAAAAAAAATCGTTTGTCCACTGCAGGTTAAATACCCTGCATTCTGAATCAATTTTACTCTTACCTAACCTTTTCGCCATTATTCCGTTCTCTCTTTGACAGGGCCGGGCCTAGGATTTTTTTTCTGGAGGCCAAATAGGAAAAAAATTCGATAGCGTCTCTGGTATTGTTCAGAGGGCCGGGCCAAATGTGCTGACGGGCCGTATCCGGCCCGCGGGCCGTAGTTTGGTGACCACTGCTCTAGAGAGCCTTATGGTTGAGGGCGGTGCAGTTGCCGTACCAGTCTGTGATACAGCCCGACAGGATGCTCTCGATTGTGCATCTGTAAAAGTTTGTTAGGGTTTTGGGTGACAAGCCAAATTTCTTCAGCCTCCTGATATTGAAGAGGCGCTGTTGTGCCTTCTTCATCACACTGTCTGTGTGGGTGGACCATTACAGTTTGTCTGTGATGTGTACGCCGAGGAACTTAAAACTTTCCACCTTCTCCACTGCTGTCCCTTCGATGTGGATAGGGGGGTGCTCCCTAGGGGGATAGGGGGGTGTTCCCTATCAGACGTTCACATACACTAAGTTGACTGTGCCTTTAAACAGCTTGGAAAATTCCAGAAAAGTATGTCATGCTTTAGAAGCTTCTGATAGGCTAATTGCCTAATAGGCTAATCATTTGAGTCAATGGGAGGTGTACCTGTGGATGTATTTCAAGGCCTACCCTCAAACTCAGTGCCTCTTTGCTTGACATCATGGGAAAATGAAAATAAATCAGCCAATACCTCCACAAGTCTGGTTCATCCTTGGGAGCAATTTCCAAATGCCTGAAGGTACCACGTTCATCTGTACAAACAATAGTATGCAAGTATAAACACCATGGGACCAGGCAGCCATCATACCGCTCAGGAAGGAGATGCGTTCTGTCTCCTAGAGATGAACGTACTTCTGTGCAAAAAGTGCAAATCAATCCCAGAACAGCAAAGGACCTTGTGAAGATGATGGAGGAAACAGGTACAAAAGTATCTGTATCCACAGTAAAATGAGTCCTATAGCAACACAACCTGAAAGGCCAGGTTTCAAAACCGCCATAAAAAAGCCAGACTACGGTTTGCAACTGCACATGGGGACAAGTATCATACTTTTTGGAGAAATGTCCTCTGGTCTGATGAAACAAAAATAGAACTGTTTGGCCATAATGACCATCGTTATGTTTGGAGGAAAAAGGGGGAAGCTTGCAAGTCGAAGAACACCCATCCCAACCGTGAAGCACGGGGGTGGCAGCATCATGTTGTGGAGGTGCTTTGCTGCTGGAGGGACTGGTGCACTTCACAAAATAGATGGCATCATGAGGAGAAGAATTATGTGGATATATTGAAGCAACATCTCAAGACATCAGTCATTAAAGTTAAAGCTTGATCGCAAATGGGTCTTCCAAATGGACAATGACCCCAAGCATACTCCCAAAGTTGTGGCAAAATGGCTTAAGGACAACAAAGTCAACGTATTGGAGTGGCCATAACAGAGCCCTGACCTCAATACCATAGAAAATTTGTGGACAGATCTGAAAGTGTTTGCGAGCAAGGAGGCCTACAAACCTGACTCAGTTACACCAGTTCTGTCAGGAGGAATGGGCCAAAATTCACCCAATTTACTGTGGGAAGCTTGTGGAAGGCTACCCGAAATGCTTGACCCAAATTAAACCATTTAAAGGCAATGCTACCAAATACTAATTGAGTGAATGTAAACGTCTGACCCACTGGAAATGTGATGAAAGAAATAAAAGCTGAAATAAATCATTCTCTCTACTATTATTTCACATTCTTAAATAAAAGTGGTGATCCTAACTGACCTAAGACTAGGAATTTTTACTAGGATTAAATGTCAGGAATTGTGAAAAACTGAGTTTAAATGTATTTAGCTAAGGTGTATGTAAACTTCCGACTTCAACTGTATATCTCTCTGGTTCAAACAGACAGTCATCAGAGCTTTGGGTTCACAAGAATTCTAAGGGTAATTTATTTTCTAGAGTCAGGACTTTAAAGTTGAATAGTGTTGCAGATATCCTGTGTTTTGTTAAAGATAGACTAGGATGAGGAATTGTCACGTTCTGACCTTAGTTCCTTTTTTATCTCTTTGTGTTAGGTTGGTCAGGGCGTGAGTTGAGGTGGGTAGTCTATGTTCTTTTTTCTATGTTATATTTCTATGTGTTTGGCCTAGTATGGTTCTCAATCAGAGGCAGGTGTCGTTCGTTGTGTCTGATTGAGAATCATACTTAGGTAGCCTGTTTTCCCCATTTTGGTTGTGGGTGTTTGCTTTGTGTTTTTGTGTCTGCACCAGACAGAACTGTTTCGGTTGTTCTCTCTGTGTTTTGTTAATCAGTGTTCAGTTCCATTATTAAAAGTATGAACACGTACCACGCTGCACCTTGGTCCTCACCTTCTTCCACCTACGACAGCCATTACAGGCATATTGGATTGTTGTTGAAATACACAGTGTACAGTGGCTTCAGAAAGTATTCACACCCCCTGACTCTTTCCACATTTTGTTGTATTACAGCCTGAATTTGAAATGTATTAAGTTGAGTTTTGTTTGTCACTGGCCTACACACAATACCTCAATGTCAAAGTGAAATTATGTTTTTCAAAATGTTTAATAATTAAAAATGAAAAGCTGAAATGACTTAAGTCAATAAGCATTCAACTCCTTTGTTATGGCAAGCCTAAATAAGTTTGGGAGTAAAAATGTGCTTAACAAGTCACATAATAAATTGCATGGACTCTGTGTGCAATAATAGTATTTAACATTATTTGTAATGACTACCTCATCTCTGTACCCAACACATACAATTATCTGTAAGGTACCTAAACTTTTTGTCCTGTATACAAAGTGTTATGTTTGGGGCAAATCCAATACAACACATTACTGAGTACCACTCTCCATATTTTCAAGCATAGTGGTGGTTGCATCATGTTATGGGCATGCTTGTAATCATTAAGGACTGGGGAGTTTTTCTGGATAAAAAAAAAGGTAAGCAAAGGCATAATCCTAAAGAAAAGCCTGGTTCAGTCTGCTTTCCACCACACACTAGGAGATTAATTCACCTTTCAGCAGGACAATAACCAAAAACACAAAGCCAAATCTACATTGGAGTTGCTTACCAAGAAGACAATGTATGTTCCTGAGTGGCCGAGTTACAGTTTTGACTGAAATCTACTTGAAAATCTATGGCAAGACGTGAAAAGAACCAATTTGACAGAGGTTGAGACTTACCCAGAAAGACTCACAGCTGTAATTGCTGCCAAAGGTGCTTCTACAAAGTATTGACTCAGGGGTGTGAATACTTACAGTACCAGTCAAAAGTGTGGACACACCTACTCATTCAAATGTTGTAGTTTTTTTTTATTACAATTTTCTACACTGTAGTGAAGACATTAAAACTATGAAATAACACATATGCGCCGACTGAGATGGCCGCCTCGCTTCGCGTTCCTAGGAAACTATGCAGTTTTTTGTTTTTTTACGTGTTATTTCTTACATTAGTACCCCAGGTTATCTTAGGTTTCATTACATACAGTCGAGAAGAACTACTGAATATAAGATCAGCGCCAACTCACCATCAGTACGACCAAGAATATGTTTTCCGCGACGCGGATCCGGTGTTCTGCCTTACAAACAGGACAACGGAATGGATCGCATGCAGCGACCCAAGGAAACGACTCCGAAAAAGAGGGAAACGAGGCGGTGTTCTGGTCAGACTCCGAAAAAGGGCACATCGCGCACCACTCCCCAGCATTCTTCTTGCCAATGTCCAGTCTCTTGACAACAAGGTTGACGAAATCCGAGCAAGGGTAGCATTCCAGAGGGACATCAGAGACTGCAACGTTCTCTGCTTCACAGAAACATGGCTTACTGGGAAGACGCTATCCGAGGCGGTGCAGCCAACGGGTTTCTCCACGCATCGCGCCGACAGAAACAAACATCTTTCTGGTAAGAAGAGTGGCGGGGGCGTATGCCTCATGACTAACGAGACATGGTGTGATGAAGGAAACATACAGGAACTCAAATCCTTCTGTTCACCTGATTTAGAATTCCTCACAATCAAATGTAGACCGCATTATCTTCCAAGAGAATTCTCCTCGATTATAATCACAGCCGTATATATCCCCCCAAGCAGACACATCGATGGCTCTGAACGAACTTTATTTAACTCTTTGCAAACTGGAAACCATTTATCCGGAGGCTGCATTCATTGTAGCTGGGGATTTTAACAAAGCTAATCTGAAAACAAGACTCCCTAAATTTTACCAGCATATCGATTGCGCAACCAGGGGTGGTAAAACCTTGGATCATTGTTACTCTAACTTCCGCGACGCATATAAGGCCCTGCCCCGCCCCCTTTCGGAAAAGCTGACCACGACTCCATTTTGCTGATCCCTGCCTACAGGCAGAAACTAAAACAAGAGACTCCCACGCTGAGGTCTGTCCAACGCTGGTCAGACCAAGCTGACTCCACACTCCAAGACTGCTTCCATCACGTGGACTGGGACATGTTTCGTATTGCGTCAGATGGAAATATTGACGAATACGCTGATTCGGTGTGCGAGTTCATTAGAACGTGCGTCGAAGATGTCGTTCCCATAGCAACGATAAAAACATTCCCAAACCAGAAACCGTGGATTGATGGCAGCATTCGCGTGAAACTGAAAGCGCGAACCACTGCTTTTAATCAGGGCAAGGTGTCTGGTAATATGTCCGAATATAAACAATGCAGCTATTCCCTCCGCAAGGCTATTAAACAAGCTAAGCGTCAGTACAGAGACAAAGTGGAATCTCAATTCAATGGCTCAGACACAAGAGGCATGTGGCAGGGTCTACAGTCAATCACGGACTACAAGAAGAAACCCAGCCCAGTCACGGACCAGGATGTCTTGCTCCCAGGCAGACTAAATCACTTTTTTGCCCGCTTTGAGGACAATACAGTGCCACTGACACGGCCTGCAACGAAAACATGCGGTCTCTCCTTCACTGCAGCTGAGGTGAGTAAGACATTTAAACGTGTTAACCCTCGCAAGGCTGCAGGCCCAGACGGCATCCCCAGCCGCGCCTCAGAGCATGCGCAGACCAGCTGGCCGGTGTGTTTACGGACATATTCAATCAATCCCTATACCAGTCTGCTGTTCCCACATGCTTCAAGAGGGCCACCATTGTTCCTGTTCCCAAGAAAGCTAAGGTAACTGAGCTAAACGACTACCGCCCCGTAGCACTCACTTCCGTCATCATGAAGTGCTTTGAGAGACTAGTCAAGGACCATATCACCTCCACCCTACCTGACACCCTAGACCCACTCCAATTTGCTTACCGCCCAAATAGGTCCACAGACGATGCAATCTCAACCACACTGCACACTGCCCTAACCCACCTGGACAAGAGGAATACCTATGTGAGAATGCTGTTCATCGACTACAGCTCGGCATTCAATACCATAGTACCCTCCAAGCTCGTCATCAAGCTCGAGACCCTGGGTCTCGACCCCGCCCTGTGCAACTGGGTACTGGACTTCCTGACGGGCCGCCCACAGGTGGTGAGGGTAGGCAACAACATCTCCTCCCCGCTGATCCTCAACACGGGGCCCCACAAGGGTGCGTTCTGAGCCCTCTCCTGTACTCCCTGTTCACCCACGACTGCGTGGCCATGCACGCCTCCAACTCAATCATCAAGTTTGCGGACGACACAACAGTGGTAGGCTTGATTACCAACAACGACGAGACGGCCTACAGGGAGGAGGTGAGGGCCCTCGGAGTGTGGTGTCAGGAAAATAACCTCACACTCAACGTCAACAAAACTAAGGAGATGATTGTGGACTTCAGGAAACAGCAGAGGGAACACCCCTATCCACATCGATGGATCAGTAGTGGAGAGGGTAGCAAGTTTTAAGTTCCTCGGCATACACATCACAGACAAACTGAATTGGTCCACTCACACTGACAGCGTCGTGAAGAAGGCGCAGCAGCGCCTCTTCAACCTCAGGAGGCTGAAGAAATTCGGCTTGTCACCAAAAGCACTCACAAACTTCTACAGATGCACAATCGAGAGCATCCTGGCGGGCTGTATCACCGCCTGGTACGGCAACTGCTCCGCCCTCAACCGTAAGGCTCTCCAGAGGGTAGTGAGGTCTGCACAACGCATCACCGGGGCAAACTACCTGCCCTCCAGGACACCTACACCACCCGATGTTACAGGAAGGCCATAAAGATCATCAAGGACATCAACCACCCGAACCACTGCCTGTTCACCCCGCTATCATCCAGAAGGCGAGGTCAGTACAGGTGCATCAAAGCTGGGACCGAGAGACTGAAAAACAGCTTCTATCTCAAGGCCATCAGACTGTTAAACAGCAATCACTAACATTGAGTGGCTGCTGCCAACACACTGTCATTGACACTGACCCAACTCCAGCCACTTTAATAATGGGAATTGATGGGAAATGATGTAAATATATCACTAGCCACTTTAAACAATGCTACCTTATATAATGTTACTTACCCTACATTATTCATCTCATATGCATATGTATATACTGTACTCTAGATCATCGACTGCATTCTTATGTCACTAGCCACTTTAACTATGCCACTTTGTTTACTTTGTCTACATACTCATCTCATATGTATATACTGTACTCGATACCATCTACTGTATGCTGCTCTGTACCATCACTCATTCATATATCCTTATGTACATATTCCTTATCCCCTTACACTGTGTATAAGACAGTAGTTTTGGAATTGTTAGTTAGATTACTTGTTGGTTATCACTGCATTGTCGGAACTAGAAGCACAAGCATTTCGCTACACTCGCATTAACATCTGCTAACCATGTGTATGTGACAAATAAAATTTGATTTGATTTGATTTATATGGAATCATGTAGTAACTAAAAAAGTGTTAAACAAAGCAATCTCTCAACCAGCTTCATGAGGTAGTTATTGCGAAAATTCTGTACAGCTTCCGGCGCATATTTACTGTGAACACTGAGGCTGTACCCGCTTTAAGTTACAGTTTTAACAGTGGCCAAGTAGGCTACAGTAGCCATTTGATCATAACGTTGGCATACCAGTGGCCTACCATAAAACATTATGTTGAATATGCATCCCATAACATTTAAACATGGGAATTAGCTGTTATATAATTCAGCCTACAGTAGCAGTCAAAGTGTGGTATTCAATGTAGGCTTAAATTCCATGAGACTTTTCAAAAAAACATGCAGTGCTTGACACTAACCTGTTTATCCACTTGTCCTTCAGACAAGGAGGTGACTGAAGATGTTGTGTTGTTTAATGCAAGAAACCACTTTACAAAATAAAATATCATTATTCCCATACCATTAGCAGACAATTAAGCTACCCTCTGCCTATTTGACATAACACTGTACCTTTAAGACAATAAAAAAGCTATTTACCTGACTCGCTTACGTCTAGAAATGCACGTTTTGTGCTCTTGTAAGAAGCAACTACTCCCCTATTGCTGACTACAAATTATATATAACTGGGCAAATAAACTCACTGTACAAATGTACAAATGTTCACACGTCGCTACAGGTAGCTCTCGCTTTGATCTCAAAACAAGCGCACTCACAACCACTCAACTACTCAAAGTGAATGGCATAGATCTATATATGGCAATGGTCTGTTTGCATATATGCCTACTGCAGCTCTGATTGGTTATGGCTCACCGGTCTGTGTAGAGTACTGCTGCAGCGACCACCACAGAACATCAACATTGTTTATCGCGCTGTCCGTGTTGCTGAAGCTGCAATATAATTACAGCCATTTCTGACTGAAATGTTCTGTTACTGAATTCCTTAATTTGTTAAGGAAAATCATTCCCTATTCCCTCAACCCTTGCTCTCTTTATGTGACACATGTATGCAACGCATGCGCGTAACCAATAGGGCCTAACCTATAGAATATCATAATCACATCAATAAATTGTTTATAAAAAAACTCGGAACACCGCTATCACATATGACAGCAAAATGGATGCAGAGGACGTGACAAATAAACTTCAAACAGATGAATATTTACTGGTTGCTCAGGAGGTAAAGAGAAAGTCAAATGTGTGGAATAAATTTGACTAGTTGTGGAAAATACTGGAGATCAAGAAATAGAAGGTAAGGAGCAAGTGGTGCATGCATATTATGCGTGCCAAACAGGTGCTGTTAGATTACAATATAATTTTTCTGACAATTTGGAGCAGTGTAAACAACACTAAATACATTTATTTAGAAACCTTTATTACAACATAAACGAAAAACAGTCTCATTCGTGAACACAGTTGGCGAAATTGGAACGGTTAATTTATTGTTTATGCTAATTATTCAAGGGTCGCTTTGCTTTATTTTAAAACTATAATGCGTGATTGCATTCCAAATCACGAATGACTCATATGCTGTTTGATGACACGAACAAATTAATGATTGATTGATACAGTAGCCTATATAATTACTGAAATATATGCCTAAGTAAGTTACGGTATTAAGACTAAACAGGGTGCTCTCTTAGGCCTACAACTCGATGGTGGTTATACAAGGCTGCTATACTATGCCTACTATTGGTAACGACATGACTTACTTATTATTATAATGATGATGATGATGATTATGATCGTAATAATAATAATAGTATTAATAACAATAAGAAGGAGATCAAGAAAAAGTAGGGTTATTATTATTATTGCAATTATTTTTCTGACAATTTGGAAAAGTGTAAAGAATACAAAATACATTATAAGTAATACCAGAGGCTGTTCTAATTTTTAAAAAGTGTAAAACCTTTATTATAGCATAGCAAAGATTAAAAATAGCCGAATTTGTGTAATTGTTTAAATGACATGTTGTGGTTGCGTGAGGCTTGGTACTCACAGAATCAGTAGACTATTAAACAAACACTCAGAGGCAACAGAAGCAGGATCTGTCTTATTTCTATAGATATATATGGATGGTGTATAAAGCCAGGCAAACTTAAAAGTTAGGCTGTTGATTATAGACCTAATTAAGTTGGGGTTTCCTCTCTCCTCACTTTTAGTCCACTCAGACAGGTGTGAATCAGACAGGTGTCTTGTACATCATGATTATAAAAAAATGTTTGCTACTGCTGGACTAAAGAAATCTCGGCCGACCAAAACAGCCTATCGACCAAACAATCGACCAGTCGACTAAACGGGGTCAGCCCTAAACACAACAAAATGTGGAACTCAAGGGTATGAATACTTTTTGAATAGAATCTTCTACATGTCAAGTCTGCTTTAACACTGGAGTTTAAACTCCCTCTGTGACGGTCTGTTCCTGTCTACTCCTGTTCCTGTCTACGTTCGTCCTTCATCCCTCATCACCGTCAACTGCATAACATCACCAGGAAGAGCGATAGGGGAAAGAAGTGGGCCTTTTAAAGCTCGTTTAAGATGCCAGGGGCTAGTGTGTCAGTTATGGTCGACCCCCCCCCCCCCCCCTCTCTCCCTCTCCCAGCATGTTGCTCTGGCTGTGGCCAGCTGCTCTCTCTTTTTTTGCAGAAGGGCACAAATATCCCTGTTTTAAAATGCTTACCATACTCTGCCTTCTTTTATTGCACATAACGCAGAACAGCAGTGTTTCATAGGGCACTTAGTCCCTGTTGTTGACAAATTTGTAATAACAAAAAGCTAAATACATAACGGGTTAAAGGCACTACAAGGACATATAGGATGTCCTCAGTCCCATATTGCAAGGCTTTGAAAGATTTCTAATGACTTAAAAATGATGTTTTGTTTACCTTGTCCTCCAGATGTTTTGCTGTTTCCGCCCGCTGCACCAGATCCTTGTCGCTGTAAAAAACACAATGGACACAAAAAATATTAGGTTTAGGACTCAATCTGCATTAATAGTGTTTTTCAGAAGCGTTATTCAAGGCAAACCCCCTCTCGACTCCAGCAGAAAATGTGACATTTCCCATGATCCTCTGGGTTTTAGACGTAGGCCAAGCCTCGGAGGGTCTGACTCCAGGAGCTGTTGTGCACACTTGTCAATAAGATTGTGTCCTCTTGAGAGCTTTAACAACCAGAAGGGGCTGATGCCCTAATTTGGTGTACTAGCTAGCGTGCTCTAGTATAGCGAGTGGCCTGGCTCTTCCAGTGACTGTATGAATAAGGCAGAAGCGGCCTGCGGGAACTATGGGGATGGGGACAGTGACGGTTAGGGTTGCATAGCTACTG
Source organism: Oncorhynchus nerka (assembly GCF_034236695.1). Taxonomy (NCBI): domain Eukaryota; kingdom Metazoa; phylum Chordata; class Actinopteri; order Salmoniformes; family Salmonidae; genus Oncorhynchus; species Oncorhynchus nerka. Next base: position 31,647,190 of record NC_088406.1, on the reverse strand, counting down.
GTAGTTTTCCAAAGTTACTGGAATCTTCAGTAATTTGGGTAATTAACAGAAAATATGGCAATCTACCATATTGGTTATTTATACTTGAATGACTTTCAAAAAAATGTATTCATATATAGTATTCATTTTCTGTGTCCATGTTGTCCATGACTTTCTAGTAGACAGACCAATAATGGCATTAAATATTATTCTAAAAAAAGAAATGTACCCCCTTTTTTTCTCCCCAATTTCATGATTACGATCTTGTATTATTGCTGCAACTCCCCCAATGGGCTCGGTGAAGGTCGAGTCATGCGTCACCCGAAACATTTCTCGCCAAACCACGCTTCTTAACACCCGCAGCACCAACGTGTCGGAGGAAACACCATTCAACCGTTGACCGAAGTCAGCCACAAGGAGTCCCTAGAGCTCGATGAGCCAAGTAAAGCCCCCCCAGCCAAACCCTCCCCTAACCCGGACAACTCTGGGCCAAATTGTGCACCACCCTATGGGACTACCGGGAACAGCCGGTTGTGAGACAGCCTGGACTCAAACCAGGGTCTGTAGTGACACCTCTAGCACTGAGATGCAGTGCCTTAGACCGCTGCGCCTTTCGGGAGGCCAGGCATTATTTTCAATTAACTCTGCAACTCTTCTAACTGTTGAATTTTTTTTACAACTGCCACTAGTTTGACACCAAAACACTGAAAACAAATATATACTGACATAGAAAAATACAGAAAAAATATTAAGGATATTTCATGCTGAAACCATCATATTAAACAACAATGGTATTCACTAAGTTTATGTTCTGTATTTAAGATATTTTTTCTGCTTTCTCATTCAATTGTTTTTGTTGAAAATCATCCTATTTAATTGTTTCATATATTTTACAAGTGAGAAGGCCAGAGATAATTACAGACATTGTAAAAATTGGAAGTACCCAAAAGGGCCAATAGGTGTCTTGTGATAGATTATATAAAATCCTTGAAAGACACCAAAATTCTTGTAGTTTACTGGTAAACTTAGAAAGTTTCCAAGTAATATACCATCCTTTTGCAATTCTTGTGACAGGGGTGGAGAGAGGCCTGAGGAGGGAGATCTGATCCCCCAGGCCCAGTCATTTACTAATGTTTGACATTGCCACAGAGCAACACCGGAGATCGTGAGGAGATGCAGTGGGGATACTGAGCTACGGTAGTGGATATGGAAAAACAGCCTCATCGATACCAGAGACTCTACCATCACAGTTCTCTGAAATACCATGGGTACACTATAATTCATGTCTTTCCATATCTGATGCAACATAACGGTATGAGTCACCTCATCTCGCCTACATTCTGATGGATGCTACTGATTTGAACCACTTTCCATTCCAAAAGCTCGACCTTTCATTACATTAACTTGCAAATAAGCTCCATGATCTGGAGAAATACATGAGCGGGTGTGTAAAAGGTATCTTCACCTGCTCTGATTTGGGTAGCGAGAGCTTTCTGGGTAACTTTGCTGACTACGGGTATTTGAGCAGAACAGTGAACACTCAGAGGCTCCACTACGAATGAGATGCACCGGGTTTAGACACAATGTGCTGTTTGAACTTGTGAGTGCAGGTACTGTCCAGATAGCACTACAGATGTAGGATCTTAATTTGAGCCCATTTGCTACAGTAGGAAAATAATCATGCAGCAACAGGAAATGTAAATGATTATGTGGATTATAATTCATGTACAAAAGCTGGAGAACATATGCATATCTAGGTACTTTCCGCAAGTGCTGGATTGTGTAGGAAAACTCATGGAAAACAGAAAGGAAAACGGGAGCATGAGCAGCAGTGTGCAGCGTTTTCATTTCTGTTTTCCATTATAATTAATGGACATTTTTGTTGGGGTTGATACATTTTTCATAAGGGAAAATCAAGTCTAAAATTTGAAAGTAGAAATTACAAACTTCAGAAGCTTTTTAAAACCTCAACTACACATTTTAACGGTAAATTTCCTGCATAAAAGACCCAGGCACGGTAAAAGCAGATATTACATTAGAGAGGAGTACAGGAGTGACACTCATTCACAATGGAGAGATTAAGGAGGCTATTCTTAGAATCATATTATACTCATCCTTTTAATATGAGGCAGTGGTGCGAGTGAGAGAAGGGATATCACAGGGAATGACAAAGGAGCAAAAAGACTGCTGCAGAGGACCAGGGTGAAAGGTTGGAGCTTTAGGGTTGTTCACAGCAGCAGGCATGTTCTGGTGAGACATTTCAAAGAATTTCAATGGAAATAAATAGTGTAATGGAAAGTGGCAGATGGTACTATGTATAGTGCATCTCAAGCTAGCAATATACTACACTAGCTATGCATCTAACCAACCCCCATTCAGTGTGAGTAAGGGACCTTTATACGGTTTGGGACCTTTTCCTAATTTATGTCAATAAAAGGTTGAGCATCGAGGGACTGATGGTATAGACCTCTCAAAAAGATAATGTACCTATACCAAGGCTCATTTACCACAATGAAGGATGTTTTAAAAAAGTATTAAGGATCCACCCCTTAAAATGACATACCCAAATCTAACTGCCTGTAGCTCAGGCCCTGAAGCAAGGATACACATATTCTTGGTACCAAGTGTTGGAAACACTTTGAAGTTTTGTGTAAATGTGAAAGGAATGTAGGAGAATATAACACAATAGATCTGGTAAAAGATGATGCAAAGAAAAAAACAACTGTTATTTTGTATTTTTTTTGTACCATGATCTTTGAAATGCAAGAGAAAGGCCATAATGTATTATTCCTGGGCAGGTGCAATTTAACATTTGGCCACTAGATGACATCAGTGTATGTGAAAAGTTTTAGACTTATCCAATGAACCATTCAATTTCTGTTCAAAATGTTGTATAAAGACTGCACAAATGTGCCTAATTTGTTTACTAATACATTTTCATGTTCACAATTGTGCACTCTTCAAACAATAGAATGGTATCCTTTCAATGTAATAGCTACTGTAAATTGGACAGTACAGTTAAGATTAACAAGAATTTAAGCTTTCTGCCGATATCAGATACAGTGGGGAGAACAAGTATTTGATACACTGCCGATTTTGCAGGTTTTCCTACTAACAAAGCATGTAGAGGTCTGTAATTTTATCATGGGTACACTTCAACTGTGAGAGACGGAATCTAAAACAAAAATCCAGAAAATCACATTGTATTATTTTTAAGTAATTAATTTGCATTTTATTCCCCATTTGCAGTTGCAAACCGTAGTCTGGCTTTTCTTTTGCGGTTTTGGAGCAGTGGCTTCTTCCTTGCTGAGTGGCCTTTCAGGTTATGTCGATATAGGACTTGTTTTACTGTGGATACAGATACGTTTGTACCCATTTCCTCCAGCATCTTCACAAGGTCCTTTACTGTTGTTCTGGGATTGATTTGCACTTTTCGCACCAAAGTACCTTTATCCATAGGAGACAGAATGCATCTCCTTCCTGAGCGGTATGATGGCTGCGTGGTCCCATGGTGTTTGTACTATTGTTTGTACAGATGAACGTGGTACCTTCAGGCGTTTGGAAATTGCTCCCAAGGATGAACTAGACTTGTGGAGGTCTACAATTTTTTTTCTGAGGTCTTGGCTGATTTATTTTCATTTTCCCATGATGTCAAGCAAAGAGGCACTGAGGTTGAAGGTAGGCCTTGAAATACATCCACAGGTACACCTCCAATTGACTCAAATGATGTCAATTAGGCTAATAGAAGCTTCTAAAGCCATGGCATAATTTTCAGGAATTTTCCAAGCTGTTTAAAGGCACAGTCAACTTAGTGTATGTCAACTTCTGTCTAGAGGTCGACCGATTATGATTTTTCATAATACCAATTATTGGAAGACCAAAAAAGCCGATACCGATTAATCAGACAATTTTTTGTTTGTAATAATGACAATTACAACAATACTGAATGAACACTTATTGGAACTTAATATAAAAAAATGAATAAAATCAATTTAGCCTCAAATAAATAATGAAACATGTTCAATTTGGTTTAAATAATGCATTAACAAAGTGTTGGAGAAGAAAGTAATGTGTGCCATGTAAAAATGTGTGCCATGTAAAATATGTGCCATGTAAAAAAGCTAACGTTTCAGTTCCTTGCTCAGAACATGAGAACATATGAAAGTTGGTGGTTCCTTTTAACATGAGACTTCAATATTCCAAGGTAAGAGGTTTTAGGTTGTAGTTAATATTGTATTTATAGGCCTATTTCTCTCTATACCATTTGTGTATTTCATATACCTTTGACTATTGTATGTTCTTATAGGCACTATAGTATTGCCAGTGTAACAATATAGCTTCCGTCCCTCTCCTCGCCCCTACCTGGGCTCGAACCAGGAACACATGGACAACAGCCACACTCGAAGCATCGTTACACATCGCTCCAGAAAAGCCGCGGCCCTTGCAGTGCATGGGGAATAACTACTCCAAGTCAAAGAACGGGTGACGTTTGAAACAGTATTAGCGCACACCCAGCTAACCATTTCACATTGGTTACACCAGCCATTAGGCTGATAGGCTTGAAGTCATAAACAGCGCTGTGCTTGCGAAGAGCTGCTTGCAAAACGCACAAAAGTGCTGTTTGACTGAATGATTGAGCAGCAGCAGGCCCGTAGTCAGACTGCTCTATCAAATCAGACTTAATTATAACATAATAACACACAGAAATACGAGCCTTTGGTCATTAATATGATCGAATCCGGAAACTATCATTTCGAAAACAAAACGTTTATTATTTCAGTGAAATACGGAACCGTTCGGTATTTTATCTAACAGGTGGCATCCCTAAGTCTAAATATTATTGTTACATTGCACAACCTTCAATGTATGTCATAAGTACGTAAAATTCTGGAAAATTAGTTCGCAATGAGCCAGGCAGCCCAAACTGTTGCATATACCCTGACACAATTTCACCTGGTTGATATTGCCTGCTAAACTGGATTAGTAGTTCTAACTAGTGATTATGATTGTTTTTTTATAAAATAAGTTTAATGCTAGCTAGCAATTTACCTTGGCTTACTGCATTCGCGTAACAGGCAGTCTCCTCGTGGAGTGCAATGAGAGGCAGGTGTTTAGAGCGTTTGACTAGTTAACTGTGCGGTTGCAAGATTGGTTCCACAGAGCTGACAAGGTTCAAATCTGTCGTTCTGCCCCTGAACAAGGCAGTTAACCCACAGTTCATAGGCCGTCTTTGAAAATAAGAATGTGTTCTTAACTGACTTGCCTAGTTAAATAAAAGGTATTTAAAAAATAGTACAAAATTTAAAAATCTACGAAAATCGGCGAAAAATACCGATTTCCGATTGTTATGAAACCTTGTAATCGGTCCTAATTAATCGGCCATTCCGATTAATCGGTCGACCTTTACTTCTGACCCACTGGAATTGTGATACAGTGAATTATAAGTGAAATAATCTGTCTGTAAACAATTGTTGGAAAAATTACTTGTGTCATGCGCAAAGTAAATGTCCTAACCGACTTGCCAAAACTATAGTTTGTTAACAAGAAATTGGTGGAGTGGTTGAAAAACGAGTTTTAATGACTCCAACCTAAGTGTATGTAAACTTCCGATTTCAACTGTATGTCTGCTGCAGAGGGACAAGAGAGAGCATGAGAAAACAAGTTTTGATCACTCATGGAAATAAAAGTGCTGAAAACATGTTTGCTCACTATTTAAAAATAAGACGGAGAACAACTTATAAGATGAAAAATACAAGATTTTTGGTGCAGGTATAGCCGACTAGTGCTATCTAACGCTACCTACAGTAGCAAAAGAAAATCACTTTTAGCTACCCAATGGCGTCATAAAGGTATTTCAGATCTTGCAAAGTCACCTTCCTCATCACCATATATCCGGCTGGCTGGGAGACACTGAGGTTCTCAGCTCATGTTTCCCTATGGCTAATGATCAGGGCTGTCTGATGAATTTCTCCTCATGAACATAAGTAGAGGGAGATGAAGAGTGGAGGAGAGGGGGATCGATACATCCTGCATTTCCAAGACTAGCCCAGACAAACATGGCAAGGAGAAGATGGATGGCCAGAATCAACTCAGAGCGCCTACTCGTGTCTGGGAAAGAGAGAGGAAAAGGGAGAGAGGGAGTCCTCAATGGGGTGGGACTGCAGTATCTATGCTTCCCTCCTCTCTCTGCAGGGTTTTCAACTGATGATCCAGAATCTGAGCCAATAACAGTTAGCCACTGACTGATATTTGCACTGGGCATGTTTTAAAGCTTGGTACTGCAAAGACCAGTCAAATATAGATGGATCGTTCGATATATTTTATGATTCTTTATGTCCCATGAAACATCCATGTGTGTATCCATGAAATATTACATGAGGCTTTTTCTTCCCAATCAAATCAGAGGAAATGCTATTGGATGGGGAGTTTACACAGCAACACAAACACGAGGAAATTGTTTAATTTATGTAGCTACCTTGTATTCTGGACCATAGGGATTCCCCCATAGAGCTATTCTCAACAGTGCTTTCACCCCCACAACCTATTCCCTTTTGCACACCATTTGGTCATGTCAGAGATGCTTCCATGCTTTAATAACCGAGGAGGCACATGTCCTCCTTCTGCACATCTCTTCCTGCATTATTAATAGAATGCTTTCAATGAATTTCAAACAGTATGCACAGTGCTTTGATGCTGAGGAGGATTGGGGTGGGGGGAAGTCAGTGGGATGGGGGGATTGAAACGTCCTTACAAGCCTAACAACCCAGCCTTATGCGGAAGCAGTCTAAATTCAAGAAAAATCTCTTGTGCAATTTAGGATTTTATAAGACCTTATAATTCTACCGGCTGTGAGATATGCAAATGGGAAATCACTGCTGTTGTTTACCTGTCAAAACACTTCCCAGCTCTCACCAGGGACACAATCTCTCATTACCTTGTCACAATGCGAGGAGCTGCAACTCCTGTCTCAAAACAGTTCATATCATAATCCACCTCATGTTTCTTATGAAGTCACAGTGGAGAGGGTCTTCCTGCCCTCCTGCCTTCCTCCCTGCAGCTCCAAACAATCCCCAGTAGATAGGGAGGCTGTTTTGTTCTCGATAGCTACTAATCCCAGTTCAAAGAGAAGAGCCGCGTCTCTGCATCAGGGCCATGTAATGCCCATAAAATGAACTGATGCATGCCTGCCTGCCCTGTCTGTATGCCTGCGAGCCCTGAGAGAGTGCTACGCTAGGCTATGCTGACGTGGCTCCCATTGCTAGCATCAGCACCACTCTGATTAGGAGATGACAGAGCATGGCACGGGTGCCCACGCAAAAACCACACACACAAAAAACATACCAAAAGGCATAGAAGCTGGCGGCAGGAGCCAGCCCTTCATCTCAACCACAGCCGAGCCTGTATCTGTTTTATTGGAGCACTGAGATTGCAGCAACATTGCAGCATTATTGCAAGAACTTTGGGGTAATCTATGCATGAGCTGCAAAGGCGCTCAAAGATGGTTAACCTAAAGGCAATTCATTCACACATACCCTGTGGTTTATATGACATTTCAGCAACATTGCATGAACACTAGCCACTGTGGTTTCTTAACCAAGACTGGTGGAGCAGCACAGCGTACCTCCTTTAAACGTAGGGATAAATATTGCAGTTAAGCATCTTCGGATGACACAGGAAGGAGTATTGTTAGTGGTGAAACACAAGGCTTCAGATCACTCAAGAGGTGATGAGAGACTAATGAAAGACAGGGGAGAGGAAATACCATTAGGGCTGAGGCTGAGCCAAGTGTAAATTGCAATAACAGTGGCTCCGTGAGTGTGATTACTGATGGGGAAAGGGCTATCCTCAGTCTGCAGATATACAAAAGTATACACGCCCGAACGCACACACACACACACGCACAGGGGCAGGGATATCCTCAGTATAAAGTCACACACACACACACACGAATGTACAGTACGGTAAGTAGTGCTGGGAGGATGTGCAGCAGTTAGAGATATGGGGGAGAGCGAAATTGGGAGAAACCCATCAAGTGCAAAGCGACACTAATTACATTGCAATAACAGGGAAGAGCGAGATACGCAGTGCGCCTTTCATTAGGCATTTAGAGTTATATACTCACAAAAACACTAGGCCGTTACACATGCCTGCACACAGACACACGTCCATACACAAACACATACACATATATGACTGTGCACACTCACACATTGCAAATTCAATGGTGGCTGCAGCAGTATTCACGCCTCTAGGCTGTCAATTATGTGACTTCAAGGATATAAACACACGCATGAACATCACACACACACACACTCACATGCACGTACATCACACACACACACGCACGTACATCACACACACACACACAACACACTCACACTCACAAACGATTCCCTTGTCAGGCAAAAGGCAGATGCAGGAATTAATGTACACAATATCAGAAAAATGTCAGTATGTTTTCCTCCGACTGGGCTGGGCTCTTTGGAAGGCAGTCAGGGTGAAGCTTTACACAGAGAATCTTTTCACATGATTTCACCCTGATTTCTGCTGAGAGGTTGCCTTCTATTTTCCTCTTTAGTCAAAATCTCCTCTGCAGTATTGTACATGTTGCAGATACTAAAAGGTCTACCTTCTCTCAGCTGGACTAGGTCTGGGAATCCCAGAGAACCTATTCATGCTGTCACTCTGCTGTTACCTGGTGGTGTGGTGGTAGAGGAAGATGGCTCTGACTGGGTTCATAATAGCCGGTGAGGAATGGTGTCTAGACCCATTACCGGTTACACACCTTCATCACCATTAATTATAGCCTTGCCTTAGGTCCCACCTCCACCATGCCTCTCCACCTGGCTAACATCAGCTGGACAGTAGCCTCACTTGGCCAACACAGACACAGTGGTTGGGAAGTTGAGACTACTGACTGAAGTGGACAGTTATGAGAATGCCAGTATGCTGGTTCAGAGATAGATCTGGCTACAGTTTAAAAAAAGACATACAAAATGTAGCTGTAGAGGAAGGTTTAATCCAGACACTTGATCCTCCTACCTAACATTTCAGCAATCATCATAGTATGCTGCTCCCTGTGTTGGCTGTGAAACGAGAGGGCTGCACATTGGGGAAGTTCCTGATTTGATCATCTCTCTTTGTGAGAGAGGCTGTTACATAAACCATGCTGTCATCATGCCTTCTAGGCATGGTGTGGAACATCATCATGTCAGTAATAGGTCAATAGTTCCTCACAATGGTTTTTAGTTTCTCTGTTTTGTGCTCTTGCAAGTAACCAGAGAGGCAGAACTCTATGCTCTGACTGGGGCTTGAGCTGTGTAGAACAAATTATTACAATGTAATCAGTGTTCATTAATTTCATGGTGGAGAGGCTTCTTACATACCGATAGGATAACAAACTGCAACACAGAGAGGAAAGAACTGAAGGCGGACTGTGATGAATACAATAGAGCGAAAACAGATTATCAGTGTTCTGGAATCATTCAGCACGTGCTATGTTCTAGATGTAATGCACAAGATGTACCTCCAATATGAAGCTGAGTTTTAAAACAAACTCCACAGCGCAAACACTGTACATTGAGGAGAAAATGAGAGCACAATGAAATACTATTATCATTACAAATGGGGCCAAGTCTTTTTATTGAGTGTCTCTCTTAAGAAGCATCTCTATTCAATGCAATGTTGCTTCATGCTAATGCATTATTATGCCGTTTCATTCTCTGATCAAAGAATAAAGCTTGAGTGAAGTGTATGTGTGTGGGGGGTTGAATTGAAGGATGTATATATAATATCTCCTATCATCAAAAGTCAGACTGGAGATGGTTATCTTTCAGGAGTAGTAGAGAAGGACAGCAAGACAAAGTCTCACTTAAGTAGAAGGGGAATAAATATCAGCTGTTTGACATTGATTGCCGAGGCTCAGCCGAGGCGCGGCCTGCTGGCACCCTGGGCGGAGCGCTGCTCATAGGCAAACACACACACTCAGACCTCATCCCTTTACTATTTCATACTGATTTAATATGTTTGTGAATTGTGACGCACAATTTCTACAGAAACATAATTGGTGAGTAGTCTTCACCTCTACATGGTCAGGAAAGCCATGACTACAAAGGTAGCTATCCCCCCCCCCCAAAAAAATGGTTTTCCTTCTTACTAATGTCAATTATCACGTGCAGGGAGAGAAAAAAAACATATTAACGCTCTTCTTCAAATTATTTCTTCAAACTCGCATTTATTACACAGCTTAATGAGCCTTGAAATTGGTGAGATTACTTTTTTGTACATTTCTTTCAATAGCTCAAGTCTCAGTGGGAATGGTTTCCCCCTGGATGATGATGACTGTATATGTTGCATGATCACATAAGGGAGCAGAGCACTGCAGTGCTACAGAGAGTATGTAACCACTGGTCTGGGAAATATGTGAGGGAGTCCCCCCTGATCACAGTGGAGTTGCCATTAGCCAGTTGATTTACTTTAGGAGCTACATGGCTGGTTGAAGTCCTGGCAAAACACACAAAAGTGTCACTTTGGAGGCTGGAATGGGTTTGCTTGGACTTGTGTTACAGGTCCCCGTTTTGGGACTGGTGCAGCAGATAATAGTTCCTGTAACACAGGATAAATAATGAAACAGGAGAAAGTGGCTTCTCATTCAAAGGTTCTCTCAATTATTTTATTCAACATTCTCTGAAGTGCAAATTGTATTTTTCTGTCTTTTCATTGCATTTCAATGTTTTCTTTTGTTTTTCTTTAAAATGTATTTAATCATCTGTCTCATAAATCCCTGACATGTTAGTTCATACACATGTCAAACATACATCAATTTACACATCAAAAATAGTATGTTCCAATCCAATTCACATCCTCAAATGATTTACATTTATACCCTAAACACATTTGTAAAATGATTGAACAAGCTAGCATAGCGCTAACCAAAGCTAGCAACCAACTGACCCGCGCTAGCAAACAGCTAACCGGAGCTAGTCAAAAGCTATTCGGAGCAAGCTAATAGCTAACTGAAGCTAGCTCTAAGCTAGCAGCTTTTCTAACATTTACTGTACAACAATTACAAAGTTCTTAACCATCACAGCTACAATATTACATTTTCTATATTGTCAGGAGTCTTCGTTTTTTTCTCAATGATCAAAGGAATGCGCGGTCATCATTTCATTTTACACTCGACAGGCGTTTTCTGTCTAGTATGAAGTTATACAATTACTATGTTGTTCAAAACCATTACAATCACTTCAAAAGGCAAGTTACAAAACTATATTGTGGTATTCAGTGTATTTTTGCACTTTACTGACCTGCAACACAGGATAAATGATTACATCTGAAAAGATTTGGCATGGGTCCTCAGATCCTCAAAAGGTTTTTATAACTGCACCATCGAGAGCATCCTGACGGGTTGCATCACTGCCTGGTATGGCAACTGCTCGGCCTCTGACCGCAAGGCACTACAGAGGGTAGTGTGACCGGCCCAGTACATCACCGGGTCAAGCTTCCTGCCATCCAGGTCCCCTATACAAGGTGGTGTCAGAGGAAGATTGTCAAATTGTTAAAGACTCCAGGAACCCTAGTCATAGACTGTTCTCTCTGTTCTCTCACCGGTGCCCCCGCACATTGACACATTGACTCTGTACCGGTACCCCCGGTACCCCCCCCCGCTATTGTTATTCACTGCTGATATTTAATTATTTGTTTTTCTTATCTCTTTCTTATTTGGGGGGTATTTTCTTAAAACTGCATGGTTGGTTAAGGGTTTGTAAGTAAGCATTTCACTGTAAGGTCTACTGTTGTATTAGGCGCATGTGACAAATACAATTTGATTTGAACAGGAGAACGTGGCTTCTCTTTCAAAGGTTCTCTCAATTATGAGAACACACAGGTGCAGGATCGCATATAGTCCCAGTGCGAAGCAAACACTTCTCACTGCCCCCAACTGGCCAACAGTAGTATAAATGCCTCGCAATGGCGAAACCTTGGAGGACTGACATTTCAGTAAAAGCATTCTTTCCCAATACAAATAAACAATACATAAACACAAATGTGACCATGCATTTGTGCACGTCACATTAGCATGCAGTGATTGCATCTAATGGGACTATTTTTATAGGTCAGGTGTCTCAGAGTATGGTGACCATTTTCAAGACCTACTACGCCTGCAATGCTTGGTTCTACTTCTTCAATGCAAACCGTGCCTGATAAACTATCCTGTCCTTTAGAGATGCTGTTCAGACCGAGACAATGAGGACATTCTCCCGATCCATCCCCATGTTTACCACTACAGTATGACAACATAGATGACCTGGAAGCCTCCTGGGCTTATTGGATGTGAAAATCAATAGCCTTTTTTCCATGCCGGACCCCTTTTAGTTTGCTAATCTGTAATGCCTGATGCAGAAACACGGTTGGCATTATGAAGAGATGGATGTTTTATGGATGTTTTGTCTCTGGTCACTGTTAGTGGCTCAGCTAACACCCACCACTTCAGGTCGCTTTCAGTCCCAGAGAAGCACTCGTTGGTGGACCGATAGACAGTGTCACACGTCATCACCGCCAAATTCATGCCGGACACAGCCGCAGAGGGTCCATGTGACTCTTCCCTCATCCCTCATCGTAACCGCTCTGCCTGTTTTTCTGGGCCACTAGGCAGGAGAGTAGCTTGCAAATTAGCAGAAAAGAGCAAGGTGTTCAATTTAGGCCTGTAATTTGGTGAAATTATGAATCTGTTCTCCAACATGTGCTGCCCCTTGAGGATGGCTGGACCGGAAGCATCCCACATAGTGTCCCCAGGGGAGAAGATAGCCCTCTCCCTGAACTGAAAATTCTAGAGGAAGAAGATGATCTCATGAATATACAGCAAATGGTTACATTCCAGCAAATGTGTATCCTTCTCAAACTCTTGCATTCCTTGAAAAATGTTGTTTTGTTGTTACTATTTGTCATGTCTGGGACCAAGATAACTCTTTGTCATACTATTGTGGTTATACTAATAATACCTACTGTATAATGCTAGCAAATACTAAACCTCAGCGTTTGGGCAGAAAATGGGAGCATAAAAAGTGTGCGGCCTTCCTGTTCTTTGGGCAGAAAACGGCACATCTTCTGACCAAATGCACAGCAAATCTAGTGGCAAGGGTGGTATTACTCAAATAAATAAATAATCCCACACAGCCGTTTGTAGTGCTATTTTAAGGATTTTGGCAGCTTGAGCGGTCCGAAAGAGTTCCATGCAGCACTCAATGTCCATTAAGAATTTAAAGAGGAGATTCAGAACTAGGCCACAGACAATTCAAGCAAGAGAAACACAAGGCACGATCGCTTCCTCTCCCTCTTGTTCAGGAATAAGAGAAGTGAAGAATTAGTTTCAAGTTCTACGTTTTATTAGTCGTATGTACAGGATACACATAGCCGCGGGAAGTAGGGGTGCTGGAGGTGCTGCACCACCCCCTGATAAATCACAATAACAAAATTATTAATATTAAAAGAAGAAAAAAAGGAACTAAATGTTTAGAAAAATACTTGTCCTTCTCGACAATGCAAAAAACAATAAGAAATAAGAAAATATAATACGAACATAAAGTAAATGGCTCAGTAGAATATAATAAATATTTTAGCATAAGCATAATACAGGAAGACACAATTTTTTGTCCAATATTTACATGTGTATTGGGTAAAGGGGATTGGGGGGCAGTGTTTAAATTGTGAAGTATTTAGCAATAATAATAAGAGTCTGGTAGCAGCAGTTGTGTAGCATGTGTGTGTGTGTGTGTGTGCATATATGTGTGTGTGTGGTTGAGTGTATAGCTGTGTGGGTGTGTGTGTAAGTGAGTGAATGTGTACTAAGGTGTGGAGAATCCGAGCAGGTGGTCAGTCCAGTTCAAGTGTTCAGCAGTCTGATGGCTTGTAGATATAAACTATCTGAGCCTGTTGGTATCAGATCTCATGCTCTGATTTATCTCATGCTCTGATATTGTCTGCCCGACGCTAAGGGAGTGAACAGCTCATGACTGGGGTGTGTGGGGTCCTTGATGATGCTGCGGGCCTTCCTCAGGCACTGTTTCGAGCGGATGTCCTGGATGGGTGGGAGCGCGGTCCCAGTGATGTACTGGGCCGTCTTCACCACCCGCTGGAGTGCCTTGCGGTTGTGGACAGAGAAACTCCCATAAAAGGCCATGATGCAACCGGTCAGGACACTCTCGATGGTGCAGTGGTAGAATGCCAAATTTCTTCAGGGTCTATCAGAGTACCAAACGTGAACATGTATGCACAGGATTGTTGTCAAATATTGGACCTTTGGCAGTCATACTTTTCAAATTCTTATCGCAGCTCACACAATATCTCCAACTGTCAACACATTCCAATTAGTAGAGGACGTGTACCGGAGACAAGTTGATTGGGAATTGTGGGAAGGTGCGGTTCGGGCTGTGCGTTCCCCGTGGATGGTGGTCTCAGAGCCACGTAGCTATGTCACAATTGGAAGCCGGACTATCGCGTGTCAGCGTCTGTGGACTATGATTTATGATGATGCTGTTGCACCCTCTTGACAAGAGTGGCGGTGTTGTTGGTCCATATCAAGTCCTCGGTGATGTGGACGCTGAGGAACTTCAAACTGCTGACTCTTTCTACTGCAGTCCCGTTGATGTCGCAGTTGTAAATGACAACTTGTTCTCAACTAGCTTACCTGGTTAAATAAAGGGGGAAAAATATATAATTAAAATGTGTATTGGGGCATGTTCCCTCCTCTGCTTCCTGAAGTGAACAATCAACTCCCTTGTTTTGCTGATGTTGAGGGAGAAGTTGTTTGTCCTGGCACCACAATGCCAGTTCACTGTGGGTCTCCCCGAGAGAGACAGTCACCTCATAATCCTGAGCTGGATGAGTAGAGAACTCAATTAAATTCCCATTGAAGCCTACTGTACAAACTCAGAGAGGCAACTACCGTGGAATAAGAAGTTCAGTTCAGCAGGGCTCTTGAGACAAGCCATGACGGCAAACCTTGTAAACCATAGAGGTTTGTTTGGGCCACTATAACAAAACCAATCATGTGTATTCAACTTTCCATACAAGGACTGGTTATAGATCTAGACAGGTAATGGCTGTTTTATAAACTACTTTGTACAGCGTTCTGACAGAACACTGAGGGGCTTTATAATGCACAAGGGGAAGTGACAGTTAGTCAACCATTTTTTTTAAAACCTAGGCTAGTCAGTTAAGAACAAATTCTTATTTACAATGACAGCCTACCTGGGAACAGTGGGCTAACTTCCTTGTTCAGAACGACAGATGTTTACCTTGTCAGCTCAGGGATTCAATCCAGCAAACTTTCGGTTACTGGCCCAATGCTCTAACCACTAGGCTACCCGCCGCCCCATTAAAGAGTGTTGAGCTGTACTAAGAAAATTGAAAATGTCTCACTCCCATCACTTCCTTTGACTAATGATAAGTCTGTATTTTCCCAAGGTATACAGCTTGCATTGGTATTCACTCCAACCGTTACAGTACCATTATCTCATATGACTATGCCACCACCTATAAAATAATGCCTTGAAAGTTTTGTCCCATTTCTGTGACATCCAGAGAGGACTTTATCAGGCTCCTGGCTCAGACGGTCTGATAATCCGAGGGGGGATTTTGACGTAGTCACTTTGAGAAGTGCCCGTGTCAGAGTGGGCTTGCAGGAAAGGTTAGAGTGGACCTTGCCAAAGACAAACGACAAAGCTGTTCTGAGGATCTAATGTCCTTGGATTTCCCTGACGCAAATCACATCATCACTTCTGAGACTCTAATTTCACTTCTGTTAATCTAAGCGGTGGAGTGAGTCATTCTACTTTCTGGAAGAATTCACTTGTCTCCATATGGTGAGTATTACGATCCCAAGATACGGTTTGTGAAAGTATTTTCTCCAAATGCACACTTTGAGTAGAATTGGCCACAGAATACTAATCTTGTGAGTTCAAAGTCGTAACAGGTCTGATGCAATGAAAATCACTACAGGGATCTCTTCTGTGCGCATCCAAGAGACAGGTACCTCCCAAATGAATTATGAGTTAAGAGAGTTTGAATGACAGATGTTGACTGTCAGCAGAAGAGATGATTTATGGCCACCTGTCAGGCAGTCCCCTGGACCAACACCACGGGAAACGCCTCAAATCTCCAACCACATCGTAGCCTGTGTCTTTACTCGATCTTTACTGTGTCTTTACTCGGTCTATTGCTAATTCATCCAGAAAGACATAATTTCAGTCCAGGCAGCAGATTTCTCTTCCACTTGAGTGAGTTTAGAAATGAGCACACCAGTTTTGCTCCATTTAGCCAGTAATGGGAGTTGAAAATGCCATCAATAACACAACAGCTTTAGTCACCCAACCAGGCCAGCTGAGACTGTACTAGTGACCGTTTGGAGACGTCTGACGCAACATCCTGTTTCACCTCAGTAACCTTGCCTACAGTTCGTTTTAGCGGAGATGAGAGGCCGATGATCCTCAAGAAAAACAGCACGAGTGCATCACATATTCCACAGGCGTAGTAGTAGACACCAACATTCACCCTTGCCTGTGCTGCATTTTCCAACGCTATACCATCATTTCTGTGCTACCCTGATATTGGTGGCAAATTGCCATTAGATTTAGTGAAGGAACTAAATCTTCTGAGGGGAAGGTCGGTCTGGAGCTCAGGCTGTGCTCCCTCATTAGAGTCATTACCAGTCGAGCTAAGATAATTTACCACACCATCCGTTACACCATTTACCAGTGTCTTTAAATGAAGCTGGTTGTCAACTCACACTCAGAATAGAATGAATAAAACACTATTTAAGATTGTCTCTGACTTTACACTAGTGTTTTAAAATAACTTGGTAGACGCTTTTTAGGCCAACAAGAAACACACAACCCGATGAAGTTCCACCTCTCTGATGTCAGATTAAGTTAGCCCGTTGTCAGATTAAGTGAGCCCGCTACTCTTCTTGGACTCCAGGAAGAGTAGCTACTACTTTGCAACAGCTAATGGGGGGATCTTAATAAAATACCAAATACCAAAAACTCCCCATCCACAAAAAGCAACCCACTTTACTTTCCAATATGCAACTTAATTTCAAATACACAAATCCTCTCAGACACATCATTCATCATTGTGAATTCAGTGTTGAGTAACGTCCGTAAAATGGATACAAGAGGCTCAACATAACTTAAATTGACACGTTTCCCATAAGAACTATTAAGCTAGCTTCAATCTCTTTCCCTAAAAATACCAAAGCCATACTAGGACATTTTCCAATCTCTTGAACATATTAAGGGAAAATTGACACATTTGGGTTACATTAAATTCACGTTATTGCAATGAGCACTAGAGATTTGCAAAGGATGCTGGCCAAGATTTGTTGTTCTACCTTGCAATAGCAATCTACTCTGCTGTTTGGAAAATCAGATAAAAAATCCTGCACGGCATGTGAAGCAAAGAGAAAATCTTGATCTGTGTTTGATGAAAATCCCATTTCTGATACCAGTATATGAACATCCAATGAATGGGAACATACTGTATGTATATTCATAATTGACTATTCCCAATCACGCTCAAACAGGAAATGTTTTTAAAATGATTATGTAATGTATGGTTTAAATGCAGACAAGCGCTTCTACAGAACTGTACATTATGGTGTTTGTCTCCATTACATATTAGATTGGTCTGGAGACCCCTGCAATCCCCAATGTGATGTTTTCTGCCCCAAATCCATGGAGTGTACTGCTGTAATGATTTTCTGGGAGGAAAATGTGTATGGCAAAAAACTGTCACTCTGCTAATTCAGTCCCCCTATCGCCACCCACCCACTCATCTAGTGAGGTGAGGGACTAGCATACACGGGGAGGGTAATGGAGTGTTGCTGACACAGCTGAAACAGAATAAATGATTCTGTGGAATTCTATGATGGTGGTTTTCATGCCACAATGTTTCATTTTATCAGATGGGATACCCACTAATCAAGCAATCGATTGTTGTCAAAACCTTTCAAATCTGTTATTCCTCACATCTGAGTTGATTTAGGTTTCACACTAACTAATGTCACACATAAAGCACTCACATTTTATAAGAGGGAAGTTGTGGAAACCTAATGTCTGGATAAAACACCAGACTGGAACACCATAACATTGTAATAACAGCCAGATCCATTGTTTCCTGATTCATGCAGTATCAAAGTCCCCCCACACGGACGCTAATTTTAGCTATTCTCATTCAGTCTTCTGATAAATATTTACCCCCATAGAAAACCCATTACAATGAAAGACATATTCACATACTTGGCATGTTCTACTTGCTAACTGAGTCTCACTCATCAGCCAATGTACAAAGTGGTGTTATTGCCCTCAAATGCATTTCTCCTAAGCAACAGGCTTAATAATAAGACATCAATTTGTTTTATTGATTTAACTTACCAATAGGCATTGCCTCTGCTAGATGCAGTGCAGAGGCCTATTATAAAACTGTGAGCAGAGCTGGAAACATTTATTGGCGGCAAGATAGTAATCAAACAAATACCACACACATTACAAAGGACTTTTTATTTTCCTGGAGATACTTCAAACCTCTTAAAGCACAGTATGTTGGTGAGTGTTGAACACAGACACAAGTGATTTATGATCTTCTAATTGGAGCAAATAGCCAGTTACTGTAGATCTTCATAGCCTGTTAATAAAGGTCTAGATAGTTGATATACAGTCCATTCGGAAAGTATTCAGACCCGTTCACTTTTTACACATTTTGTTTTGTTACAGCCTAATTCTAAAGTGTATTAAATCATTTTCCCCCTCATCAATCTAAACGCAATACACCATGACAAAGCAAAACAGGTTTTTAGACATTTTTGCAAATGTATTAAAAAAAACTGAAATATCTTATTTATTGAAGTATTCAGACCCTTTGCTGTGAGACTCAAAATTGAGCTCAGGTTCAACCTGTTTCCATTGATCATCCTTGAGATGTCTCTCTTGATTGGAGTCCACCTGTGGTAAATTCAATTGATTGGACATGATTTGGAAAGGCTCACACCTGTCTATATAAGGTCCCACAGTTGACAGTGCATGTCAGAGCAAAAACCAAGCCATGAGGTCAAAGCAATTGTCCGTAGAGCTCTGAGACAGGATTGTGTCGAGGCACAGATCTGGGGAAGGATACCAAAAAAATGTCTGCAGCATTGAAGGTACCCAAGAACACAGTGGCCTCCATCATTCTTAAATGGAAGACGTTTAGAACCACCAAGACTCTTTCTAGAGCTGGCCGCATGGCCAAACTGAGCAATCGGGGGAGAAGGGCCTTGGTCGGGGTGGTGACCAGGAACCCGATGGTCACTTTGACAGAGCTCCAGAGTTCCTCTGTGGAGATGGGAGAGCCTTCCAGAAGGATAACCATCTCTGCAGCACTCCACCAATCAGGCCTTTATGGTAGAGCGGCCAGACGGAAGCCACTCCTCAAATCAAATCAAATATTATTGGTCACATACACATATTTAGCAGATGTTATTGCGGGTGAAGCCAAATGCTTGTGTTCCTAGTTCCAACAGTGCAGTAGTATCTAACAATTCACACAAATCTGTGTTTAGCTACCCCATAAATTAATGGTCAAGGGGATGATTTAATCTTGCAAGGTTGCACTTTATCCCGACAGAGGAGCATTGCCATTTGGAGAGGCTAAGCCTATTTAACCCCAGTGTGTCATTAGAGAAGGAAGATCCCTCAGTTTGCCCTGCCTGCCCGTTGTACCCAGTATCAGTCTGGCAATGTGGGAGGCCACACAATACAACAGCAGAGCATCTATTCTACACAATCCACCAAAGTTCCCTAATCCAGGCCAGCAACATAAGTATCCCCTGAAGCAGCTTAATATTGTAGAGTAGGGAGAAGCGACAGCCCTCCAGTCTCTCAAAGGCAACCAATCTGGAGAGATTGGGATGTGCTGCTTATCCTTTGGCTCTGGCCTGGTCCATATATGCAGATTTATACCCTAAAATTCAGCCTGTGCGTTGAAGATTAAATAACTGCCTTCTGAAACCTTGGTAAAGCCTTCGGCTACCAGCAGTGGCATTCTCCTACTTGAATCGATTACAGTGCAAACCCTTGAACTAGGATTTAAAGCGTTCACAGAATATCGGAAAAAGTGCCTTCAAATCTTATATCTCTGTGCCAAATCTGATTTCCCTGTACTCTGTCCTAACTCAACTCATGGTAATATAGGTAGATGAATACAAATTATTATTCTCAAATTCCCTTTTCCACACACAAAATAAAAGCTTTACTGATCACAGCTGAACATCTCTACCCGAACTGAACCAAACAGATCCATTCAGTACAGTAATATTATTACCCCCCAACCCTGTTATTAATAACAATACATCAAACTGAAGCAGGGAGGTAACCACTTGCAAAGTGCAAGATAATAAAACGGTGGACCTACAGTAGCTCATGTGTCCAATCTGATTGGTGCTAGTCCGCCCGGATGCTTCCGGAGCAACTGCAAGGCCTCTTGAGTAGAATAAAGCAATCCAATCTGGGGAATGGGAGTGCGATGATGTGTGAAGATGTCAGCACAGAATTAGAAGGGAGAGGAGGACAGAAAAGCACTGTCTGAAATCAGGATGGCAATTATTGGGGAGCTGTCAAAATCAGATTAAATGCTCAATGGCTCCTCTGTGATTCCATCCATACAGTGCCTCCAGAAAGTATTCACAACCCCCTGACTTTTCACACATTTTGTTGTGTTACAGCCTGAATTTAAAATGGATTAAATTGAGATTGTCACTGGCCTACACACAATAACCCAAAATATCAAAGTGGAATTGTGTTTATTTATTACAAATAATCAAACATTTAAAGCTGAAATGTCTTGAGTCAATAAGTATTCAGTCCTTATAAACGCAACACAAATTCAAAGATATTACTGAGTTACTGTTCATATATAAGGAAATCAGTCAATTTAAATAAATAAATTAGGCCCTAATCTAGTGATTTCACATGACTGGGTAGGGGTGCAGCCATGGGTGGGCTTTGGAGGGCCCCCACTTGGCAGCCAGGCCCACCCACTGGGAAGCTAGGCCAAGTCAATCAGAATTACTTTTTCAAAATGCCCTCCAAGGCCCACTCAGGCCCAGCCTTGGCTGCACCCCTGCCCAGTCATGCGAAATCAATAGATTATGGCCTAATGAATTTATTTCAATTGACTGATTTCTTATATGAACTGTATCTCTGTAAAATCTTTGAAATTGTTGCATGTTGCAGTTATATTTTGGTTCAGTATAGATGAGTTCATCAACTGAGTGAAATACATTTTCTCCATGCTGACATATCTGTCATCATGCAACCTGTATCTGCAGCAAAGGAGCAGGATTTTCCAGATGGACATACAGTATATAAGTGATTCACTTGTTTTTCCAGCAAAGGCAAGACATTCTGTTAAACCCACCATGTCTTGCAGCTAAGGTCTCTTAAATTCAGTCCTAGCCTGGAAATATTGTCTGCAGATTTAGGTGTAGTGAATATCGAACGACACCTCTGTCATCCCAGTTTAAATGTTTTGGGGTTATTCAAGACAAGTGTCAAATTCCAATAGTCCCTTAAAGTGGATTTAAACAGCTTTTTCAATGAATGAACATCCAAGGTCTCCTGGATTTACTCTAAAATAGGAAATAAGGAGAGGCAAATGCAAATTGGTGGAACACAGCATATGGTCTCTCACTGCAGTCGTCCAAATAATTGGTAGCTTTCTTTAGATATTAAGAACTCTAATTCTCCAAGGGGCTGGAACATGTGGTAATGACCTGGCAGGATGGATCTGGGCTGAGCTTATGCTAATTTCACGTCACGTAATTAGCATCCCTATCCACTCTACAGCTGGGCTGACTTGTTCAAAAGTGTTGCAGGTCGTAAAAATTAATGGTGAGAAAAAAAACACATAAGACCACACCCAATTCCTGCACATCCACTGACTTCATTATCTAACACGTCTGTGTTGGTGCATTAGGTTACAGCACTGTGATACAGTATATACGAAGATGTGGCGTGGAGGTGCTGAGGTAAGATGAATAAGATCCAAGAATATCCTACAGTTCATTTGAATGCTGTGTTCCGAATATGAAATTAGTTGGATAAAATCCATGACCACTGACACTGCTGATTTGACAGTAAGATGCTTCATCGTGCCACTGTACATGTTGCAATAATATTGGATTACAGGCAAGTGTGCATTGATGTCTTAATGCAATTAAAAACGGACAGAATATTAGTCTAGTAAAGAGTTTCTTCCCTGGACTAATGTTTGATTTTTCTAAAAGAGCTTTCTCATTACACACCAACGAGGAGAAGGTGGTATCTATCTTCATCATAAAACAGGGGCCACAACAGACAGCAAAATACTTTCGGAGGACAGGAAACAGGTCTTATAGCATGTACAGGTATGATTGATTGGCCAATTGCTTGGGTGGGGCTATGTGGTGCACAAGATGCAGGGCCATCCTCAAATTCCAGCATATGGCTACACAAACCTCTGTCTAAGGCTTTGGGACGTGGAGTGGAGAAGTGTACATCAACCAACACAGCCATAAAGTGTCAGTAATTTACAATACACAGTCTCTACTCTAGGTCAGGATATCAACCCTGTTCCTGAAGAGCTACCGTCCTGTAGGTTTTCGCTCAAACCCTAGCCTAGCATACCTGATACTAATAATTAGCTGGTTGATAAACTGAATCAGATTAGTTAAAACTGGGGTTGGATTGAAAACCTACAGGAGGGTAGCTATCCAGGAACAGGGTTTGAGAGCCCTTTAGGTCATGGAAAGACTGGGAGTATCAGGAAAGTAGCTATCTGCATTTCCAAAGAATGCTAATTCAGTCCAGCTTATCTTTTCATTATTTCATTAGTCTAAAGCTTTTGACATTCAGGTTATTCAGCTGAATGTTTAATCCCTGAAAAGTAGATTCATTAGACTAAAAGCCTGGCTAAGAAATATATTTTCTGACAGCCTTTCATTCGCTGTCAAAATAATAGCCCAGAGTTGTGCACTTCTACAATGTGCTGAGAGGAAGTACGTGTGGACGATGGGAGAGGAGGAGAGGAGGGGGAGAGAGCAGAATGCTGCATTGCTGACCAGAGCTAGGGTATTCAATCCAGAACGTGCTGGCTACTGTGCTTCAATTACTGGCTTCATGTCAAGCTTGGTGGGGGAGAGGCAGCCGACTTTGATTGAGAACAACTCTGCTCTGCATGGGCCTGAAAAACACATGAACTAAACAGAAAAACCTCTTTGAATTCTGTACGACAACTACACTGGACGTATCCTCACCGAAATTACACTTCTCTGAATCAGCTGCATATGGGAGGCTCAGTTTGCCTTGCATATCTTACAAAGGACGTTTCATTTCCCTTAGGTCAGGGCTGGCAAGTGTTCAATAATTCAAGACCTGTTATAATTCCTGTTGTGTAATATACACATTTCATTTTCATTGGGATGAACAATGCTGGATAAACAGCTGTAGCCTAAACACAATGAGGCAAATTCCTTTCCTTTCCAAATCTACCTTTTGAGGCCAAGCTAATGTGACACACAAATATGTATGGTCATATTTTTATGTTTTATTTCATTTGTTATTTTATGGGGCCAATCATTTGTATAATTTTCTAGGCCTCCCAGGTATTTGCACTTAAAGTAATGTACATGATTACTGCCGCTAGGGCGAGCTGTGATGCCAATGGGGAGCGTTAGTGAGTTTGTGAGGACTTGCCTACTACTGAACACTACAAATGTTTCATCATTTTACCCTGTTAATTCAAGTATGTAATGAGCAAAAGTGCAATATGACTCAAAATATTGAGGTAACATGGTTAACTGCATAGTCTATGGGTTTGGTGATGTTTGAAGGCAATTGATGGGAGTTTTAACCGAAAATAGCGTTTGACAGTTTGCTAGCTTGATGCTAACCAAATTTAGGCTACTGTTGACTAACCCATTCCGTAGAAATTTGCTCAAGCCCGGTATTCAAATGAGGCTGCAATGAAAACTAATGGGACTGTAGCGACTGTGTTGGCATCAAAAACTGGGGTGTGAACTACGTTTCTATTCAAGCGTTGATTGACATGGTAATGGAACGATAGCATTGGAGAAAAATTGAAAAAGTGGACCCCTCTGACGTTGTACGATAAATTGTGACGTGTCATGATGTAACGTAAAGCACACATAATAAAAATCATTCAGCCTCTCTCCACCAGGTGTAGCGCTTCTCTTGTAGATTAAAACAAGAAAGGAACACGGATAGGGTAAGGGGGATACCTAAGTCAATTGAACAACTGAATGCATAATTTTTTTGCGTCGTCACTGCAAGCCATCATGACTCTCAAAAGCCGCGACAGCCGCTGTTTCCTTCTGAAGATAACTTAAGCGCTGCACTAAAAACCCGATTCAAATTCGACACAAACCTTCAAATTATATAAACTATTTATAGTGCTTAATTTACATTTTAGATGTGATAAATTGGACAGATCGTGTGAAAAAAGCCGTTTCCCCACACGACTTCTCAACCTTTCCCGATCACGCAGTAGGTTTTGCTTCCCCACCCGCCATTTTTAAAAAGACCCGACAGAACTCATTGCCATCTTCAATCATGCAGAGACTGGCAGCATGAAGGTCTCGTCATTTATTTTGCTGGAAAGGGGAGAAATTGTGCTTTACAATGGTATTCATATTACAGTTGACATGAAAGTATTACGTTTTTTGGGCGCTAAAATAAGGTAAATTGTATATTACAGCGTAATGTACAAAAGTGCGTTTGCTAACTATAGTTGGTTTCATTCAATGTTAGCTTACATGTTTGTGTTTTATAATGTAATGGTTGTAGCATTGTTTAGCACAGGCATCCAGTAATTTAAATATTTTCGAAATTGACAGTGATAGTACATTGAGTTATATATAATGTAAATGTGTAGATAGATGTATGGTGATCATTTTTGAACCTGAGAACTTTTATTTTTTGATACTATAATATGAAATGTGCAGATGTAATACTACAATAGAGTTGTAATGGATAATTGATTTTGACAACCAAAATGATTAACAATATTTGAATAAATCTTGGAGAATGCCCACTACTGAACAGTACTAACGTTTCTCCGTCTCATCATTTTACCCTAATCCAGGTTTATCATCTGCTGACCACGTCTCAGTCTGAGGCATGTAACACTAACAATAAGAAATGAGAAATGAAGAGCACCAGTAAATAAAT
The DNA here is from genome assembly GCF_034236695.1 of Oncorhynchus nerka. Classification (NCBI taxonomy): domain Eukaryota; kingdom Metazoa; phylum Chordata; class Actinopteri; order Salmoniformes; family Salmonidae; genus Oncorhynchus; species Oncorhynchus nerka. The sequence goes on along the minus strand of NC_088406.1, from coordinate 31,621,952 downwards.
ATGTATTTGAAAAACCTCTGTTGGTTCTTGCATTAACTTGGAGCAGCTTCCTGTCCCAGGGAATTGTTAGGCTGGAAGCCTCCCTTAGCCTGAGAGGATCCACAGTGTCTCGCGAGGTTAACAGTCTGCTGCTGATGCAGATCCTCAGGGACCGCAGTGCTCTCAGGCAACCTCAACACACACACGCGGGCACACACACACGGGCGGACACAGGCGCGCACACATGCCCAGCAGGTTTCTTCCACAACTCAGATGGTATTTTCAGCACAAAATGTCCTCAAAGTGACAGTCTCATCCTCGCTTCAGTCTACCTCAGAGTCTGTGTGCTACACTACATGACCAAAAATAAGTGGAAACCTGCTCGTTGAACATCTCATTCCAAAATCATGGGCATTAATATGGAGTTGGTCCTCCCTTTGCTGCTATAACAACTTCCACTCTTCTGGGAAGGCTTTCCACTAAATGTTGGAACATGGCTGCAGGGACTTGCACAAGAGCCTTAGTGAGGTCGGGCACTGATGTTGGGCGATTAGGCCTGGCTTGCAGTCGGCGTTCCAATTCATGCCTCTTAAGTTTCCTTCAATGGAACTTAGGGGCCAGCTTGAACCATGAAAAACAGCCCCAGACCATTATTCAGCACTATAGTTCGCAATATGCATTGGGGCAAGTAGCATTCTCCTGGCATCCACCAAACCTGGATTCGTCCGTCGGATTGCCAGATGGTGAAGCATGATTCATCACGCCAGAGAACGCATTTCCACTGCTCCAGAGTCCAATGGCGGCGAGCTTAACACCACTCCAGCTGACGCTTAGCATTGTGCATGGTGATCTTAGGCTTGTGTGCGGCTGTTCTGCCAGGAAAACCCATTTCATGAAGCTCCTGACAAACAGTTCTTATTCTGACGTTGCTTCCAGAGGCAGTTTGGAACTCAGTAGTGAGTGTTGCAACCAAGGACAGACATTTTTTAATGAGCTCTGCACTTCAGCATTCGCGGTCCTGTTCTGTGAGCTTGTGTGGCCTACCACTTTGCAGCTGAGCACTTGTTGCTCCTAGACATTTCCACTTCACAATAACAGCACTTGCAGTTGACCGGGGCGGCTCTAGCAGGGCAGAAATTTGACAAATTGACTTGTTGGAAAGGTGGCATCCTATGACGGTGCCACGTTGAAAGTCACTGAGCTCTTCTGTAAGGCCATTCTACAGCCAATGTTTGTCTATGGAGATTACTTGGCTGTGTGCTCGATTTGATACACCTGTCGGCAACTGGTGTGGCTGAAATAGCCGAATCCACTCATTTGAAGGGGTGTCCGCATACTTTTGCATATATAGTGTACCAGCCTAAATGTGTGAGTAAACTCAAGTGGTTTGTCTGCTAACTTGTCACCCATGTTCTGAAGACAGAATGTCACAGTAAGAGCACTAAGCCTGTTAATTCCCTGGGTGGCAGAAAAGCCTTCATTAATCTTTCCACAAGTGTGACTGACTTCTCAGCAGAATTGAGATTTGAACATCTTTGACTTCACAGACAATGGTGACAATTCAGAATACTTTAGCCCCTAAATATGTGTATTGCAAGCTGTCAGTCAAATTACTTAAATGCCAGTGCAGTCAAAAATGTGATTTCCCTGTGTTTTATATATATTTACAGACTATGAGATTAGAATAATACTGTGAAATTGTGAAAACTATGATAATTACCTTTTAGTGGAAGAGCTGCTTTCAGCCTGTTTTGGTGGGATGGAGTTTTGACATCACCAAGGAGTAAATTAGTTAATAGACCAATAAGAAAGAGAGTTCCAAATCTCTCTGCTAATAACAGCTAGTTTTCAGTTTTCATTTCCCTGTTCAGACCACTCCCAGACAGCCCTAGCAAAATTCTTGCTTGAGAAATTGTTCTTGCTAAGAAGCTATTTTTGTTTATTTTTTACCATTAGTGCTGAGAGATTAACCAACATTTTAGTTTTTCTTCTGTTATTAAACAACTAATTGACCTTATTTTGGATATAAACTTGTCGCTTGTCTTCCCGCCTTTGGGACAACGACTCCCATTGTTAGGGTGGAGACATGAGCATCTCATCATTATATACAGATCTGTGGACGGACACACTTTTACGCCTGCTAGTTACGTTAGACATACACACCACATGAGAGTGGAGTGTACACAACACAAGAATGAGATGGACAGAGACAGTTCGTGAAAGTATGCCATATATACTTTGAATAACTAGTCAAATGATTTCGTCAGACAGCTCTGCAACATAGGCTACTTAGGCAGACTGGCTAAATAGGATGACTAAAGACAGTACAGTATGTGGAGCACATACTGTAGATGGTTTGGCTGGCAAACTGCTACTGCCTGAGCAGAGATGAGATTTAGTAATATACACAACTGAAATATTTAATTATTTCATAGTAATTTCCTATTTTTCTATTGATGTCTACCCAATGTGGCCCTAACAAAGACAATGGAATATTTTCAATGTTTTGACAAGTGAATGCTTACTTTTAAAAAAAACTATATTTCATAATACCTTTATGGTAAAAAAATATACAAAAAAATCTAACCGAAATAAAAAACCTTAATAATTTTTGCATACTAGAACCGAAACTGAACCGACCTCAGAAAGCACTAATGCTCAGCACTACTGACCATTTTGATTGAAAACAGTAAGGTACTTAACTGTTACCCGGAAATCATTTGATACTGAGATGAAAACGGCTGCATTGGACCTTCAAAATTGTAATGTGACACAGTGGCAAAGTTTATGGCATTATGAAACTCGATTAACACTACAGTTTATGGCATTATGAAACTCGATTAACACTACAGTTTATGGCATTATGAAACTCGATTAACACTACAGTTTATGGCATTATGAAACTCGATTAACACTAAAGCTTATGGCATTATGAAACTTGATTAACGCTAAAGTTTATGACATTATGAAACTCGATTAACACTAAAGCTTATGGCATTATGAAACTCGATTAACACTAAAGTTTATGGCATTATGAAACTCGATTAACACTAAAGTTTATGACATTATGAAACTCGATTAACACTACAGTTTATGGCATTATGAAACTCGATTAACACTAAAGTTTATGACATTATGAAACTCGATTAACACTACAGTTTATGGCATTATGAAACTCGATTAACACTAAAGTTTATGGCATTATGAAACTCGATTAACACTAAAGTTTATGGCATTATGAAACTCGATTAACACTAAAGTTTATGGCATTATGAAACTCGATTAACACTAAAGTTTATGGCGTTATGAAACTCGATTAACACTAAAGTTTATGGCGTTATGAAACTCGATTAACACTCAAGTTTATGGCATTATGAAACTCGATTAACGCTAAAGCTTATGGCATTATGAAACTCGATTAACACTAAAGTTTATGACATTATGAAACTCGATTAACGCTAAAGTTTATGACATTATGAAACTCGATTAACGCTAAAGCTTATGGCATTATGAAACTCGATTAACACTAAAGTTTATGGCATGAAACTCGATTAACAATTAAGTTTATGACATTATGAAACTCGATTAACACTACAGTTTATGGCATTATGAAACTCGATTAACACTAAAGTTTATGGCATTATGAAACTCGATTAACACTAAAGTTTATGGCATTATGAAACTCGATTAACGCTAAAGCTTATGGCATTATGAAACTCGATTAACACTAAAGTTTATGACATTATGAAACTCGATTAACGCTAAAGTTTATGACATTATGAAACTCGATTAACGCTAAAGCTTATGGCATTATGAAACTCGATTAACACTAAAGTTTATGGCATGAAACTCGATTAACAATTAAGTTTATGACATTATGAAACTCGATTAACACTACAGTTTATGGCATTATGAAACTCGATTAACACTAAAGTTTATGACATTATGAAACTCGATTAACACTACAGTTTATGGCATTATGAAACTCGATTAACACTAAAGTTTATGGCATTATGAAACTCGATTAACACTAAAGTTTATGGCATTATGAAACTCGATTAACACTAAAGTTTATGGCATTATGAAACTCGATTAACACTAAAGTTTATGGCGTTATGAAACTCAATTAACACTAAAGTTTATGGCATTATGAAACTCGATTAACACTAAAGTTTATGGCATTATGAAACTCGATAAACACTAAAGTTTATGGCATTATGAAACTCGATTAACACTAAAGTTTATGACGTTATGAAACTCGATTAACACTACAGTTTATGGCATGATGAAACTCGATTAACACTAAAAGTTTATGGCATTATGAAACTCGATTAACACTAAAGTTTATGACATTATGAAACTCGATTAACACTACAGTTTATGGCATGATGAAACTCGATTAACACTACAGTTTATGGCATGATGAAACTCGATTAACACTAAAGTTTATGGCATTATGAAACTCGATTAACACTAAAAGTTTATGGCATTATGAAACTCGATTAACACTAAAGTTTATGGCATTATGAAATTCGATTAACACTAAAGTTTATGACATTATGAAACTCGATTAACACTAAAGTTTATGGCATTATGAAACTCGATGAAACTCGATTAACACTGCAGTTTATGGCATTATGAAACTCGATTAACACTACAGTTTATGACATTATGAAACTCGATTAACACTAAAGTTTATGACATTATGAAACTTGATTAACACTACAGTTTATGGCATTATGAAACTCGATTAACACTACAGTTTATGACATTATGAAACACGATTAACACTACAGTTTATGACATTATGAAACTCGATTAACACTAAAGTTTATGACATTGTCACATATAGGCACATTATTAACACCATAGCTGCAAAAGGGATTTATGACCTCCACCAATGTGCGAATATTCAATAATGAACTTTTGAGAGAGACCCTGCCGGATAAAATGTTCTTGCTCTGGCTGAAAAAATATGCTATTAATATCCCCCTCCAACCACTTTGAAAGGAATCAAGCTGGAACATCTGTGACTAAGGATCAGAGGCCAGTTAGCTGTGGGAAAACCTAACAGCAGTTTTCCATTCCAAGCTGTAAACCCCTGTGAGGTTGGTTGTGCTCTTGTTGCCTAGGACCGTGCTGGTTACAGCTATATTGAGGGTATAGTAGCCAATAACCAATCTCACCAACCACCTAACATATAGACTGCCAGAGGTACAGTAGTTTATATGAATTGAGATGAAAACATCCTTCGTTGTCGAATGAATGATAAGAAACATATTCATGGCAGTCATCAAGTTATTTGTTCCTCGAGGAAATCGTTAAGAAATGTTTACAGAAGGCTATAGTATATTGGCCATTGCAATTCATGGTGAGGGATTCTTGACATTGTATCTAAATAAAAGTTCATCTTCATAAGACATATTGATCTGTGATATTCTCAATACACTCATTAGCCTAAGATTGGAAATTAATTACTATACACTAGGCACCCGGAATTCACCTGGCCATACAACAATTACTTAAAACCTGTTCCAATTGGTACAGTTCCAGTTTATATGCCACATGTAATCGAAAAACAAGTACGCTTCGAATTTATATATTGTAAAGGTATGAACAAGAGTTTCGTGGTCATATTGCAACTCAGTGCCCGCGAATGAAGGGTAGGCTTACATTGTATAGTCCCCCGTAAACCCGTTTAAACCGCAGGTGGGATGAGTTGAGAGTAGTACAGTATAGATGCGCCCGCGGAGTTCCGAACAAACTGAGCGTTGCGGCGCGGCACTTGGATGCTGCAGCATCCAATTGCAAACGTGAATCATGTCTGTTCACAGCATCAGTGGATTAAAGGTAAATACATCTAATTAAATTCAAGGTAAATAAATCACATCATTTGGTAGCTGGTAGCAATCTGTCGGTTATGGACCATGAAGATGATTAAAAGATGGGTATCGCCATTTATTCAGAACTAGGCTATTCATACAAGAGCTGTGCCCGTGTGTAAATACTTCTCTATTCTCATTTATTTCACAAAGAAAATAAAGTATCCTACCTCACTCATGATGTTCAGTAGTAATCTCGAGGTTGCTCTCGGTTTCCAACGCTTGAGTTCGCCTATCAGGAGTTAACGGTCGTCTTTTTCACAGTGGCTCACCACTGACAGAGAACCTTTTTAAAGTATTATGCCGAACTCCTGTGTCATCACGTTCCCACTAAACCAATAGGAATGCCGTCGGCAAATTTGTCTCACATGTCACCACCCAACTCTTTAAAATATTCATAGACTGTGTAAGCTTTTTTCATTATATTAAAAAAACAGTGGTTCTTTTCTTTTTGACAAGCGTTAGGTCATGAATTCAAACGGAGATACATTTTATGAATTTGCGATGTCATTATTCTATCACTGTGCATCGCTTCTTACGCAGAGCGAGGAACCTACAATGTACACCACATCACCAAAAGTATGTGAAAACCGCTTCAAATTAGTGGACTCGGCTATTTTAGCCACACCCGTTGCTCACAGGTATATAAAATCTAGCACACAGCTATGCAATTTCCATAGACAAACATTGTCAGTAAATAGGATGCCTCCTTTTCAACAAGTCAGTTCGTCAAATGTCTGCCCTGGTCAACTGTAAGTGCTGTTATTGTGAAGTGGAAACTTCTAGGAGCAACAGCGAAGTGGTACCAAGTTCCAAACTACCTTTGGATGCAGCTTCAGCACAATAACTGTTTGTCGGGAGCTTAATGAAATGGGTTTCCGTGGCAGAGCAGCAGCATACAAGCCTAAGATCACCATATCCAATACCAAGCGTCAGCTAGAGTGGTGTAAAGTTCGCCGCCATTGGACTCTTGAGCAGTTGAAATGCGTTCTCTGGAGTGATGTATCACGCTTCACCATCTGGCAATCTAAAGGACAAATCTGAGTTTGGCGGATGCAAGGAGAACGCTACCTGCCCCAATGCATAGTGTCAACTGTATAGTTTGGCGGAGGAGGAATAATACTCTGGGGCTGTTTTTCATGGTTCAGGCTAGGCCCCTTAGTTCCAGTGAAGGGAAATTATAATGCTATAGCATACAATCATTCTAACATTCTAGACAATTTTGTGCTTCCAACTTTGTGGCAACAGTTTGGGGAAGGTCCTTTCCTGTTTCAGCATGACAATTCTCCCGTGCACAAAGCAAAGTCCATACAGAAATGGTTTGTCGAGATTGACTGACCCTGCACAGAGCCCTGACCTCAACCCCATTGAACACCTTTTGGATGAATTGGAATGCTGACTGCGAGCCAGGCCCAACATCAGTGCCCGACCTCACTAATGTTCTTGTGGCTGAATGGAAGCAAGTCCCCGCAGCAATGTTACAACATCTAGTGGAAATCCTTCCCAACAGAGAGGAGGCTGGTATAGCAGCAAAGGGGGTCACTCCTTATTAATGCCCATGATTTTGGAATGAGATGTTCGATGAGCAGGTGTCCACATACTTTTGGTCATGTAGTGTATCTGACTATCTTGACACATATTTAGGCTAGTAATTTATACTTTTACTTAGATTTTAACAGTACAGTAGGTTGTGTTGAGAGGTTGAACACTTGAATGTCTTTGCACCAGAGAGTTAATGAGAGTAACTTATACAGAGTTCCGCGTGGTCTCACCATGTGTGGGTGTTTTATGGCTTCACAGAATCTCTGAGATGAACTCAGACATAACATTGTATTTGCCTTTTTTGTTCTGAACCAATTAGAATTCCTTTGGCGAATCTCCAGTCACAGGATTTAGATTGAATTGGTGGTCAGATAGACGGTTGTGTTTAAAGTGATCTTTCTTTAGGACAGTTTACTTGGTGTTATAAGGATATGGCAATGCATATTATAACTAGGTCTATCAACTGTTTGACAATCTCTTCAGAGTGATGTTTCCCAAAACAATTCTCCTAAGGGCCTGAAAAATTCTGATATTATTTGTCATATCATTATGTTTATTAGTAGACTAGTCCTCAATGTCATTGCATGCCATTGCATATAGGTCTATTGGCGTAAAAAATAAAATATGCACTCTATTACTCTTTGGCTATTATTCTCTCTATCCATCACCCCCATTTATAATCCCCACAAAGTCTATTAAATGGAATTGAGGATAGCTCATTAGAATTTGCTTCCAAGCTGTATATTTTTTCTCTGAACATACTGGACATAAATTAAGCGATGGTTTTTTGTTCACTCAGTAGGGAAGGAAAGATTTCACCCACATGTAACGTGCTCCCATTCACTCATCTCTTCCTATCTTTTTTTTTTTCTTTAACAGAAATCATTATGGAAAGGCAGGAATTGCAGATGAGCGATATTCTCAGCGCCTTGGTAGTTGGTTTTCACTTTAGGGGTGTACGGCAGAGGAGGCTGGGCTCATTATAATGGCTGGAATTAAATAAATGAAACAGTACCAAACACATAATTGAAACCATGTGTTTGACTCAGTTCCATTAATTCCATTCCAGCCACTACAATGAGCCCGTCCTCCTATAGCTACTGTAGCATCCTAAGGCCGAGACTGTCATCAGAGTGCCAGTGAAGTCCCTGAAGAGTGATGACAGATGGAAGGGAGAATGATTACAAATGTAGCCTAGGTCTCTTGTGTGTGTCCTTCTGATGAGGGCATCACCTCATCTAGAGGAAGTGTCTATACATATCCATCCAGTGAGACCAATATGTAATGTGCATCTCCTATACCGCATATCTCCCTTATTATCATACATGAGAAGAGAAGCCAAAGGACATTCATATTCACCATGTCCTAATAAGGAACCCCAGTTCTCAAAGGTGCCTAAAGTTCTGTACCCCACAATGAGTTTATGATGATAATGTGTGAGGCTTAGCTCTTTATTAATAACTTTGCATACTTATCCTTCATATCTCACCTTAGTGTTTGTAAGCGTGACCATAATGTTTTTTAAGGGATAGCATTGTATTTGATTGTATTTCCTTACTTAGTTCTGGGCATTGCTCATCCCTCAGTGGGTTGCATAGAATGTCTATTTCAGAGGTGTGTAACTATGTGTATGTGTTGCGCGTGCAGGCGCTGTGTGTGTGTGTGAGCACAGCTCCTCTCATTCACAGGTAAGATAAAAGTGTTGGTCCCAACTCTGGCGCTCCTGGCTCACACACTGTTCAGAATCAATCTCCTCTTTAATACACGAGCCAGAGGAAGCAGTTAGACCATAAATAGACAGCTTCTCCTTTAATCTCCAGTAGAAAGATCTCACTTTACACTGCAGAAGAGAGGAGGAGCAGAGGAACAAAGACAAGAGCTGAGACAGGCGGCAGGTAGCCTAGAGGTTAAGAGCTTTGCGCCAGTAACCGAAAGGTTGCTGGTTTAAATCCCAGAGCCAATTAGGTCAAAATATTTCTCCATATGTCCTTGAGCAAGGCACTTAACCCTAATTGCTCCTGTAAGTTGCACTGGATAAGAGTGCCTGCTATATGACTAAAATGTAATTGCATGCCTTTGTTGACTGTGTGGGATGTTATTAAATAATACAACCTCCTAGTCTAACCAGCCTCACGCATGTATGAGCCAAGTTGAAATACTGCAGAAAACAGTGGCATGAACAACACCCATATACTGTTTTTATTACACTCATAATTGGTCCTAGCGTAACTGTCTGTCAACTAAATACTACTGTAATAATACTATTACTACACATGCACAGTGTAGCACCGAGGATGATAACAACACCACTGTATTGTGTTGTAGTGAGCCATACTCTGCATGCTGACAGCTGATGTAGAGCACTGCTTCTGTGGTAGCAGCCTCTTACATGTATTCAATAAATATGGCATGCGGTGTGAGTCTTTTCCAACCCCTTTAGGGATCTAAATACCCAAGCAGCCCATCTATTTAAATTACAATATAAACTACACAAAGAATGATGGGAAAGAAAACTTGTGATACAAGGATATAGGGAAAATATTATTTTAGGTTATGTACGTACAAAAGCCCAATTGTGTGGCCCTGATATTATGTGCTAATGTTATTACAATGTGAAAACATTGTTTTAGCAGCACATGATATTTAATATGCAAGGTGTAAGAATTTATCATTCAAATAGTGCTAAATTCCTGCAATAAATCAGTAGCGATAAAGAGAATGAGATTTGGTGAGAGCAGTTTAGCACTTCAGACCCTATTTTTGGCACAAGTAATTTCATTATAAGTGTGACTTGAATGTCTTTCAAACTTTATGCAGAAGTGGGATCAGTTATAGACTGTTCAATCCGATGCACCAAGTGTGAAACCAACATGACCCTGAACAGCCTCTACCCTCAAGCCAAAAGTCTGCTAAATGGTTACAGTATATAGTGTATATAGCCAAGTTATCGTTATTTTTTATGTTATTTTTCTCTATGTATTGTTGGGAAGGGCCCGTAAGTTAACATTTCACTGTTAGTCTACACCTGTTGTTTACTAAGCATGTAACAAATACAATTTGATTTTATTAGAATTTTAGCCAGTTTGCTACAGCAGGAAAATAATCCTGCAGCAACAGGAAATTTGAATATTTACGTGGATTATATTCAAAATGAATGGCTAGCTAGTTAGCGGTGGTGTGCGCTAATAGCGTTTCAATCGGTGACATCACTTGCTCTGAGACCTTGAAGTAGTGGTTCCCCTTGCTCTGCAAGGGCCGTGGCTTTTGTGGAGCTATGGGTAACGATGCTTCGTGGGTGTCAGTTGTTGATGTGTCCAGAGCGTCCCTGGTTCGAGCCCGGGTATGGGCGAGGGGACGGACTAAAGTTATACTGTTACATTGATGCTGTTGACCCGGATCACTGGTTGCTGCGGAAAAGGAGGAGGTCAAAAGGGGGGTGAGTGTAACCGATGTAAAATGGCTAGCTAGTTAGCGGTGGTGCGCGCTAACTAGCACATCAGAGGCGGCTGCATATAGACTGCCTATAGACATAGATTAGGAATCACTGGCCACTTTAATAATGTTCTGTATCTAGCATTACTCATCTCATATGTATAAACTGCACTCCACACTATTCTACGGTATCTTAGTCACTTTTAAATTGTGTTTACAAATTGTATTCTAGACTACACCACTGACTGTAAAAAAGCCATCTCCAGCACATCAGAGGCTGCTGCCTATAGACATAGATTATGTCTAATCTCTGGCCACTTTAAGGAAATGAAACACTAAGCACTTTAATAATGTCTCCGTATCTTGCATTACTCATCTCATATGTGTAAACTGTACTCTATACTATTCTACGATACCTTAGTCACTTTAATTGTTTGTAAATATTGCGTCACCCATCTCATATGTATATACTGTACTCCATACTATGCCACTGTATCTTAGTCCAATGCCGCTCCGACATACACTACCGTTCAAAAGTTTGGGGTCACTTAGAAATGTCCTTATTTTTTAAAGAAAATCATTTTTTTGTCCATTAAAATAACATCAAATGGATCAGAAATACTGTGTAGACATTGTTAATGTTTTTAATGACTATTGTAGCTGGAAACAATGATTTTTCATGGAATATCTACATAGGCATACAGAGGCCCATTGTCAGCAACCATCAGTCCTGTGTTCCAATGGCACGTTGTATTAGCTAATCCAAGTTTATCATTTTAAAAGGCTATTTGATCATTAGAAAACCCTTTCGCAATTATGTTAGCACATCTGAAAACTGTTGTTCTGATTAAAGAAGCAATAACATTGGCCTTTAGGCTTGTTGAGTATCTGGAGCATCAGCATTTGTGGGTTCGATTACAGGCTCAAAATGGCCAGAAACAAAGTACTTTCTTCTGAAAATCGACAGTCTATTCTTGTCTGAGAAATTAAGGCTATTCCATGTGAGAAATTGCCAAGAAACTGAAGATCTCGTACAACGCTGTGTACTACTCAGAGCAAGTGACGTTTGAAACGCTATTAACGCGCTAACTAGCTAGCCATTTCACTTCGGTTACACCAGCCTCATCTCAGGAGTTGATAAACAGCCCAATGATTGACGCACAACGAAGAGCTGCTGGGAAAATGCACAAAAGTGCTGTTTGAATTCATGTTTATGCGCCTGCTTCTGCCTACCGCTCAGTCAGATATTTAGATACTTGTATGCTCAGTCAGATTATATGCAACGCAGGACACGCTAGATAATATCTAGTAATATCATCAACCATGTGTAGTTAACTAGTGATTATGATTGATTGTTTTTTGATTGATTGTTTTTTATAAGATAAGTTTAATGCTAGCTAGCAATTTACCTTGGCTACCTGCATTCGAGTAACAGGCAGTCTCTTTGTGGAGTGCAACGAGAGAGAGGCAGGTCGTTATTGCGTTGGACTAGTTAACTGTAAAGTTGCAAGATTGAATCCCCCGAGTTGACAAGGTGAAAATCTGTCATTCTGCCCCTGAACGAGGCAGTTAACCCACCGTTCCTAGGCCGTCATTGAAAATAAGAATCAGTTCTTAACTGACTTGCCTAGTTAAAAAAATATTAAATAAAGCTGTAAAAAAAAAAAAAAAAAATATCGGCAAAATCGGTGTCACGCTGGTGCCCAAAAATACTGATTTCCGATTGTTATGAAAACTTGAAATTGTCCCTAATCAATCGGCCATTCCGATGAATCGGTCAACCTCTAATCTCAACCCTATTGAGCTGTTGAGCTGTTGTGGGAGCAGTTTGACAGTATTGTACGTAAAAAGTGGGAGGTGCTTCAGGAAGCATGGGCTGAAATCTCTTCAGATTACCTCAACAAATTGACAACTAGAATGCCAAAGGTCTGTAAAAATGGAATTGCTGCAAATGGAGGATTCTTTGACGAAAGCAAAGTTTGAAGGACACCATTATTATTTCAATTAAAAATGATTATTTATAACCTTGTCAACATCTTGACTATATTTCCTTTTAATTTTGCAACTCATTTCATGTATGTTTTTTGAAAAACAAGGACATTTCTAAGTGACCCCAAACTGTTGAACAGTATTGTATACTGTATGTACAGTTGAAGTCGGAGGTTTACATACACTTAGGTTGTAGTCATTAAAACTCGTTTTTCAACCACTCCACAAAATCCTTGTTAACAAACTATAGTTTTGGCAAGTCGGTTGGGACATCTACTTCGTGCATGACACAAGTAATTTTTCCAACAATTGTTTACAGACAGATTATTTCACTTATAATTCACCGTATCACAATTCAGAGGGCGAGAGAGAAGCACGGGTGTGCTGCCCACAAATGTTCTATAGGATTGAGTTCAGGGCTTTGTGATGGCCACTCCAATACCTTGACTTTGTTGTCCTTAAGCCATTTTGCCATAACTTTGGAAGTATGCTTGGGGTCATTGTTCATTTGGAAGACCCATTTGCGACCAAGCTTTAACTTCAGGACTGATGTTGCTTCAATATATCCACATCATTTTTCTTCCTTCCTTCTTAATCTTTACCCTCCCTGGATCACCTCTCTCCTCTCTGTATACAGCCCTGCATACAGAGACCCTGCATCCAACACTGGTGTGCCTCTCTGTGCGCTTTCCAAATAAACAATGTGTCAAAAGAGCCTGGGGACATTCTTTGTGTTTTCATGACCATGGCAGGAAACTTAATTTAATCCTGTGAGCATGGCCACTGCCAGTGAGCCCTAGACAGCCGCATAATGAAATCACACACAGGGAAAGACCGACAGCCATCCCTGGGCCCTGCTGGGTCCAGAGCTATTTTAAGGCTCTGTGGGCTGTCTCTGCTGTCTCTGCTGCACGCTTTTCCTCAGCCTCCCTTCATCCTCGCCTGTTGTGTCTCCTAATTGCTAGTCGTGTTCCTCACTGTTGTTCACTCAGATAGACCCCGGTTGTTTAGTGAAGCCCAAGCGTTTTTTTGGCCAAGTTCCTTCTCTGGAGAATCGTCTTCATCAGAATGTGCACAATGATTGGCTAAACAACTGTTCCTTGGCGCTCTGAGTGGAAGGATGCATCCGCTCCCATTACCTCAAAGCTCAATGAAGGAAATGTAGGGTGGCTTTAATGTAATTCAATTTGTCTTCCCTCCTGTGTTCTTGATCAATTCCAGTTATATTTCAAGTGGAGCCGTGCCAAGCCTATCTGCACCAAGCCTATCTGCGCCAAGCCTATCTGCACCAAGCCTATCTGCACCAAGCCTATCTGCACCAAGCCTATCTGCACCAAGCCTATCTGCACTGTCAGCAGTTGCATATAGACTGATGTGTCCAGAAATGTTCCTTTGTATTTTTAATCTCTTGACTCATTGCACGTGGTGCACAATATGCAAAACATTGCCTAATGTAACCGAACGTAGTCCACCGAAGCACATCAACCTTGCAATCAGCTGGAAGTGTTTGCCGTTCGCTCTGTGGTTCGGTTAGGACATATTGTGCAACTGTTTGTCACATGCAAATTGCATCAGTATTGAAAATAAAAACTGGAAGTACAAACCAATATACAGACCAGCGTCCTGGAAGTTGGGTTAATAAAACTAATCTGTGGAAATGTTGTGAAAATGTTCGAGCAGCAGAAGGACAAATCACAAAGACAACCGGTAGAGCAAGTTTAAATGTAATCGTATTCAACAATTCTTGTAAGGAACATTTACACAAGTACAGTGCCTTCGGAAAGTATTCAGGCCCCTTGACTTTTTCCACATTTTGTTACGTTACAGCCTTATTCTAAAATTGATTAAAAAAAAAAATCAGCATCTACACACAATATCCCATAATGACAAAGTGAAAACAGGTTTAAGTTTTTACCTTATTTACATAAGTATTCAGACCCTTTGGTATGAGACTTGAAATTGAGCTCAGGTGCATCCTGTTTCCATTGATCATCCTTGAGATGTTGCTACAACTTGATTGGAGTCCACCTGTGGTTAATTCAATTGATTGGACATGATTTGGAAAGGCACACACCTGTCTCTATAAGGTCCCACAGTTGACAGTGCATGTCAGAGCAAAAACCAAGCCATGAGGTTGAAGGAATTGTCCGTAGAGCTCTGAGACAGCACTGTGTCGAGGCACAGATCTGGGGAAGGGTACCAAAACATTTCTGCAGCATTGAAGGTCCCCAAGAACACAGTGGCTTACATCATTCCTAAATGGAAGAAGTTTGGAACCACCAAGACTCTTCCCAGAGCTGGACACACGGCCAAACTGAGCAATCGGGGGAGAAGGGCCTTGGTCAGGGAGGTGACCAAGAACCCAAGGGTCACTCTGACAGAGCTCTAGAGTTCCTCTGTGGAGATGGGAGAACATCCCAGAAGAACAAACATCTCTGCAGCACTCTACCAATTAGGTCTTTATGGTAGCCAGATGAAGCCACTCCTCAATAAGGGGCACATGACAGCCTGCTTGGAGTTTTCCAAAAGGCACCTATAGACTCTCAGACCATGAGAAACAATATTCTTTGGTGGGATGAAACCACGATGGAACTCTTTGGCAAAAATGTCTAAAAACCTGTTTTTGCTTTGTCATTATGGGGTATTGTGTGTAGATTGATGAGGGGAAAAAAACGTTTTAATCCATCCAAAATGTGGAAAAAGTCAAGGGGTCTGAATACTTTCCGAATGCACCGTACCAATTAATTGTGTACTACAGCCCGATTAATCAGACTCAATGAAATACATTGTCTTTCCGTTGAATCTATAAGAACTCTAAAGCTTCGTTGGGTATTTAACGCATCATCTCAACACTTACATCACAAGAAAGAAAAGAAAGATAACTTTATTTTGATGGGTGTTCATTTTTTGGGGAATAAAAAAAGTAATAATTAATACAGTTGAAATGTTTACAAATTAGTTGCTCCGAAATTAAAGCAATTTCCAAAAATGAACACTCGGATGATAATGATTTTAGGTTTGATCTCGCAAACAATGTAAAAGAGCCAAGTGTGTTGATTTTTTAATCCGAGGGTGTCCTGCTATTGACACACTTGTTGAATTATGCAAGAGAACGTGACAACATCAGTATTTAAGGATGCAGTCTAGACAGAGCAGGTGAGTGCAGGTAGGGTAGACAGAGTAAGTGAGTGCAGGTAGGGTAGACAGAGTAAGTGAGTGCAGGTAGGGTAGACAGAGTAAGTGAGTGCAGGTAGGGTAGACAGAGTAAGTGAGTGCAGGTAGGATAGACAGAGTAAGTGAGTGCAGGTAGGGTGGACAGAGTAAGTGATTGCAGGTATGGTAGACAGAGTAAGTGAGTGCAGGTAGGGTAGACAGAGTAAGTGAGTGCAGGTAGGGTAGACAGAGTAAGTGAGTGCAGGTAGGGTAGACAGAGTAAGTGAGTGCAGGTAGGGTAGACAGAGTAAGTGAGTGCAGGTAGGGTAGACAGAGTAAGTGAGTGCAGGTAGGGTAGACAGAGTAAGTGAGTGCAGGTAGGGTAGACAGAGTAAGTGAGTGCAGGTAGGGTAGACAGAGTAAGTGAGTGCAGGTAGGGTAGACAGAGTAAGTGAGTGCAGGTAGGGTAGACAGAGTAAGTGAGTGCAGGTAGGGTAGACAGAGTAAGTGAGTGCAGGTAGGGTAGACAGAGCAAGTGTTTGGTGTTTGCAGCCCTGTCCCACTCCTTTATTTTAATGTATTAATATATTAAAATACACCTGGTGTATTTATGCAAATTAGGCACGTATCATTTTCTTTATTTTAACACAAAATATATTTGTTTTATTGATGTGCATCTATCATTCAACAAAATGTGTCAAAGAAAGCCAGTAGGAGAATACTGTTTAATATTGTGAAAGGCAAAGCAGAAAACATGTAGGGTAAATAGAGATGTTTTTTTTTTTAACATTCAGCATCACTACGTCAAGGGAAATGTAGTATTCTTTCCAACAAAGATATCTACATATATTTCAGGTTGTTGTGTATCCCTAGAAATAATCAGAATGGATGTAAACATAGCAGTTTTGAAAACATAGCTTGTCCCAAAAAAGTGGTCTCATTGCACAATGGGGTAAATTGAGCATAGGGACAGGGTAATTGGGTGATGGTGTCCTGTGACAGTGGGTGATGGTGCTGGTAGGTCAAAAGTTGAATTCATGGGATGGGGGTTTGGTATTTTGTATATCTTAAATGTATGCCTACATTCAGCTGTAGATACTATATCTATGTTCAATATCACTTACCCTTCCATTTCTTGACCAGTTGTCTGTGACAGGAATGTTGTTTCAATGTGCCAATTTGTAGGCAAGTTCTCTGTATATGAGGCTACTATGCCCATGAAACTAGTCTACGAAATTCTTGATGTATATAGTATTCATCATATAATCATGATCATATAAGATATTATGTGCCTCTGCTACTCTATCATAGCCTCTCTTTCACACTGGTAGATATTTGTTTTATTTTTTGTCAATGTGCCACTTCAGTGTCATTCAGTCTATTTTTTCATCCCTTCCTGCTGCTTGAATGGATTTCTAACTTTCTCTGACTTCCTTGGCTCCTCTCTCAAGTGCCTTAACGGGGGCTAGTCACCTGCTTGTTTTAAGTTTGTACAGTGTATTCGGAAAGTATTCAGGCCCCTTGACCTTTTCCACATGTATTCTAAAATTGATTACATTGTTTCTTTTCCCCAAACGTGATGTTTGGTATTCAGGCCAAAAAGTTCAATCGAGTTTCATCAGACCAGAGAATCTTGTTTCTCATGGTCTGAGAGTCTTTAGGTGCCTTTTGGCAAGCTCCAAATGGGCTGTCATGTGCCCTTTACGGAGGAGTGGCTCCTGTCTGGTCACACTACTATAACGGCCTGATTGGTGGAGTGCTGCAGAGATGGTTGTCCTTCTGGAAGGTTCTCCCAACTCCACAGAGGAACTCTAGAGCTCTGTCAGAGTGACCATTGGGTTCTTGGTCACCTCCCTGATTAAGACCCTTCTCCCCCGATTGCTCAGTTTGGCCAGCTCTAGGAAGTGTCATGGTGGTTCCATTTAAGAATGATGGAGGCCACCGTGTTCTTGGGGTCCTTCAATGCTGCAGACATTTATTGGTACCCTTCCCTAGATCTCTGCCTCGACACAATCCTGTCTCAGAGCTCTACGGACAATTCCTTCAATCTCATGGCTTGGTTTTTGCTCTGACTTCTACTGTCAACTGTGGGACCTTATATAGACCGGTGTGTGCTTTTCCAAATCATGTCTAATCAATTTAATTTACCACAGGTGGACTCCAATCAAGTTGTAAAAACATCTCAAATGTGATCAATGGAAACAATGGAAAAATGGAAAAATGGAATGGATTGAGGATGGAATGGAAAAAGTCAAGGAATCTGAACACTTTCCGAAGTCACTGTATACATAGGACATGATTGTGTCTGCTATGTAACAATAAAAATGCACTATATTGAGTTCATATGCATGACACAACTTACCCCAAGGCAAACATTTTAATTATATTAGTCCACACAGCGACAAGGATGCACTTTAATGCTAGGTTTCAGACCTAGCAGAGACCCCAACTGAAGTATAAAACCATCTTAAAATGATCTACTTTGGTTTAGATACAAGCATCATGAAACCTATAACACAATACATTTATTTGACTTTTGGAAAATCTGTTTTTTGGACCTAACTTGCTTATCACTTTTCCCATGTGTTTTCTTCCGTCACAGACTCCAATGAAATGATGGCATCTTCCTAAATATTTGGTCACGTGATGAATTTTGTGTATGGTTTCCCGTAAACACTCTCCCCTACAGTTCTCCCTCTAAATGAAATGCATCATGCATACTCCAACAGCACTGATAACATCTGCATAAATCATCCCTAGCACCAACATTCTTTTCTGATTGTAAACAGACAGTGTTCCCTTTAGACGTAAACAAACACCCACCACTGTTGTCTCCGGGCAGCTTTAAAGTATCACACTGCGAAAATCCAGCTGATATACGATGCCCAGAGCTTACCCATGATGTTGCACAACGATTTAAGTCAATAAGTCATTGCTTTAGTATGTATATATTTGGGCTTTAAGTGGGACATCCGAAGTGGGAACTTATCCATGTCAATGCTGTGTGTTCCCCTTTTGACATGCCATGCAATTACTTTTCACACTACGTTTCTTTTCAGGGCTGGGTTTTATTTGCATGTTACCACCCACCAGCATGGGATTGTTTATTCATCAGAAACACCTGCAAAGTTCTTTCAATGTCCAATGTCCAAAGTTTCAATGTCCACTTGTGCATCTAAGCCCTGGGGCAGATTAAAGTAGGAGATGCAAACATGTTTTTGCACCTTCACTTTTTTACCAGATAATTATCATAATCCATTGGATAATAATTTGTTCATATTTTTTAGCTAGTCTGTATTAAAAGTATATTTTATGAATTGTATAATTCCATTTGGCATCCCTGCTCCCCGTCACCCCAAGATGAATGGTTTTGACCACAAACGTTTTGGATCGCCACACGCGCCACTGCTTTGATTGGTGAAGCTAGAAAGCATTATTTCAAAAGTGTCTATCCTATAATGAAAAGTCTCCTGTGAAAGAAGATTCAAAGAACTTGTTCATCTATATTGCTCTGCTGTTGTTACATTTGTTTTGGGGTTTTGTCCAATGCGCCCAGGGTGTTGTTACATATCATTTGAGCAGTGTGTATCATGAGCAAAGTCATTGTAGCCTATCATTTCACTTTCCATGTGGGAACCATGAGCACGGCTGACTTGGCTTTGCTGTACCGCAGCCGAATAGCCTACCAGCATCCTACCAAAAATTGCACCTTGTCCCTTACAATGTAGAATAATGCATGTCTAAACCAAATCGTTCAATAGTTATCCATATTACCAGAGCTTGATCTTATTATTTCAAACTATTACTATGGTTGATTCGCGGCCACAATTTATGGAAGATGCCAAAACTTTGGAGATAACAATAGATGGCGAAGTCAAAGATAGGCTACTGTGGCGAAGTTTCCCCTAAATGCTTATGACAAATCCAGCTCCAGAAGCAGCCATAGCCAGCTCACTAATCTTTTGAATACTATGTAAAACAGCAACAACAGATAACAGCTACTGTAGCTAGATAAGGTTAGCATGCTAGATTGACAGATGTCAGTGTCCTATTTGTTGTTGTGTCTCTCCACTACACATGGAAGTCACAACAACGTTCACACCCCCAATTTGTGAATATGTACGAGTCTGTGTCCTTCTTCGGAGGTGCAACTAAACAAGCATGTCCGTTCTAGGACAGGAATTACTTCGAAATGGGGATGGAAACTTCCTCTGGAGGGCACCTTTAAGGTTACCAAGCAGGAGAGAGGGAGCAAGAGAGAGAGGGAAAGGTTAGACTAGAGCAAGTCTGCTCCTCCACTGTTTCCTAGGGAATGGCTCCAATGTTTGCTTTTAATTTCCTCCATAAAAGGCCATGGTGTGAAATGTACACATTGAAGTGGACAGTACAGGCAAAGTAACTATGGAGGTGTGCTATCAAGTTATGACCAGAGAGAGAAGGACAAAGATGGACAGAAGAAACCACAGACTATCTACCTATCTCATCCTCCTACCTCTAGTTCTGGTACAGCTGAACACAAAGCCCATGCAGTGCTGAAAGGCAGAAGCAACGACTGCCATCTCCCAGTCAACATAGTGAGATCAAAGGGAAAGATAGGTCAATGCTTAATTACTGCACAACCATAATACCTTGGATTGATCTACTATCCAAATTACTTTATTGAAAACTGTTTCTGAAGATTACTTTAAGCTGTTTTTTTATGAGAAGTGAATATACTGAGGTAAGACCCAGACCAGGAGTTAAAAGGCCTTGGCGAGCAGAGGTTGCATTACTGATGGTCTATCAATAGCCATTAGCCATTTCTCATTCCCTGTTGCCCTGACAATTGTCTTCGCTAAGAAAGGGGAGAGAGAATATATACATCCTAGCAACAAGGTTAGTCTACTTAGCCCAGATGAGACCTGAGACGGTGAAAGGAGCAACACAGAGACCGTGGTAATCGATGGCTCCAATGGGTACTGTAAAAGGAACGGCACATTTGGGAGTCAATCATGTCTTCCTTGCCCCATTACTCAGCCCTTGTCATCAATAGCTCTGTTTGCTTATCTGTGGAAGAAAGACTATAGGGTTGCATGTCTTCAGAACCAGGGCTGAGACCTAGCATAGGAGCCAGAGGTATTGCTAAAGGGAGAAGCCTAATCTAAGGTACTCATCCCTGGAATCATGTCTAATGCATGCAAATTGTCTATTTAACTATGTATGAATAATTGAGGCCGATGATTAACTGTGGAATGGGATTCACCCAGGGATGCTGCTTTCTTTCTATCTCTCTTTCTGTCTGCTAATGGCTAGAGATGGGATGACCCCAGCCCCTCCCCAGCAGGCTCACACTTACGCTGATCCTTGATGATGGTCTGCATAGCATAGGGGAGGTGTATTGAAACCAATAGCTACACCAACAATGTCAAACTGACTTTGACAGCAATTGATCAACTGGATCAAATATACATTTCCAATATATAACTCTTATTTTATTTTTATTTCTTATCATTTTTGTAATGTTTTATTTTATTTAAATTTGTTTTATTTAATGTCCTTGTCTATAACTGTTCTTTACTTTGTAATGTATTTGTACATTTTATGTGCAACCCAGGAAAGTAGCTGCTGCATGTGCATATTGATTGCCAATATTGTTCAGCTGGTCACTAATATTTTGTAAATGGATAAGAGGAGTTGGTTTGGTTCTCCCTGAAGGTAAGCTAGATCCGTAATGTAAATGCATGTTCAACGTACAGAGAGGGAGACAATTTCTACAGTAAGCGACTGTACATAAAAACTAATATTGATTACTACTGAAAGATATCAAATCGAACAATTGTATTTCCACTTCAGGCGAATACTGTCCTTATGGAATTTTTTCAGAATGTTTGTCAAATAAGGGCTGCAGGATGTTGCTTGTCAAAAGTGGTTTAAAAATGAAATAGTAGGAGACTGACAAGTTGTGACAACAAATAAGGGTGCTATGGCAATAATCCTTCCTGTCACCAGTCATGAATATATTTGTCACTACACTGTCATTGATTGGTGTGTTTGAGTTAAGCAGAAGGAACTGCTCAATAGCTTACTGATAGTCTCAAGGATTCACTAGCAGTAAATACACACTGGGATGTGTAGTTTCGTAGACTTCGGAGAGCCATGGCATATTGATGATGAGGCAGTGTAGAGAACATCTTTACACACTAATGCCACACAGTACCTAGGCTTTGTGCTTTCTGTCATTATTAAACCCATGCCGAGTACAAGGCTTATTTCACGTTATGATTTGCAATGATGATCATTCAGATCAGGGATTTAAAGATTGGACGAGAGGTATCATTAAACAGAGGTTAGGCTGCTGAACCAAAACAAAAACAAGTGGTTAGTCAAGAGCAGCTTCATTTTAGCAGACCGGAAGAATTAAGTGTTGGTGTGCTTTGGGTTTTGACAAACTTGAACTTTGGGCATGTGCTACTCAAGTTGTGAGCAGAGAGGATCATCAAAAAGGACAGCTGTGTCTCTTGATAAAATACTGCCCATTGCTAAGCTCTGCTAGCATGTTGTGATAAACCTGGAAAGCCTCTTTCAGAAACATAAACAGTTTCCAAACCAGTGTGCACCTTTTAAAATACCTGACACAGCACTCAAAGTTCAGGAAGAGAACATAAAGTCAATTCAACAAAAAAACGTGAAAACTGTCAATGCGATTGTTACCCTACATACTGTACTGGTATGTATGCATCTCTACCCTGACAGCTTTACTGCACCCTGCTGACAGTGCATATATGTGTCCAAGGCCCGTATCTACAAAGCATCTCAAAGTAGGAGTTTGTCCATATAATCTTGTTCATTTGAATCTAAAAGGCTAAACTGATCCTGGATCAGCACTCCTACTCTGAGAGGCTTTGTGGATACAGGTACAGGTCTAAATCCATGGGAAATATCTCATCAGATGGTCACAGAGAAACCATGTCACCACCACTTTTACAAAAGGCCCCTCCAATATCGCAGCTCTCTGAAAAAAACAATATCTGTTCTTTCTTTCATACCAGTGAGCACACCTTTGATTTTTCCCCTCCTCTTTTGAAGCACACAGAGGTTGGCTCCAACACTCCAGGGTGATGGTGTGTGCAGGTGACTTTCCTCGCCGAGACAGAGGTGAACTCTCTCATAGCCTACTGTAAGGCATCCTTCATCTTCTAGGTCTCTCTGGAGATTAGAAATAATTGAATCCTGGTCCCAAAAAAGAAGAAGCCAAAGTGCTGGATGCCTTCATGCAGTACTGTGGAGTACAAGACACAAGTTATATCTGCTGATCATCTCAAAATAATACAAAAACAGCTCAGAGATGGCTTTAGGAAGAGCTTTTCAACTCACCTTAACAAAAAAGTCAGTTGGAATTTAAACTCTGGAATAGTACTAGAAAATTCCAATCCAAGAATCGGTATGTGCCAGTATTGGTCATGGTATGTCTCTAATTTGTTGTCCATGGGCTAATACCAGAGTTAGCAAACTGATCCACACATATGAGGTCTAACATCCTATCTAATGCTGTAGGTCTCCGTTTGGGAGTTGTTTTACTAAACTACTTCTGTGATGTGAGAGTGAGCAACGATGAGTCAATGCAGATTTTTTATGAAGAGGCTTTCTATTAGGGGCTCTAGTGTTGCATTAGTCTTTTGCCTGCTGCCCTGTGACTGCTGGGTGTAGTTTATCAGGACGAGAGCTGTCAGGGGATGTGAACTGCTGCTCCCTTTCTGCCAAAGTCCCTGGCATCTGAGCACAGCAGTGACAGGAGTGCAGGTCGGGACATATGGAAAAAGGTCCGCAGAACCTGCAGAGAGTTCATCGGAGCAACTGTGGGTGAACTCAATGTAAGGATGGGTTGGGTGATGAAGTGAGATTTCATTGAAGTGCCCATGCACCCAATCTAACTGTGGTAATATTCGAATAGGTACAGGGAATAGGTACAGGGTAAAAAATACAATAGACTGGACATCATAACATCTGTTAGATAAAATATGTTCTTATTTGCCCAAAATGGATGCAATTGAAGTCATCAAAAATGACAGAATAATGTGAATCAGATGCAGTCTACACTGATATAAAAATGATATCCATCCTTAGTTGGCTGGTGATATAATCGTTTCTACACCCGTGTTTGAAACAGCAGGTTGCCCTTAGCAACACACTACAAAACAATTCCCCAAACCAAGATATTAGGGCCTGTCTCAAGAAAGAAAAGACTTCTGTCCAGTTCACTTATGCTTCTCTGAGAATTGCCAGCGATAATATAAACACATGCTGCAACAAAAGAAAGAAGCTTTCATCCTTAAAGAAATGGACCAGAAAATATTTGACGGCAAATAATTATTTGAGTGCACATGATGACATGAATCGTCCCCAAGGCTTAACTTGTACCACATAAGTCGAACAGCGCTTTCTTGCCAGCTACCGTTCAGTCATTAATGTGATTACAGTCTGTTGACACAGGGAAAGGAGAAAAACAAAGCTAAGATGTAAGAGTTGTCATGCAATGCTATTGCTATGATTAGCAATGCACCATTAGAGTATAGATAACACTATAATGTATGTATACTGTATAATAATATTCTTCCTAGAATGGCTAAAAGGTGACCTTGATGTTCATTCCATGCTCTTCCAAGATGTATCCCACTAGAGGGCTTGTTTTTATTCTGGTGATAACCCTTGTGCAACTAAAAATGTGTGTTTGGCTACGGCTAATGTTAATGGTAGGATATGAAATTGAATTTAACTGAAAGTACAGTGAGTCAGAGACACATACTGGAGGGAGAGGGAAGGCAGGGCAGGGTTGGAGATGCCTCAGAGGTTTAAAAGTGGAAGTGTTCTGCTTAGCTAGGAATCAGAAGGTGGCCATACCTTGACCCTGCTCCAAATTCAGCCACAACCAGTTAAAGTGATACTCTAGAGCTTTTGTATAATTTCAGCAAGTAGTTTTGAAAGTAGTGCTCACAAGCCAAAATAGGTCCATGATTATTTTTTAAATTCGTATGATTTGGTACGAATTCCTAAGTGCTTAAGATCCCGAATTGCATCTTCAATCAGCCACTGGGGTCTGGAGCAAAGTGAAGAAACATATACCAGTCTGCCTCTCTCAGAGATCTCTCACAGAGAAAGGACAGCCACATGCAGCTCTCTCTCTCACACTCTGGTAAAGGGCTGCGCCATCTATTTCTAAATTGCATTAATCAGCTAATTAAGAGAGCCTTAATTATGTTAACAGGGTCACGTCAAGGATGTTTTGCTCCAGTTGCCTTTAATAACCCAGACACATAATACAGTAGCAAAGGACTGGTTTTGGAAGCCTTTCACTCATGCCCAGGCCAGTGAAAGATGCACTTGAGAGCATTGGCTTTCAATAACGAGAGGGAGGCCATGCTAAGTTATTCATCAGCATTGGCCCTGAGAGGCACAAACCAAGCACAATTGTTTTATTTGCCCTGACCAATGCCAAGAGGGACAATTTAATTCAAGTCAATTACATCAAATCAAGACCCCTCCGGAAGAGGCAAAGTATTTAATGTCACTGGGGTCTAATATGCATGAATAAATATTTATAGAAATGGTGAAGAGCTCTCAGGCTTCACATCCTATTACTGCCGTATTATTATGTTAATATTGGAGTGACGGAGTTGCACTCATGTATCTACATTCATGGGTCAATGAGGAGAGATGAATCTGGTGCCACCTTGCCTTGTGTTTACTCAATAGTTACTCAATAGAATAACCTGTGTTTCTATATCTGTACAAGCCCTGTTTCTCTCCGGCACAAGCAGTTCAAGATTAAAAATATACTTACTGTATGTAGACTGTTTAAACAAGCATGCAATAGAGAACCAGAGAACCCTTAGCAAAGGCTCCATTTATTTATTCATACGTTAGAAAAGCCCCTTGAAGAGAGGAGTGTTTATTACGTAAGAGTTGCCCCCAAAGGCTGAGAGACAGGACGGCACCTGAGAGAGACTGTGCAACGTGACTGCAGCCTCACACAAGAACCTGAGCAGGTGGAGAGCTAAGAAAGAAAGGAGGAGAAGCAATGGAGAATGAGTGAGCGAGAGACAGAGATGCTGCCAAGATGTTGATGCTGGAAAGGCACACCTTGGGGTATCCTAGCGATATGAATACACCGTTGATGAAGGGTAACTGAAAACCTCAAGTGAGCTCCAGGGAGGGTAACATTAGTCTGGAAAACAAAACACAGAACAGAGTCATGTAATAGGCCTCTCATATCATGCCCCTCTTTGTGAACCCACTGGAGGATGTTTAATTTATTTAATAGCCGCTGCTTTGCGTTTGGTGTGGAAAAACAGAAGGCTGGGACAAACACGTTAGGGCTAGGCCACTTTCCTCTCAGGCACAGGCATTATGGGATTTTTAAGAAGGAGAAGATCTGTACTATCACCCATCTGCTGAAATAGAATTGCAGTGAACAAAACGCCACCCAATAAGGATGTTATGTCTTTCATTTACTTTCTATTAAAGGTTGTCACTCACTCTCTGACACCAAGTGGAATCTTCAAACTACAGGCTGCACAGATACAATTACTGTACAATTTACAGATAGACAAATTAGACTAGAAAACCACATAATCTGCATATAAAGAGGTATTAAGGTCAGGGCCCAAACATTTTGCTCTGTGGTGTTTCTGGCCCCTTCTTCTCCACAAAGGTCACAGACACTGACAAGTCAAATCAATGTGCTAAATGGGTCTATAAGAATGCATAAATACACTGAGATGTCTGTGTGTTTTCTATTTACAAAGCATAAGCCACTGATTGCATTCCTTGCCACTTTCCACCCCCATGCTGTTAAAAGATGTAACAAATCAAGTGCCTCGACCTCTGAGATAGAAGTCATAGGCATGTCATTATTTTTTATGCATGCCGACTCTGTAAGTGACAGTAACGCCAGTCTGACTATAGAATTGCTATGACAGGTTCATATACCTCTGCCACTCGTGACTATTCTCCTTTACCATTATAAAATGCAAATGTGATATCATCCCTTCTGCAAGAATATCCACATTCCAATGCATTGCTGAGCCTCTCTCTCACAGGAGCAGCAGCATACCACTCCAAGCTTTTCCATGGCTGTTGGAGCCGTTTCCTCTCCTGAAAAGGGAATTCATTGAGTTAGAGATATAAGGAGGCGAGGGGAGAGGTGCTAACACATATTGGACTACGGTTTAGCTGTCAAAATGATTATATGAAGAAAAGGGAAGAGGGGGGAACAAGGTTCTCGGACTAGCTATTGTTGGTGAAAATGGCTCTTTCAGATTAAACATTTTATGACACCCTGGTTCCGCCTTTGTGAGGGACAATGACTGACCGAACACTGTGGCTCTGCCAGTTAACTGGGGTTTGGTTG
This sequence comes from Oncorhynchus nerka, assembly GCF_034236695.1. NCBI lineage: Eukaryota > Metazoa > Chordata > Actinopteri > Salmoniformes > Salmonidae > Oncorhynchus > Oncorhynchus nerka. The sequence goes on along the minus strand of NC_088406.1, from coordinate 31,594,589 downwards.
CTCCTTGGTTGCTTAACTCTATTCAGGGGTAGATAGAGACAGTGAATGGTCTTTCTATTAATGCCAGTAGTGTGTATTGAATACATACATTATTGAATCCCTTGAGTTCCATCCAGCATGGTCGTATTGCGTAACATACATTTACTCTCATATAACATAGAACATGCTTTATTTTTATATCATAGGCAGCTTTTGAAGAAAAGGTTTACATATCACACGTAATAAAAAGCCATTTTTGTCTTCCGTTTTGTTGAAAGTCACTTGTATCCATTTTCACAGGAAGGGATAGCATACATTATTAATGTTGGCATCATTCATCAATGAACACAGGAAGGTATCCCTATCCTATAACACCTCAACTGGAGGAAAATGCCACTAGAACACCTGCTGTCACTCACTTCCCAGGCCTTATCATTGACCATTGTGATGATTGGTCAATACAGACCCATGTAACTGCCGGGTTAACATCTACTTACAAGGAGGTCTTGAAACCATGCCACTATATCGCCGAAAATTGTCCCATGCTTTATCTTTTCCGAACCCTGTCACCTATGAAAATGTGAAACCTAGCTGAGCATTGTGAGGATGGTGAGTTGGCCATGTAACTGTTGACAGGAGGATTAACATAGGCTTACACAGATATCAACGATGAACCCATGACTCAGTGGGGTCCAGGCTATTGTGTTTCTTAATCCATATCACTAATATACCACAGTTGATTTGATACTCAAATGAGGACAACAGCGCTGTGCGCAGCTAGATTGATTTTAAACAACACTATACATCCTACACAATCTGACTATAACTATTATACAGCAAACTAAGAATCTTACACAGTCAAATCATAAATCACAGTGTGCACCTTATAAGATTAATCTGTTGTTTTCAGTCAGAAAGAGAGAACAACTCCTCCTAAAACCTGGGAAGAATATGTGAGTGAGAACAAAAATGTATGAGAGAGTCAGTCATCTGATGTCTTGGTCTGTGTGATCCCAAAAACTGTGTGAACACAAAACCCCGCAAACAATGTGTTGAGAGTTCATTCCATGGGATTAGGTATCCTCAATATGCAGTGACAATACAAAATGTTTTAAAAAGTTTACACCAAGTGAATATACCTACAGTATGTACAATAAAGTGTGATATATTTAATGAAAAGCATGTTGTGTAGCATAATTGGCAATGTTACACTAATGTAACAGTAAAAATCCAGCATATCTTGTTTGGATCCCATACGACGATCACACTGTAGTCATTCTTCTGACTGTCTTGGAGCCATCTCCACAGTGGTCAGTTGGGGCAGTACTCTCTCTGGTGGTTGGCGAGAAGTTACTGGAAGAGACAACATCTGGGATCTGGAATATAGAAAATGTGAATATTTTGTGACAGTTGAACTTTTGACCTTGTGCAAAGCTACTTGAAGGACAAGACAAGGAGAGTGTGGTTGCCATATCGTTCTCCCATCACCATTACTGATCATGCAACAACTCTGAACATTCCTTTGATCAATATTCCAATCAGCTACTGGTGTTATTTCTTAACAATCTTTATAAAACCATCTAAGAAGCTCCATTGGTTCATCAACATTGATGAACTAATATCCAATATATTATTCACTAACTTTAATCTACATTTTGAACAGTCAGTTAGTTAGCCTGTTATCATATACAGTACAGTGGGTCTATTATGAGTAAATCATGGGCCCTGGTTAAAACTAGTGCACTCTATAGCGAATAGGATGCAATGCAGTCATTGAAAGTTAACTGTCCTCCGGCCAGGGGAGGACGATCTGGGCAGTCCCTGCAGTCCCCGTCAATGTGAGAGCCTGGGAGGTGTCAGGAACTCCGGCTGCATAATGGAGACTGACTCTGCATTATTCAGCTGCAGTAAGTGGCCCTCTCTCCCTCTCCTTACCTTGTGAGCGCTGATGGAGTTCATCTGGCTGTGGGTTTCCCCAGTGACGATGAGGTCACTGCGGCCAGCGTCTGTCGAGTGAGAAACAGGCATTTACCTGACCTGACATCCCCTCTGACCATTTCACTGTACCACACTGTGCTCAGGGGAGGTAGCACGGTACAGCGGCTCCAACATAGAACATGGCGTTATTATTACATCATAGTCAATTATAGCCTCTAATGCTGTTAGTAGCCTATAATACTTTTAACAAATTGTAAAAATCACAGATAAAATAGAATAGCCTATCCATTCTGATTTTCTATTCCTACCTACCTCACTGATCTCATTAGATGTTGAGGATAATGTGTCTTAATGAGGAACAGGGGTATTTGTCACCCTGACTCTCACCTGAGTGGCCCTCTGTGGTGTATCCCAGGTTGACCTCCCCCCCGGTCTCCTCGGCAACGGAGCTTCTCCCGCTCTTTGATTTGTCTATCCTGTGGAAACCAAGAGGAAAAGCCCAATGGAAAATATGACCTATTCCTACAGATCTCAGTCTCCTGCAGCAGGAAAATGGTGTAACCTTGAAAGAAGCAACAGTTTTGTGAGCTTTATGTTGGTACTATAAATTGTTTTCTCTTGTGACTGCAGTGTACAGGCTATAGTGTTTATTTCCCCATTGTAATCTGCTGATACCTATGAAAAAATAAAGCCATTATAATTATTCAATTTATTTAGACTTAACAACTCTTCTGTCAGCGTGTTCCCTGCGTCAATAGTAAAATAGTATCATTAGGGACATTAAAACTGCTGACAAATCTACTAGCTAAGTTTGACCCTCCCTAGAGTATGCCGCACCAGTTTGGCACAGCTCCTTGACTCAAGCCCTCTCTGATCAAATCAAATCAAACTTGAGCGAATACAGAAGCATGCTTGCAGAATCATCCTTGGCACAGCATATGCCCTCACTTCATGAGAGAAGAGAGAAACTGTGCCTGGACTTCAAGTCCCCCTTCAGAGACTGATTACCTGGCTGCCGAGGACAAGTGTCAGGCAGCTCCACCAACAGTATACATCTGCTTTCAATTCCACAGTCCAGGGCGTCACACATTCCATTCCTATGCAAATTAATTTGAGTCTCCTGAATGTACATATTGTCATGAATTTCACTTGTGAGTTCAACTTGGATGTGTTATTGTGTATGTCTTGTTTTCTGTTTCATTGACAGCCATGTGGATATTTTTGAGTAAACTAGAGTTCCAGTCTTAATGTCGATGTTATAATCTAATAACCATCTAATGTTCCAAATGATTCTCACTTCTTTATTTAATTAACTATAAAATCCCAGTCCCAGTCTTTGGGTAGACTTATTTACTGATTTATGTTGAGTCCCAGCAGTAACTTGTGTAAAGGACTAATGGAATTTTGTATCAATAGGATGAGACTGTATTAGTTCCCTCTCACAAATGTTTTCCATAAATCGTTTTATGGATGGTTAGTCACGTCCTCGAAAGTAGCCACATTTGATCCTGGATCTTCATTCGTCAGCTCTCGCCAATAAAAATAAATATCTGTACCGTTTCAAACACTGTATAATCCCACATCAACAAGCAGGTTGAGAGGTTAGAAATAATGGCACAAAGAGCATCAAACTCTCACCTTATTGCCTCCGGTAGGCTTGATTCTGAAAGACAACCAAATACAGAAAAATACATGTCATGATCTTATGTGATCTTACATTATGGCTATCATACAGGATTTTCACTGTCTCAATGCTCAATCTAGGCCTATACAGTAATCCTGACCTTGCTTGTGGTTGCATAGACCACAACATCATTTAGTTTGCTCAGTGTCTGAAGCTCCAAAATAAAATCTTAGAAAAAAAGGTTCCAAAAGGGTTATTCAGCTGTACCAGTAGGAGAACCCTTTTTGGTTCCAGGTAATAACCCATTTGGCTTTCAGGTAGAACCCTTTTGGGTTCCATGAAGAAAGGGTTCTACCTGCAACCAAAAAGGGTTCTTCAAATGGTTCTTCTATAGGGTGAATGAGTGTATAAGAGTGTATGACAGCTGTAAATGCAGCTTTCACTCGTTTTGGGCCAGCACACACTCACTGTAGCCTGAGGTCACTTTAGTAATGTTAGAGTGAAAGCCTGAGCTGATTGTTAATGAATATTATCACACAGCATCATTACCTTTCTTAGCCCAAGGTCCTGGCCAGAGAGAAAACAATTCTATAACAATGGTGGTACAGATGGTGCCGGCCCAGGAAAAGGATAAACTCTTTTACAGGAGGAGAAATTGCCTCGTCCTTTATTGTTTTAAACCCACACTGTTCAAAGTTATTAAGGTGAATATATTTCATCCACATTCTGTCTGAATAATTACAATGCATACATTACTCTTCAGTGTGTTGGATTAGTTCAGGGAGCAAGACTGACTTGGAGCCATGCCATTTTCTTAAATGGGAAAAATACTGATTATGTTGATTTGACGCTTTGCTGCCTGGGAATTACAATAAGGAAAGCAGCGGGAAAGGAACTGTACCAAATCAATGACAGTGAAAAGATACCAGACTATTGTGTGAATACTGTAAATGTACTTAAGAGGGCACACCTGCCTTATTAAGATAATCCTACAACTGCCAAATAACGGCCCTGATTTGCACTGGTCTGAAATCAGTTGCAGGGATTAGAGCAGTCTAATGTATGACTCAGGGGCAAGTTTTGTTATCTCACACAACAGCCAGACGGCCGCCTCGTCGCCCACAACAACGATCACCTCTGAGATGGCTCTCCAGAAACTCCTCACCAACCATCTCTACTCCTAAAGCCGCCAAAGACTCACAAAACCTTCTAGTCACTGGTTGCTGGTAACCCAGAAAGACATTAATCCCAGGGGTATGATGTTGAAGATTTTTGGGGGTCACTTCAGAGACATGTTTGTGGATTGTGGCCCCTATTAGAGTCATAATGAATCAGTCTTGGTATATGTAACACCAGATCATAAGTCTGTTTGATGATAGACATAACTCTCAGATTATTCAACCTAGCAAATGAAAAATAAACTAAATATGATTGGCTAACTCCTGCCTAATGTAATTCTCACCCATATTCATGAGTCTGTCTACCTGTGTACAGAATAACTGCATTTCCATAGAGTGACCACCAGGAGGTGCTGTGTCCAGTGTGTCTCTCCTGGACAACTATCTCTCCATGGTAGTGCTCCTGTGTTTTATGGACAGGTGGGGGTTAGGCCAAAGCCAGCACTTTAGACCTGGAGCATTCTGCTGACAGTTGAAGTTCTGTATGTGTTCAAAAATCCATGACCTTGCCGATGCAGGTGTGGGGCACACTGCAGAATCACTACGTGTGACAGCCTAACTCCTTCATTATACTTTAATCATTGTTCCTGTGGGGGTGGGGGGGGGGGTTGGACATTTTTCACTGAGCCGTATAAAAAGAAAAGAAAGGTGCTTACTTGCTCTTCTCCTCCGTATGTAACAGAGGACAATGCAGATGCTTAGCAGCAGGAGCAGGAGCATGGCAGACACGGAGGCTGTTACTGCCATTAGAACAGCGCAGTCGTCGCATACATTCTCCACACCCACCTCTGCAACTAAAAAAATAAGGTAATTTATGAGGTTTAGTCCCAAAGAAGCTGAAAAATTGCATTATTCAATAATGTTTTAATCAATAGACTATTATCAGGGTTTGCTGGCAGGGAGAGTTCCGTCTTTTGTTTACGCAATTGAATGCATTTCAAGACTACCCAAACCACAGAGGGGAAACTCAGTGAACGCAGCAAATCCTGCAGCTCCCAATACTCTATTCATGTAGGATGACTTCAGAGAGATTGGGAACACTTTGCTCCACTTCAATGGTGATTAAAGCCTTGTGTCTATCCTGCAATGCCTTTCTTGTAATTTCTCTCATCACCAATAACAACTCCCCACCGTCTGCTTTCACTGATGAATATGTGGACATAGACAAACCCCAGCTCAGAGTAGAGAGAAAGAGTGAGAGCGAAAGAGAGTGTTTATGTGTCTCACCCACAGTCAGACGTACACTGCTGGCCTGGGGCGTGGGGAGGGCAGAGACAGAGGCTAGGCACTCCACATGAGAGCTCTCTGCTGCCTGGACGCTGAGGTTACTGGTCAGGTTGTAGAGCCCATCCACATCAACAGGCCCTTCAGTGCTGATGTTGTACTGACTCTGGTCCACCTCTCTGCCATTCACAAGCCAAGTCAGACTAGGCACTGGGTACCAGCCTACAGCCAGGCACTGGAACAGGATCTCTTCCCCCTTCAGCACAGTCACGTTCCCCCCTGTGATGGCCACATTACCCCTCTCTGGAAAGAAAATTGTAAATGTTTTGGGATACTGTATATATGTTTTTTTTTTTTACAGTTTACCAGGTCATTCTAGTCCATTGTGAGACTGATAGGGATTCTCCGATCGCAATATACCTGCTCACTTATAGAGGCTTCTTACTCTTCCTAAATTATTAATCGTGTGCCTCGAGGTCTCAATTGGCTGATGGGAGAATGCCTCTTTCCCCTCTCAGACACTGGCAACCAAATAAGACACTTAGACTGGGCGATATCGTCTGTGAAGTCTATTGTCTAGCAGAGTGAAAGGCAGACGGCGCAGCAGAGAATTGCTATAGATAGACGGATAATTACTGACGCTTTGTCGCTTTGTCTAACTGAATTACATTCAGGATCAAAGCTCTCAATGTTCTGTGCACAATGACGGCTCCCCCATTCGTCATAGGCTGCGCTTTCATATTTGATTTGGTGTCATATGCTGTAAATTGATGTGTAACTTTGATTACTCCGACTCCCCTATTGAAAAGGCTGTAAAAGGAATCTCAGCAGTGCAATAAAGTAATGGGGATCAGAAGAAGAAAGCAGCATCTCACTTCCATGGACTAATAAACTACTGCAACTAATTATGGATGGAAGATTGATCCATTTGAGGAGAGAAAGTCAGTGTCTCACAACATGAGGCTCCTCCCCCATCATCAGGGCTGAGGAGAGCAAAGGGCCCGTCTCCAGTGTAGATTTGTGGCTCTCCTCCGATGGTATATTTGGACCAACAGGCCACAAATCACCAGAAGAGTTGCTGACTGGTAACTGGAAAATGCCTAGATGCACAATTAATTCAAAGGCTCTGAGATCTTCTGCATCCACACTGGAGGACTTGATCCACCATGCACTATTGTTAATGGGTAGTGGTTACATACACTGAGTATATAAAACATTAAGACCACCTGCTGCTTCTATGACATAGACTGACCAGGTGAATCCAGGTGAAAGCTATGATCCTTCTTGATGTCACTTGTTAAATCCACTTAAAATCAGTGTAGATGAAGGGGAGGAGACATGGATTGTTTATATGTGCCATTTAGAAGGTGCCTGGGCAAGACAAAATATTGAAGTGCCTTTGAACGGGGCATGGTAGTAGGTGCCAGGCACACCGGTTTGTGTCAAGAACTGCAACACTGTTGGATTTTTTCACACTCAACAGTTTCCCATGTGTATCAAGAATGGTCCACCACCCAAAGGACATCCAGCCAACTTGACATAACTGTGGGAAGCATTGGAGTCAACATGGGCCAGCATCCCTGTGGAACACTTTCGATACCTTGTAGAGTCCATGCACCAACGAATTGAAGCTGTTCTGATGGAAAAAGGGGGGTGTCCAACTCAATATTAGGAAAGTGTTCCTAATGTTTGGTATACTCAGTGTATGTCAGTTATAATGTGTAGAATTGGCAATAAAGGAGGAATCCTGTAATATATTGAAGGCAATGGGTCATTGCTTTGTTCCCTCCTTTTTGCATGGATGACTTTGTTCAGGCTTTTAGCTGAGCTCTCAGTTTGCAGCAGGGCAAAATTAGCTGAATAATGAGAGCGGAAAGGGGAATATCTGAATATCTTGTATTGTGTAATGTCATCATCATCATCTTTAAAAAAAATGTTTTTTTTTTACATATCATCATCATTACCATCTCATTCATTTTTATGCTAAAATGTTGCAGAGTAAACATCATTAATACAATATTTATGTTTTCATCGCAAAATGAATTATTAATTTCACAGCTTTTCTTGTTACCAACCCATTTGTCTTTGGTCCAACTTTCCAATATGAGTGGAGTTTATAATAAGATTATAGGACTTGTGAAAAATGTAGAGGAGATATCAGCAACACCTCCTAGCATTGCTACTGTCCATACCAGCTTATCAGTTCTGGTGAATTCTGGCCCAGTGTATGGGTTGTAATCATTCTTCATGTTTCTTCATTTCTGGCTGAGTATTCTCTGTTGTAATTATTTTCCATGCAGGGCATCCCCAGAAAACCCTCGGAGATGATTCACTGGAATACTTTTGGCTTGGAGAAATAACAATTTCAGCTAAATCTGAGGAGGAGCTCTGATTCTTATCCTGCCCTGACTTTTGAACACTTCAATATTTGTGTTACTCAGTCTCTCCACACCTTCGCCCTTGTGGAACAGTCTATCTGCATGCTGTCAAACGTAGTGAAATCAGAGAAATGCACTGTGGTTACAGTGGCGCAAAGCACTGCATCAACGATAAGAAATTGAATAACGAAAAGGAAAACAGTAATGTCCTCAAGATCCAAATAAAAGTTCAAGAAGAGTATTTTCAGTCATTCATGAACTTGCTCCAAATATATCAACATAATATATCTGAACAAGATAACCAATAGTTCAAAGCACAGACAGTGATACTTTGAAAACCATGCCTGTCAAGGAAATCCATTATGTGAAACACCACCCTTATAACTTAGAAGATAACAGTGGTTTAAATCCTCCTAGTGGAACAAAATAATGGATACAGGGATAAAAATAATGGATACAGGGATAAAGGAAGAGGAGAAAAGAGAGAGAGATAGATGGAGGGGAAAGTGGAAAAGAGGGAAAGAGGGAAATAGGAAACGACAGATAGAGGGAAACAGGAAAGATAGAGGGAAACAGGAAAAGATAGAGGGAAACAGGGAGAGATAGAGGGAAACAGGAAAAGATAGAGGGAAACAGGGAGAGATAGAGGGAAACAGGAAAAGATAGAGGGAAACAGGGAGAGATAGAGGGAAACAGGAAAAGATAGAGGGAAACAGGAAAAGATAGAGGGAAACAGGGAGAGATAGAGGGAAACAGGGAGAGATAGAGAGAAACAGGGAGGGATAGAGGGAAACAGGGAGAGATAGAGGGAAACAGGGAGAGATAGAGAGAAACAGGGAGGGATAGAGGGAAACAGGGAGAGATAGCGGGAAACAGGAAAAGATAGAGGGAAACAGGGAGAGATAGAGGGAAACAGGGATAGATAGAGGGAAACAGGGTGAGATAGAAGGAAACAGGAAAAGATAGAGGGAAACAGGAAAAGATAGAGGGAAACAGGGAGAGATAGAGGGAAACAGGAAAAGATAGAGGGAAACAGGAAAAGATAGAGGGAAACAGGAAAAGATAGAGGGAAACAGGGAGAGATAGAGGGAAACAGGGAGAGATAGAGGGAAACAGGAAAAAAAAGAGGGAAACAGGAAAAGATAGAGGGAAACAGGGAGAGATCGAGGGAAACAGGGAGAGATAGAGAGAAACAGGGAGGGATAGAGGGAAACAGGGAGAGATAGCGGGAAACAGGATAAGATAGAGGGAAACAGGGAGAGATAGAGGGAAACAGGGAGAGATAGAGGGAAACAGGGAGAGATAGAGGGAAACAGGGAGAGATAGAGGGAAACAGGGAGAGATCGTGGGAAACAGGGAGAGAGGGGAAAAGGGAAAGGGGATACCTGGTCAGTTGTACAACTGCATGCGTTCAATCTAAATGTGTCACCCGCATTTAACCCAACCTCTGAATCAGAGAGGTGCTGAGGGCTGCCTTAATCGGCATTAACAAGTCGAGAAACAGTGATGGAGAAACATATGGAAAGAGAGATAGAGGGGGAAAAGGGAAACAGGGATAGAGGGAAACAGCAAAAGAAGGATAGAGCAACAGAGGAATACAAGGATAGAAGGAGGGCGTATCAGGTGAGGGATGACAGACTCAATCCTGGCTGGTATATCATTTTAATTATTTAACCTTTATTTAACTAGGCATGTCACTTAAGAACAAATTCTTATTTACAATGACAACCTACCCCGGCCAAACCCGGACGACAGTGTCCAAATTGTGAACCACCCTATGGGACTCCCAATCACATGTGATGCAGCCTGGATTTGAACCAGGTACTGCAGTGACGCGTCTTATAACTGGCGCTCAGGAAAGTGTCCTCCACCCTGTATTTATAACTAGCCCAATCGATTTCCATCCCACACACTCCAACAATGTCATACAGCCCATCAAAACAGCTAATGCAGCAGTCTTCCTTTGAGACAGGCCCCAAATGAATTCCCTCCATTGATATACACCTGGATCGATGTCCAACAACCAAATCAGCAGCTGTGAGAAAAACTAGAGAAAATCTACCTCGCGCATGAAACCCCAAACAAGTTCAAACAAAAGCTTTCAGTTAAAAGAACAAGCCAATATGACTTAGGAATACATTGAGTTTTTGTCTCTAGGAGTGTGTGGGTGGCATCATCAAGGATAAGGTTCAACTTTTTGTTTATTCTGCTTTTCCGCTCCTAGTCAATGTTAAATCCTTCCTTCATGTCTTCTTTCATTTTTTTATTTAACCTTTATTTAACTAGGCAAGTTAGTTAAGAGAAAAATCTTATTTACAATGATGGCCTACCCGGCCAAACCCAGACGACGCTGGGCCAATTGTGCGCTGCCCTTTGGGACTCCCAATCATGGCCGGATGTGATTCAGCCTGGATTCTAACCAGGTACAGTAGTGACGCCTCTTGCACTGAGATGCCCCTGAATAGTGTTGCCACTGTTTTGTTTTCTTTGTGTGTGTATGCACGTGTACACGTGAGTGTGCGTACATGTGTGAGAGACAAGGAGAGAGAGAGAATCCATAAGAAACTAAAATCTCCCTTCACAGCTGCCTTTTGAAATAATCTCTTGAAAAACCTTTGCAGTACAGTAACTGTGGCTCCTTTGTTTCTCTGCCATACTAAATACTGTCAGCCAGCCAGTAGGCAGCCACCTCAAGGACAGCCGAATGAGAAAAGCACACAAACCTTGAACAAACAGATCGGCAGTTTGCCTCTGGATGTTTTGGAGGTCACAGGTCACCTGCCCCTGGTAGCTGCGCTGGACTCTATTCAGTGTCAATTCCCAGCTGGAGAGCTGATTGGTGGAGCAGTTAATGGCGTTCACATTGGGGTTGTTTGAGAGAATACCGTACTGGGCTGAGATAGTCAACACAGAGCCACCGTTGAGGATCCACACCATCACCTGCCAGGGCTCAGCTGTGCTGCAGATCAGTCGGGCCGTGTCACCTCGCAGCAAAGTGATGCTTCTGGGATTCAGCTGCATCTGGGAATTCAACACTAACAGGGACAGACAGAGACATGGGCGTCAGAAGCATGGTGGTCGGGGAATGTGGGTGACATTGGGGTGTTGTGATAAAATCATGATTGAGTTATAATAGAAACCAATGACACATTTCAGTGTTTGAATCCCACGGAATCACTCTCTGATATGGTATATGAGGTGTGACTGTCTTGGTTGATTGTGAGGCTGTTAGAAACAAGCACGATCTGACTAAGATTCATCCTCGAAAAAGCATTGCATAAAACTGACTCAAGAAGACTTTTGAAATGTGACCTACTCAAGCTTATCTCGATCTTTCTTACCCCAAATTTGCATATACATATTTTGAATGCAGACAGAGGTGAAACATTAGTCACATGCTTGTCGGCTCCAGACAAACATGTTAAACCAGTGGGTCCAAATGAGGAGAGCGACTCTAAATCTGTGTCGACCTGTCCAGATGGCAAGCAGGATTTGGCTCGGGCAACCAGGATTTGCAGTGTAGAGTACAGACCAAAAGGACAATGTAAATTAGGGCCCATAGCAGCAGCAGGCAGCGAGTGGGCGCTCTCTAAGTAGCATTGCGCTGGGATGGGGAAACAAACACATTAACAGCTGAAGTGCCATGTTAGATTTAATAACCAACAAGACTGTGTACCTGGTTAAGAATAGATAGACTGTATAGTCTGCGAGGAGAAAAGCTCTGCTGTGAGACATTTACATTACTCTCCTTCTTTAGAAAAGTCATCCCCCAATTGAATTTCAGTGGTGCATCACAACTTAATTCCATTGATAAAGGGAGGTGTAAAGGGGAAAATATTAATGGGTCTGGTGCAACTTTGGAATATTAAATAATACGCTCATTTCCAAGTAATCTGGGTGACGTATAAATTGTTTGTGCAGTGCTAACTGTGTTAGCTGATATGGCCTGTGTGGAGTCATAACTGATGTATCCATTTGGGAAATTAGGTCTGAGAAATATCTAGGGCAGCTTATATAGCTCATACTTTTATGGGAGAATGAATGAAGGAATGAACATTTTCATGCTCTAATTTGAGATGGGATTCAGTGACACTCTTGTCCCTGACCACTATATCCTCCAACTAACAAGAAACACCACCAATTTGAGGAAATTAATTATGCAGAGCACATATATCATTAGGAAGTTAATTAGTGTGCCTGTGGGTTTAATATCAAGGGGTTCAATGATCAACCACATTGTGGTGGTGGTGGTGGTGGGGGGGGGGGGGGGGGGGCACAGGCAAATGAGTGACTTCTGATATTAGAATCTAACCCAAGTGTAGTCCTTGTTGGTATGAGAGTCTCACCCTGAGCCACACAGGCCAGCAGTATCAAGGGGATGAGGTTGTCCATACTTTCCAGAAAACAGTCAAGCCATTGTTCCAAGCTGAAATGACACAGAGACAAGAGAGTGAGATAAAAAATACATTAATGAACATGTGTTGATGGTAAACCTTCATTCATTACAGAATGGATGTGGCAGTGTGTTACAGATACAATCACGCACACCATGTTGGCAGTCAAAGGCAGTAATCTTGATTGCTTTCTTTTCTAAATTGGCAGGAAAAACATAATTTATTTTGTGTAATGAATTTGTCATTCAAATTTACACATCTACTACCTCTGATTAAATGTACCAAAAATAAATCAAGGTGATTCAAGCTGTTTTTCCGCTTCAGAGAACGTTCTTCTCATATAAATAAAATTGACTTATCTCAAACAAGAAAATCACATCCCTAAAGTTTGTTCTCTAATTGTTCTATAATCCTTAAGGTATAGTTTGAGAAGATACAATCTCAGTAAAATAGAGTAAGTCCCAAAAAATATACTGAAGAGATACACACCGATATGCACTATAACATTTGTATTGTGTAATCTCGATGCAACTTCTCAACCCTATATCTTGTAATAATCGTAGATATCCAATAAATCATCCCTTATATTATATATTTATGGTAATATGCAATGTTTGTCCTCCTATTGTATATGCTAGATACCACAGAGCTGCTATATCCCACAGAAATATGTTGACTGGGTGAATTTATTGTTGAACAAAATACATATTTTTTTACAGTATCTATCTCACTTACCTCAGTGTGAGGATTTCTGACAGGTACTGCACCACTGGCTGTGAGAGGAGGAACGCTATTGATGATGCTTCTGATATTCCCTCTTGTGTGACGGTTGTGTACTGTAGCTACCATATCACCCAAAACCAGCCTGTTAAACATTACCACAGACGAATGGGAACTTTGCTCCCTGCCTCGAACAAATGGTGGCAAACATACATCATGACTCACTCCCACAGTCCCAGTGAGAACAATGCCATTGAAATTCCCCCAGTCTACAGAGGCTTCATGGCAGCTCCCCTCCCTCTTCAGGAGAATGGGTCTGGACAGACATCATGACCTGTATGTGAATTTAGAGGGAGAACATTGATCACTGTAATGCCAACCGACCAAAAGTATGCTGTGTTCCAAGGGAGAGCACATACGGTAAGGACTCTGAGACCTCTGCCGATTTTGATTTGCAAGGTATGTCTTCAAAAGAGAGCACCAAATATCACATTTCTAGGACAAATTTATAAAACTCACACTTGTAATACTTTATGCATATGTGGACATAAATGTGTCCTTGGTTTTCTTTTCCACTGAATTATTTTCACGGTGCAATACCCTCCTCCCTAGCTCTTTCTGGAGTCCCCAGAGATAGGCTTTACACTGAGCTACATCCTGTTGACTTGACCTTGCACTGCCCAGCCCTAACATTGTACACTGATCTATAAATAAAACCCAATGAATTGAAAATAGAACATAATAGGCCATGGGGAGCTGTTCACACCATTCAACTTTATTGGCATTTCACTTCTCTTACATCTAGGGGGATCTCTTAGTCATCCACATCATTTTACATTCAACAAAGTGCACAGTAGATCAGCAGATAGTAACGTTCAGTGAATGGTGTCCAGTAGCTGCAAACACAGTCATAAAGCACACTACATGAGGGTTGTCACTAGTTTCCACAGCCACAAAGTCATAATTATGGTTAAACCCCGCCCATTTCTACAATTAATATTTTACCCAACCCAACCACACTGCTAACCTTATGGTTAACCCTAACCTTAAAGTAAGACCAAAAGCAATTTATGGAATCTGACTTTGTACACTAGCCTATGAAAGCTAGTGTAAACCCTACACAAGGGTCTTTCTCATGTTGGATTGAGACATAGAGTCACTGGGTTGCATTCACACATATAGATCTAACATATTTGCTGGCATCGAGTGAGAGGCACTGCATTGATAGATCTGTTTCAGTCTGAGATTATAAGTCCATTCAGAGTGATCTTCACTCAGATTCTCACAGGGTTATAGCTGTCCGTCATTGACTGCTAAGTTGTTGGTGGTGACATCATCCTATACAAACTGTGGTATAAAACTACCATTTTCAATTTGAAACATGAGAAGTATGTTTGAAATCTTTAAAACACTTAACATATGACTGTGTATGTACAATTAGAAAAGCTGCTGAAAAAAACAAACTGATAACACTATGTAATTGTGCTACACACTGGATGGAAGCTACTATAAACTAACCATGTTATACAAATGAAGTACAGCAACACATCCTCTCTAGTCCTAGTCCCCTACGCAATATAAACATCTGGTAAAACAGGGGGTTATCTCTGGAGTATGGGTGGGCCGTACAGACAAGTGTGTGATTGGCAGGTTTCAGCCAGCAGGGTCCAGCAGGGGAACATGTGCATTCACAGTGAGCAGGTGGGGGCATCGTGGGTAGTGGGATGGGTGTGGGACGGTCTGAGGGGTCAGGAAGGATCGGAACAGGGGGTCTCTCGAGGCTGGAAGACAAAAAAAGGTCACCAATGCGCCGCTGTTAGTGGCTGTGGGTCCTAAGCTTCCAGTCACCATGGTGCCCAAACTGCCCAAGCCTCCCTGAGTGCCAGTCCCTCCCGAGGCTCTTCAGTAGCTCACTTAACTGCTTTCTCTAACTGGGCGTGACAGGTTTTTTTTTTTTTCAGGGAGGGGTTGTGGTGGGCTATGCCATCCGATCTCAGGCTGTTCCCTCTCATCAACCCAAATATCTCCTGAAGAGAGCAGAGTCTTTTCCTACACTACTGGAGAGTGGCGATGAGTGCGGCTTTGAAGATTACGATTATTATAATCATCATCACTGCCGCAGGAAAAGAAAAGAGAATTCATGAGATATAGTTTTATATGGATGTTCTTTGGATCCTTCAGGCATTCTGTGCTTGCTAAAGCTTTTTGTGTAGAGACTGGTGACAGTCCCCGTTAAATAGACCAATGCTCTGTTCTCTCTAGCTTCTCTGACAGAACACTTATGAAAACACACAGCTACCAATACAGGACAGCAACAGTGTACATTACATACAGGGATTATATCCTCACTTTACACTGGTTGGTTTATGTGGTTTTCTAGGATTAATATATGTAATCTGTATGATATCATACAGATTATAACCTAGGTACATGTAGGGCACTAAACAATTCAATGGTTTAATAATTCCAGTATGACAAGACATTTGCTAAAAGGGTCAAAAAGGAACAGAGTAATACATGTACTGAATAGTTTTCTATTTAAATTACTCTAAAAAGACATTCAGTAACTAGAAAACATGTTTATGAGATGCAGCCATCAGTTCACTGCAAACTACATGCTCTAATACTGCCACCCAGTGGCAGAGAAGAGAATTCCAATTAAGCAATAAATAAGTGTATTTTACCTGGGCAGTAGTAAATCACATCCTAAACCTTTCCTGGCTGTTACTACTCGTCCTCTTCTTCCTGCTGAGAAAAGAAAAGTGAGTAATGGCAACGTTGATGACAAGGTAAAGCAAGTCATTGTAAATAAGAATTTGTTCTTAACTGACTTTCCTAGTTAAATAAAGGTTAAATTAATATAAAAAAGAAGAGGAGAACAAAGATATCCTACTCAGTACTATCAATATAAGAGCCAAACTGTAGTTTAACTCCAAAGCGCCCGTCTTAAATTAAGTGATATCACTCAGCTGTGCTTGATTACAGTTTAGAAAGATTAGTGAGAAGTGGAAAAACTGATTTCATTCAGATACGGCAGTCATCATCATCATCAATAACCATAACAAAGATTCAGTAGAATATTCAGTAGAAGGCTTCTCAAAGTGGAACAAGAGTCTTTGCACCAAGGTGAACACTGGCGAGAACTTTTTCTTCTTTCTCCTTTGCATAAGGGGGGTCCAGCAGAGGGGAAAAGGAAAAGTTATTGTGTATAGTTGGGTTAAAATGGAGTAAAACCATATTACATTCCACGGGAGGCATCAAGAAAACAGGTAGGAGAGATGAGGATGGGAAGACATTAGGAATATATCCATTACTTAGGCCTAGGGAACAAGTTATCCACAGGGATACGGCACCATTCCCTTAACTGCCAGTGAAGGAGTAAGAGTAGTGTGGGCCTTTAAGCAAGGCCCTCTATGAGGTGGTGTCATACGATGTGAAACTGCAAGGCACTGCATACTTCACAAATCATCCGACCACATTCACTCCAAGGTGCATGTGTTGGGTTGAGCATGTTGTTGCTCTAATGCAATTAGCTACATTTCTACAAGCGTAAATAGCCTTTACGCTATGGGTGACATTTTAAAAAGGTGATACAGTGCAATTATTTAGTCCTGTGACCAAGTAATTCACTGTTTTTAATGACAACGTAACGAACAACTTGCTTGTGGATATAGTGCTTGCTGTGTATTCAAGATTTGATAAATAATGTCCACAATAACAAATGATTTAAAGCAGTGTAATCTGGTGCAACGTATCGGACACTGCCAAGATCTTGTTGTGGGGGAGCATTGCACAATAACAAACAGTCCATTCATCTTCTGCTGTGCTTGTCCTGTCCACACTCAGTCTCAAGACTCTTCTTTGAAAGAGAAGCCATGCCAATGGCTTTTTAAACATCACGGTTGTCATCAAGTTCTGGTCAAGTCACTAGGGATCCCTATGCAACACCGTAAGATCCAATTCACAAGTATGTCTATGTGTCAGACTTGTGATCATGTGCGCAGGGGCAGATCTTGACACCAAACGATGCATGTCACCTGTTATGAAACATCCACTGGCACAATGCAACAGAATACTCAAGCCTCCACGTAAACCAATGGACAATGACCTCATCTCAGTCGAACTGCATCAAAACCAGAACCAGAGTCCAGAGAAAATCCAATCATTTCGAAAGATTAAAGACAGCATAGCACAGGAGTGATGATGGCAGCCTTGGGGAATAAGAAAGTAGAGATCTCTTCACAAACCCACACTAAAACACTAAATCCACATATGAAGGAGTAGCGTCATGCATAGGATCCATTTACTCCACGTCAGGGGCCACACCATGCAATGGGCTGGGAGCACAGCCAGAATATACCTCTGTTACCTCTGGGGCCTCTTCTTCTTCCTAAGGATGGGGATATCAGGGGTTTTGAGCATTTCAAAGGCAAGAGATACAATGGCCTATATTTGAGATAAGTGAAACGGCATGTCACTAAGGAGACTACAAGAGGGAGGAAAACCCTGTGCTACTTAATGTTCCCACTATTATTATTATTACCATAAGTGTACCGAATGACTGTGTTTGCGATGTTGTGTCTGTCATGCTGCACACCATCAGTTATCTGTACCACAAAGACCACCACCCATGCAGAAGCAGAGACAAATAGAGAGATAGAGACAGAGAAAGGGTGTTTCCAATCTAAGATCCACAGAAGATGCCACAAATTACAACCAGAGGAAACTCTCAACCTCACTGACTGACTCTTCTTGCTCCTGCAATGAAGGTATAGGAGGTGGAGGAGAGCAAGAAAGGGGAGAAAGAACACAGCAGAAGGAGAGAGAGCAAAAAGCAGTGTGTGTGTGAGAGAAACAGAGAGAGGGAGAAAGAGAGAGAGGGAGAAACAGGCAGAGAGGGAGGGAGAGAGACAGAAAGGGATAGAGAGAGAGAGAAAGTGAAGACTATTCTAAAATCAGTATGAATGACAATGTTGGGTTTCTCTATTATGGTCTGTGTTCTGATGGCTACCAGAGTTACCATGTTGCTCATCCAACGATTGAGATATCATTATCTGGCATGAGTGAGAGGGCTAAAGGAATACAGTAAGGGCTACAGTCTGTTCAGATGCCATACGTCGGTGAGATAGGTTTGTTTAATCTACATCAAAAGTAGTGGAGGAGGAAATTGAAGGAATGTTGAATAAACTCTGCAAGGTGTGGACGCAAGAAAAGCAGCATTGATAGAATGATGGAGAGGTAGAGGGGGGACAAATGTAGTTTGAAAACACATATCAATCTACCTCAAGCTGTCGCAGCTCTTCTTCCTCCTAGAAAGGACGAGATTAAGTGTCAGTGGTGTGAATGGAGAGGTCAGAGGTGACACCAGAGGCATGCGCTATAGGAAAAGTCCGTTATTTTTTAATGGAATCTACATGTATAGTTCAGGCTGGCAGGAAGGAAGCAGCTACAGGACTAGGGAAGAAATTAGGAAGAAGAAGGCTAAAAGAGAGGGGAGACAGACAGACAGAGGTTCGGAGGGAGTGAACACAGGCTACGGATGAGGGGCAAACGGCAGATAGATCACACAAAGCCTTCTGATCTCTGCCACACAAACCCACACAGCTGGTGACTAAGGGAACAACCGGAGAAATTCACAGCCGCAGACACCCAGTTACCTCCGACCCCAAATCCTCTTCTCCCTGGAAAACCAAACCAAGAGACGGGGAAAAGGGCAAAGGGGGGGAGGGGTCAATGTGTGGAGGAGGTACAAGGAGATGCTGGAGGAAGAGACCCTCTTGCAAATAGCTTTACATGCATGATTCAACATGAACCAAGCTGGAGCCCTAAAATATTTAGATAAACTTCATTATCTTTATGTGACTTTATTGGATTTATTTAGATGTACAATCCTTGTTACTGTATCTGTTTTAACTACTTATACAATATATCTTTCAATGTAGACACTAAACAGAGTAGCAGCTAAACGAGCATGACATATTTCTAAATAAAATCATAAAAGTATCTTATCAAATGACAAATATGAATGTTATTGACTAGAGTATCTAATGATTATGTCTCTAAGGTGGCATGTCATAGAACAAATCAGTAGTGTTCTAAAACTGTGTCAAGGATTAAGATGAAATGCATCCGAACATACAGCAATCCCTCCACAGCAGACCTGTGGAAAATGGGAAGGGGTCAAAAACAACAAAAGTGGATCTGGAGTTGTAAGTCATGGGACTTCGAAGGAAGAGGGGTTTCAAGCATTCAACATTACACAAGAAAAGCTACAACAAAGAAGAATGTGAGGTTAGTTGTCTGGATGTCGGACATAGATCACAATCACAAGGATGCCAACAAACTACATTAAAACTGAACACCCAAGGCCCTTCGCACAGAAATTGAGACTACAGTATATAATGGATACGATTTAAGGACTGAACACTACAGCTATAGAACATTCAAAGTAGATCTACCTCAGAAACCGGCTGATCGTCTTCTCCCTAAAACAACAAATAGCAGTGATTAGCTTTGGATCAACTCACTAGCTTTCACCAGGTTACTGGTAACTAGGAAATAGAGATTTTAACAAATTGATTATTACTACAATCCAATAACATCACAAGTGCTTTGATATCTATTGACACGTTGCACATAAATGCTGAAGGATATATTCAGTTGAACTTATTCAATAGCATATAACTTTATATCTTATCAATAACGAGTTTATAGTGGTTCACTCTGTAGAGAACAACAGTGCCCTGGGTAACACGAACACATGTCTTGGTTTACATTGTGTCTGTTTGTTTGTGCCACAGCACATTTTATTCAATACCAGCATTGCAATACCAGCATTCGCTTCTGAACCCAACAGAACACAACAGAGGTATGAGACATTAAAAGAATGTGATATTTGACCTTTTCTGATCAGTCAGGCTTTTGCCTTCATATAACATTTACCATTCTCAATACAGCTTTCAAGTCACAATAAAAACATTTATTAATGAATTAAGCTGCTGTTGCAAGTGTATACAGATGGCATGTTATTAAGCATGTATGACGTAATCATGTTTCGTTACAATGGCTAGCTGACATTGCTGGGCCTGGGCCTGGGCATTGGCAAAGAAACTTCATAGTACTGATTTATAATCAGTGACTATGGCCAGGAAAACGTAGACCTAACATGCTTATTTCCCTTTTAGACCTACATGTACAGTGGGGCAAAAAAGTATTTAGTCACCCACCAATTGTGCAAGTTCTCCATACTTAAAAAAGATGAGAGAGGCCTGTAATTTTCATCGTAGGTACACTTCAACTATGACAGACAAAATGAGAAAAAAAATCCAGAAAATCACATTGTAGGATTTTTTATGAATTTATTTGCAAATGATGGTGGAAAATAAGTATTTGGTCACCTACAAACAAGCAAGATTTCTGGCTCTCACAGACCTGTAACTTCCTCTTTAAGAGGCTTCTCTGTCCTCCACTCATTACCTGTGTTAATGGCACCTGTTTGAACTTGTTATCAGTATAAAAGACACCTGTCCACAACCTCAAACAGTCACACTCCAAACTCCACTATGGCCAAGACCAAAGAGCTCTCAAAGGACACCAGAAACATTGTAGACCTGCACCAGGCTGGGAAGACTGAATCTGCAATAGGTAAGCAGCTTGGTTTGAAGAAATCATCTGTGGGAGCAATTGTTAGGAAATGGAAGACAAACAAGACAAGACCACTGATAATCTCCCTGGATCTGGGGCTCCACACAAGATCTCAACCCGTGAGGTCAAAATGATCACAAGAACGGTGAGCAAAAATGTCATATGGTCAGATGAAACCAAAATATAACTTTTTGGTAAAAACTCAACTCGTCGTGTTTGGAGGACAAAGAATGCTGAGTTGCATCCAAAGAACACCATACCTACAGTGAAGCATGGGGGTGGAAACACCATGCTTTGGGGCTGTTTTTCTGCAAAGGGACCAGGATGACTGATCTGTGTAAAGGAAAGAATGAATGGGGCCATGTATCGTGAGATTTTGAGTGAAAACCTCCTTCCATCAGCAAGGGCATTGAAGATGAAACGTGGCTGGGTCTTTCAGCATGACAATGATCCCTAACACACCTCCCAGGCAACGAAGGAGTGGCTTCGTAAGAAGCATTTCAAGGTTCTGGAGTGGCCTAGCCAGTCTCCAGATCTCAACCCCATAGAAAATCTTTGGAGGGAGTTGAAAGTCTGTGTTGCCCAGCAACAGCCCCAAACCATCACTGCTCTAGAGGAGATCTGCATGGAGCAATGGGCCAAAAAAACAGCAACAGTGTGTGAAAACCTTGTGAAGACTTACAGAAAACGTTTGACCACTGTCATTGCCAACAAAGGGTATATAACAAAGTATTGAGATGACCAAATACTTATTTTCCACCATCATTTGCAAATAAATTCATTAAAAATCCTACAATGTGATTTTCTGGATTTTTTTTCTCATTTTGTCTGTCATAGTTGAAGTGTACCTATGATGAAAATTACAGGCCTCTCTCATCTTTTTAAGTGGGAGAACTTGCACAATTGGTGGCTGACTAAATACTTTTTTGCCCCACTGTATATGCTTTGTTGAGAATAGTTGAATGACTAAAATATATACAAGATAATAATTTACTTTATTCCATAATATTAGAGTTAAATAAAGGTGCAATGTACTGTAGTATGGAACCATGTGTCAGGTCTATTGGATCCAGGTTAAGAGTGTTTTTTAGTGGGGCAGATGGCACAATACAGAGAGCAGTGGCTGTTATTATTAATGACAATGCCCTTCATATCAGGCATTACTCCGGTGGACACAGTGTCGCCTGTTACCTTAGCCTCCTCATCCTCTACTTCTTCCTGTTTCGGATAAGAGAGAAAAAGAGTGAGACTGAAACATCACTCCCAAATTTGTATTTGATTTCAATACTTTTCAAAAATGTAAAAACACTTTACCTGGGCTTCTTCCTGCTTCATGGGGGCCTTCTGACAGAAAGAGGAAAAAATAGAAAATATTGTGTATCAGTATCTTTACAATGAGAGCATGACCTCAAGGAGGCATATGGGAAACAGAGAACCTCTCCTCAAACTTGAATTAGACACTTATACATGGGAGGTTGTGCAACTTGAACAGATCTCACAGATCAGGCACATTAAAGAACATGTGTGGATTTCCAGAGGACCCCCACCAACACTTACACACCTAGACATGTATGGACAGTAGAACTACACATACACACCTAGACATGGAGACACATACTACACATACACACCTAGACATGTATGGACAGTAGAACTACACATACACACCTAGACATGGATGGACAGTAGAACTACACATACACACCTAGGCATGGAGACACATATTACACATACACAACTAGGCATGGAGACACATACTACACATACACACCTAGGCATGGAGACACATACACACCGAGACATAGATGGACAGTAGAACTACACATACACACCTAGACATGAAGACACATACTACACATACACACCTAGGCATGGAGACACATACTACACATACAAACCTAGGCATGGAGACACATACTACACATACACACCTAGACATGGAGACACATACTACACATACACACCTAGGCATGGAGACACATACACACCTAGGCATGGAGACACATACTACACATACACACCTAGACATGGAGACACATACTACACATACACACCTAGGCATGGAGACACATACTACACATACACACCTAGGCATGGAGACACATACTACACATACACACCTAGGCATGGAGACACATACTACACATACACACCTAGACATGGAGACACATACTACACATACACACCTAGACATGGAGACACATACTACACATACACACCTAGGCATGGAGACACATACTACACATACACACCTAGGCATGGAGACACATACTACACATACACACCTAGACATGGAGACACATAGTACACATACACACCTAGGCATGGAGACACATACTACACATACACACCTAGACATGGAGACACATACTACACATACACACCTAGACATGGAGACACATACTACACATACACACCTAGACATAGATGGACAGTAGAACTACACATACACACCTAGACATGGATGGACAGTAGAACTACACATACACACCTAGACATGGAGACACATACTACACCTACACACCTAGGCATGGAGACACATAGTACACATACACACCTAGGCATGGAGACACATACTACACATACACACCTAGACATGGAGACACATAGTACACATACACACCTAGGCATGGAGAAAGCACAAGTATTTCGCTACACTCACATTAACATCTGCTAACCATGTGTATGTGACCAATAAAATGTGATTTTTGACATACTATACATACACACCTAGACATTGATGTGGAACAAAGAACATAGTACATATCAAGGAAAATCAAGAACAATGACGACACAAAGGCTGCAAATGGAGTCAATTAAAACAAAAATACAAAACAGCCAACAAAGAGATTACAGTTAACTGCACCAGAACAGAGGTTAAACATCCAACAGATCGAAGGAATAATAGAACAGTCAACAGAAACAGCTACAGAACAGTCATTTGAAACAGTCAATATAACAGTGGGTTAGTATGGTCCAGAGTTGAGAAGGAGAAGAGGACAACAGGAGCTTGAGGGAAACAAAACCCTGAGATAGAGGAAAAGACAATATTAAAGAGATGGAGGAGAGGAGATGCCACAGCACGGGATTCTGGGAGCCAATTACAGTGTCTTCTGTGGCTTCCTCTGTGTCTTCGACCGCCTCCTCCTCCTCCTTTGCCACCTTCTCTTCTGCGGCGGCGTCTTCTTCTGTGGCCTCTTCTGCTGCCTCCTCTCCTGTTTCTCCTCCCACCTCTGCTTCCACCTCCTCTGTGTGTTCATCTCCATTGAACTCCTCCATCGGAACCTCTCTTTTCTAGAGTGAAAACAACAATGTGCCATCAAGGGGGAAAAAACGATGTGTTAGAATAGGAATGACACAGCAGCTGTCATGGGCACACATCAAACACCAAGAGGGGAGCAGCCCTACTGCTGGAGTCACATGTTCAAAGACATCACAGAGTAAGGCATCAGCATCAGCAGCTCCTCTGAGTAAAGAAAAATGCATGAATAAATTAAGGGGAATTACATATGGCTGCAAGATGATGAATATCAGTATATTGTGCTGTGGAGAGAAATGAGAGATTTGCAATGATGTATTGTGTAGCAAGGAAGACTGCATATTATCACACTGGCGGAAGCCAGCTAAATCAGTACAGTCAACAGTATCAATAAAATAACTGTCATTACCTCAACATCGCAACTTAAATGGAAAATAAACTGGCCTGGTACTCTGGAGAACAGCGAAAGCAGAGGGATCAATTTGCACTCTTCTGGAAACCGCACCATCTAAAAGCCAGTGGGATTTATTAGAGGGAAATCACAGGTTCCGCTGGGCAATATTTATCTGCTGTCCCTGGCCCCCTCCTTGAAAAAAATAAACAATTCCTTTCTCTGTGATGCTCATGCACCAGCATCCCAAAGTGAGTTGAGAAGTTTAAGTTTGCCTAATGTACTTCTTTTTAAAATCTCCATATAAATGTTCATATCATCATTTTTTACAACAGCATCAGCATGCTCTTCTGTAAGAACAGACTACAGATGAAATATAAACACAATGAAACACTATTAAAGTGAGAAATGTACACGTTAATTAATGAGGCATGGTTACACTGTGCTTAAACCAACTCTAAATTGACACTCATCCATGCAATGAGAGGATTAGCAACATTACTGGTTACTTGGTAATCGTCCATGGAAAATGAAACCAACAGGAGTTAACTGGAGAAATGGTTAAGGTTATGCTGTATGGGAGGAAACCGGGGGAGAAATGGTTAAGGTTATGCTGTATGGGAGGAAACCGGGGGAGAAATGGTTAAGGTTATGCTGTATGGGAGGAAACCGGGGGAGAAATGGTTAAGGTTATGCTGTATGGGAGGAAACCGGGGGAGAAATGGTTAAGGTTATGCTGTATGGGAGGAAACCGGGGGAGAAATGGTTAAGGTTATGCTGGATGGAAGGAAACTGGGGGGGGAAATGGTTAAGGTTATGCTGGATGGGAGGAAACCGGGGGAGAAATGATTAAGGTTATGCTGGATGGGAGGAAACTGGAGGGGAAATGGTTAAGGTTATGCTGGATGGGAGGAAACCGGGGGTGAAATGGTTAAGGTTATGCTGGATGGGAGGAAACCGGGGGAGAAATGGTTAAGGTTATGCTGGATGGGAGGAAACCGGGGGAGAAATGGTGAAGGTGAGACAGGGACTGAGGGGATAAAAGAAAGGCATTACTAGTGAGTCATCATCAAGATTCTCCTCATCAACCTCCTCAGCTTCAAGGTTCTCTTCA
This sequence comes from Oncorhynchus nerka, assembly GCF_034236695.1. NCBI lineage: Eukaryota > Metazoa > Chordata > Actinopteri > Salmoniformes > Salmonidae > Oncorhynchus > Oncorhynchus nerka. The sequence continues at coordinate 31,568,746 of NC_088406.1, read as the reverse complement.
TCCTCAGCATCATCAGTTCCGTTCTCAACGGTCTCACTCTCAACGGTCTCAATCTCAACAGTCCCATTTTCAACAGGCCCATTCTCAAGGATAAATGCCTTTTCAGCCTCTTTCGCTTCCTGCACCAAGGAAAATTGTCAGGTTGTTTAACACAGTTGCATCATCCTCAACTAGCGTAGCATACATGTCACATCGTATCCCTCTCACACAATTAACCTCTCTAACTCCTGCTTGCCCTCCAAATGAATATGATATACAGTATGGAGTGTAAGCAGCCATGTCTGAGCAAAAACAAACTAGGACAATACATGACTGAGAATGTCAGCTAAATAAACATTAAAACAGCCTGAGTTTATTTGCATTTTAAAATCCCTTGAGTGGAAAACAGGTTGTGTTGTTGTAATCTTAAACTCAAAAGCTATATAAACATAATTTTCATTTTAGAAAAGTAAGTGAAAGTTGAATTCCAACCTTGGATCCTGGAGGAGGTGGCAGACCCAGGAAGGCAAACACTGCATTGTCTTCTTTAGCGTCAAAGAATGTCTCGTAGTCCTGTGGTAAAAGACAAATGAGACATTTCAGTTTAGTCTCTAATCGTTCTCTCAGCATTTTAATGGACATTTTCTCCCCAGCTTTACCTGGCCTATTAGTTACCACACCTTCTACATGATCTTGTTATGCTCACCCCACAGTAGCTCTCTTCATTGAAGATCTGAGGGGGTAGGGGGATCCCGTTGGTGGGCTTTTTCTCCACAGGGACATTTTCCCTCATCCACATGCGGTTGTCCTCATTGCAGGCAATGTCCAATGGAGCGTAGTCCACTTTCAGGGCCTCCAGGAACCCAAGCACATCCTGTTGCTTCTTTTTGATCTGGACCATCATACAGGTGTACAGACAGACAACACAGTATAGATAGGCTTCTGAGTTTTTCTATCATTAGGTTGGGGAGAGCAGAGTAGAAGACACTAATACATTAAGGAATCATGTTTACTTTTTGTTTTATATTTTCTGGACAAAGAATCAGTTCACATATCATATATATTCTTTGATATTGTAGATTAGGTTTGAAGTAATCCAAATATATTCCAGAAGGTTCTGCAAGTGAATGCATGGTGATTCATTTTCAACAGATTGCTATTGCAGGTTTGGAATGTGATCTCAGCGACGGTCGAGATATATAAGGAAACTCGAGTTGTCCTAGTGCTCCTTAACTGAGAAGTTAGACCAAATAACGGTACTAAAAGTTGACAAACCGCTAAATTGCCTAGGCCTATAATAACCTAAACCGATTTGAATGTGTTTGCCAGTTACATAAATGCATGTACTAAGAGCTGAACAATAGTCATGGGAAACCGGCCAAACAAAGTTAATTTAGCATTTAATAACAAAGACTCGGGTAAATGCTTACCGCTGTCGATCCTGATGAAGAAGCTAGAAATACTTTTATAACCATTTTGTTACGACGTGTTCTGTAGAATGAGGTACTAACGTAGGTTATTAAAGATACAGGCTGCCTCACCTAATAGTATAGCGTACCCAGGACATTACTCTGCGAACACAAGCCACACCACTGAGGCTATTTTTGTCCCCAAACCCTCCATCACCGCAGGATTGGTGGGCCAGGTTTTATGCGTGCAGCGCTGACCGAGTGATTGGCAACTTGAGCTGTCTGTCGGCATGGGGACCACAAAGTTAGTTTGCAGCTACATGCAAAGTGCATATATGGACAGAAATAGCCACTGACCAACAGAGCAACTAGTGAAAATAATACCAAGAGTTAAAGCGGGCAGTTGAAATGTATGCATATTGTTGGACCATGATTATCTGTAGGCCTAACAGTTTTGTTGTTGTTGAAAATCTACAGGGCACATCTTTATTTGTTTAACTTATTATAGGCACATTTATATTTTTGTTGTTGTAGTATATACTGAAAGTTTATTAAAAAAACAATTGCAAACGAAGTCTAATGTAATTGTTTTACTAAAAAACAATTAGTTTATATGCAAATTAGGATGGTGTGGTCTCTAATTCTCCCAAAAGCAGTCAGTTCTAAGAAATGTCCCATGATTAAGGAATGTATTAACATTCCTTGCCTATGATTTGCCCATATAATTCGAATATATTAAACGCTCAGTAGGCAGAAAACTATATTCCCCCTCGTCCTATTCAATGAGAACGCTTGTTTCTACGGCAACCTAAAATACCATTTCAGAGCCAGCCAGCCAACAACATAATCTGTCAATGACTCTCTTGCTCATGAAGATACATAATAATTTATTTGAATGCAAGTTAGTGGGGGGGGGGGACATTTCGATTTCTAAAAATAATGTCATGTAAGGATAGCATTGGCATGGGGAATTATTAGGCTTGGTTGTTAGCTTTGTAGAATAGTTGAAGTCAGGAAACATTTTTATCAAGGCAAGGAATGTCTGTCACTCTCTCTGTCTTCTAGTCCTAGCTAGATAACGTTAGATTAGCTAAATGTATTAAACTATTAATGAATGTAAGTAGGCTATAGTTGAAAGTATAGATTGTTTTGGTTCTTATAATTTCACATACAGTGTGGCTAAATTAACTACTTCAGCTAATTGGACATCTGTCTACTATATTACAGAAACTGGTGCGGGCTTATCTTTGGGGACACATGTCTCTGAGGCTGAGACACCACAGCAGAGGCATAGTGCAGCAGGACAATGCTAACTATGAAGTGGGTGCAGGCGATGCAGACTCAAGCTGCTCCCCAGGCCAGTTCACCTCCTCCAGGTCAAGCAAGGGATACAGCAGTAGGACCGGCAGCAGGGAAGACTCTCAGGGGTCATCCACCCAGTCAGACTACAAGGAGGAGGCTGACACTACTGCAAATAGGACCCTTTCCCTCTCACCTAGCAAGAAGCCAGGTCTAAGCATGAAGACAGAGAAAGCATGAACTGTGTGATATCAATCTGATATTACATATCTTCTCATTGCTACAGACAGTCTACCTATAATGCCATACGTGTAGGCCTATAGGCCGAGATGGTTTGCAGCATATTCCCATGTAAGCATCACACTTAGGTACCCTTTTCCTCTCAGAACAAAACAAAAGAGTGCAAAAAGAAGAAAAACACTCTTTCAAGGAACCACAAGGCCTCTCGCTTCCCTCCAATCAAGCCCCTGCAGGGCTCAAACCAGCGCACCAGTTCTGCCCACAGGCACCGCATCAAGGAACTCAACAGCCAAGTGTGGGAGCTACAGCAGCAGCTGAGTGGTGTCTCCACAGAGAACACGTTGCTAAAGCAGCTCCAGGGCCGCCACGCGGTGGTGCTTCCAGGATTCACAGAGTGGCCTTCCCCGGGTATGCTGCAGTAAAAAAAAATGGGCTTGAATAATTGATTTATAACACAGCTATAACAAACTCATAATCAGCTAACAACAATAATCTGATCTTGTAGCATTGGTTAAGGTCATAATGTTTTGCACCCACCCACACCGTCAGGTTCTGGCCAAGCACGGAAACGCGATGCGCGCTCTGCAGGAGCTCCAGCGTAAAGCCCGCAACCGCCGCAACTGTCTATCCAGGCGTCTGAGGGGCACAAAGGAGGAGCTGCTGCGCACCAAGGACGCTCTGTACCGGCTGCAGCTGCTCAGCGAGGACTGCAGCCTGGAAGAGAGGGAAGAGCTGAGCCACAGGCTGGCCCTGATCACTGTGGACCTACACAGGAAGAACAAGAGGATACAGGTACAGTACATGCACTCACATGGCAGGGCTGACTCCAGCAGCACCCTGCATCCCACTGCTGGCTTGCTTCTGAAGCTAAGGCGGTTGGTCCTGGATGGGAGACCAGATGCTGCTGGATGTGGTGTTGGAAGGCCAGTGGGAGGTACCCTTTCCTCTGGTCTAAAAAATAATATTCCAATGCCCCAGGGCAGTGATTGGGGACATTACCCTGTGTAGGGTGCTGTCTTTCAGATGGGACGTTAAATGGGTGTCCTGACTCTCTGTGGTCACTAAAGATCCCATGGCACTTATCGTAAGTGTGTTAACCCTGGTGTCCTGGCTAAATTCCCAATCTGGCCTTCATACTATCATGATCACCTAATCATCCCCAGTTTTGGCTCATTCATCCCCAGGTTGTTGCTGTAACTGAGAATGTGTTCTCAGTCAATTTACCTGGTAAAATGAGGGTTAAATAAATGTTCACAGGCCAGGTGGATGTTTGGATTGAAACTGATTGGGTTTTCAACTCTGTCCATTTGTATTGGTCTTCTATGGGGAGACCGATATAGGTGGACAGGGTCAACACAGTTATGCTAGATTGATAATACACACATAGTACCACAATGTTATATCTGTAGTGAAATGTAAATAAATTGTGTTGCAGGACTTAGAAAGGAATCTTGAGCTGAGACAGATATCCTTCAATCACCCTCTTGCCACAGAAACAAGGAAGACCAATGAAGCCAGAGAGCTGTCTGATTACCTCCAGGCACAGATCAATCTGCTGACCAAAGAAATCTAAGTAAGTTTATAAAGAACTTGAGAGCAGCAACATACAGAGTGTAAAAAACATTAGAAATACCTTCCTAATATGCCCCCACCAGGTCAGTCTATGTCATGGCAAGAGCAGGTGTTCAGAAATGTTTTGTACAATCAGTGTAGGTAAACTGTTCCAGATTTTAGTAGATTTGGAACAGTACTGTTGTTTTAAAAGAATGGTAATGTGATTTAACTCGCAGTACTGCAATGTAAACACAAGAGGGAGTCTAATACAGCTATATTTCTGAAGGAATAATTGAAGGTTGAGGTAAAATACCCATTTCCTAAACTTGCCTGGCTACCCAAACGCTACACCACACGTTAGTTTGTTCTCCGCAATGAATCTGGATCTGAGTACTTCCCCGACAATTTATACAATGTAAATACATTATAACCATTGTAATTGGTCCCAGAAAACGATGGGTTGGGCCAGAGCCAGAACACACATGGGTAAAGCTGCGTTTCATAATATTCATAATTCATAATTGGCTTTGATACTCTAATTGATAGAGATAATAATAGAGATAATCCAATCGCTGATTACTTTATTTTGTACAACACCCCTCATTTTGACATCCCCACAAACAACTTAAAAGATCGCAGTTTCAGACTGAAGTATGTAGCGAACATAAGAGCAGTGGACAAATTCAGTTTGAGTCATCGGGCAACTTGTAAACCTGCCTGGTAATAGATATCAGGATGATAACACTACATTTGAGAAATGAACATTTATTGTACATATTGCATTCTTGAGAAATGGCTTACTGATGCATTTAACCACGAAATATAGGAAAGAGAGAGAGAATTGGAGTTCCACAAAATCTACTCACATAGATTTCCAAAAGGCTGGAACAGAAAAGGTACAAAGACATTATGAGCTACTTTAACTTTTAACATGTTCAACCCATGATCCAGATCAAACATTTTTTTAACTTGAGGATTAATATATTTTGCCATTAACAGGAGCAAGATAAACTAAATCTGTTCAAACAGATGACATATCCTCTCTACCCATCGAGGCTCCTTACCAATTTGAACTAGAATATGCCTGTTCACTCCAGCATCTGAAGTTGGAGAAGCAGAAGAGTTTGAGCTGGGTATGTAAATGAGTTTCCTTCTCTCTCACGTTCTGTGCAGAAAGCTGTTTACATGGGTAACGGTAAATAAAACATTTATTCAATATTGACAGATAAAAGCAAATATTAACTCATTGATAAAAGTTTGTGTATTGAGTTCCAGTGTAAAGTTGATATCTGTTTTTTTCTTTCTTCCAGGAGTCCTTTGCAATTGGCTTCCCAGACAGACGTGACACAGCAGACCCGTTAGTGGATGACAGAGGATCATACGATAATGAACATTTTGCTGGTAAGGATTTTAAAAACTTTACTACAGCCTATTGGGACTACCAATAAACAGATGCAAAGTTAAGGGGATATTGAGGAAAGAAATGTTTAAATTAGATTCTGAAGTGTGTACTCTCCAGTCACAGAGTATATGCAAACAAGAGAGCAAACACAAAAAACTCCCAAACATTGGGACTAATTAAAGCTCACGTAAGTAACAGGACTGAAATAACCGTTCCTGTGTCATGTTATATCCCAAAAAAAGCCAAGAAAATTATGGCTCCAATTTTTTTTAAATTATGTGCAAGCAACTATCCTATTTATCCACAGACGGTGGAGAGCTGCATGGTGATTATGACAAGGAGGATCCACAACTTTAGGGTGAGGAGTATTGCCTTGCAGAGGAGGCAGCGAGTTCCCTCAAGGCTTCAGAAGGAGAGCAAACAGAGCCATTTGAAAGCCAGGTCCGGTACACTCTGGATGACTTTCTGAATACAGAACGTGCCAATAAGGCCCTCGAATCCCCTCCCAGGACCAAGCGCCTCTACACATTCAAAGAAACCATCCAGAACCTACACAGTGGGAAGCCTGTCTATGCCAGCCATAGCCAAAGCCTGAGAAAGAGCCCTCCTAAATACATCAAGAGCCAGGCCAGGGTGGAGAACCTGGGGTCTAGGGCGTATGAGCCCTCCTTCACTCTACCAGCAGAGAAGTGCCAAAGGCGTGACACCATGGACCCTCAATCGGAAGATGGCGTAGTCCGCAGCAAGAAGAGTATCTTGATGAAAGAGCTTTTTGGCCAGGCCCCAATCACTGATCCAAATGGCCATGCAGACAGGCAGATCCAGAGTTGGGAGACCAAGATCATTTTTTATTGACCCAAGAAGTATACAAAATTATAATATATTTTTACAATTTGATAAATTATTATTTATCTGCCATGGCAACTCAACACATTACTAAATGGAGTATTTGTATTCTGACACTATTGCTCATGACAAATTCCTTAACTCCCTTGAAATCAGATTGTAATAAAAGCAACATTCAATGAAGATGCCACATAGGTACACTTAGTTTTTTATAAAAGCCTCTCTAAAATACCCAAGAGGCTAAGAACAACCAACACTTTAGGCCTTCAGTTTTCAAATTCTTTATTGTGTTGAAGTATGCATAATTCTTATGCATACTTCTCAACACTTCCAAAATCCAAACAGTAAACTTTGTAATATTAGTTCAGGTTTCATTCAACAAATGAAAATGTGCTACAGACCATGCCTACAATTAACATGAACAAAATTACATAACAACATGAAACAATTGCAACACTTGCTCAACTAATTTCAATCAGTTGAAATTAGATTTAAAACGGTCATTAAACATGCTCATACAATCATTACGCAGTGAAGCAATTTGTGAAATACACTAGATTTCCATAAGTATGTGGACACTGTAAGCTGTAAGCGTTAAGATTTCCCTTTACTGGAACTAAGGTGCCTAGCCCAAACCATGAAAAACAGCCCCAGACCATTATTCTATCTCCGCCAAACTTTAAATTTGGCACTATGCATTCAGGGAGGTAGCGTTTTCCTGGCATCCGTCAAACCCAGATTTGTTCGTCGGACTGCCAGATGATGATTCATCACTCCAGTGAACACGTTTCCACTGTTCCAGAGTCCAATGGCGGAGACCTTTACACCACTCCAGCCGACACTTGGCATTGCACATGGTGATCTTAGGCTTGTGTGCGGCTGCTTGGCCATTGAAACCCATTTCATGAAGCTCCCGACGAACAGTTCTTGTGCTGACGTTGCTTCCAGAGGCAGTTTGGAACTCGATAGTGAGTGTTGCAACGGAGGACAGACAATTCCTATGCACTATGCGCTTCAGAGGTTCCGTTCTGTGATCTTGTGTGGCCTACCACGTCGCAGCTGAGCCATTGTTGCTCCTACACGTTTCCACTTCACAATAACAGCACTTACAGTTGATCGCGGCAGCTCTAGCAGGGCAGACATTTGACGAACTGACTTGTTGGAAAGGTGGCATCCTATGACAGTGCCACATTGAAAGTCACTGAGTTCTTCAGTATGGGCCATTCTACTGCCAATGTTTGTCTATGGAGATTGCATGGCTGTGTGCTGTATTTTATACACCTGTCAGCAACGTGTGGCTGAAATAGACAAATCCACTAATTTGAAGGTGTGTCTACATACTTTTGGCCATGTAGTGTAACATCCGATTCCGAAGCCAACATAAGAGACACTAAAATATGTGCAATAACATTGGCAATGTAAAGGCAATGTTTGAATATGGGGTGCTTTGTAAAAGTGCTTACCAACAGTACCAATTTACACTTTAATATCAAAGTGCTGACTAACAATGCCTGACTTCATTCTCAGAGCATTTGGGGAATAAATAAGACATTAATAAAAGATCCCATTCCTTAGCTAATTGCATGTAGACCAATAGACGCCACTTTGTTGCACACCACCAGCCAGCATGTGATTCCAACACCACCTGAAAGGATACAAAGGCTGGGTTCAAATAGTAATTGTCAGAGTTGTCAGTTAGTAGTATTTGATGTAAGTAAAAACAAAAATGTGCATTCAACATGGCATTTTGAACCAGTTCAATTAGAATTCCATGTTAAGAGAGGAAACGAGTCATGTGATTCTATCTTCAGTATTTAAAGAGAACCAATAGACGAGACATTCAGTAGTCGTCTATAATTAGCCAAAGTTTACAGATTAAACACTAAACTTGATTACTATGAATTTACCCACATTCAAAAGCGAGTGTGGGCCTCAATCCTCAGGCGTTGTAATCACACAATTTACCTGCTACTCCAGATGGGAATGCCACCAGCTGCTCCAGGGGGGCAATCCACTTACTGGGTACAACAGTCACTGGGTCAGCATAATACTTCCAAATCAGGGAGATCATCAGAGCAGCCTAGAGAGACAACAGAAAACAACCTGATTCAGTGCATCAAAATGCAACACAATCACTTGTGCATGTCACCGGTGGTGAAACTTTTTTAAAATGTCAGTTATGTATATTTTTTACCAATGAAAGAATATAGAATATATTTCTAATTTCAATATGTTTAATACTCACCTGGAGGATGTAAAAACCTATATTCACCATCCATTTCATTTTGGCTTGTTGAGCAGTTCTAGACTTGACTGTAAGAAGAAAAAAACAGATCTTATCTGCAGAGGAACCATCTAAATTAATTATTGGTATCCATTCTCTAAATATAGGAATTTCGACAGCTCTAATAACAGTTGCCTTTTGTGTGTTCTTCTCAATTAATTTCAGTGTAAATACTACACAACATGCATTGGAATATAACCTGTTTTGTATGGTATGGCATAAGGGAGGGGTTGGCAGGGAAAATAAGCCTGATGTGTGACCAGTGCATATGACTGGAGAAATACGCATGTGGTGCATTTCAATGTGAAAACACTTTTCAATCCAAAATAGTGAAATATTCCTGTTGTTGAACAACAGGATTTGAACTTGAAGGCATGTTAGTTGATAGGCAGTGGCCCTGAACTGACACAGCATGGGAGAGAGTTAGAGACAGTTGTTTGGGTGTACAGTAGGGAGGATCTAGAGACAAAAAGTCGATTTTCTCAATGTACGAAACACCATATTTCAAAGTCACCTGCATTGTGACTCATCTAAACAATGTGGTAAAAAGTGAACTTGTAGACTTTTTTTATCGCCTTTATGACAAATTCAAAACTAGATCTTTTCAAACAAAAACATAAAAATTGCCTTGGGGTTTTTGTCGCAACCTGTATTTGCCACTGTAAAAATATAATATTGTAACAGTATACTACTGAAGAGTACTTTCTAAACAAACCATTGTCATTCCTGAGAATTTGTACATTTTTCATAAACTAAAAAAATCCAAATCTGATTATAGTATTTCCTTGTTTGCTCTGTCACAGCCCTTACGGTTGCAGGGAAGATGCCATAGTGTAATACAAAGGCTGCCATTCATATAACATTAACTCTTGGCAAATGGCTGTTGGAGACATTTGGTTGTTGTCTGATAGCCAATGGGGTGTATGTGTGTATAACACCAGCTCGTAATGGAGCTATATACTATGCGTCCTGCCTCTATAGAGTTCAGAGCTGTGGCCTGGACATGAAGGACAGCAACAGGCAGCAGCTGCACCATCAGCTGATAATATACAGTTGGCTGGGTGTTCCAAGCATCGGCAGGACAGAACAGCTACGTCTGGTAAGACGAGGGGTGGGGCTGTGCGTCTATTTGTCAATAGCAGCTGGTGTGCAATGTCTAATATTAAGGAAGTATCGAGGTATTGCTTGCCTGAGGTAGTGTAGAAGCAAAAACTAAAGCAGGAAGTACCAGTGACTCGCTCAATACGGAAGTGGTCAGATGACACGAATGCTACGCTATAGGCCTGTTTTTCTAGCACAGACTGGAATATGTTCCGGGATTCATCCAATGGCATTGAGGAGTTTACCACATCAGTCACTGGCTTCATCAATAAGTGCATCAACGATGTCGTCCCCACAGTGACCATACGTACATATCCCAACCAGAACCATGGATTACAGGCACCATCCACACCGAGCTAAAGGCTAGAGCTGCCATTTCAAGGAGCTGGACCCTAATTCGGATGCTTATAAGAAATCACGCTATGCCCTCAGACAAACCATGAAACAGGCAAAGTGTCAATACAGGACTAATATTGAATCCTACTACACCGGATGTGACACTCGTCGGATGTGGCAGGACTTGCAAACTATTACGAACTACTAATGGAAACCCAGCCACGAGCTGCCCTGTGACGCAAGCCTACCAGATGAGCTAAATGCCTTTTATGCTCGCTTCGAGGCAACGTAACACTGAAGTATGCATGAGAGCACCAGCTGTTCCGGACGACTGTGTGATCATGCTCTCCTTAGCCTATGTGAGCAAGACCTTTAAAGAGGTTAACATTCACAAGGTCGTGGGACCAGATGGATTACCAGGACGTGTACGCGGACCAACTGGCAAGTGTCTTCACTGACATTTTCAACCTTTCCCTGACCGAGTCTATAAAACCTACATGTTTCAAACAGACCACCATAGTCCCTGTGCCCAAGAAAGCAAAGGTAACCTGCCTAAATGACTACTGCCCGGTAGCACTCGGTAGCCATGAAGTGCTTTGAAAGGCTGGTCGTGGTTCACATCAACATCATCATCCCGGAAGCCCAAGACCCACTCCAATTCCCATACCGCCTCAACAGATCCACAGATGATGCAATCTGAAACGCACTACACACTGCCCTTTCCCACCTGGGCAAAGGGAACACCACAGCACATTCGGAAAGTATTCAGACCCCTTGACTTTTTCCACATTTTGTTACGTTACAACCTTACTCGAAAATAGATTAAATAAATAAATATCCTCAGCAATCTACACACAATACCCCATAATGACAAAGCAGTTTAATTTTTTTTGTGCAAATGTATTACAAATAGTACACAGAAATACCTAATTTATATAACTATTCAGACCATTTGCTATGAGACTCGAAATTGAGCTCAGGTGCATCCTGCTTCCATAGATCATCATTGAGGTCCCACAGTTGACAGTGCATATCAGAGCAAAAACCATGCCATGAGGTCAAAGGAATTGTCCTAGGAGCTCTGAGACAGGACTGTGTCGTGGCACAGATCTGGGGAAGGGTACCAAAATATTTCTGCAGCATTTAAGGACCCAAAGAACACAGTGGCTTCCATCATTCTTAAATGGAAGAAGTTTGGAACCACCAAGACTCTTCCTAGAGCTGGCCACCTGGCCAAACTGAGCAATCAGGGGAGAAGGGCCTTGGTCAGGGAGGTGACCAAGACTCCGATGGTCAATCTGACAGAGATCTAGATCTACTCTGAAAGAGCTCTGGAGTTCCTCTGTGGAGATGGGATAATCTTCCAGAAGGACAACCATCTCTGCAGCACTCCACCAATCAGGCCTTTATTGTAGAGTGGCCAGACGGAAGCTACTCCTCAGTAAAAGTCACATGACAGCCCGCTTGGAGTTTGCCAAAATATACTTGAAGACTCTCAGACCATAAGAAACAAGATTATCTGGTCTGATGAAACCAAGATTGAACTCTTTGGCCTGAATGCCAAGTGTCACATCTGGAGGAAACCTGGCACCATCCCTACGGTGAAGCATGGTGGTGGCAGCATCATGCTGCGGGGATGTTTTTCAGCGGCAGGGACTGGGAGACTAGTCAGGATCATGGCAAAGATGAACTGAGCAAAGTACAGAGAGAGATCCTTGATGAAAGCCTGGTCCAGAGCGCTCAGACTGTGGCGAGGGTTCACCTTCCAACAGGTCAACAACCTTAAGCACACAGCCAAGACAACGCAGGAATGGCTTCGGGACAAGTCTCTGAATGTCCTTGAGTGGCCCAGCCAGAGCCCGGACTTGAACCCAATCAAATATCTCTGGAGAGACCTGAAAATAGCTGTGCAGCAACACTCCCCATCCAACCTGACAGAGCTTGAGAGGATCTGCAGAGAAACATGGGAGAAAATCCCCAAATAGAGGTGTGCCAAGCTTGTAGAGTGATACCCAAGAAGACACGATGCTGTAATTGCTGCCAATGGTGCTTCAACAAAGTACTGAGTAAAGGGTCTGAATACTTATGTAAATGTGATATTTCCATTTTTTTTATTTGTAATAAATGTGCAAATATGTGAGCAAGACAAAGGAGCTGATCGTGGACTACAGGAAAAGGAAGGCCGAACACGCCCCCATTCACATCAACGGGGCTGTAGTGGAGCGGGTCGAGAGTTTCAAGTTCCTTGGTGTCCACATCACCAACAAACTATCATGATCAAAACACACCAAGACAGTCTTGAAGAGGGCACGACAACACATTTCCCCCCTCAGGAGAATGAAAAGATTTGGCATGGGTCCCCAGATCCTCAAAATGTTATACATCTGCACCATCAAGAGCATCCTGACCAGTTGCATCACTGCCTGGTATGGCAACTGCTCGGCATCTGACCGTAAGGCGCTACAGAGGGTAGTGTGTACGGCCCAGTACATCACTGGGGCCAAACTTCCAGCCATCCAGGCCCTATGTACTAGGCAGAGTCAGAGGAAGGCTCAAAAAATTCATAAGAGACTTTTCTCTCTGCTACCACACGGCAAGCAGTATCGGAGCGCCAAGTCTAGGTGCAAAAGCCTCCTTAACAGCTTCTACCCCCAAGCTATAGGCCTGCTGAACAATTAATCAAATGGCCACCCGGACTATTTACATTGACCTCTCCCCTTTGTTTTTACACTTCTGCTATTTGCTGTTTAATATCTATGCATAGTCACTTCACTCCAACCTACATGTACAAATGACCTTGACTAAATTGTACCCCCGAACATTGACTAGGTATGGGAACCCCTTGTATATAGCCTTGTTATTGTTATTTTGGGGCGGCAGGGTTGCCTAGTGGTTAGAGTGTTGGACTAGTAACCGGAAGGTTACAAGTTCAAACCCCGAGCAGTTAACTGTTCCTAGGCCGTCATTGAAAATAAGAATTTGTTCTTAACTGACTTGCCTAGTTAAATAAAGGTAAAATAAATACTTTTTATTTTTTACTTTAGTTTATTTAGTAAATACTTTCTTCACTCTATTTCTTGAACTGCATTGTTGGTTAAGGGCTTGTAAGTAAGCATTTCACGGTAAGGTCTACCTACACCTGTTGTATTCGTGCATGTGACAAATAAAATTTGATTTGATAATGGATCACTCTTATCTCTATATCAGGGATTTTTCTGTCATTGTAATGACGTTTTTTTTCGGGCCACCGAACAGTGTTAAATAAAATTTCCGGGATGGAAAAATGCTTTCAGTGTAAACTTAAATGACTAAAAACTGATTTAAAGTATGTAGAAAAGACAATAAAGATATATTTTTAAATGAAATCATCTTTAGGAACTAACCATAACTTAAATAAAAGCTAGCCTGACCCCTCCTGTCTCAGCCTCCAGTATTTATGCTGCAGTAGTTTATGTGTCGGGGGGCTGGGGTCAGTTTGTTATATCTGGAGTACTTCTCCTGTCCTATTCGGTGTCCTGTGTGAATCTAAGTGTGCGTTCTCTAATTCTCTCCTCTCTTTCCTTCTCTCTCTCGGAGGACCTGAGCCCTAGGACCATGCCCCAGGACCACCTGACATGATGACTCCTTGCTGTCCCCAGTCCACCTGGCCATGCTGCTGTTCCAGTTTCAACTGACCTGAGCCCTAGGACCATGCCCCAGGACTACCTGACATGATGACTCCTTGCTGTCCCCAGTCCACCTGGCCATGCTGCTGTTCCAGTTTCAACTTCCACCTGACTGTGCTGCTGCTCCAGTTTCAACTGTTCTGCCTTATTATTATTCGACCATGCTGGTAATTTATGAACATTTGAACATCTTGGCCATGTTCTGTTATAATCTCCACCCGGCACAGCCAGAAGAGGACTGGCCACCCCACATAGCCTGGTTCCTCTCTAGGTTTCTTCCTAGGTTTTGGCCTTTCTAGGGAGTTTTTCCTAGCCACCGTGCTTCTACACCTGCATTGCTTGCTGTTTGGGGTTTTAGGCTGGGTTTCTGTACAGCACTTTGAGATATCAGCTGATGTACGAAGGGCTATATAAATACATTTGATTTGATTTGATTAGACAGTCGGGGAGAATTGAAAATTCCAAAAGCAATGAATTCAGCAGTATTGATTTTGTTATTATGTTTGAGCATAAGAACATAGCATTAAAACTGCACAATTTTCCCTCAGCTTCATGGCAGAATGTGGAATCGCATGTTGTTAACTTTAAAACTGCAAAAATGTATCTCAGCTCCATGGATTGTAGAACTGCAGGAAATTGGCTTAAAATGCAAACGTCAACTGGCCCGACCACGCCCATTGCCATGCCCCCTACCACACCCACCACATAAGCCCCTTTTTGATCCATAAAAAAATAAAAATGTAGTGTGGACATCAATTTCAATTGTGTGTCTCTCTTACCATGTGTCTTCAGCTTGTCAGTCATCTTGTTGATTTTGCGCTCTAGTCTGGCGTATCTGGCAAACTCATCCATCATGCTAACGGAGTTGTGCTCCTTCTTCATCTCCTGGATCTCAGCCCGCATATCCCTCTCCTGCTCAGCATCTTTCTGAAGGACCTTCAATAGCTTCACATTCCAACAGACAAACATTTAATTTTATATTTTGCAAAAACACACTACTAGATCTGCTGCCACCAGATGGTGCTGTTATTCCTTACGTCTTTAAATGCATAAGGAATAACAGCACCATCTGGCTGCAGCAGGGCTATTACACTACAAATTTAGCCATGTTTCTGATATGAGATCACTTTGGGATGGTTACCAGTTAGCCCTTGATCATGACTCTAAGTTTCATTACATTACACATAAGAGTCATTGGACGAAGGCGTCTTCTATATGGTGGAGCTTTGTAAAGAGCCCTGACGCTTAATCTGAACATAAGGACCGTATCGTTCATATCAGCAAAAAATGAAGGTTAAATTGTTACCCCCTCGATAGGTTTAGGGTCAGTGTTCCCATGCTGCCATAACGCCATGTTACAGCGCTTGTTTATGGAAGCCAAGAGGCTACCACCAGTGCTAATTATCTATATAGCATGCTCTAAACACCTGTGTGTATTCGTAACTCGGGAAGTGTAGTGGAAGTGTAGTTCCGTTGGATGAAGGTACCAATAGCTGTATGAATCTGTGCAAAACTGCTACAGTAAGTGCAATTTTTTTATTTGAAGCATTCTTTCTCGCTGATGAAAGATAACGGCCATATTTTTCAAAAGCCGTATCGCGATCAATGATTATTGATGTTTCTAAACGTTAAAACACAGCGTCAGGACTGTAGTCCACATGAGGTAGTCGTGGATGAAGCTAATGGCTGAAAACTGTAGGGAGAAGGCAGAATGCTGCCTAGTTTGAGAACTAGTTACCAGTATGTTACTGCAACAAAAGTGCAAAGGTAGTGGAAAGTTGCATTATGTCCGATAAACACTGTAGTCATCCTGTTAAATGTGTTGTTCAGATACAATGATGATCATGAATTGCATTTACATACAAAAATGTTTACTAATTTAAAAAGTACATTTTCTTTGCAATGAAATTGCCTCTGCAAGTGACAAGTATTTTTCTGCCTCCTTGGGTCATTTATAGTTTATTGCATGAGAACATGCAACACCTGGTTTAGTAGTGTATTGCTTAATAAAGTAATAAGGCACGAGGGGGTGTGGTACACCCCCATTCGAGCTATTATTATGCAATGTGGAGTGCCTGGATACAGCCCTTAGCCATGGTATATACCACAACATCTCAGAGGTGCCTTATTGCTATTATAGACGTAGAAACGTAATTAGAACAGTAAAAATACATGTTGTCATACCCATGGTATACAGTCTCATATACCATGGCTTTCAGCCAGTTAGCATTCAGGGCTCAAATCACCCAGTCTATGACAACCCATATTATATGCATTTAGACTAGAAATGTCATCAGACGACCTTATTTACATGTTATGGTTGATATTTTAATATGTGCCCAATAGATAACTACACGGCATTATCTACCTGGCAATGTTATCAGTCTAACACACCTTACATGATACACTGATACATTTGCCAACAGGGTGGAATGGTTGGTTAGCTTCGCTGTTGTTTATGGGGACGCGAGAGGTGAAATAGCTAGCTAGGTAATATAACCTGGGCAAATCTGCCAAAACATTACATGATTTACAAGCCAACCCTGCATTTCTCACACGACCACTGCCCAAATAACCCCTACTTACGAAAGAGGAAATAGTCGGCAAGAGTGTTTTGAAGAGATTGCACAAAAAGACAGATCCCAACACCAGGAACCAAGCGCACCCCGCAGCCATTTTTTATCAACCTTTGTTGCTGCTGCGCTCGTCATAAAGGGACGCCACATCCAGGCTGAACTATGTGCTGAGTTTTATATTAGAAACGTATTTAATTCAAATACAGCTTATTTTATTAACTTCGAATGTAATATATAAATATATAAATTCAGTATCCAAATGTGCTAAATTTACTACATTACTTTATTCAATAAATAAAAAATACTGACAATTCTATAACGGTCATTTACAGTATGTGTACATTATTCTGATATATCAACGAAAATAACACATCATTTTGAATCTAGCTATTCCCACCCCTAAAGTCAAAATGTTTCGTTGGAACGACTGATTGGCATACAGACCTACCCACACAGGTAACTTGCTTTGGTTTAAAAATCTGTTGCCTGGACGTTAAAGCCAATCAATGGCAACAAGGGGCGGAGAATAAATTGCCAGTCAGGTTGGTTAGGATAAGGAATACAATATAAAGAGGGGGGATCCAATCCAGTTTCAGCTAGTTTCTGGACGTAGGCCTACTGATGAAATATTTATGTTAGTTACAGTGTGTTCTGAAGGAATTGAGTGACTTACATCGGACACATTCAGAAGGCTGCACTGAATTGTCAGTAACTGAGAAGGCTAATTTGTCCTCTAATTCTCTAGACAATACAAGCAAAGCAGCCATGCCGAAAAGAAGCAAAGTAAGTTGGAATATTTACCTTTTAATTTAAACCTTATTTTACAATGTATAATTTCTCACATGAAGTGTTTTTATAAATATCTGCAACAATCGCATGTACTCTAAAATATGCTTGATACAATGTAACAAGTTTTCTCTAAAGTATGAATGTGTTTTAGTGTGTCTGTCTTGTCGAAATGGAAGTGGCGCCTTTTTACTTAGTGTGGTAACATTTTGCTTTCGATCTCACTTTCTCATTTTAGTAACCTGTAACGTTACATGATAAACTATCGCAGCTTGTGCTTTTTATATAAGTTACTTAATCATAATTTAATTTGACGCATATCGGGTCTTTCATGAATGTAAAGTAGCTTTTAATAGCCTTCTCAGCAATGAGATCAGACAAAGGGGTGTAACCCACCTGCAATGTAACTAAGCTACATGTTGCCATTGCAGAAATGCGTGCATGATCTAAAGGATATTTTGTGAATATAGGGATTGCTTTAATCGCCTATATATTTGGTTCACGTTTATATTCATATACTTTTAATAGCCCATGCTTGTGGCATCCTATATTATCACTTTGTGTCCTGTGTGCAGTAAAGCGTATTGTAATGCGCGACACCCTATGGCACGGAAAGGTACGGTCTTTGAAGTGTCATGGCAGGCCTTGCAAATAGGAAAGGCATCGACAACTCAGCGCCATGTATCACTTTATTAATGGGGTTTTAGAGAAAGTAATTCTAAAGAAAACGACCATGATTTATAGCTGGTCACGTGTTCCGTTTTTGAGGACTTGCTATTTGTTTGTGTGCATTCCCTGCCTTTGCTTCCCTAACAAATGTTGCGTTATGTAACAGCGAATTTCTGAAGACATCCTCCACAGCGCATATGGGTGAACTGGTATCAGGGAATTATAGATATTCAACTAATGGCGGGAACATACAGTTGGCGTAACGTGTGGATAGATGCCTTCATATAACAATTCTCCGTCGGTTGATGGGGGAGGGGCTGCTTATTGGCCTTTATGCGTATGGGCTACTAAAGTCTAACTAACATACCGTTTTACTTGTCACTCAAGGTAGTTGGTACCACAAAGGCTCTATTTTGCACCATGACAATGGGAAAAGTCAAATGGCATAGTAATGTTAAATGCTTACCCTCCCCCACTCACTTTCAGATTACATAATTTGTATCTATAATTTGGGGATAGAGCAGTGGGGGTACAGTTTGTGAGACCACCCCCCTTAGCATTAGACACCCACTTCTCCCTGCATCTCCCGACCTATGATTGTTCTTGGTTTTTACTAAGAATTTTACTTCTTTTCTCCCACCACCCACTCACAGGCAAATAATGACACTGAAGTCGAGGTTAGTATATTTAATGCTCTTATACAATTTTATATTATGAATAAAAAATTTTTTTTTCTGCAATAGCTGATTTAACTGTCTTTTTCTCACCAGCCAAAGAGGAGATCCACAAGGTTATCTTCTGTAAGTTTGCTATATATTATCATATTTATGTTGTATATCCTATTTATGTTTTCTATGAATAGATGCCATTGTGTATTTGTAATTGGACTAATTATGTAATATGCATTATTTTACAGAAACCCACTACTCCAGCTAAAGCAGAGCCTAAGGCGAAGGTAAAATAAATGTTGTAATTTAAGCTAATTTCAACCCCCAAAACACAATTATACATATTATGCATTTGTACATTGAAATGTATCATGTATTTCTGATTCTTGTAGACACCAGTCAAGGCAGCAGCCAAACCCAAAAAGGTAAAGGCGGTAGTAGAGAAGGCCAAACCTGAGGAGAAGAAAGAAGATCCTGAGGAAGAAGCAACACCGGCAGAAAACGGAGAGGCCAAAGCTGAGGAGGTAAGACTTGTTACCTTAGTTTCAATTATACTATATGCCATGCCAGTGATATACGACATTCAAAATCAGGAGTATTGGGTATTACAAACAGACCAACAATAATTGGCATTGCAGCTGTTTGTACCCCACACACAAATAGTGTAAACAACTAGACCTAAAACAACTGTCCTATAATATGGGAACGTAACTTTTTCATTCGCCAGGAGGCAGCAGAAGAGGAAGATGCTGATGCAGACGAGCCTGAGAAAGAGGAGGATGAGGCAGAATAACATCCTTACCCTTTTGCCAGTGCTCCCTGTACCTCCTTTCTTGTACAATTCAGAATAATATTTTTATCAACTATTTTCTTAAGAAAAAGCAGGTTGTGTAGTAGTAAGATTGTAGAAACAAGTTGTTGTTTTTTTTACCTCTGGAAGAAAGGTTATGGTCATTGTGTGTTTCCCTTTTCTTTTGTGGTCTGGTTCAGTTGTCAGAGGGAGGGGGGCAGGTTTGTAGCAATGACATGCAATCACGCCAATATCAGGAACTTGTTATTCAACTGGGAGAGCTTGTCTGACACTAACATTCCATAGGCTTTATGAGGGACAGTTTATTTAACCTGTGTTGTATGGAGAAGGG
Source organism: Oncorhynchus nerka (assembly GCF_034236695.1). Taxonomy (NCBI): domain Eukaryota; kingdom Metazoa; phylum Chordata; class Actinopteri; order Salmoniformes; family Salmonidae; genus Oncorhynchus; species Oncorhynchus nerka. The sequence goes on along the minus strand of NC_088406.1, from coordinate 31,548,790 downwards.
TTGGGGGTTTATACACAATAATACTTGTTTTATTGTTTTATATTGGGTAGGAAGGTGGTAATTCTGTTTTAAGCTGTGCTCTATGAATTTTTAACTATTATCCACACCGTATTATGAATCCACAGTTATGGTTCATTCTCCCTAGTACATGTACTGGATTTTTCATCAGGCCTGTGCATTATGTGAAATGGTTTTTGTCTCTGTTTGGTGATGGCATTGCAATAACATTTGATATAGCTGCTGTGAAACTGGGTTTTTTTTCTCCATAATTTCTATGCAGTATGTAATGTAATGGTACGATTTGAGGATGGTTTGAGTGTTTTTAGCCAAGCTAATAACATGAAATACATTACAGTGTTAAACATACTGGTTGTAGCTTATCCTTTTGAGGATACTGATAAACATTGACTGTACTTTCACTTAATCCTTCAAGTGAACATAGCAGCCGTAGATTTCCATGTGGTTTTAGAATTTGATGTACAGTTTCTCTTGTTGTAGCTGTATCTGTTATTATTGGTATAAACATGCCAATTGAATTAAAATGATTGTAATTTCTTTGTTTTCTCTGTTCTCTTATTGATCACAAGTGAAATGTAAACATGATATTATAATTAAGACACTCACTATGAATTGATTAAATACTCTGTAATTTCTCTTATACCATATTGCGAGAAAATGTGTGATTGTTTTTGCCAAATATTGAGCATAGGTCTGCAATTCTATTATTGAGTGCAGCCATACACCAACTCAGTTGGTTATTCGACAAGCACCTGCATGACAATTGCACTATATCAGGGGTCGTCAACTGGTGGACCAAATTCACCCCGTTGTCGAGTTTATTTAATCAAATGTATTTCTATAGCCCTTCGTACATCAGCTGACATCTCAAAGTGCTGTACAGAAACCCAGCCTAAAACCCCAAACAGCAAGCAATGCAGGTGTAGAAGCACATTTAATACATTCGAATAGCCTACAATGATCCATTAGGCTGCTTACATAGTGTTTTTTTCAATTACTACTTATAGCATAAATGGCATTTGTTGTACCATAAATACATCGCCTGAAATGGGTAATGTCAGTGACAACTTGCATATTCGAATAGTATCGATAATTTTTTGCGTTTTAACTAACCTCAGCCTAATTATCATAACCTGCTGCGTTTGCTACATTAAGTCTCCTGACCTGCTACGAAAAGTCACTTCTGACAGCGAATTATCCCATCTAGTCAAGACCCCTCAAATGCGAGTGCAGGATGGGATAGACAGACACGACATCCGAGACTAGAACAATATACTGTATTTACATGATGTAAGAAAAGCGGGTCTATCATGTCATATCTCCAGTTTTTGTCAACTACAGTATTTCGCCAATTTGTCAATGCAATTGAAGCCTACTATGCACTGCACGGGCTGATAATGCATTGTTCTCGTCAGCATTGCATGGCCCGTTTGTCTATACACCACACATGTTTTTCTTCAGTTGAGTTATTGAAACAAAGCCTAAGTAGCGAAGCGAAGTAAGTGCACTAAAGACTAATCGCACCGAGTAAAATGAAGGATAATAAAACGTGACAGATTTGTCTCGCTAACACGTGACGTCATCAACAAGACACGACCTTGTCGAAGAAAAGACAACAGTGCGGTCTTTAAACTATAATTCCGCATATAGAAATAGCTTTATTTATATTGATCCAAAGCTTTCGAATGTATTTAAAGATGATATTAGTGCAATTTAGCGGCCGAGCTTCGCTTTGTCTTTGTTGTAGTCGAACAAAATTGTAAGAGTTGTTCCCCACCCCCTATTTCCTCTGCTGTGGCGGAAGTAACTAGTATTGCTGAGGCCTCATCCTTCCAATGGCGACTGAAAACAGGCGGATTAGAAAGCGGGAGCAACCGTGGAGGGGGTCAGAGCAGTGTAACCGAAATTAAATAAATATATCATACTCTCACTAGTCATAAAGTTAGTTTACAATTGTACACCAACCAAATCACGGCTGATTCAATGGCCAAAAGTCGGAATATTTCGCTCCTTGAATCGGGTAAGGCGCATATAGTTGCCTAATTCATTGCTTAAATTATAGATAAAACTTGATTTAATTGATATCCAATTGTGGTACTATTTTCTGCTATTCACTTACAGAGCTATATTACCTAATTTCACGTTTTCTGACAACGGGTCCATGTCGGAGAGCGGCTGAGGTAAATTGGCGTGCCTTATTGACAATTTCTTACTATTCCACATTTTTGGCGAATAGTAAATGAAAGCAGCATATTCGAAACACCTATTTGTTTTAATCAATTGCAGGTTCTAGCGAGCGAACTAGAAGAATATCAGGTGTGTATTCCGGCAGCAGCGGCGTTCTGCAGTCGATGTATGTAGCTAGCGATCCCGATTGGACTGGAACGTAAAACTTGTCTCACTCACGACTTTTAATGCTTCTCTGACCGCCTCACTCGTTTGACATCACACGTTTTTACTAACTAAATTTCTGACAGTGTTTCTAGCATCTTCAGTGTTGTGATTTACACTAATGCGCACCATTTTGGATAGCTTTTACCCTGCAGATTAGACTGGCAAGGACATGAACATCCAAGATCTTACGAAGATTTGGTAAGTCTATAATCAATAGATGTAAACTCATTGTCGAATATCTGTTATTGTTGAATGACAACCACGTTGTGTGTCCATGCTTGGGCCATTTACTCTTTGTTCAATCAGATTTAATCGTTGTTACATTGTTGTTGCATAATAAACAGCTTTTTAACTTTTACCGGTATGTAGGATTACGTATTTTCGTATGTGTCGAAAGCTTGACACTGTAGTATAGAAACAAAATTGATATAGCATTTATAAATATATCTGTTGTACTGCAGATTGGGTGGGGATTCTTGTGGTTCTGGCTACGTCAGGACACCACTGTTGACCAATCCACGCCCTAGAAAGGCTGTCGTTGCGCTATTTTCCTTGTGACCTGTGTTGTGATTCGTCCGTTGATGAATGTGTTTTACATAAAACGTTCTGCCCACAAGGAATGTAGCACACTGGTGGAACGAGATCAGGTGTACATGAAGAACCCTAGTTATGTTTGTTTTTTTTGCCCCTAGAAAAATTAAGAAATGTATATTTTCTTACAATGCCACTGGCTGACAAAGACTTTGATCTAAATAATAAATAGACTTTGGTTGAAGTACTGTAGTTTTGTGATTCCTGGTGTCATCATTGTTTACATTTTTAACATTTTAGTCATTTATCAGATGCGCCAGAGCAATTTACAAGAGCAATTAGGGTTAAGTGCCTTGCTCAAGGGCACAACAGCAGATTTGTCACCTAGTCTGCTCTGGGATTCGAACCAGCGACCTTTCGGTTACTGGCCCAACGCTCTTGACTGCTACCCAACCTACAAATGTTGTGATGGCTTGAGTAACAAAGCATAGATAGTGGTTTAACTTGTAACAATGAAAGCTGGATGAGTCATTCTGCTCATCAACACTGTTTGATCCCCTAGGTTGCATCCAACAGACACATTGCACCTGACCATTTGCTGCAGATCTGTAAGCAGATTGGGCCGATTCTGGACAAAGAGGTGCCATCATGTGTTCCAGGCATACATTCCCTACTGGGAACCGGGAGGCAGTCCTTGCTCAGAACATCAAAAGGTGTTCAACTTTACATGTCTTGTTTGAGCGTGAATTCTAAATGTATACATCAGCAACTATTCTTTCTGGAATTGAATTGTAAAATTAAATTATTAAATTGCCTTTTTATTTCCACCTCTTCCAGATTACGGCAATGTTCGGAGGAAAGGCTCATCATTTGCTACCCTGCACAGAGGGAGACCACCAGAGATGCATTTGACCTGCAGGGATCCTCCAAATCTAGGTTGGTATTCTCTGACACAAGATTGACATTTTCACACATGGTTATTTTCTATTTATGCCGATACTGTAAATGCAATGTGTGCTTATAACTCAACACGTGTTGTTTTCTGTTAACATGATTCTGTTATTATCATGTTTGGACTCTAAATCATAGTGTTTTGTCCATCACAGTGGAGGTGTACAGAGGAAGGGAGCTAACCGGTACTCAACGGTTCAGCGCTGTGAACCCTGTGAGCAACTATCAGCACATGCGGATGCACAGGAGGATTCTGGGTCATCTGTCTGCAGTCTACTGCATCGCTTTTGATCGAACCGGTCTCAGGATTTTCACTGTGAGTCATCATAAAGATCAAGTTCTTGGGGGAAATCATTTTAGGCTCATCACTTTATCTAGCTTATCAAATCTACTTTCAAGGGCTCGGATGACTGCTTGGTGAAAATATGGTCTTCGTTTGACGGGAGGCTGCACTCCACCCTGAGAGGACATTCTGCTGAGATCTCAGACCTGGCTGTCAGCTTTGAGAATACCTTGATGGCAGCTGGCAGCTGTGACAAAACCATCCGAGTGTGGTGCCTTCGTACCTGTGCCCCTATGGCTGTCCTACAGGGGCACAGTGGGTCCATTACCTCCCTACAGGTAGGAGCTTCTATCTTCCTCCAACACCCTTATTATGTTTTTATCTGTCTAATGTTAGCCAGGCAAAGAGTATGTAAGTTAATGCTGTCCACAGTTTTGCAAATGTAGAAAACCATGCAACAGTATAATGTGGTAACTGCACACATCTCTTTTTATCCCATTTTGTACATAATGTTGTGAAATCTGTTGTTAATGTAATGTTTAAAACTGCGTTCATTTTGCTGGACCCCAGGAAGAGTAGCTGAGAGTAGCTGAATGGGGATCAATAAATACAAATGCTTAACCTGGTTTGCCTCAGAAGCTCACATTGGACCACTAGTGTGTTGCTCTCAGTATAGATGTGGGTGCATAAGTCTGTCTATCTGGAACATCATTTAACTGGGTGAATTACATCTGTCCTCAGTTCTCACCATTTGCCAAGGGCTCAAAGAGATACCTGGTGTCCACTGGAACTGATGCAACAATCTGCTTTTGGCAGTGGGATGTCAATAACATAAATTTCAGGTGAGTTTCAATTGCTGGTAATTTGATCAAGATAATAATTGCATCCTGAAAATTACATCATAAGTCTGAAACATTTACACTCTGTTTGTAAAGTGATCGCCCGCAGAAGTTTACAGAGCGACCCAGGCCGGGAGTTCAGATGGTGTGCTCATCATTCAGTCCAGGTAATGATGTCAAGATAGCAGTTGTGTAAAAGAATGCTTTGGATCTTTAAATACATTCCTACAAATTGATCATAGGGTACCTATTATACTCACCATAGCTGATACAATTTTCAACCGATGTATTGATCCAGCTTTTTACCTCACCAACTGTTACAAGTATAAGCTACTCTAACATGGGTATAGAGAGACTCTGAACCAAATTGGGATACATTTATAGTAATTTTTGTGTTTTATAAAACATTTTAGGTGGCATGTTCTTAGCGACGGGAAGTACTGATGATGTCATCAGAATATATTACCTGGGAGTTGGGAACCCTGAAAAAATATCAGAGCTTCATGAACACACGGTAAGATCCCTTGAAGATAAACCATCAAATAGCAGCAAAAAGCTGAAAACAAGAAAATAATGAGTTTCAAAAAAAATAGTTAAATCCATTCAAGCTTTAATTTACAATAAATACAAAAAACGTTGACGTAATATTCTAATCATTGTTGTCAATATATGTTCTCATTTTTAGGACAAGGTCGACAGCATCCAATTTTGCCACTCAGGAGAAAGGTATGATCAATGTGATTAGTTGAAGCACTCACCTTAGCCCAACAGTTTTTTACTTTATAAAATAAGCAATCATGAGGATTGTCTAGAGCAGTGGTTCCCAACCTTTTTCGCTCACTGTATCACTAACTGAGTTTTGCTCTTCCTGGAGTACCCCTGAAGTACCCCCTCATTTGCATTTTACCAGTAAGCCTATGGTCTCATGAGTCTTATCAAGTACCTCTTGTGCATAAGCCAAGTACCCCCAGGGACCCTTGTACCACTGGTCTAGAGTTCATTGTCTTGGTTTGCCTCGTCTCGTAGGTTTGTGAGTGGCAGTCGAGATGGCACAGCACGCATCTGGAGGCTGACTCAGCGTCAGCAGTGGAGGAGCCTTCTTCTCAATATGAACGCCACTCTACCAGGGTAAGGAATGAACAGCTTGACGGCACCATTACATACACCTACACATGCTTGTATCTATGTTTTCCTCCTTTCATATCGACTTTCTCCTCAGCTCGGAACACACAACCAATGAGGAAAGCTTTTTCAAGCCCAAGGTCACCATGGTAGCGTGGGATCGCCATGACAACTCAGTAATCACAGCCGTCAACAACCATATCCTAAAAGTGTGGAACTCCTACACGGGCCAGCTGCTACATATCCTTAAAGTAGGAGCAACCACATTGTCTTACATTCCATTTTCTTGAACATTCTGTTTCACAAAGATAACTGAGGACGTTTTGTATCTGTAACCACTAGTAGTGTAGATTGCCATCCTTCAACTGCAGTGCATTCGGGAAAGTCTTCATGCCCCTTCACTTTTTCCACATTTTGTTACGTTACGGTCTTATTGTAAAATGTATTAAGTCGTCTTTTTCCCCTCAATCTACACACAATACCCCATAATGACAAGGCGAAAACAGGTTTTTAGAAAAAAAAATGCAACTTTATTAAAAACAGATACCTAATGTACATAAGTATTCAGACCCTTTGCTATGAGACTTGAAATTGATCTCAGGTACATCCTGTTTTCATAGATCATCCTTGAGATATTTTGGAAAACTTGATTGGAGAACACCTGTGGTAAATTCAATTGATTGGACATTATTTGGAAAGGCTCACACCTGTCTATATAAGGTCCCACATTTGACAGTGCATGTCAGAGCAAAAACCAAGCCATGTGTTCGAAGGAATTGTCCGTAGAGCTCTGAGACAGGATTGTGTCGAGGCACAGATCTGGGGAAGGGTACCAAAACATTTCTGCAGCATTGAAGGTTCCAAAGAACACAGTGGCCTCCATCATTCTTAAATGGAAGAAGTTCGGAACCACCAAGACTCTTCCTAGAGCTGGCCGCTCAGCCAAACTGAGCAATCTGGTGAGAAGGGCCTTGGTCAGGGAGGTGACCAAGAACCCAATGGTCACTTTGACAGAGCTACAGAGTTCCTCTGTGGAGATGGACATTCCAGAAGGACAACAATCTCTGCAGTACTCCACCAATCAGGCCTTTATAGTAGAAGGCCAGACGGAAGCCACTCCTCAGTAAAAGTCACATGACAGCCTGCTTGGAGTTTGCCAGAACATGATTCTCTCATCTGCGGCAGGGACTGGGAGACTAGTTGGGATCGAGGGAAATATGAACGGAGCAAAGCACAGAGAGATTCTTGAAGAAAACCCGCTCAGGACCTCAGACTGGGGCTAGGTTTCACCTTCCAACAAGACAATGTCCCTAAGCACACAGCCAAGACGATGCAGGAATGGCTTCGGGACAAGTCTTTGAATGTCCTTGATTGGCCCGGACATGAACCCGATCGAACATCTCTGGAGAGACCTGAAAATAGCTGTGCAGCGACGCTCCCCATCCAACCTGATAGCGCTTGAGAGGATCTGCAGAGAAAAGTGGGAGAAACTTCCCAAATACAGGTGTGCCAAGCTTGTAGTGCGCTCAACAAAGTGCTGAGTAAAGGGTCTGAATACTTATGTAAATGTGATATTTCAGTTTATTTGAATACATTTGCAGATATTTCTAAAAACCTGTTTTAGCTTTGTCATTATGGGGTATTGTGTGTAGATTGATGGGGGGGGAATTATTCAACCTATTTTAGAATAAGGCTGCATGTAACAAAATGTGGAAAAAGTGAAGAGGTCTGAATACTTCCGAATGCACTGTATTTGTATATGAAGTAAAGTTCTAGATTCCTTGGTCAAGAGGACATTATAGTTCTACAGTTTTTTCCCCCCTTGTCACTGTAAGCATGCTTTTCAGGAACAGTTACTCAAATATTTTTGGTCAATGACTTGGTAAAATAGCTAAATAGCATCAGACAGTGAGTTGACCTGACAGCTGTGTGATGCTCTGTACAGGGCCATGAGGCTGAGGTGTTTGTCCTGGAGCCTCACCCCTCAGATCCCAGGATCATGCTGTCTGCTGGCCACGACGGAAACGTCTTCATCTGGGACATCGTCCGGGGCACAAAGACACAGCACTACTTCAACATGGTGAGGAGGAGCCACGCACCACAGAAGACTTAACAGTAACATCCATTCTCTCCAACTATGACTAACTCTATCTTGGTTGCTCTGTCTGCCCTACAGATTGAGGGCCAGGGTCATGGTGCTGTTTTTGACTGCAAGTTCACTCCCGATGGCCAGCGCTTTGCCTGCACAGACTCCCACGGCCATCTGGTCATATTCGGCTTTGGGAGCTCCAAGCCATATGAGAAGGTAAGGATGCAGCTCCTACTACATCTATGTATAAGAAAGAGTCTTCTATTCAATGGTTGGAGATTGACTGCCTGTCTGTCTTTGTCCAGCTTCCAGATCAGGTGTTTTTCCACACCGACTATCGGCCACTGATCCGAGACGCCAACGGCTTTGTGTTGGACGAGCAGACCCAGCAGGCACCCCACCTCATGCCCCCTCCCTTCCTGGTGGATGTGGATGGGAACCCCCATCCACCCAGATACCAGCGACTGGTCCCTGGGAGGGAGAACATTGCAGATGAACACCTGGTGCCTCAGCTGGGATATGTCGCCACAAGTATGTTAACTACCTCATTACTTGACTCTCTCAGTCTTCCTGCTTTGACTATGTCAAATTAACTGTGTCCATGTTGTCCAACTCAGGTGATGGGGAGGTGATGGAGCAGGTCATCAGTCAGTTGACCACGGACCACGAGGAGGCAACGGCCAGACGCAGCATTCTGGATGACGCCATCAGGCAGCTGCAGGAGCAGCAGGACAGGCAGAGCAGACCAGGGACACAGGCCCCAGCAGAGGCCCCTGCATTCCCAGCCCCCAGCACCCCACGTAGAGGTACCAAGATAATGTTCCTAGCTCTCTTTTCCTTTCCATAAACTACCATTGCTCTTGGGCATGCTCAAATACTTCACATTCCTACATGTTGATGATTAAGGACTCCATTGGAAATGGAAAATACCCCCTCATCCCTTATGGTTAAATTAATGATTGGGTCCTAGACAAGCAGTCATGTTGTCTTCCCTCCTCTCTGTACCCAGCATCAGTGAATGAGCGAGGTGCAGCTGAGGTGCAGTCGTCCCCTAACGTGGGTCTGCGACGCAGTGGGCAGGTGGAAGGGGTGAGACAGATGCACCAGAATGCCCCTCGCAGCCAGATGGCCACGGAGCGGGACCTGCAGGCCTGGAGACGCAGAGTGGTGGTACCCGAGCTCTCATCCAGCGGGTACAGGTGAGACAGACATCCCTCTATTCTTCAAACAACGGGGGGAGATCATCTGTATAGTTTGTTATAAGACAAAAGGATGTCATTTATAAACAAGTCTACTCCTAAACTGTTAATCTCTACAACATTATTCCTGAAATGCAAGTTGAAATTAAATGTGTAAATGATCTTTTAGTTACCAGGATGACTTCCGAATTACAAAAGGAGAGGAGGAGATTGCCATATACAATGCAAAGAAACGACGTGTGACATATGGCAGTTGTAGAGTAAGTAGACATATTTATTCATTTAAAAATCATGACTGACCACAGGGATTTTAAAATGATACTGACGTCATACCTGCATTTCTGCTTTGCTTCTGCCTCAGGATGATTCTGAAGATGAGGTGCCTTGCATCAAACGAGCACAGTCCCGCAAAAAGCAAAAAGTCTTCCAGCAGAGCAAAGATGGGATTGTGGAAGAATTCATTGAGTTCTCCTGTGAGGAGGGAGAGGAGACTGCAACATCTGAGGTATATTCTACAAACCTGTGTGATAAGAAATATGCTTTTGACATGTCCATTAAAGAATAACAAGCTATTTGGAATATTGGTGAAAGAGGTCAATCTTGCAATCTCCCTCCCCACCTCTAGGACCATGAGATGGACAGCAGTGAACTGGATTCATCCAATGAGGAAGAGGAATGGAAAAGTGACAGTTCAAGGTACAGATAAGCTATTTGCTTCTCTTGATTCCTTGCAAAGGGGTACATGGCGTATGTCATTGTCATTTCGCTTGGCTTAATGTGAACATAACTTATGTTGCCCATGACAGCCACTCGTCCAGTGAGTACTCTGACTGGACAGCAGACGCTGGGATTAACCTGCAGCCCTCCACTCCCGTGTCATCACGGAAACGAGTTCGGCGCCAGCTTAGCAGCTCGGAGGAAGATAACGAGGAGGAAGAGAAGAAGCAGCAAAGTGACGAGGGAGAACGACCTCCTCAGACTAGCAAGCAGAAATCCAAGAAGCCCAAAAGCAAGATGCCCAAGGTTAGCCACTGTACTAACCTGCATATTTTGTTTATGTCAATGCTTGTATCCTGCTCTCGTATGACAAAAAGTAGTTTCACTTCCCTATTGAATATTAAATCAATCTTATGTAATTGTACATGTGTATCACAGTGGCCTAAAGCCAGGCCGTCGATGAACAGAGAAGTGTCCAACGAGTTCAGACCCTCAACGTGGATCACTGATGTCGTTCCCAGGAAGTCTCCCTTCGTTCCCCAGATGGGTGATGAGGTACGTGACTGTCTGGACCATATGGCTTCCCTACTGTTGTGTGCATCTTTGGGGTTGAAATCAGGAGGCTGGTGGGAGGAGCTATAGGTATTGATTAAATGGAACGGTATCAAACATATGGAAACCAATTTTGACCCCGTTCCATTAATTCCATTCCAGCTGTTTCAGTGAGCCTGTCCTCCTATAGCTCCCCCCACCAGCCCCCTCTGGTCTAATTAATGTTACCCTCTCTCTCCCTCAGGTAATCTATTTCCGCCAGGGTCACGAGGCGTATGTGGAGGCAGTGAACAGGAACAGCCTGTACCCCATTAACATGGAGAAACAGCCCTGGAGGAAGATGGAGCTGAGGGTAAGAACATCATATCCACTCTGCTCCAAACTAGGAAATGGATAAATCTGTCTTCTGCCGATGCAGTAGAAAATGGGTTAGTGTGTTGAGAGGGCCAGTGTCTGAAAGGACATTGTTGAAGAGTAACTTGAAATTCTCCTTCTCTCTACAGGACCAAGAGTTTGTTAAAATAACTGGGATCAAGTATGAAGTATGCCCTCCGACACTGTGCCGCCTGAAACTGACGCTCATTGACCATGGCACGGGCAAAATCACAGACAAATCATTTTATGTCAAGTAAATGATGCAACCACTTCAAAGTGTCTAACATACAGTGGGGAGAACAAGTATTTGATACACTGACCATTTTGCAGGTTTTCCTACTTACAAAGCATGTAGAGGTCTGTAATTTTTATCATAGGTACACTTCAACTGTGAGAAACAGAATCTAAAACAAAAATCCAGAAAATCACATTGTATGATTTTTAAGTAATTAATTTGCATTTTATTGCATGACATAAGTATTTGATCACCTACCAACCAGTAAGAATTCCAGCTCTCACAGACCTGTTAGTTTTTCTTTAAGAAGTCCTCCTGTTCTCCACTCATTACTTGTATTAACTGCACCTGTTTGAACTCGTTACTTGTATAAAAGACACCGTCATGGATTAAAATCCTGCAGTGCACGCAAGGTCCCCCTGCTCAAGCCAGCGCATGTCCAGGCCTGTCTGAAGTTTGCCAATGACCATCTGGATGACCCAGAGGAGGAATGGGAGAAGGTCATGTAGTCTGATGAGACAAAAATAGAGCTTTTTGGTCTAAACTCCACTCGCCGTGTTTGGAGGAAGAAGAAGGATGAGTACAACCCCAAGAACACCATCCCAACCATGAAGCATGGAGGTGGAAACATCATTTTTTGGGGATGCTTTTCTGCAAAGGGAACAGGACGACTGCACTGTATTGAGGGGAGGATGGATGGGGCCATGTATCGCGAGATCTTGGCCAACAACCTCCTTCCCTCAGTGAGAGCATTGAAGATGGGTCGTGGCTGGGTCTTCCAGCATGACAACGACCCGAAACACACAGCCAGGGCAACTAAGGAGTGGCTCCGTAAGAAGCATCTCAAGGTCCTGGAGTGGCCTAGCCAGTCTCCAGACCTGAATCCAATAGAAAATCTTTGGAGGGAGCTGAAAGTCCGTATTGCCCAGCGACAGCCCCGAAACCTGAAGGATCTGGAGAAGGTCTGTATGGAGGAGTGGGCCAAAATCCCTGCTGCAGTGTGTGCAAACCTGGTCAAGAACTACAGGAAACGTATGATCTCTGTAATTGCAAACAAAGGTTTCTGTACCAAATATTAAGTTCTGCTTTTCTGATGTATCAAATACTTATGTCATGCAATAAAATGAAAATTAATTACTTAATCATACAACGTGATATTCTGAATTTTTGTTTTAGATTCTGTTTCTCACAGTTGAAGTGTACCTATGATAAAAATTACAGACCTCTACATGCTTTGTAAGTAGGAAAACCTGCAAATTCGGCAAGTGTATCAAATACTTGTTCTCCCCACTGTACATGTACGTTTTTACAGACATTACCAGAGACATTTGGTAACTTTGGGCTTCTGTACGCCTCCCCTCAGGTACCATGACATGCCGGATGTGATTGACTTCCTCGTGCTTCGGCAGAGTTATGACGAAGCACGCAGTAGAGTCTGGCAGCCAAGTAAGTTAACTACTCAAGGTAGAGTAATGCGTGAGATGAATGGGTCAACATTTCGAAGCAATATTTTCTGCATTTCCCCCATCTAAAATGGTATTATTCCTCACTGCAGATGACAGATTCCGGTCTGTAATAGATGATGCCTGGTGGTTTGGGATCATTGTTTGTCAGGAGCCATACCAGCTTGAATATCCGGACAGTCATTTCCAGTGCTTCAAAGTCAGGTGAGAATGTATGATTGGGTCTGCGTTGTAGGAAACCAGTCAAAATGGTCTCGCAACGGTTGATGCCTTCTGCGGTGGATTGCATGCTTCTAACCTGCTTGGTTTTGCTTTGTTGCCAGATGGGACAATGGCGAAATGGAGAAGCTAAGTCCTTGGGATGTGGAAGCTATTCCAGAGGATGGTAATTTAACAGACTCTGTTGTTGGAAATGTTTCATTCTAGGACAGATGTACTGTATGGTAACAATGGTGTGTATGTGCTCTTCAGCCCAGCAACCTGAGTGTGTAGGTGGAGGGGCTCCAGTGACAGCAGAGGAGATGAGAGAGGTCATGTATAAACCCCAGACAGGAGAGTGGGGTGAGAGGAGTAGAGACAACGAGTGTGAACGCATCATAGCAGGCATTGAGCAACTCATCACCGTCGGTAAGAACACTCACCTCACCACTGCATTTTGGTACTATTTCCTCCTCAGCAGACCTCGGATTGTATACCATTCCTAGATGGGCTAGTGAGGTTTTGAATTTCAAATTCACAGTACTTCTGATTTTGTTATTTTTTATTTACAGATATTGTAGCCCCATTTTCTGGCCCGGTGGACATAGTTCAGTACCCAACCTACTGCACTGTGATAGCCTTCCCTACAGACCTGAGCACCATCAGACTGAGACTTATAAATAGGTTCTACAGGCGACTGTCCTCTTTAGTTTGGGATGCCAGATACATTGTGCACAACGCCCGGACCTTCAATGAGCCAAGGAGCAAGATAGCCCATTCAGCAAAACTTATCACAGATGTCCTGCTAAAATTTATCAAGTGAGTTGTCCAAGTGTTATTGAGCTTTAACTTATACAGATAAACGTATCTGTATTTACCAACTTCTGTTGCTTTTTTATTTCCTCAGTCGACCTAGCTGTACAGATATTATGGAGATCTACAGTGCTATTGAAGACATGGACTATACGGATGACGGGGTAAATCAGGGTTGATCATCAAATCATTCATACCTTGCTGTGTAACTTTTGGGTTGAACTGATATTAATTTGAATGTCCATTTCCAGGACCTGGAAGAGGCACCAGGCCCCTCTTCTGGACACAGACTGCGCCAGGTAAGTAATGAATGATGATGTAAAAACCAGAACATCTTTCTCTTAAAATCAGCAATAAAAATTTAGGGAAGTGGCTGGGATGTTGTCTTTATATCTTATGTATGAGTCTCCCTTCACCCCAGCGCTCTGTGGAGACTGTACCTGACCAGGACTCCTGGAAGGGGCAGTGCAAGCGCCTGATGAACTATGTCTTTGAGTGTGAGGACTCCGAGCCCTTCAGAAAGCCTGTGGATCCTACCTCTTACCCAGTAAGAGAACACAGAGTTCTACTGTAATAATGACTCTGGCTTTGACAGAACTGTTGATCTAATGTGGCTCATGTCTGTTTGCAGGACTACCTTAGCATCATTGACACTCCCATGGACTTTGGGACTGTGAAGGGGACCCTTGAGGAGGACCGCTATGAAAACCCCATGGAGCTCTGCAAAGACATACGTCTGATATTTGCCAATGCTAAAGCCTTCACGCCAAACAAACGCTCAAAGGTATTTCCGCTCTTGCATTTCCAAACCATACAAGCAATTCCAGTGTAAGAAATTCAGCACTCTTCTATTGAGTTGATCTTCATTTGACATTGATGACAATCCAGAGCCTGACCAATCTAGGTACTAGGACCGGATGCCAAGTTGCTGTGCTCTACAGATTTTTATCTCCTCTGTCCCCAGATCTACAGTATGACTTTGCGGCTCTCTGCATTCTTTGAAGAGCGAATCAGAACAATCATATCGCAATACAAAACTGCCGTCAAGAGCAGCGAGAAGCTCCGCCGCAGCCAGAGGTTCCGGAAGAAGCTTCAGCACCACGAGTCTACTGTACCCAGCACTAACACCACAAGGTAGGCCTCACTTCTACTGCCCACAGACCTCATTGGGCTTAAGGAAATGTACTTGTGTGGTCCACAGGACCTACAGCACTACTAATGATATTGTTCTTTCCCTTCAGCCAAAAGAGGGCTGCTCTAAAAACTCAGGAAAAAGTGGAAGTGGCGTCAACGACTAAATCTACCTCAGCCAAAGTGTCTGCTACCGAGAGAACCAGGAGAAGGAACCAAAGCAGTGACAGCTCAGGCCACAGCTCTTCTGAAGCCTCCTCAGGGTCAGACTCTGAGATTGAGAGTGAGTTATCTATGAGTGACTCTGAAGAGGAGAAACGCCCGGGGTCCTCACGGCACCATCACAGCAGAGAGACCAGGGGAACCAGAAGAGTCACCAGGAACAAGGGGGCAAAGAAGAAAAAAAGTTAGGATTTCACATAAATCTGGTAGAAGGCAGTTTGCAAGACATCCCTTAGTCTCTGTCCCTCTAATAAAATCCCTGTTTTTGACGTTTTATTTCAGTTGCCGAGAGCGAGGAAGAGTCCTCCAATGAGGGGGAGGAGAGTGAGGACGGTGGGAAGTTGTCAAACTCTTTGTCTCGTCAATTCCCAATTAGGACCAGCAGCAGGAGCACCAGGCTGACCAGGAACAATGCTGTTGCCCATAGGAAACGCACCAAACAGCCAGGTAAACACCATCACACCATAGAGCAGGGAAAAGGAGAGGTAACTAGAGCAGGGAGTGGTCAGGCAAATGCCCTTACAGATGAAGAAAAATGCACAGACAACTGTCCTTATGGTTAAAGGTCTGAACTGCCTGTGGGAGCAGATATTTGTTTTGTTATTATATGATTATTAGCCATTTAAAATGTTGTTGCTGCTCTGTGTGTGTCCAGAGAGGGGTGCCCAGATGAATGGTCACAGCAGAAAATCTGGGCGAGAGAGACTGCTAAGCAGCGAATCTGAGAGATCACCATCCCAGGGTACAGACACTTACAGGGAGGAGAATGTGGGCCGCAGGACAATGAAAAGGAAGACTGCCAGAGCGGCCGTCAACAAGATGAAGCTTCTGGAAGCCTCTGAGGAAAACTATGGTTCAGCCTCTGAGGAAGAGGATAAACAAAGGAGGAAAAGCAGCCGCCATGCGACCCGAGTCAGCAAACGCACTACCGTGATCCAGAGCAGCTCTGAATCCGAGGAGCAGTCATCAGCACAGAGTGAGCACACAGTCAGCTTAGACTGGTTTGGATCAACTTTTATTGTTCATGGATCTACTGTACCAGAGCCACAAAAGGGTGCATTCATTGAAAAAACATTTAACACTGTTGGGTAACATACGCTTTCTTTCCCCTAGGTTCTAAAAAAGACAAGGATTCATTGGGTGATTGGAAGAACAATGAGGACAGTATTGAGAGTGAAGCTTCATCCTCTCGTTGTCATCAGAATGGAGAGAGTAAGAACTCCAGCAGCCGCAGAACGACCAGACAAGCTGCAGAGACTGGTGGTAAGGGTAAGAGCTACAGGCATACTGTAGATGCTTTCAGTCATGGCTACTTTCTCTGCCTTATCTCCAAGTTCAGTCATTTGTTGCTGTAGTGTTAATGTTTGTATTTATCTCTATTTCAGATGATTTGTCTCATGTAAATGGGCACAGCACAAAACATGACAGTACTTCTGAGGAGGAGAGCTCTGCTGGTGAAGAAGAGGAAGAAACTGTTGAGTCTCAGAAGTCCTCCAGAAGCTTGACAACCGCTGCAGTGAGTAAAATTAGAACTTGCATTACCAGTTATATGGCGGAAGAGAAGTCTGGCTCCAGAAAGAGACGGCACAAACCTCTGGCAAGCTCTGACGAGGAATACCGAGAACACTATACTCAAAAGCACCCTCACCAAAATGGGAGGAAGGTGGAGAAAGAACATGCTGAAGGCTCTGAGAAAAATAGTAAATTGCATTCAAAAAGCCAAGAACAAACATCTGCCTCAACCCATAAACAGGATGTCCCCGAATCAGAGGAACTCAGTGACACTCCAAAGAGATCAAGCTCTCACAAAAAAAGAGTGAGGTCTGAGGAGGAGGAAGAGGACAGCAACCACTCAGATAATGAATCTAAGGGAGAATCCAATAAACGTCAGTTGCGAAACCACAACAAACCCAAAAGACAGAGTCACAATGACTCTGTTTCAGAGAGCGAGGAGGAAGTTGTACCCAACAGGAGAGCAAGGAGAAAACAACTGCATGCTTCCTCAGAGGAAGAATCTGATGGGAAGGAGAAGCATAGCCCTAGCAGGCGGCCTTGCCTTCGAGCCCAACCAAAAAAGAAATATATCAATGAAGACTCTGAGGAGGACTTGAACTCAGAGATGCAAGGCAGTTGTAAGAATGGGAATAGCAATGCTGTTTCAGATAAAGTACATCAACACAACCGAAAAGCTTCCCCAGCTACTACAAAACAGTCTTCTTCCAAGAGAAAATGCATTTACACCTCAGACTCTTCAGACAACCCTGATGAAAAGAAACGGTGCATGCCCATGGCTAAGAGCTACTGCGAAGATGAGGGCGAGAGGGAAACAAAAAGATCCAACTACAAGTATCCCAAGAAGGAATCTAGATCCAAGTCTGAACCTGAGGACTGTAGTAGTCAGGAAGACACCTCTTCCCACCAAGGGTCAGAGGAGGAGGTTGAGTGTCCAAGGGGGAAGAGACGTTTGGAGCAACACAAAGGCAAGCGAAAGGAACGCTGCAGCAGCAGTGCCCACAGTTCTGCCTCTGAAAGCGAGGAGGACGAAGAGTCCTCTGCCAGCTCAGGGACCCAGAGCAGTCCAAAGAGAAAAAAACACAACAGGAGGGTCAGCGACAAGGGTGCCGCCCGACAACACCGGAGGGACCCCTCTGAGGCAGACAGTGACCAGTCATATGCAGAATTCCAGAGAGGAGAGTGTGGAACGCGTATCAAGACCCGAAACCGTGGCAAACGAACGGTGACATATCACGACAGCGAATGAAGGCATAGCCAGAGAGACTAACTGGAGACCTTGAAGACACTTGATCGCCACATTAAAGGTAGTAGCTAGCACTGGAGCTTTTTCAAGAGAAATGCTGTGAATCTGTTTCATTCAGGGATATTTATATTTTCTATGGAAAAAAAGAGTAGTTTTATAAAATATAGCGCAAACCACCTCCCATTCTGCTTTTGTGATTTGGCCAGCTAAATAACTGTTCGGGGGAGCATTGTCAGCTTGGGTGCTATCTTAATATACCTCTGTTTAATCAAGCATATTTTGCTGGCTTGCACTAAGAAACACACTGTAAAGAGGTATTTCATACACTAGTTTCACATTAGGAACTCAGGGGTCAACTAAGTTTACTGTAGTCTCAGCCATTCAGTCTTGGGAGCTAGAGTAGGTAGGGACAATAAACATTTCCAGGATGGCGGTTTCAGTCCAAGCACACTTACTGAGACAACTAATCCACTTCACCCTCCTTTGACTTCAAGTCCTTTGTAAATCCACATGAATTATCCTTTACTGTATTTTGAGTTGCTGACTTGTTTATGAGCCAAAATGTACAAATCTGAATTCCTAGTCGTCGTCGTCCCCTCCCCCCTTTGTTTTAAATTTTTTTTTTTTTTTTTGGGGGGGGGGTGAATTCTAGTCATGGAATGAGGTGTAAAATATATGGGATTGACAATGGCATCTTTTGAAAGGTTTATGATGATCACTCTGTAGCAAATGATTGCTTGTTTAAATTTGAGCATTAATTTCATTTTTATGTCATTACAATGCATTGTCTTGCCACATGTCACAAATTGGTACCCTTTTGCCAAGTACAGGAAACCAAAAAGTACTTATTGCAAAATACTGTGATTTCTCATATTGGGAAGACATTCTAGTGTTATGTACTCTCAGTATTACATTTATTTTCGGAGAGAACTTAACTGCATTTAACTTTTTACCAGTCACAATATAGTTATGTGTTGCGGCGGTCTTGAACTGTAATTGCATTGACATGTTTGCTAAATATTTTTCATACACTTTGATACAAACAGATTTCATAGAAAAATGTTACTGGTACCCATATGGTTGTGGAGTACAAGAGGGCTGTTTTTTTTCTTCTGTTTTTTTCTCGGTAATAAAGACAAATTCAAGGCTCACTTTGTATGTGTTGTCAATGCATTCTTAACCATTCCTTAAACTGAACAAAAATATAAACACAACTTCAAAGATTTTGCTGAGTTACAGTTCATATAAGAGGATCAGTCAATTGAAATAAATTCCATTAGGCCCTAATCTATAGATTTCACATGGCTGGGCAGGGGTGCAGCCGTGGGTGGCGCACCCACTGGGGAGCCAGGCCCAGCCAATCAAAAGGTGAGTTTTTCCCCACAAAAAGGGCTTTATTACAGATAGTAAGCTCTTTGTGCGTATGGAACATTGCTGGGATCTTTTATTTCAGCTCATGACACATGGGACTAACACTTTACATTGAACACATCCCACTAATGCTGTGTGGATCAATGTTTTTGCCACCGTGTGGATTGTATTTGAAGCAGTGACCGCACCAATATAAGTGACAGCACCAATATATAATGCTGCGTTGATGTGCTAGTCGGAACTAGGAAACTCTGAAATGTTCAACTTTCTAACTGGTTGTAGTTATACATGTGCTGCGTTCAATGAATCAGTAAGTAAGACATTTCTGCATTTCCTAGTTCCAACTAGCATTTGAACGCAGCATAAATTATTGGACATCACTGGGGCTCATGCCTTGTTTTTATTAACTCGGAAATGTCGACTTGCTAATCTTGGTGGCAGTGTCGGATCCCGAGTTACCCATTTGGGATGTATCAGGGTGTTTTCACACTTGGACCCTTTCAGACTATTTTTGTGTACTCCGTACGGTTCACTTATTTTTTTGTGTGCAGTGTGAATAGTCCATAGGAACTCAGACCCCTCAAAAGCCCCTGAAGCGAACCAAACTGAGACCATTTTGAGAGGTGGTCTGAGTTGTGTTCCCTTTTTTGGGGGGACAATGTGAACACAAGGTTCCCCAGGTTCAGAAGAAATACAACAGGTGTAGACCTTAAGGTAAAATGGTTACTTACGAGCCCCTAACCAACAATTCAGTTTCAAAAGAATAAGATAAAACTAACAAGTAATTAATGAGCACCAGTGAAATAACAATAGCAAGACTATATACAGGGGGGTACCGATACAGAGCCACTGCGGGGACACCGGTTAGTTGAGGTAATATGTACATGTAGGTAGAGTTAAGGTGACTATGCATAAATGACAACAGAGAGTAGCAGTGGTGTAAAGAGAGAGGGGGGCAATGCAAATAGTCTGGGTAGCCATTTGATTAGATGTTCAGGAGTCTTATGGCTTGGGGGTAGAAGTTGTTTAGACGCCTCTTGGACCTAAACTTGGCGCTCCGGTACCACTTGCAGTGTGGTAGCAAAGAGAACAGTCTATGACTAGGGAGGCTGGAGTGACACTTTTTAAGGCCTTCCTCTGACACCGCCTGGTATAGAGGTCCTGGATGGCAGAAAGCTTGGCCCAGTGATGTGCTGGGCCGTTCGCACTACCCTCTGTAGTGCCTTGCGGTCAGAGGCTGAGCAGTTGCCATACCAGGCAGTGATGCAACCATGCTTTCGATCGTGCTGTAGAACCTTTTGAGGATCTGAGGATCCATGCCAAATCTTTTCAGTCTCCTGAGGGGGAATAGGTTGTGTTGTGCCCTCTTCACAACTGTCTTGGTGTGCTTGGACCATGTTAGTTTGTTGGTGATGTGGACACCAAGGTACTCGAAGCTCTCAACCTTCTCCACTGCAGCCCTGTCGGGGGGAATGGGGACGTGGTCTGTGCTCTTTTTCCTGTAGTCCACAATCATCTCCTTTGTCTTGATCGCATTGAGGGAGAGGTTGTTGTCCTGGCACCACACGGCCAGGTCTTTGACCTCCCTATAGGCTCCCTCGTAGTTGTCGGTGATCACTAGACTGCAACACTGTTTCCTCTACCATAAACCCTTTCACATTGGTGCCACAAAAGAGAGATGTTGATGATGTGCAGGTTGGCAGAAAAATATGGGTGCTGTTTTTGGACAGGCCTATTGATTAGTGATTGTCAAGGATGCATAAACATTCTTAAATATTAGTTTTTAGTTCAGATTATTTGTTTACAATATGTGATCTTTAGGCTAAGAAAGCTGCATAAACCTTTTATTCGATTGTAGGTTTTGAATAGTGTGAGAAGACACCAACATATTTGGTGAGAATCACAGAGTCTAAATCAATTATAGCTCTTAATGAGGCAGTAGCCTACATGGGGTTTACAATTTTCAATTACAGCATAATTCTTTTTTACCCCCTTTTTCAATCTTGTCTCATCACTGCAACTCCCTAACGGGCTCGGGAGGCGAAGGTTGAGTCATGCGTCCCCCGAAACATGACCCGCCAAACCGCGCTTCTTAACACCCGCTGGTTTAACCCCGATGCCAGCCGCACCAATGTGTCGGAGGAAACACAACCGAGATTAGACTGCAGGTGCCCGGCACGCCACAAGGAGTTGCTAGAGTGTGATGAGCCAAGTAAAGCCTCCCCCGGCAAAACCTCTCCTAACGCGGATGACACTGGGCCAATTGTGCGCCGCCTTATTGGGTTTTCAGATCACGGCCAGGTGTAATACAGTGACGCCTCTAGCACTGCAATGCAGTGCCTTAGACCACTACGCCACTCGGGAGGCCCTTTTACAGCATGATTTAATCTGCAGTTATTCTTCTGTTATTTATTATTACCAATAATATGTAAATGTTAATAGTATCTTCTGATTACAATTATTTATCATATTTTAATTTATTTGCAATCTATTATCTTCATGTACTCTTATAATCTCCACCAGACACAGCCTGGTTCCTCTCTAGGTTTCTTCCTAGGTTCCTGCCTTTCTAAGAAGTTGTTCCTAGCCACCGTGCTTCTACATCTGCAATGCAATGCTGTTTGGGGTTTTAGGCTGGGTTACTGTATAAGCACTTTGTGGCATCTGCTGATGTAAAAGGGGCTTTATAAATACATTTGATTTGATTTAGTTATATCTCGCTGTATAATAACGCATTCTGATGGAATGGCTTGTCCTGCACTTTGTAAAAAACCAGAGTGCATTGAGTGAATGTCCTTTCTAAACATACAGTAGCAATGTGAATGCAAAGAGGACTCAGACCACAAAATAGGTGAAGTGAACTGGTAAAAAATGTGAGTCCTCATTCAAAGGCAAGGGCAGTGTGAATACAAAGATAAGAGTTATTTTGCTTCTTTTTTTTTTACACCAGAATTCACAGTAAAGAGTACTGAGATCGTTTATTTTAAAGAGGACTATATGTGATAACACCTTCAGAATTAACCAATATGAAGCTCTACGCAAATATCCTACGTTCATTTTAATTCGGAGGTCCCAAGTTTCCGACAGGACATGAACGAGGCATAAACCCATTTTATAAATCTTTCAGCACTTTCGGTATAAATTATGCTATCTGTTACAGGCAAAACAATTATGTATAGTTATGCCTACCATTCCGCACCATTAAGACATATTTTGGAATATTAATGTAGTGCCAAGTTGATCAAGTAAATGTGGCAATATACATTTTGATCAATTTATAGTATTCTTCAGCACAAAAATGCATTTCCCAATCATTAGCTAACATGTGGAAGCTGTTCGCTTGACTGTCAAATTCTACCAAATGCTTGCTAAAAACATATTTTACGTTTATCACTGGACAGTTAGCTATCAACCCATCTGAAGATATCTGGATTTTGCGTGTACAATACTTAACTTTATTCTTCAGCCTAATCATTCAAAGTGGATTGGTAGCTAAATTGTTGGTTAACGTTAGCTAGCATGTCCTCGAAGTCGTTTCTCAATTGTTTACAGTACTAGCCGAGTCAGTGGGTCAGTCAAGTCATCTGTAGATCGCTAATTAACGTAAGAGCATTATCATGTCAGCTTGCAAGCGTTTGCTTTACATTGTAAAACACAGAGGGATATGGCCATCGATATGGAGGAGAAATGTCACCACTTGGTCACCTGTAGGAGCTGCCTTCAATGCCAAACCTCACAGAAGACTTGAGTTGTTTGAAAAAAATGTGGTATGTTAATCAAGTCATGAAACTACAGTATTCCCAAATGTATTTTAGCCTATGTGATGTAGCTAGTTGTTGTTTTATCTAACACTACTGTATTTGATTTGCACTTGTCACTATACTGTTTTTTTACAAACACTGCGTTGTCCTTCAGTCAAGAAAAGTAACTAATAGTCAGATTTTTCTGTTCACATAGTATTTGGTCTAGACTAGTAACAGTATTTTAAATTCCAACCCACATAATGTAGTCAAACGGTATCCTAAAACCTTCACAGGGCTTGTTTGGAGTCCCAGAGCTGAGCTCCCCTGCTGGCTTCGAGGTGACCACTAAAAGGGCTCTGAAGGACACACAGGAGCTGGTGGATAAAGTCTGCAGCAGCCCTCCTGGAGCTGTTACTGTGGAGACTTTTGACCAACTCTCAGACGGCTTGTGCAAAGTAGCAGACCTGGTAAGATGTATACAGTAGCAGTCAAAAGTTTGGACACATCAACTCATTTAAGGGTTTTTCTTTATTTTATCAATTTTCTAAAGTGTAGAATAATAGTGAAGACAACAAAATGATTAAATAACGCATATGGAATCATGTAGTAACCAAAAGTGTTAAGCAAATATAAATATATTTTAGATTATTCAAAGTAGCCACCCTTTGCCTTGATGACAGCTTTGCACACTCTTGGCATTCTCTCAACCAGCTTCACCTTGAATGCTTTTCCAACAGTCTTGAAGGAGTTCCCACATATGCTGAGCACTTGTTGGCTGCTTTTCCTTCATTTTGTGGTCAGACTCATCCCAAACCATCTCAATTGGTTTGAGGTTGTGTGAATGTGGAGGCCAGGTCATCTGATGCAGTACTCCACCACTCTCCTTCTTGGTCAAATAGCCTTTACACAGCCTGAAGGCGTGTTGGGTCATTGCCCTGTTGAAAAACTAATAATAATCCCTCTAAGAGCAAACAAGATGGGGTGGGATAACACTGCAGAATCCTGTGGTAGGCATGCTGGTTAAGTGTGCCTTGAATTCTAAATAAATCCCTGACAGTGTCACCAGCAAAGCACCATAACACAACCACCTCCATACTTCACGGTGGGAACCACACATGCGGAGATCATCCGTTCACCCACTCTGCGACACAGAGGTTGGAACCAGAAATCTAAGGACAGACCAAAGGACAGATTTACACTGGTCTAATGGCTGTTGCTTGTGTTTCATGGCCCAAGCAAGTCTCTTCTTTTTGAATCCAAAATAGGTGACCTACGTGGTTCGTGTAGATCGGACAAGAAAAGTTTGGGAGTTTGGCCTGTATAGGCTGTCATTTAAATAAGAATTTGTTCTTAACTGACTCGCCTAGTTAAATATACAGTGGGGAGAAGTATTTGATACACTGCCGATTTTGCAGGTTTTCCTACTTACTCTGTAATTTTTATCATAGGTACACTTCAACTGTGAGAGACGGAATCTAAAACAAAAATCCAGAAAATCACATTGTATGATTTTTAAGTAATTAATTAGCATTTTATTGCATGATATAAGTATTTGATACATCAGAAAAGCAGAACTTAATATTTGGTACAGAAAGCTTTGTTTGCAAATACAGAGATCATACGTTTCCTGTAGTTCTTGACCAGGTTTGCACACACTGCAGCAGGGATTTTGGCCCACTCCTCCATACAGACCACTCCTCCATACAGACCTTCTCCAGATCCTTCAGGTTTCGGGGCTGTCGCTGGGCAATACGGACTTTCAGCTCCCTCCAAAGATTTTCTATTGGGTTCAGGTCTGGAGACTGGCTAGGCCACTCCAGGACCTTGAGATGCTTCTTACGGAGCCACTCCTTAGTTGCCCTGGCTGTGTGTTTCGGGTCGTTGTCATGCTGGAAGACCCAGCCACGACCCATCTTCAATGCTCTCACTGAGGGAAGGAGGTTGTTGGCCAAGATCTCGCGATACATGGCCCCATCCATCCTCCCCTCAATACAGTGCAGTCGTCCTGTTCCCTTTGCAGAAAAGCATCCCAAAAGAATGATGTTTCCACCTCCATGCTTCACGGTTGGGATGGTGTTCTTGGGATTGTACTCATCCTTCTTCTTCCTCCAAACACGGCGAGTGGAGTTAAGACCAAAAAGCTCTATTTTTGTCTCATCAGACCACATGACCTTCTCCCATTCCTCCTCTGGATCATCCAGATGGTCATTGGCAAACTTCAGACGGACCTGGACTTGCCCTGGCTTGAGCTGGGGGACCTTGCGTGCGCTGCAGGATTTTAATCCATGATGGCGTAGTGTGTTACTAATGGTTTTCTTTGAGACTGTGGTCCCAGCTCTCTTCAGGTCATTGACCAGGTCCTGCTGTGTAGTACTGGGCTGATCCCTCACCTTCCTTATTATCCATGATGCCCCACGAGGTGAGATCTTGCATGGAGCCCCAGACCGAGGGTGATTGACTGTCATCTTGACCTTCTTCCATTTTCGAATAATTGCACCAACAGTTGTTGCCTTCTCACCAAGCTACTTGCCTATTGTCCTGTAGCCCATCCCAGCCTTATGCAGGTCTACAATTTTATCCCTGATGTCCTTACACAGCTCTCTGGTCTTGGCCATTGTGGAGAGGTTGGAGTCTGTTTGATTGAGTGTGTGGACAGGTGTCTTTTAAACAGGTGCAGTTAATACAGGTAATGAGTGGAGAACAGGGGGGGTTCTTAAAGAAAAACTAACAGGTCTGTGAGAGCTGGAATTCTTACTGGTTGGTAGGTGATCAAATACTTATGTCATGCAATAAAATGCAAATGAATTACTTAAAAATCATACAATGTGATTTTCTGGATTTTTGTTTTAGATTCCGTCTCTCACAGTTGAAGTGTACCTATGATAAAAATGACAGACCTCAACATGCTTTGTAAGTAGGAAAACCTGCAAAATCGGCAGTGTATCAAATACTTGTTCTCCCCACCCATATTAAATACCTCATGAAGCTGCTTGAGAAAATGCCAAGAGTGTGCAAAGCTGTCATCAAGGCAAAGAGTGGCTACTTTGAAGAATCTCAAATATAAAATATATTTTGTTTTGTTTAACACTTTTTTTGTTTACTACACGATTCCATATGTGTTATTTCATTGTTTTGATGTCTTCACTATTGTTCTACAATGTAGAAAATAGTCAAAAATAAAGTAATAACCCAAACTTTTGACTAGTACTGTATATATTTATTGTTATTAATGTAGAAAGCACAGGATAGAGTCAAAAAACAATCAATTTAAGTTGACAGGTACAGTTATTTTTCTCCCCAAACCAGGCTGACTTTGTGAAAGTGGCACATCCGGACCCGTCCTTCCGTGAGGCAGCAGAGAAGACATGTATAGAGATCGGCACAGTTGTAGAAAAGTAAGTGCCATTGAACTAGGTCTAGTAGAATATGTTATTGAGTGGCATATTGCATAATGATTCTTCACTGTTTGCTTATCTCACAGACTCAACACCAATGTTGACCTTTGTAGAAGTTTAAAGAATTTGTTGGATAACAAAGAAGTTTTAGCTCAGTTGGACCCAGAAACAAGGTATGCTATCCAACCTAAATCCTTTTACCGGTAGTTAATTTAGCGTAGACTTGACAGTTTCATTCAGGTAATGTAAATGTTTCTGTCTACCTAGGAAAGTGGCTGAGCTGTTCATGTTTGACTTTGCGATCAGTGGAATTCATCTGGATGAAAAACTGGTAAGGTACCCCTTTTAATTGTTTTTTAGTGTGTTGATAACCACCCCTGTCACATGTTTCTTTCATCTCCTTACTGTCTCTTTTCTGACTTTTACATTTTGCAGCGGAAAGAGGCTGTCAAGCTTCACGTCAAGCTCTTGGATCTAAACAATGAGTTTCTTATGGGCTCTCACCTCCCAAACAGAATAGCAAAGTCGGCTATACCTGAGCACATTCATTGCCACTTTGCAACGGAGGGCAGTTTCATTCAGATTGGGGGTCTACACGCTGAGTCCTCTAATGACCTGGTATGTTTTCATTTGCAAATGTTTCTCTCTTTCACCACCTGGTAGCGCCAATCTCACAAGATATCCAGTTGTACTGCTAGCGCTGCAGTCTATCTGGAGAAATGCCTACTTAATGCTGCTTAATGCTGTGTGAAATGCTATTGTTGAGTAATAGTCAGACTCTCTCTGTCCTGCATTTTCCTGATTTTGTCCTGATTTTATTTGATGCTCCATGCCTGGGAGGGTTGCTCTGTGATAGGGATGGCTAAGGGGTGAAGAACCTGAAACGCATGCTTTTGACATTCTTTTCAGGTTCGGGAGGTTGCCTATAGGATTTTCCTCTACCCAAATGCAGATCTGATGGAGTGTCTGGAAGAGCTGTTGAAGTGCAGGAACAAACTGGCCAAACTGGTGGGATATGAGTCTTACGCACACAGAGCTTTACAGGGAACCATGGCCAAAACCCCAGGTATTATGCTTCCGCCTCTGTCCCCCAACAATGACTTTCACTTCAATTAGTAAACCTTTGGCCTTTTTTGGATTCATATGTATAAGCATTGGTAGTGCTTCAGTGTATGATTAGGAGGGATATTTAGCCATGACTACCATTTCAGCCAGATACCGCCAAGTTAGTAAACATACTTGTTCAACTAGGTTTACCAGCAGTTTACATGAATGAATGAATGAATGAATGAATGAATGAATGAATGAATGAATTCAACCAATGCCATCTATTAAACACAAACAAATCACCCAGTTAGAATATTACACTACAACTGTGCTACACTATTGATGTTGGGAATGATAAAGCCTTTGTGTGTGACTGCTATAACATGGTCCGCCTTTCTTCCCACAGAGACAGTGATGAACTTCCTCCAGCTACTGACGGACAAACTCTCAGAAAGGTACAGCACATAATACAAGTACAATAAAAAATGAGCTATGCCTAAATCAACACAATTTGTTCACCTTATATACAGTAGATAGCTATAAGGAAATATATAATCCACCTTGTCTTGAAAAGCTGACATGTATCCTCTCTACCACAAGGTGACGATATAACCTTGAAAGAGTGAAAGAGCTTTATAAGTTTAGTGAAGTGAAGGTTTGGAAAAAATAGTTTGAATTCCAATTTATATGCTGGAGCTTTCAGAGATCGTTATTTGGACACAGAATTGACTATAAAGCAGAAATAATAGTTTGTTAAATAGATGAATACACTTTTCACATATTGAATTTGAATTAGGCCTGACAGTGAAGTTAGCAATCATATCAGCCACTCATTTGAAATCTCTTCCCATACAGAACCGCAATAGACTTTGAGATGATTAAAGACATGAAGACAAAACTCAACCCCCTTAATGCGGTAAATACTGCTTTGTCGTCGTTTATAAATATTTATATTCCAGCTGATGTAGCAATGTACATATAAAGATATGAGTCCATAGTGAGATGAAAAAAGGTGAATACAAATGGTGGTGTGTTATTTATTCTTGTCACAAGCTATTAGTAATATGTTTATCTTCCATAGGAGCTTATGCCATGGGATCCTCCATACTTCAGTGGTGTGTTGCGTGCTGAAAGGTGAGTATTACAGTCCTAGATCTATTATTCAAACAAAGCAACTCATCCAGTTATTCTCTGCCAACTGTCAATGAGATAAATCTGTTTGATTTCTATCTATCTGTCTGTAGTTGGGGTGGGTGGCAACTTTGTATTTCAGTGCAGCGCATCATTTTTTTTTTTTTTAACTGGTCTTCCCGGGTATCAATTGTGTTAGGAGAGGAGCATGGGAGCCCCCGAGTGGCGCAGCGGTCTAAGGCACTGCATCTCAGTGCTAGAGGCTTCACTACAGACACCCTGGTTCGAATTCAGGCTGTATCAGGCCGTGATTGGGAGTCCCATAGGGCGGCGCACAATTGGCCCAACGTCGTCCGGGTTTGGCAAGTGTAGGCCGTCATTGTAAATAAGAATTTGTTCTTAACTACTTGACTAGTTAAATAAAGGTTAAATAAATGGGAGCTACGTAAGTCTTCGTTTATTCTTTTCAATATGATCAAGCTGGATCAACTTCCTTTGCGCTCAGTTGCGCTGTCACCTCATTTTACCTGAAGATTTTCCCCGCTGCGTTTATATAATTGAATTAATTATCCTTGCGTAATACATGTTTCCTGTCATTTTTATTTATGTGATGGAACATATCCAAAACAATGGATTAGAATATGCAACCTGAATCACTGTTGCCATGCTACAGTATAGAAAGACAGAGTTTGAATGTGTTAGGCAGATGAGAACCATCCAAAATACAGTGAGGACCCAACTCAACCTGAACTCATTGCAGGAGTAAATCCCATTTTAGTCTGCCGGGAAAGGATATCTCCAATAGCATATACAATATTATGTATTATCTGTTGAGACCCTATGCATTTGTTCTAGTGTGCGTAATATATTCTGCAGTTTTAATGGGCTTTGGGTGGTTAAGAAAGCGTATTATCTTTATTGTCAAGGGTCATTCATAAATGTCATGATTTACAGATGGAGAAGTGGAATGGCCTAATCTGCTGTGAACGTTTGAGTGAATGGGAGATGTGGTTGGTCACATCTAGCGTCTCCAGTTTTGCGCTGGTCTCATGTCGTCTTTTTACGGACATTATTAATGAACTGCTTTTCCACTCAGGCGCTCACCAGAGACCAATAAGTCTAACGGTTTATTAAAGCTTTAATGCAGACATTCTAGGTCCTGGGGGATGGACTCAATGGCTGTTTCCACAATGGGATTTGGCACAACCTCTGTCTGAGGAGGGGGAGATATGTTGGAGAGTTGTTTTTTTTCTTCTTTTAACTGAGGAAAATCTGTTTCCGAATCACTTTCCCCTCAGCCCTCTTCTTGGTGTGCTATGTTGGTTGTTAGGAGTCGGGTTTAGAATGCGGTCGGTTCCCAGGGATGCCTGGTTGCCCATAGTTACCACCACTGTTAAGTGGCTCCTGTTGCCCTTTTCTCTTAGTCAGCAGCATTAGTGGTTTGCAGTTCCTACTGAAGTCAGTTGGAGAATGTTCATGTCCTACTGAAAGGAGTTTCAGATTATGTGGTGTAAATGAAGGCCCAGTAGTACATCATGTGCAAGATAGTATAAATTACTCCCTTTAATAGTCTTTAGGAAATATCATATGATTACTGCTATTATTCCATTAGCAGTCGGTGAAAAAGCTTCCTGTTGCCACAGACTTTGTCCCATATACAGTGCATTCGGAAAGTATTCAGACCCCTTGACTTTTTCCACATTTTGTTACGTCACAGCCTTATTCTAAAATTGATTACATATTTTATCCACCCTCATCAACCTACACACAATACTCCATAATGAGAAAGCAAAACATGTTTTTAGAAGAAGAAAAAAAGAAACATTTTACTTAAGTATTCAGACCCTTTACTCAGTACTTTGTTGAAGCACCTTTGGCAGCGATTACAGCCTCGAGTCTTCTTGGGTATGATGCTACAAGTTAGGCACACCTGTATTTGGAGAGTTTCTCCCACTTTTCTCTGCAGATCTTCTCAAACTCTGTTAGGTTGGATGTGGAGCGTCGCTGCACAGCTATTTTCAGGTATCTCCAGAGATGTTCGATCGGGTTAAAGTCCAGGCTCTGGCTGGGCCACTCAAGGACATTCGGAGACTTATCCTGAAGTCACTCATGCGTCGTCTTGGCTGTGTGCTTAGGGTTGTTGTCCTGTTGGAAGGTGAACCTTAGCCCCAGTGTGAGAACCTGCTCCAGAGCACTCAGGACTTCATCAAGGCTCTCTCTGTACTTTGCTCCAATCATCTTTCGCTCGATCCTGACTAGTCTCCCAGTCCCTGAAAAACATCCCCACAGCATGATACTGCCACCACCATGCTTCACCGTAGGGATGGTGCCAGTTTTGCTCCAGATGTGACGCTTGGCATTCAGGCCAAAGAGTTCAATCTTGGTTTCATCAGACCAGAGAATCTTGTTTCTCATGGCCTGAGAATCCTAAAGGTGCCTTTTGGCGAACTCCAAGTGGGCTGTTGTGTGCCTTTTACTGAGGAGTGGCTTCCGTCTGGCCAATATACCATAAATGCCTGATTGGTGGAGTGCTGTAGAGATGGTTGGCCTTCTGGAAGGTTCTCCCATCTCCACAGAGGAACTTTGGAGCTCTGCCAGAGTGACCATCAGGTTCTTGATCACCTCCCTGACCAAGTCCCTTCTCCCCTGATTGCTCAGCTTGGCCAGGCGGCCATTTCTAGGAAGATTCTTAGTGGTTCCAAACTTCTTCAATACTGCAGAAATGTTTTGGTACCCATACCCAGATCTCTGCCTCGACACAATCCTGTTTCGGAGCTCTACAGACAATTCCTTCGACCTCATTGCTTGGTTTTTGCTCTGACATGCACTGTCAACTGTGGGACCTTATATAGACAGGTGTTTGCCTTTCCAAATCACGTCCAATCAATTAAATTTACCACAGGTGGGCTCCAATCAAGTTGTAGAATAATCTCAAGGATGATCAATGGAAACAGGATGCACCTGAGCTCAATTTTGAGTCTCATAGCAAAGGGTCTAAATACTTATGTAAATAAATAAAAATATTTTAAAAAATAAAATGTTTTCACTTTGTCATTATGGGGTATTGTGTGTAGATTGAGGATTTGTATTTATTTAATCCATTTTAGTATAAGGCTGTAACATAACAAAATGTGGAAAATTCAAGGGGTCTGAATACTTTCGAATGCACTGTACATCAAGCAAGGAGGCCACATCATGGTAATCATGTCTGTAAAGCTGGGCGTAGGAAATGGGCTTCTCACTGGTTTTAATTCAATCCAAATTACATTTGGATATGCCTCCAGGGCAGGCATTGCTTGCTTTAAATGGCTTGCTTTGTCCACACCAGAAGTGAGTAATTGTGCATGCTCCCCAAGATTGACAGGAGCCTTGCAGATCAACTGATAGGGCTTCCCCTTTTATGTCTGCTAGTCTGAGCGTTAGTCCGAAGAGTCAGCATGACAAGTGTTAATCAGAGCATCAAGTAGCTTTAGGGGGAAATAAGAGGAATCTGTAAAACACCATCAATAACTACGGAACCTTGCTAATAGATGCCCATTTGGTTTTAGTATGAGATTCCACCAATTGTCTACAGTAGCTTGTCACAGTCACACAACTGAGATTAGGCTGAAGTGTTTGTCATATTGTGGTTGTGTTTTGGTTACAGGTACAACATTGAGCCCAGCCTCTACAGCCCCTACTTCTCCCTGGGGTCTTGTATGGAGGGCCTGAACAGCCTCTTCACCAAGCTCTATGGAGTCTCTATCATGTCTGAACATCCAAGTGCAGGAGAGGTGTGGAATGATGATGTCCGCAAACTGGTAAAAAAAAAAAATATAACTATTCAAATGTTCCTAGTGTTTAAGCTTTAATTTGTTTGCTGTGATTACATAGTCTAAATTGTGTTTCTATGGTGTGATCTCCTAAGTTTACTGTTTTGTCACTCCTGTCCAGGCTGTAGTTCATGAGACAGAGGGGTTGCTGGGATACATCTACTGTGACTTCTTCCACAGAGCAAATAAACCTCACCAGGTAGACAGAGCCTCACACGCCACGCCCGCAACGCAACCGGCTTTCTTTAAAGATTACATGAGTTTCAGTAGATCAAAAAAAGTTAGCTAGCATGTTCAAAAGAAAAAAGTCTCTGGCCCTGTGGCACTGATCTTGAAACCAGCAGTACATAGAATGTATTTCAAGGCAGGGCCTCAATGTTCTCTTTGTCTCTCCCTTCCTCAGGACTGCCACTTCACCATCCGTGGTGGGCGGCAGTGCCAGGAGAGCGGACAGTACCAGCTGCCTGTAGTGGTGCTGATGCTGAGCCTGCCCCATCCCACCAAGAGCGCCCCCACCCTGCTCACGCCGAGCATGATGGAGAACCTGTTCCACGAGATGGGTCATGCCATGCACTCCATGCTAGGCCGCACACGCTACCAACACATCACAGGTCAGCCATGCTCATCTGACATTCTCAGAGTTGAACTGTTAACTTTAGCAGCTTTAGCCTGGCATTGTGCTTATGGGTAATTCCAGAGTGATGCTGAAACGTCCAAGTCGTCCTTGTCCATAGAGTTGTATGTTTTGTTTAACTTTGCAATCATTGGTTTTTGTTTGACATACATTTTAAAGTGAAAAATCGGATACTTAGCATCACTCTGTTACCGTTGTATTGTCCCTATGTACACTGCTCAAAAAAATAAAGGGAACACTTAAACAACACAATGTAACTCCAAGTCAATCACACTTCTGTGAAATCAAACTGTCCACTTAGGAAGCAACACTGATTGACAATACATTTCACATGCTGTTGTGCAAATGGAAAAGACAACAGGTGGAAATTATAGGCAATTAGCAAGACCCCCAATAAAGGAGTGGTTCTGCAGGTGGTGACCACAGACCACTTCTCAGTTCCTATGCTTCCTGGCTGATGTTTTGGTCACTTTTGAATGCTGGCGGTGCTTTCACTCTTGTGGTAGCATGAGAGGGAGTCTACAACCCACACAAGTGGCTCAGGTAGTGCAGCTCATCCAGGATGGAACATCAATGCGAGCTATGGCAAGAAGGTTTGCTGTGTCTGTCAGCGTAGTGTCCAGAGCATGGAGGCGCTACCAGGAGACAGACCAGTACATCAGGAGACGTGGAGGAGGCCGTAGGAGGGCAACAACCCAGCAGCAGGACCGCTACCTCCGCCTTTGTGCAAGGAGGAGCAGGAGGAGCACTGCCAGAGCCCTGCAAAATGACCTCCAGCAGGCCACAAATGTGCATGTGTCTGCTCAAATGGTCAGAAACAGACTCCATGAGGGTGGCATGAGGGCCCGATGTCCACAGGTGGGGGTTGGGCTTACAGCCCAACACCGTGCAGGACGTTTGGCATTTGCCAGAGAACACCAAGGTAGCCTGACTGCCATTAGGTACCAAGATGAGATCCTCAGACCCCTTGTGAGACCATATGCTGGTGCGGTTGGCCCTGGGTTCCTCCTAATGCAAGACAATGCTAGACCTCATGTGGCTGGAGTGTGTCAGCAGTTCCTGCAAGAGGAAGGCATTGATGCTATGGACTGGCCCGCCCGTTCCCCAGACCTGAATCCAATTGAGCACATTTGGGACATCATGTCGCGCTCCATCCACCAACGCCCTGTTGCACCACAGACTGTCCAGGAGTTGGCGGATGCTTCAGTCCAGGTCTGGGAGGAGATCCCTCAGGAGACGATCTGCCACCTCATCAGGAGCATGCCCAGGCATTGTAGGGAGGTCATACAGGCACGTGGAGGCCACACACACTACTGAGATTCTCATTTTGACTTGTTTTAAGGACATTACATCAAAGTTGGATCAGCCTGTAGTGTGGTTTTCCACTTTAATTTTGAGTGTCACTCCAAATCCAGACCTCCATGGGTTGATAAATTTGATTTCCATTGATAATTTTTGCATGATTTTTGTCGTCAGCACATTCAACTATGTAAAGAAAAAAGTATTTAATAAGAATATTTCATTCATTCAGATCTAGGATGTGTTATTTTAGTGTTCCCTTAATTTTTTTGAGCAGTGTATTTGTATTGTTAATGTGAATAATAATATGGGAATGACTGTATGTAAAGCTCTCTCAAATCAATAGTCCTAATAGTGAGGAGGATTGATTTAGGTATCAATGGTTTCATCCTCTGCTTGTGTAGTGGGTGGTGTTGTGAATGACATCTTATAATGATGGTCACAGGTTATAATGGCATGCGTAGAGGCTGTGTTCAGTCATGGTGTGGAGACATGAAAAGGCCTGTTAATACAATTCAGAATGATACGGCTTGGTGAGGAAATCCACCCTGGTTATCATTGGATTGATTGCATGCTCCTTTACTTGTTAGATAAAGACTAAGGATACGCCTTAGCAAGTAACTCAAGATGCTTAAAAATGTCAATTTCATGGCGAGAGACATCCACTTACATAACAGATCAGTAATGGAGCAACTTGAGACTACTTCTGTCTTCTCAGGAACCAGATGTGCCACTGACTTTGCTGAGGTCCCCTCTATTCTCATGGAGTACTTTGCCACTGATTATCGTGTAGTGAACCAATTTGCCCGCCATTATCAAACAGGACAGGTACACAAACTCACCCTTTTTTTGTGTTACTAGATGGGTTACTGTAGAGGTATGGTGCTGTAGTCCGGCTGAGAAAATGATGTCTTTGTGTTTTTGCAGCCTCTGCCTCAGAGCATGGTGGCTCGCCTGTGTGAGTCCAAAAAGGTGTGTGGTGCGGCAGACACTCAACTACAGGTAAATCCCCCTGACATACAACAACAATGAACACAATTGGTCACAGCTTTTCCTTGAATGGGATACATTAACACTCATGGGTTAAGTTGACACTGAACTCTCATGAAAATGCACAATACAAGGGCAAAACATTTTGCTCTCAAACTGTTTAAAATGTACTGGCACGGCAGCCAACACTGACAACTGTTATCTGCTAATCTTTAAAGTAGTTTTTTAACAAGGTATCCTATATTGTTACCGTTGCTTTAAAAACTCAAACACAAATTACATAAGTGCTTTGACTGAGTGATTGATGGTAGTGTAGAGACTTAACAGATATCAGCCTTTTTCAGGCAACAGAAAATGACTTAACTCTGTGGGATATTTGGGAATGTTTCAAAGGTTTAACATGTAACTACATGAATGATTCAGCATGTTTTATTTTTTATGTGGACAGATTTTCTACTCTGCTCTGGATCAAATGTATCATGGAAAACCCCAAAACCGATCAACGACTGATATCTTAAAGGACATGCAGCATAAATTCTACGGCCTATCGTACACACCAAACACGGTGGGTACCTCAGTATCAAAATGCCCTTTGCCTTCACTGAGTTGGTCTGTAGAACTTTGATTAAGAGCTCAATTACAGCCTTTACAGTTAATGAACGTTTGAGGGGACATTCTTTGCCTAATCCCCAAATCTTTACCACAGTGCCTTCTCCCGTGCAACAGAGGAACAAAAACAGCAGAGAGAGAGGGAGTTATTTTTTGGATATTCTTCTCTGACTTTGTGGTTTTATAGCTCTTACCCAGGCGCAGCACCGTTTAAGGGATTAAAGGTTTTTTGGAGGCCCTGCTCAAATAACAAAGCAGAGGTATACTTTGAATGAGCACTCCCTGGGGGAAATATTTGAAACTCTTCTTTCTGTGGTCCTTTTAATGAAAATAGTCAGGAGGGAATAGAAAATGTAAAACACAGCCATCATTTAACAGGAATGGTCATCATAAGGCATCTGTAATTATGTGGGCCATCAGGAATAGACGGCACTCAGTCAGAACTATATTCCACCTTCTTTAATTGAGCTTACAAGCCATAGTTGCTTTACCCTCGCTAAAAGTCCTACTTCCGCTTTTATCCATGCAGCTAACGAACTTCCCAGGGGAGTGTGGTTAATGTTATATACTTTCCTTTCTGTCTGAGTCATTTTTCTTTAACTATAAAACCATGCCTAAACTCAACATTTCACTCAAATTACATGTTATGATGGGATGAGTAGTTTTCCTCCTTTTAGCCCTACTTACAAAATTCCTAATTGTGTTGTTAAAGGATCTGTCATGGGATTGGAGCAAGTGAAAACAAATTTGTTTATTTTCTGCTAAAAGGACCATATTAAAAAAAAAAACATTTTAAATTAAAAATGTTTTATTCTCTTCTCTCCCTGCGCTCGCAAAAAAGCAGTAAAGCCAAACTTTCCACACTAAACTGAACATTTGAATGGCTAATAGGTTACAGAGAGACCCAAATGATAAACACTGGGGTGATTGTGACATGTGTATGGTTTATAGACCAGGGGTATCAGTTCTGACTGGAGAGAAAGACTATCATCTGTTGTTGAGTACATGGACCAAATGGGAATCCCTGGGCCTGCAATAATAATATTTGAAAAATGGCAGTAAGCATGACATTCAATCTGCCATGTTGATGATTCTTTGTTTTTATCTGTTTTCTCTGAGTCCTAGAAAGTCAAGACATGTTCTTTTCTCATGAGTAGTGCTGTGGGGATGATGCATAGGCCTACCCCTGTGCATAAATTCTAGCAGCTTGGTCTGCAAGTATGCCTTTTATCTAATACTTAGGAGAACAGAGTGACATGCTTCTCTGACTTTCCGGGTCTTTGTCTGTGTGGATCAAAAGGGATCTGTCGCTGAGATGTTGACTGGACTATGACCTTCTCAAGTTGGACGGCTCAAAAATAATGCAGAGCACTGGTGTCTGAACTGATTAGTTTGAGTGTTCACTGTCCCTCTCTAAGTTTTAGCCATTCTTTGTCATACCTGTAATTACGTTTCATGTTCTAAGGTGTTGTGCGGTTGGGGATATCTTGCTACAGCAAGATGAGGGTGAACTCTCTCCTCATGATTTGTGCTCAGTTTCCCAATATTTTGGTTTCCCCAATGTACTGCCTCTGTCAGGAGTACTGTTTACCCTTATTAAAGTCATTACGGCCCAGATGGGACCCGTCATGCAGACACTTTGTGGCTTCAGCCTGTTTCACACTAGAGAATCATCCGCCCAGCCTGGAGAACTCTTTCACACTGCCCGCTGTTTAAATAAGCAGCACCCCTCTCAAAGGCCGAGCACAAGGTGCTTTATACTAGCCCCTTTAAACTCAGCTATCGCACCTATCCAAGACTGTACTGTAAAGAGCACAGTCAGGGAAAGATCTTCTCCTAAGAGCTGAAGTCTGGGCCCACATTTGGATGTTAGTTAGGGCAACTTCATTTGATGATATCTATGTGGCTCTAGCAAGGTTCATAAGGTTCCTTATGCATTACAGGCTCAATGCTCTGATACAATACTTACAGTACTTAGCTTTTCATTTGTGTTTTACAACAACCGTGGAGAATAGGGTATAATTTAGTTTAGTTTCACTACTGCTTTCTGACTGACTGAGTGTTTGCCAGGTGAATTTCCCCGGAGTCCAAAATCAGGCCTGATCATAGAGCACGTTGTCTTTACAGGTAGGAAGTTGGACCCTCTAGGCAACCAGGGGAAAAGGAAATGTATGCACTCTGCCATTTAGGAATTTCCATGTTTTGTTCCTTTTAAAAGCAAAGCAAAGTAAAAGGTTTAAAGTAAAATCTATACAGTTAAAGTCCATATTTGACTTAATCATGGGCCAATTGAACAGTAGCATAAATTTTGAAGCAGAAAAAACAGTGACCAGACAGTAACTAGAACAAACTTCAATAGACTGTCTTTAATGGCCCAAATAATATTGGGTATTTTCCTGCGGGGGAAGTAGATGATGACAGAAGAATGTCTCTGCTCGTCTTTTCCTTTAGCGACCTTTATGAGCGGGAACAGTTAAGCCTTCAAAGCTGAATTAGCCTTTCTCTCCAAACTAAACTCTAAAAAATTTTTTTTTTAAATGGTACTTTTATTTAACTAGGCAAGTCAGTTAAGAACAAATTCTTATTTACAATGATGGCCTAGGAACAGTGGGTTAACTGCCTTGTTCGGGCAGAACGGCTGATTTTTACCTTGTCAGCTCAGGGATTTGATCTTGCAACCTTCCGGTTACTAGTCCAACTCTCTAACCACTAGGCTATCTGCCGCCATGCGTAAGCTATTTTAATTGCATTCAATCTGTCTGTTTTTGTTATTGTTTTTTTATGTGAGATAAAATGTTTATTTGTCAGTATACATACAGTGGTGGTCTTTCTGAAATCATGGTATTCAGTGGAACCTGTTGAAAGACAGTTTAATTTGGGTTATTTATTGGGTATGGTGTTAATGCTTTTTTTTCTTTCGCAGGCATGGCAGCTGAGATTCAGCCACCTCATTGGCTACGGGGCCAAGTACTACTCCTATCTCATGTCCCGCGCTGTGGCCTCCATGGTGTGGAAACAGTGTTTTGTTCAGGATCCTTTAAACAGGTGAGCCTGTGAGCCATTCAGCGTGTCCTCGCATAAACTCTTCATCAGGAAATACACACAATATCAAGACATGGTTGTCTGCTGCACATACTTAACTTTTATAGGTGTGACTAAATGCAGGGTCCCTACGGAAGAAAAAATCAGTTAACTGTAGCAATACAATGAACTTCCTCCGAGGCAGTCATAAATCAGTGAAATATGACTTTATTCATGTCAAAATATACCAGGACCATTTGGTGATGTATTTTTGTGTGTCCCTTAAGATTTTTTGCCATGTGTAATCACACACCGGGAATTGTTTATGCTACATTCAATGATAGTACAGTTTTATTTATTTGTTATTTTACCAGGTAAGTTGACAAATTCTCATTTGCAGCAACGACCTGGGGAATAGTTAAGGGATGAATGAGCCAATTGTAAACTGGGGATTATTAGGTGACCGTGATGGTCAAATTGGGAATTTAGCCAGGACACCGGGGTTAACACCCCTACTCTTACGATAAGTGCCATGGGATCTTAAATTATCTCAGAGAGTCAGGACACCCGTTTAACGTCCCATATGAAAGACAGCACCCTACACAGGGTATTGCGATATTTTTTTAGACCAGAGGAAAGAGTGCCTCCTACTGGTCCTCCAACACCACTTCCAGCAGCATCTGGTCTCCCATCCAGGGACTGACCAAGACCAACCCTGCTTAGCTTCAGAAGCAAGCCAGCAGTGGTATGCAGGGTGGTATTCAGTGTGTCTGTTGTTATATCACTGAAAGTTACAGTACATTTGACTGCAAGGTATAAACTTGTTTGCATTTCCAAGAAGACCGAGGCAAATGCTCTCTGACAAGCAACCTTCCCTGAGTAGTGTTAAGTCTCTCAGCTTGACATTGAACATGACATTAATATGAAATCCACACCAGCTTGGCAGGTGTGGTACAGTAATCCAGTTAGAGCCACCAGCGTCCACATTATACAGCCCCACAGTCCTCCCTAATCAGTTCTGCTCTGACTTTGACTTCACAGAGGCTTTGTTTAGAGATTCACCTCAGAGATTTTAGCCTTTTTTCTCTCTGTCTTACTTTCTCTCCTTTCCCTTTGACATTGTTTATGTTCCACCTGTGGTTGTCGAACCTCTGTTTCCTATCATCAGCCCTGTGAGGGGAGAGCTGAGACTTTGCTCAGGGTAGGGAAGAGGAGCTGCTGGAGGAGAATGTATGTGACTGTAATCTTATCTTTCCTCTCTCTCCCCCAGGGACATGGGAGAGCGCTACCGTAGGGAGATGCTTGCCCATGGGGGAGGGAAGGAGCCCATGCTCATGGTGGAAGGTATGTCACGGTCTTGACCAATGTGCTCTCTAAGCTGCGCACTTGTGTGGCCGAGCACCTCCTCCAGGAATGCCGCAAAGTGGTTTCTTGCATCATAAAACACCTTAGCAGTTTACAGTCACCTTTTTGGCCCATGGTGTTACAGACTAAGTAAAAAATCATAAATTAATGTCTGGCCCTTCATAATGTAAAACCGTTTTTTAAAGTCTTGTGCAAATCAAATCAAATGTATTTATATAGCCCTTCGTACATCAGCTGATATCTCAAAGTGCTGTACAGAAACCCAGCCTAAAACCCCAAACAGCAAGCAATGCAGGTGTAGAAGCACGGTGGCTAGGAAAAACTCCCTAGAAAGGCCAAAACCTAGGAAGAAACCTAGAGAGGAACCAGGCTATGTGGGGTGGCCAGTCCTCTTCTGGCTGTGCCGGGTGGAGATTATAACAGAACATGGCCAAGATGTTCAAATGTCAAATCAAATCAAATTTTATTTGTCACATACACATGGTTAGCAGATGTTAATGCGAGTGTAGCGAAATGCTTGTGCTTCTAGTTCCGACAATGCAGTAATAACCAACAAGTAATCTAACTAACAATTCCAAAACTACTGTCTTATACACAGTGTAAGGGGATAAAGAATATGTACATAAAGATATATGAATGTGTGATGGTACAGAGCAGCATAGGCAAGATACAGTAGATGGTATCGAGTACAGTATATACATATGAGATGAGTATGTAAACAAAGTGGCATAGTTAAAGTGGCTAGTGATACATGTATTACGTAAGGATGCAGTAGATGATATAGAGTACAGTATATACGTATGCATATGAGATGAATCATGTAGGGTATGTAACATTATATTAGGTAGCATTGTTTAAAGTGGCTAGTGATATAATTTACATCATTTCCCATCAATTCCCATTATTAAAGTGGCTGGAGTTGTGTCAGTGTGTTGGCAGCAGCCACTCAATGTTAGTGGTGACTGTTTAACAGTCTGATGGCCTTGAGATAGAAGCTGTTTTTCAGTCTCTCGGTCCCTGCTTTGATGCACCTGTACTGACCTCGCCTTTTGGATGATAGC
The DNA here is from genome assembly GCF_034236695.1 of Oncorhynchus nerka. Classification (NCBI taxonomy): domain Eukaryota; kingdom Metazoa; phylum Chordata; class Actinopteri; order Salmoniformes; family Salmonidae; genus Oncorhynchus; species Oncorhynchus nerka. The sequence continues at coordinate 31,507,422 of NC_088406.1, read as the reverse complement.
GGGGTGAACAGGCAGTGGCTCGGGTGGTTGTTGTCCTTGATGATCTTTATGGCCTTCCTGTAACATCGGGTGGTGTAGGTGTCCTGGAGGGCAGGTAGTTTGCCCCCGGTGATGTGTTGTGCAGACCTCACTACCCTCTGGAGAGCCTTACGGTTGTGGGCGGAGCAGTTGCCGTACCAGGCGGTGATACAGCCCGCCAGGATGCTCTCGATTGTGCATCTGTAGAAGTTTGTGAGTGCTTTTGGTCACAAGCCGAATTTCTTCAGCCTCCTGAGGTTGAAGAGGCGCTGCTGCGCCTTCTTCACGATGCTGTCTGTGTGAGTGGACCAATTCAGTTTGTCTGTGATGTGTATGCCGAGGAACTTAAAACTTACTACCCTCTCCACTACTGTTCCATCGATGTGGATAGGGGGTGTTCCCTCTGCTGTTTCCTGAAGTCCACAATCATCTCCTTAGTTTTGTTGACGTTGAGTGTGAGGTTATTTTCCTGACACCACACTCCGAGGGCCCTCACCTCCTCCCTGTAGGCCGTCTCGTCGTTGTTGGTAATCAAGCCTACCACTGTTGTGTCGTCTGCAAACTTGATGATTGAGTTGGAGGCGTGCGTGGCCACGCAGTCGTGGGTGAACAGGGAGTACAGGAGAGGGCTCAGAACGCACCCTTGTGGGGCCCCAGTGTTGAGGATCAGCGGGGTGGAGATGTTATTGCCTACCCTCACCACCTGGGGGCGGCCCGTCAGGAAGTCCAGTACCCAGTTGCACATAAATGACCAGCATGGTCCAATAATAATAAGGCAGAACAGTTGAAACTGGAGCAGCAGCACGGCCAGGTGGACTGGGGACAGCAAGGAGTCATCATGTCAGGTAGTCCTGAGGCATGGTCCTAGGGCTCAGGTCCTCCGAGAGAGAGAAAGAAAGAGAGAAAGACAGAATTAGAGAGAGCACACTTAAATTCACACAGGACACCGAATAGGACAGGAGAAGTACTCCAGATATAACAAACTGACCCTAGCCCCACTACTGCAGCATAAATACTGGAGGCTGAGACAGGAGGGGTCAGGAGACACTGTGGCCCCATCCGAGGACACCCCAGGACGGCCAAACAGGAAGGATATAACCCCACCCACTTTGCCAAAGCACAGCCCCCACTCCACTAGAGGGATATCTTCAACCACCAACTTACCATCCTGAGACAAGGCCGAGTATAGCCCACAAAGATCTCCGCCATGGCACAACCCATGGGGGGGTGCCAACCCAGACAGGAAGATCACATCAGTGACTCAACCCACTCAAGTGACGCACCCCTCCTAGGGACGGTATGAAAGAGCCCCAGTAAGCCAGTGACTCAGCCCCTGTAATAGGGTTAGAGGCAGAGAATCCCAGTGGAAAGAAGGGAACTGGCCAGGCAGAGACAGCAAGGGCGGTTCGTTGCTCCAGAGCCTTTCCATTCACCTTCCCACTCCTGGGCCAGACTACACTCAATCATATGACCCACTGAAGAGATGAGTCTTCAGTAAAGACTTAAAGGTTGAGAGCGAGTTTGCGTCTCTTACATGGGTAGGCAGACCATTCCAAAAAAATGGAGCTCTATAGGAGAAAGCCCTGCCTCCAGCTGTTTCCTTAGAAATTCTAGGGACAATTAGGAGGCCTGCGTCTTGTGACCGTAGCGTACGTGTAGGTATGTACGGCAGGACCAAATCAGAGAGATGGGTAGGAGCAAGCCCATGTAATGCTTTGTAGGTTAGCAGTAAAATCTTGAAATCAGCCCTTGCCTTGACAGGAAGCCAGTGTAGGGAGGCTAGCACTGGAGTAATATGATCAAATTATTTGGTTCTAGTCAGGATTCTAGCAGCCGTATTTAGCACTAACTGAAGTAAATTTAGTGCTTTATCTGGGTAGCCGGAAAGTAGAGCATTGCAGTAGTCTAACCTAGAAGTGACAAAAGCATGGATACATTTTTCTGCATCATTTTTGGACAGAAAGTTTCTGATTTTTGCAGTGTTACGTAGATGGGAAAAAACTGATTTGTGCAATGTTGGCCTGCATTGAACACCACAGCTATATAATAGAAATCAAAAGCTTTTTCCATGTGAAAATAATGTGGGATTTGCTCCATTGATTTTGTTGGTAGGCCTGCATTATGGTCTATTGGTTGGCTATTTAGCCAACTGGCTACTGTTTAAAATTGTAAAGGGTACAGCCTCAGTGTTTACTGTAAACGTGCCCCGGAAGTTGCAAAAGGTTGTCACAACGTACATGTTTCCGCTCACAAGACCTAAAATTTGCTCATTTGAGGGAATATTAAAAAAAATTAAAAATAAAGTGTTTTATTGAAATTTTACCCCCTGCTTTTCGCCAATTTCGTGATATCCAATTGCCATCCAATTACGATCTTGTCTCATCACTGCAATTCCACAACTGGCTTGGGAGAGACAACGGTCGAGTCATACGTCCTCCGAAACATGACCTGCCAAACCGCGCTTCTTAACACCCGCTTGCTTAACCCGGAAGCCAGCTGCACCAATGTGTTGGAGGAAACACAGTTAACTTCTTGATGCACCCATCCCTTTAGCGGGATCATTTTCGTCAACATCCACTGAATTGCAGAGTGCCAAATTCAAATAAAATTACTAAAAATATTTAATTTTCATGAGCTTAGCTTGTTGTTAACAGCTTAGCTTGTTGTTAATCCACCTGGCATGTCAGATTTCAAAAAAGCTTTTCGGCGGAAGCATACCAAGCGTTTATGTTAGGACATCTCTCTCAGCAGACAAAACATTGCAAACAGCTAGCAGCAAAGTAGATTGGTCACACAAGTCAGAAAATAAATCAAATTAATCGCTTACCTTTGATGATCTTCAGATGTTTGCACTCCCAGTTACACAATAAATGTTCCTTTTGTTCCATAAATATTATTTTATATCCAAAATACCTCCATTTGGTTGGCGCGTTACGTTCAGAAATCCACAGGCTCGAGCGGTCACGACGGGGCAGACGAAAATTCCAAATAGTATCTGTAAAGTTCATAGAAACATGTCAAACGTTTTTTATAATCAATCCTGTTTTTACAATATATCGATAATATTTCAACCGGACTGTAGCTTCTTCAATAGGAGAGAGAAAGAAAATGTCTGCTCCACTCTGTTGGCGCATGCAAAATGCTGCTGGCACCCAGCCATCCAATGACGCGATGTGATCTTTCTCACTCATTTCTCAAAATAAAAGCCAGAATCTATGTCTAAAGGCTGTTCACACCATGTGGAAGCCATAGGGAAAGGAATCTTGTTGATATCCCTTTAAATGGAGGATATGCATGCAATGGAACAGGGAGATTTGTTTCTCTTAGGTACTTCCAGGTTGGATTTTCCTCAGGTTTCCGCCTGCAATATCAGTTCTGTTATACTCACAGACAATATTTTGACAGTTTTGGAAACTTTGGAGTGTTTTCTATCCTAATCTGACAATTATATGCATATTCTAGATTCTGGGCCTGAGAAATAGGCAGTTTAATTTGGGTACGTTTTTCATCCAAACATCAAAATACTGCCCCCTACACTCAAGGTTAAACTGACGACTGAGTCAGCCTGCAGGTGCCCGGCCCGCCACAAAGAGTCGCTAGAGCTTGATGAGCCAAGTAAAGCCCCCTGCCAAACCCTCCCCTAACCCGGATGATGCTGGGCCAATTGTGCGCCGCTCTATGGGACCCCCGGTCACGGCCGGTTGTGACACAGCCTGGGATCGAACCTGTAGTGATGTTCCTTAGACCCCTGCACCACTCAGGAGGCCCCCTGATGTACTTTTTTAGTGTACATTAGACTAGGAAGGAAGGTGTCAACCAACTTAACTATATTTCAATAAATTGTGTTCAGAAGAGACTAGGTATGTCTGCTCTAGGTGATCCTTGATAACCTGGTGGAACTAGAAAGAGCCAGCAGTAGCCCACCAGATTTGGGTCATAATTCCAGTTATTCACACCTGCTGCTGTTGTGGTTAGCCTGACCTGCGATATGGGCCTCAGAATGGAGGACATTTAGCTCTCCAGCATTTTTTACTGCCTCTCTTACCTTGTGTTTTACTGGGGCTCTGTCATTATAGAGCTATATAGCCCCTTGTTTGGTGGTGGTTAGTCTTGTATGGTGGTAACTGTTAAGCTATAACAGAACACAAGCCTTTATACATGGTGGCAGTGCCACGAGTGGAGGTCATCCTCCTGCTCAGAGCGGGGGGGGAACCAGCATTGTAATATCAGGTGACGACGGGTACTGTTAATCTCCCAGCAGGGTCACCCCATTTTATTGTCCTTACAGTTGTCACTCGGCCTATGAAATTACAACTACCAGGATACTGTTCCACGTTATTAAAGCAGCTGATTAATCAAATAAAATGTTATTTGTCACATGCGCTGAATACAACAGGTGTAGACTATGAAATGCTTATTTATGAGCTATTTCCAAACAGAGTTAAAAAGTAAGACAACTTTACTAAAATGTTAATAGGAAATGGTAACACAATGAAAGAATACGACTATATACAAATCAAATTTTATTAGTCACATGCGCCACATACAACAGGTGTAGTAGACCTTACAGTGAAATGCTTACTGACGAGCCCCTAACCAACAATGCAGTTTTAAAAAATACGGATAAGAATAAGAAATAAATGTAACAAGTAATTAAAGGGCAGCAGTAAAATAACAATAGCGAGACTATATACAGGGGGTACCGGTACAGAGTCAATGTGCGGGGACACGTTAGTTGAGGTAATATGTACATGTAGGTAGAGTTATTCAAGTGACTATGCATAGATGATAACAACTGAGAGTAGCAGTGGCGTAAAAGAGGGGGAGGGCAATGCAAATAGTCTGCATAGCCATTTGATTAGATGTTCAGGAGCCTTGTGGCTTGGGGGTAGAAGCTGTTTATAGAAGCCTCTTGGACCTAGACTTGGAGCTCCGGTACCGTTTGTCGTGCGGTAGCAGAGAGAACAGTCTATGACTAGGGTGGCTGGAGTCTTTGACAATTTTTAGGGCCTTCCTCTGACACCGCCTGGTATAGAGGTCCTGGATGGCAGGAAGCTTGGCCCCAGTGATGTACTGGGCCGTTCGCACTACCCTCTGTAGTGCCTTGCGGTCGGAGGCCGAGCAGTTGCCATACCAGGCAGTGATGCAAACTTTCTTTTTAAAAATTATTATTCTTTTTTTTTTTTATGTTTTATTTTCCAATAAAAAAATCTAATAAAAAAGACAGCAATACTAACAATGACATTCATTGTACTGTTGAAAATAAAACAAAATCCTATTAGGTGGTACATGTATAAGAAGACAGCATAGTCATTACAAGCAGTGTAGTTAAGCCAAAAATAGATATTGAGTGGAGTACAGCACAGAGTAGCAGCAGATCATCAACCCAGTTATGAAGCGGGACTAGGCCATTTATCCAGAATCGGCTGCCATATTTTGTAAAACATTGGACTTCTATTGGAAGTATTGTATCGAATCTTTTCCATATGTATTACATTCCCTAAATACCGTAACTACATTTCAAAGGTAGGTACAGTCTCCAATTTCCAAAATTGCAATATGAGCCTTTTGGCTAATAGAGTACAAAGAGAGACAGCTTTCCCTTCGTGGTTATTCCCATCAACTGTACCAAACAGAGCGATCAATGGGTCTGGGGCTAGAACTCTATCAAAGGCTAATCAAAAATGAGAGCCCAGTAAACATGTAACTTAGGACATGTCCAGAATAAGTGGGTCAACGTCCCCTCATCCTGCTTGCACCTCTCACACAGTGGTGAGGTGTCAGGGAATATTTTATGCAGTTTTACTTTTGAGTAATGTAACCTGTGTATCACCTTAAACTGTACAAGGTTGTGTCTGGCATTCACTGAACTGTGGTTTATATTCCTGAGAGCTTCTACCCAGTTGTTGTGAGCCCCTTCTCCCTCCACTGTGAAAACACCATATCATCCAATGCAGGGTGGAAAGCATGATTAAGGCAAATCGGGCTGTCAATGTATATAGTGGGTATGTTAAGAAAATACCTCATCTGTTTCCAGATCCTAAGTGTATGACAAATGACTGGGTTAGAGTCATAAGTGGATTTTTTCACATATGATGGGCTATTAACAAGTGCAGGGAGTGAGGAACGTTGACAGGAGGCCTGCTCAATCAAAAGCCATGCAGGCATATCCTTCTGTCTCATCGCAGGTAAACTTTCCCTCCAGAAAGACACAATGTTCAGATTAGCAGCCCAATAATACAGTTTAAAGTGAGGAAGGCTAAAGCCCCCCTCTATCTTGTACTTTCATAAATGCTTCTTTGAAATTCTGGCTGCCTTGTTATCCCATAAAAATGGAGTTACTATTGAATCCAGTTTCTTAAAATAGCTTTGTGGTAGGAAATTGGGTAGATATTGGAAGAGGTAAAGAAACCTGGGTAGGATAACTATTTTAATAGCGTTTATACGACCAACCAAGGAGATATGCAGAGTTTTCCAAAAATCTATATTTTGTTTAAGCTGATATATTTTCATGTCCCAATTCGCTTTCAATAGCTGATCAAGGTCTCTTGTCACTACAATGCCAAGGCTTGTGAACTTGTCAATCACTGTTCTAAACGGGGTAGATTGCAGAAATTGCATATCCACAGGCCGTGATATTGGCATCAACTCACTTTTTTGCCAGTTTATCTTGTAGCCAGAGAAGGAGCCAAATGTGTTTATCAAGTTAAGTAAGGGTGGAATAGAAGTTTTCGGCTTGGACAAAAACAAAAGAACATCGTCTGCATATAGGGAGATTTTGTGCTGTGTGTCCTTTATTTTAACAGAAGCTATATCGGCACATGCCCGAATGCGAGTAGCAAGGGGTTCTGAATGTACTATAGCGAAGAGAGCAGGCGAAATAGGGCACCCCTGTCCGCACCCCTTGAACAAGCGGAATGACTGCGACATTTCTTGATTGGTTACCACGGACGCCATTGGGTGTGCATAAATAATTCTTATCCAATTAATAAAATCCTTTCCAAGCCCGAAATGCTCCAGAACCAACATCGTATACTTCCACTCAATCTGATCAAACGCCTTCTCTGCATCAAGAGCTATTACCACTGCCTCAACCTTATGATCGTGATACATTACGTTGAAAAGGCGTCTCAAATTGTAGTATATACAGTGCCTTGCGAAAGTATTCGGCCCCCTTGAACTTTGCAAACTTTTTCCACATTTCAGGCTTCAAACATAAAGATATAAAACTGTATTTTTTTTGTGAAGAATCAACAACAAGTAGGACACAATCATGAAGTGGAACAACATTTATTGGATATTTCAAACTTTTTTAACAAATCAAAAACTGAAAAATTGGGCGTGTAAAATTATTCAGCCCCCTTAAGTTAATACTTTGTAGCGCCACCTTTTGCTGCGATTACAGCTGTAAGTCGCTTGGGGTATGTCTCTATCAGTTTTGCACATCGAGAGACTGACATTTTTTCCCATTCCTCCTTGCAAAACAGCTCGAGCTCAGTGAGGTTGGATGGAGAGCATTTGTGAACAGCAGTTTTCAGTTCTTTCCACAGATTCTCGATTGGATTCAGGTCTGGACTTTGACTTGGCCATTCTAACACCTGGATATGTTTATTTTTGAACCATTCCATTGTAGATTTTGCTTTATGTTTTGGATCATTGTCTTGTTGGAAGACAAATCTCCGTCCAGAGTGATCATGGGCCTCTTGGCTGCATCTCTGATCAGTCTTCTCCTTGGCCAGGTCTTGGTAGATTTGCAGTGGTCTGATACTCCTTCCATTTCAATATTATCGCTTGCACAGTGCTCCTTGGGATGTTTAAAGCTTGGGAAATCTTTTTGTATCCAAATCCGGCTTTAAACTTCTTCACAACAGTATCTCAGGCCCTGCCTGGTGTGTTCCTTGTTCTTCATGATGCTCTCTGCGCTTTTAACGGACCTCTGAGACTATCACAGTGCAGGTGCATTTATACGGAGACTTGATTACACACAGGTGGATTGTATTTATCATCATTAGTCATTTAGGTCAACATTGGATCATTCAGAGATCCTCACTGAACTTCTGGAGAGAGTTTGCTGCACTGAAAGTAAAGGGGCTGAATAATTTTGCACGCCCAATTTTTCAGTTTTTGATTTGTTAAAAAAGTTTGAAATATCCAATAAATGTCGTTCCACTTCATGATTGTGTCCCACTTGTTGTTGATTCTTCACAAAAAAATACAGTTTTATATCTTTATGTTTGAAGCCTGAAATGTGGCAAAAGGTCGCAAAGTTCAAGGGGGCTGAATACTTTTGCAAGGCACTGTATGTCGGCCCGGGATAAAACCTGTCTGGTCAGGGTGTATGATGTCGGAGATATATGTTTTCAATCGGTTTATCAATATCTTTGTCAACACCTTGTTTTCTATGGGGAGTAACGACACGGGGCGATAACACGACATCTCAATGGAATCTCTTATCTTTTTTCAAGATCAGTGCTATTGTAGCCTCATACAGTGTTTGCGGGAGTTTGGCATTTTCTTTGGATTGTTTAAACATTCGCAACATAAGTGGAGATAGACTGGCGCAGTACTTCTTATAGAATTCTATTACATTTCCATCGGGCCCAGGGGCCTTGCTGTTTGGAAATTGTGCTATCGCTGTGTTCATTTCCTCTAAAGTTATCCCTGCATCGAGTGCAGCAGCTGCCCCCCTGTCTAGTTTAGGAAGGTCACATTCAGCGAGAAAGCGTTCCATAGTTTGTGGATCAGTAGCATCGCATTTTGATTGGTATAGCTCTGAGTAAAACTGCGCAAAGCATTTATTAATATCCTGCGGATCTGTTACTATTTTACTCTTGTCTTCTTTTTGTGAATAGCTCTAGATGCCTGTACATGCCTTAGCTGTCTTGCTAATAATTTGTGGTTTGTCACCCAGTTCAAAATAACTTTGTTGCATTCTAGCAAGTAAAGAGCCCACCCGTTTCGAAAGGATGGTATTGTATTCATATTTTAACTTTGTGATCTTCTCAAGGACTGTATACGAGGAATTCGCCCTAAAAACGTTCTCCTGTTCCCCTAACTCTCTTTCAATTTCTCTCAGCCTAGTATTGGCGCGTTTCTTCCTCTCTGATGTATAAGAAATAATGTAACGTCTAATCACAGCCTTTAGAGATTCCCAAAGGGTGGAGTCGTCAACATCCCCCGTGTCGTTAGTTCAGAGGAAAAAGGCAATCTGCTCCTTCAAATACTGACAAAAAGCCTCATCTTTCAGCAGGTATGTGTCTAAGCGCCACGGTCGCCGACCTGTCGACATATTGTCGAGTTTCAGCACCATGGACTGAGGAGAGTGGTCCGTAATTAGAATAGGGTGATAGGTAACCGACTCAGCTGCTGAAATTAGTTTGGAGTCCAACAAAAAAGTCAATTCTGGAATATGATTTATGAACTGATGAAAAGAAAGAATAATCACTGTCTGTTGGGTGCGTCAGTCTCCAAATATCGACAATGTTAAGGTTTGCCATCAATGTATTTAGACAGACACTGGCATTTAATTGTTGAAGTGACCTTGATAGCTGTTTATCTAAAAGAGGATCTAATGTACAGTTAAAGTCCCCTCCAACAATAACACTTGTATCCGAGATATTTGGTATGTCCTTAAATACCCTTTGAAAAAATAATGGATCATCAAAGTTGGGTCCATATAAATTGACCAAGGTTACTGGTTTCGAATTCAGTGTACCAGCCACAATAATATACCGACCATTAGGATTTGAAATCGAGGATGAGTAAACAAAAGGAATGTTTTTCCTTATCAGGATTGCTACCCCTCTCGCTTTTACAAGTGATGCAAACTTAATAATGGTTTTGGAGTCGTGCCTGGCCGTGCAGTCATGAGTGAACAGAGAGTACAGGAAGGGACTGAGCACCAACCCTGAGGGGCCCCTGTGTTGAGGATCAGCGTGGCGGATGTGTTGTTACCTACCCTTACCATCTGGGGGCGGCCCGTCAGGAAGTCTAGGATCCAGTTGCAGAGGGAGGTGTTTAGTCCCAGGGTCCTTAGCTTATTGATGAGCTTTGAGGGCGCTATGGTGTTGATTGCTGAGCTGTAGGCAATTAATAGCATTCTCACATAGGTGTTCCTTTTGTCCAGGTGGGAAATGGCAGTGTGCAGTGCAATAGAGATTGTGGATCTGTTTGGGCGGTATGCAAATTGGAGTGGGTATAGGGTGTCTGGGATTAATGGTGTTGATGTGAGCCATGACCAGCCCTTCAAATCACTTCATGGCTACAGACGTGAGTGCTATGGGTCTGTAGTCATTTAGGCAGGTTAACTTAGTGTTCTTGGGCACAGGCACTATGGTGGTCTGCTTAAAACATGTTGGTATTACTGACTCGGACAGGGAGAGGTTGAAAATGTCAGTGAAGACACTTGCCAGTTGGTCAGCACATGCTGGTTATCCATCTGACCCTGCGGCCTTGTAAATGTTGACATGTTTAAAGGTCTTACTCACATAGACTGCGTAGAGCGTGATCACACAGTCTTCCGGAACAGCTGGTGCTCTCATGCATGTTTCAGTGTTATTTGCCTCGAAGTGAGCATAGAAGTAGTTTAGCTCTTTTGGTAGGCTTTTGTCACTGGGCAGATCTCGGCTGTACTTCCCTTTGTAGTCTGTAATGGTTTACAAGCCCTGCCATATCCAACAAGCGTCAGAGCCGGTGTAGTACGATTAGAGATTAGTCCTGTATTCACGCTTTGCCTGTTTGATGGTTCGTCGGCGGGCATAGTGGGATTTCTTATAAGCTTCCGAGTTAAGAGTCCTGTTCCTTGAAAGCGGCAGCTCTAGCCTTTAGCTTTAGTGCGGATGTTGCCTGTGATCCATGGCTTCTGTTTGGGGTATGTATGTACAGTCACTGTGGGGACGACGTCATCGATGGACTTATTGACGAAGCCAATGACTGAGATGGTGTACTCCTCAATGCCATCGGAAGAATCCCGGAACATATTCCAGTCTGTGGTAGCAAAACAGTCCTGTAGCTTAGCATCTGCTTGATTTGACCACTTTTTATTGATCTAGTCACTGGTGCTTCCTGCTTGAATTTTTGCTTGTAAGCAGTAATCAGGAGGCTAGAATTATGGTCAGATTTGCCAAATGGAGGGCAAGGGAGAGCTTTGTATTTGTCTCTTTGTGAGGAGTAAAGGTGGTCCAGTGTTTTTTTCCCCCTCTGGTTGCACATTTAACATGCTGATAGAAATTTGGTAAAAGATTTAAGTTTCCTTGCATTAGAGTCCCCGCCTGCTAGGAGCGCCGCCTCTGGGTGAGCGTTTTCTTATTTTCTTATGGCAGAATAGAGCTCATTCAGTGCTGTCTTAGTGCCAGCCTCAGTCTGTGGTGGTATGTAAACAGCTACAAACAATACAGATGAAAACTCTCTAGGTAGATAGTGTGGTCTACAGCAAAGGTTGCAAGGTCGAATTCCAGAGCTGACAAGGTGAAACATCTGTCTTCTGCCCCTGAACAAGGCAGTTAACCCACTTTTCCTAGGCTGTCATTGAAAATAAGAATTTGTTCTTAACTGACTTGCCTAGTTAAATAAAGGTACAAAAATAATTAGAATTTGATCGCTTACGAATTCTCAGAAGGCAGCCCACCCTCTGGCCCCTTTTTCTCAGCCTCATCTTCATGCAAATCACGGGGATCTTGGCCTGTTCTCGAGAAAGCAGTATATCATTCGCTTCGGCCTGAAATATTATGCCAGTCTGTGGTAAGCAATTGCAGTCCTGATGTCCAGAAGTTATTTTCGGTCATAAGAGATGGTAGCGGCAACATTATGTACAAATAAGTTACAAACAACGCAAATAAACGAATGAAAAACACAATCGGTTGGGGACATGTAAAATGTCAGCCTTCTTCTCCGGCGCCATTTTTTTCAAGGAGTACCGGTACTGAGTCAATGTGCAGGGGTATGAGGTAGTTGAGGTAATTGATGTAATATATACATGTAGGTAGGGGTAAAAGTGACTAGGCAATCAGGATAGATAACAGAGTAGTCACAGTGTATAGGAACATTTTAAAAGTGTATGTGAGGGTGTGTGTAGCGTCAATATGCATGCGTGTGTGTGTGTTGGCGTGTCAGTGTAGTATGTGTGAGTGTCTGGGTAGAGTCCAGTGAGTGTGCATAGAGCCGGTGCAAGAGAGTCAGTGCAAATAAAAAGGGTGTCAATGAAAATAGTCAAGAGTAGCCATTTGATTAACTGTTAAGCAATCTTACTGCTTGGGGGTAGAAACTGTTCAGGAGCCCTTATGTCCCAGACTTGACGTTCCGGTACCGCTTCGGTATCTTTTCAGCCTCCTGAGAGTGAAAAGGCATTGTCCTGCCCTCTTCACGACTGTGTTGGTATGTTTGGACCATGTTAGGTCCATAGTGATGTGGACACCGAGGAACTTGAAGCTCTTGATCCGCTCCGCTACAGCCCCATTGATATGAATGGGTGCGTGTTCGGCCCTCCATTTCCACAGTCAGCTCCTTTTGTCTTGCTAACGTTCAGGGAAAGGTTGTTGTCCGGCCACCAAACTCCCGCGTATCTGACCTCCTCCCTATAGGCTGTCACATTGTTGTCAGTGATCAGGCCTACCACCGTTGTGTCGTTAACGAACTTAAGATGGTGTTGGAGTCGTGCACGACCTAAGCAGTCGCCGGTAAACAGGGAGTACAGGAGGGAACTAAGCACGCACCCCTGAGGGGCCCCTGTGTTAAAGATCAGCATGGCGAATGTGTTGTTGCCTGCTCTCACCACCTGGGGGCGGCCCATCTGGAAGTCCAGGATCCAGTTGGAAGAGCTTAGTGGATACTATGGTGTTGATCGCTAAACTGTAGTCAATGAACAGCATTCTCACATACAGTTGAAGTCGGAAGTTTACATACACTTAGGTTGGAGTCATTAAAACTTTTTTTTCAACCACTCCACAAATTTCTTGTTACAAACTATAGTTGGCAAGTTGGTTAGGACATCTACCTTGTGCATGACATGAATAATTTTTCCAACAATTGTTTACAGAGATTTTTGCACTTATAATTCACTGTATCACAATTCCAGCTGGTCAGAAGTTTACATACTCTAAGTTGGAATTGGAATCAGGTGTGTTGGCTGGGGAAAAGTTATGACACCAATCAAGCCCACCCCTGGCATAGCGGGATATCTTAAGCGTCCGGATTAGTATCCCACTCTTTGAAAGTGGCAGCTCTGGCCTTTAGCTCAGTATGGATGTTTCATGTATGTAATCCATGGCTTCCTGTTGGGATATGTACTGTGGCAAACCTCTTCAAGGTTAGGAGCGTTTGTCACAAACTAAGTGGTAAACTGTCACCAAATCACCCAAGAATGATAGTTCTTTCGAACAGGACAGTACCTGTGTGTTTGTTTCTCCGTCCTGGTCCACCCAGGCCGTAGGCGAGGTCAAGGATAGCAGGGTTCGGTACACGAATCGGGTTCTCGGTAGGTCCAGGTCCAAACGCCAACAGGTAAGTCCAAAACAATCCAGCTCATAGTGATCTGTAGTTCTGACAGGGGTGGCCATTTTAGTGATCGGGCAGAGCCCGTTTATTAGTTCTGCTCTCACATATCTGCCACTTATCACTCGACCCCCTTCTTTGCCACAGTACATACAGTCACTGTGGGGGTGACGTCGTTAATGCTGTTATTAATGAAACAGGTGACTGATGTGGTAAACTCCTCAATGCTTCCAGTCTGGGCTAGCGAAACAGTCCTGTCACTTTAATTAACTTTTAAGATACACTACATGTGGACACCCCTTCAAATTAGTGGATTCGGCTATTTCAGTCACACCCAATCCTGAAGTGTGTATACAATCAATCACACAGCCATGCAATCTCCATAGACAACCATTAGCAGTAGAATGGCATGTACTGAAGAGCTCAGTGATTTTCAACGTCACCGTCATAGGAGGCCACCTTTCCAACAAGTCAGTTTGGCAAAATTCTGCCCTGCTTGAGCTGCCCCGGTCAACGGTAAGTGCTGTTGTTGTGAAGTGGAAACGTCTAGAAGCAACAACGGCTCAGCTGCGAAGTGGTAGGCCACACAAGCTCACTGAATTGGACCGCTGAGTGCTGTAGCGCATAAACATATTTTGTCCTCGGTTGCAACACTCACTACCGTGTTCCAAACTGCCTCTGGAAGCAACGTCAACACATAACTGTTCGTCGGGAACTTCATGAAATGGGTTTCCATGGCCGAGCAGCCGCACACAAGCCTAAGATCACCATGCACGATGCAAAGCAGCGGCTGGAGTGCAGTAACGCTCGCCGCCATTGGACTCTGGAGCAGTGGTAACGCGTTCTCTGGAGTGATGAATCATGCTTCACCATCTGGCACTTCGATAGATGAATCTGGGTTTGGTCGATGCCAGGAGAATGCTACCTGCCCCAATGCATAGTGCCAACTGTAAAGTTTGGTGAAGAAGGAATAATGGTCTGGGGCTGTTGTTCATGCTTCGGGCTAGGCCCCTTAGTTCCAGTGAAGGGAAATTTTAACGCAACAGCTTACAATGACATTCTAAATATTCTGTGTGGAACAACTTGACTGGCCTGCACATTGCCCTGACCTCAACCCTATTGAACACCTTTGGGATGAATTGGAACGCCTACTGCGAGCCAGGTGTAATTGCCCAACACCAGTGCCCGACCTCACTAATGCTCTTGTGGCTGAATTGATGCAAGTCCCCGCAGCAATGTTCCAACAACTAGTGGAAAGCTTTCCCAGAAGAGTGAAGGCTGTTATAGACGCAAAGGGGGATCAACTCCATATTACTGTACAGTAGGTCGTTATGGCAGTGCGTGCACATCATCTTGTCTACATGATTTACTATATCATCATGACCACTTCAATTACTGTAATAAAGTAAGGTTTGTTCATGTGTCTGTTCAAGCCTATGGTTTTGAGAAACTAGCTAAAAATCGGGGAACATTGAGTGAGTAAAATAATTAGTCATTGGAAGTGACATGTTTACTATGAAGATTTTTGTATCTGCACAGCCTCAAGGCAATATCATTTTAGGAACACTTACATAAACCAACACTGAGCAAACCAAACCCTGTTAAAGAAGCTTGCAGCTAAAGTGGTCTGTTTCCCTGCTGTTCCCTGTAGTATGGGTCTGGGGGTGGAGGATCTTGGTTGAAAGGTGAAGGGGCAGGTTGGGGGAACCCGGAGCAAGCCCAAAGAGGTTCCTCAGAGGCTGGCCTGGTCTCTTTATCTGGGTGGCTCTCTGCCCGCTCCGTGCTACGCCTGGACGTTTCCCAGGCAGCCAGCATGTGGTGAAAAGTAGCCCCGGGATTAAATGGCAGCAGAGAGCGTGAAAGGTGATCGACTGACGGCCCATGCTGACTGAAGCCCTCTGTTCTTGGGCCCAGGCCACCACAGAGGGGGCTTTCATGGGCCTGCTGTTTCCCATAGCCTCCTCTGCCCACCACGGATCAGGAGGGGCACATGGGACAATGGAGATACCTAAGCAATGGAGCAGGTCCCAGGACCTGGCCTCTCAGCTCAGCCTGGCCCAGTTGGCCTATTCAGGTGTGGATATAATGACCCTGTTCTGAAGTTAATAAACCTTCTAAGCCTGATTCTATTGGCCTTGGTTCTAGTCTGCTACTCATTTATCTCCCTCTGGTTTAATCAGAGGTTCCCTGTATTGCGTAGTATGAGTCTTTAATCAGTACAGTATGATTGAGTCCTTATGAACTTAGGAGGGTTTAATGTATAGTCACATTCCACTTCTTGCTGTAAATGTATAGTTACGGATGTGGAATACACTATACTGTGATGTAGAGTTGTAAATGTGTCAGTTAACTTACAATGACTACATCAATACTTATCAGAACTTCAATCAAGGCTCTAAATGTATTTTCCTCCTCAAATAGTTAGACATCCTCCTCCAAACTGCTCTTTGCAATGTTTGTCATCACTCTTGTCATGTTTTTTTTTATACTGTTTTTAAAAGCTGTTTCAAGAAAGAACGGGCTTCCTTAACTTCAAAGACATAATTATAGTGGCGATAAGAAGATAGTTTGCTGCCAGGTTAGAAAGAGGTAATTACTTAAACACCATGACATGTTTCAAATGGTTATGATCAAAACGTGAAGTGCTAGAGAAACCAGAAATCTGTTATGAACTGTATGATTATGAGAATGATTGTTGCTCAACCCTGTTTGTTCAAAGACCTCAGCATTATGTTATTGAGTAGGAGGGGCAATATGGTATATGTAATAGTGATCAATTACTTTCTACTGGTGAAAGTGACATTAAAACATGCAACAATAACTTCAACACATAAAAAACACTATCTCAGCGATGCCAAGGCAGTTCCTAATGTCTGTCTCTGCTCTAATCCTCTGCAGTCAGTCAGTCAGTCAGTCAGTCAGTCTGGGACAAGCCTAAACCCCTAGGTGTGGCCAGGCTGGGCTGCCCCAGCACCAGATGACACAGCAGAGCAGCACTCTAGAAGTAGTGGGATTAATGGCTGATCAACAAATGTGGCTCAGCCTGGCACTTTGATGCAGGCAGCTTCTACTGAGACGGAGTCCGTTTCCCTTCCGTCCATCCCCCTGAGTCCTCATTACCCTTTTGTTACTCTGCTGTTAGCCAGCCACAGAGATACACATCACCACCCTCTGTAATGTAATTAAATAGTGCTGCACTGCACATACTACCTAAATGCAGCCTTTATTTCAGTATTTTTTATGTTTTTAATGGACCTTTAGTTCTTCCGTATGTACCTGTATTTTAAGCACAGGTTGGTTACGCAACTGTTCAGCAAAAGTTCACTGTACAACAAATCGTGCATATAGCCTCTCAGCTGGACCACTGTAACATTTTCTTCTGTAGAAAGCTCAGACTGACAAGTAATTGTTCTTTCCATGGATAAAAGACCTTTGAAACATAATACTTCTGCTGTCCCAGCAAATTGCTCCTTTTCAGAATACAGAACTAATGGATTATACATTTAACGCCATATAGACCCATTGATGTATGAGTCAGGTCTGCTTTAACCCCTGGGATATGTGGGACACTATTCAAATTAATTACTATAAAAATCTAACTTTCATGAAATCACACATGCAAGATAGCAAATTAAAGCTACACTTGTTGTGAATCCAGCCAACATCAGATTTCAAAAAGGCTTTTCGGCGAAAGCAAACGATGCTATTATCTGAGGATAGCACCTCCGTAAACAAAGAGAGAAAAGCATATTTCAACCCTGCTGGCGCGAACACAAAACACAGAAGTAAAAATATAATTCATGTCCTACCTTTGACGAGCTTCTTTTGTTGGCACTCCAATATGTCCCATAAACATCACAAATGGTCCTTTTGTTCGATTAATTCCGTTGATATATATCCAAAATGCTCATTTATTTGGTGCGTTTGATCCAGAAAAACACCGGTTCCAACTTGCGCAATGTGACTACAAAATATCTCAAAAGTTACCTGTAAACTCTGCCAAAACATTTCAAACTACTTTTGTAATACAACTTTAGTTATTTTTTTACGTAAATAATCGATAACATTGAATATGGGATGATCTGTGTTCAATACAGGAGGAAAACAAACTGTAGCTAGCTTTCTGGTCACGCGCCTCTATCTAACAGTACACTTCAAGTGACCCTAATTCAAGATGACCGTACTTCTTCATTACACAAAGGAAAAACCTCAACCAATTTCTAAAGACTGTTGACATCCAGTAGAAGCGACAGGAACTGCAAGAAGGTCCCTTAGAAATCTGGATTCCTAATGAAAACCCATTTAAAAGAGTGACCTCAAAAAAACAATCTGAATGGTTTGTCCTCAGGGTATCGCCTGCTAAATAAGTTATGTTATACTCACAGACATGATTCAGACAGTTTTAGAAACTTCAGAGTGTTTTCTATCCAAATCTACTAATAATATGCATATCTTATCTTCTGGGGATGTGTAGCAGGTAGTTGAATTTGGGCATGCATTTCATCCGGATGTGAAAATACTGCCCCCTGTCACCAAGAAGTTAAAGTCCTCCTCAGCGCAGTGGTCATTTTGGAGTGTCTTGGGAGCCTTTTAAGCAGGTTGTGCAATAACCTTCATCAAGGGACATTTTGGTTAAACTTAACCTAATAGCCTGTTTACCTAACCCAGTTTAGAGTTAAATCTTGGTGTTTGTTTAAAATAATAAAAGCCCCACCTTGTGGTAATTTGATTTTGGAAAGACTTTTATTTACTAGCCACTTTGGTTAACATTATTGGCATATATAATGACATGTAATGGGCATAGCCTCATACCTCAGAGCAGTGCCATTGTGAATGGAGAATGCCAATATCTAAAGGCAATATGACTCATTTGACAAATCCATCATTCTCTGTTGCCAGACTGGGCAGGAGCAGAACATAGCTTACAGGCCTTTGACAGGGTTGTCTCTTTTTGTGTAAACAAGAATGATTATTCTACTGCTATGGTTTCACTAATGTTTTCCAACAGGATCCGGCACCTCTGTTTTGGACTGTTTAGTTCCAGAACCATTTGCCAGGATCCAGTAACTCTCGTGGCATGAAGAATCATTTTAGACACACCTACTCATTCCAGGGTTTTTCTTAATTTTTTGTATGTTCTACATTGTAGAATAAGTGAAGACATCACAACTATGAAATAACACACATGGAATTATGTAATAGCCAAAAAAAGTGATTAAACAAATCTAAATATATTTTATATTTGAGATTCTTCAAAGTAGCCACCCTTTGCCTTCATGACAGCTTTGCACACTCTTGGCATTCTCTCATCCAGCTTCAATTAACAGGTCTGCCTTGTTAAAAGTACATTTGTGGAATTTCTTTCCTTAATGCTTTGAGCCAATCAGTTGTGTTGTGACAAGGTAGGGTGCTATACAGAAGATAACCCTATTTGGTAAAAGACCAAGTCCATATTATGGCAAGAACAGCTCAAATAAGCAAAGAGAAACAAAAATCCACCATTACTTTAGGACATGAGGGTCAGTCAATGTGGAACATTAAAAGAACTTCTAATGTTTTTTCAAGTGCAGTCACAAAAACCATCAAGCGCTTTGATGAATGTTACTTCTGCTGCAGAGAATAAGTTCATTAGAGTTCACTGAGCCTCAGATTGCAGCCCAAATAAATGCTTTACGGAGTTCAAGTAACAGACACATCTCAACATCAACTGTTCAGAGGAGACTACGTGAATCAGGCCTTCATGGTTGAATTGCTGCAAAGAAACCAGTACTAAAGGACACCAATAAGAAGAGACTTGCTTTGGCCAAGAAATACGAGCATTAGACTGGTGTATATCTGTCCTTTTGGTCTGATGAGTCCAAATGTGAGATTTTTGGTTCCAACCACCGTGTCTTTGTTAGACGCAGAGTAGGTGAACGGATGATCTCCGCATGTGTAGTTCCCACTGTGAAGCATGGAGATGGTGTGATGGTGAGGGGGTGCTTTGCTACGACACTGTCAGTGATTTTTTTTTAGAATTCAAGACACACTTCACCAGCATGGCTACCACAGCATACTGCAGTGATACGCCATCCCATCTGGTTTACGCTTAGGGGGACTATCATTTGTTTTTCAACAGGATAATGACCCAACACACCGCCAGGCTGTGTAAGGGCTATTTGACCAAAGAGAGTGATGGAATGCTGCAGCAGATGACCTGGCCTCCACAATTACCCGACCTCAACCCAATTGAGGTGGTTTGGGATGACTTAGACCGCAAGTGCTCAGCTTCAACTGAAGCTAGCCAGCTAACTACCAGCTATCAGTCAGCAAACTATTGCCAGTGGTCATCAGCTAACCTTCAGCTCGGAAAGCTCTCGTCAGTTCGAACAACGTGACTCTAACCATAGCATAACGGACCTGTTATTTTTATCCCCGGATTCCTACCGGAAACTGAACATTTTCATCTGGATCTTCAAAACTAGCTAACCGCAATCCCGGATGACTACTCCTGGCTAGCGTTTCCATCCCAGAGCCAGCACCAATTAGCTTGAAGCTAGCCCGGCCAGGGCTCCTGTGCTACCACCGATGTATACTCCTGGGCTACAATATCAGGACCCCATCTACAGCCGGTACGGGGCATGGAACCCCGCAGATCCCCTACGGCCGGAATACCGACATAATCTGCCCGAGGACTCCAACAGGCCCCTCAGGCACGACGCCCGCTGAAGGTCCATTATGCTAACCAGCTAGGCCTGCTAGCTACCTAGAGCTACTTGAAACCCTACTAATTCCACGACTGGTCTATCGACGTCACCGCACGAAGAGGCAAAAACAGACTTACCCCCATCGTGACGTACCCCAAAGGCTAACCTTCTAGCCCCTGCTATCTGCTTGCTTGCTAACCCGGTCTGCTAACTGCTAGCTTGCCGGGCCCGGTCTGCTAACTGCTAGCTTGCCTGACCGGTCTGCTAACTGCTAGCCCTTGCTAACTGCTTGCTTGCTAACTGCTAGCCTCTGCTGAATGCTTGCTAACCCGGCCTGCTAACTGCTAGCTTACCTGCCCGGTCTGTAACTGCTAGCCCATGCTAACTGCTTGCTTGCTAACCCGGCCTGCTAACTGCTAGCTTGCCTCTGTCTACTAGCTGCTAGCTTGTTTAACCCCGGCCTACTAACTGTTAGCTTGTTAGCCTGCTAACTGTCTGAATCGCCGTGTCCCCAGCAGCCCAACCACTCACTGGACCCATATGTTCACTTGGCTACGCATGCCTCTCTCTAATATCAATATGCCTTGTCCATTACTGTTCTGGTTAGTGATTACTGTCTTATTTTAACTGTAGAGCCTCTAGCCCTGCTCAATATGCCTTAACCAACCATGTTGTTCCACCTCCTACATATGCGATGACATCACCTGGTTTAAACATCTCTAGAGACTATCTCTCTCTCTTCATTACTCAATGCCTAGGTTTACCTCCAATGTACTCACATCTTACCTTACCTTTGTCTGTACACTATGCCTTGAATCTATGCTATCGTGCCCAGAAACCTGCTCCTTTTACTCTCTGTTCTGAACGTGCTAGACGGCCAGTTCGTATAGTCTTTAGCCGTACCCTTATCCTACTCTGTTCCTCTGGTGATGTGGAGGTTAATCCAGGTCCTGCAGTGCCTAGCTCCACTCCCACCCCCAAGGGGCTCTCATTTGTTGACTTCTGTAAACGTAAAAGCCTTGGTTTCATGCATATTAACATTAGAAGCCTACTCCCTAAGTTTGTTTTACTCACTGCTTTAGCACACTCTGCCAACCCAGATGTCTTTGCAATCTACTGCAAAGATGGTAATACAGAACTCTGAAGGCTATCTAAGTCTATACCCAATCAATTTGAGCTTCTACTTCTAAAAATTCACCTTTCCAGAAACAAGTCTCTCACTGTTGCCGCTTGCTATAGACCTCCCTCTGCCCCCAGATGTGCCCTCGATACCATATGTGAATTGATTGCCCCCCATCTATCTTCTGAGCTCGTGCTACTAGGTGACCTAAACTGGGACATGCTTAACACCCCGGCCATCCTACAAACTAAGCTTGATGCCCTCAATCTCACACAAATTATCAATGAACCTACCAGGTACAACGCCAAATCAGTAAACACGGGCCCCCTCATAGATGTCATCCTAACTAATTCGCCCTCCAAATACACCTCTGCTGTTTTCAATCAAGATCTCAGCGATCACTGCTTCATTGCCTGCATCCGTAATGGGTCTGCGACCAAACGACCACCCCTCATCACTGTCAAACGCTCCCTGAAACACTTCTGCGAGCAGGCCTTTCTAATCGACCTGGCCGGGGTATCCTGGAATGACATTGACCTCATCCCGTCAGTAGATGATGCCTAGCTATTCTTTAAAAGTGCCTTCCTCACCATAAATAAGCATGCCCCTCTCAAAAAATTTAGAACTAGGAATAGATATAGTCCTTGGTTCACTCCAGACCTGTCTGCCCTTGACCAGCACAAAAACATCCTGTGGCGTTCTGCATTAGCATCGAATAGCCCCCGTGATATGAAACTTTTCAGGGAAGTTAGGAACAAATATACACAGGCAGTTAGAAACGCTAAGGCAAGCTTTTTCAGACGAGCTTCAATGCCATACAACTCTCCTTCCGTGGCCTCCAACTGCTCTTAAACGCAAGTAAAACTAAATGCATGCTATTCATTTAACATTTACATTTAAGTCATTTAGCAGACGCTCTTATCCAGAGCGACTTACAAATTGGTGCTTTCACCTTATGACATCCAGTGAGTGGAACAGCCACTTTACAATAGTGCATCTAAATCTTTTAAGGGGGGTGAGAAGGATTACTTTATCCTATCCTAGGTATTCCTTAAAGAGGTGGGGTTTCAGGTGTCTCCGGAAGGTGGTGATTGACTCCGCTGTCCTGGCGTCGTGAGGCAGTTTGTTCCACCATTGGGGGGCCAGAGCAGCGAACAGTTTTGACTGGGCTGAGCGGGAACTGTACTTCCTCAGTGGTAGGGAGGCGAGCAGGCCAGAGGTGGATGAACGCAGTGCCCTTGTTTGGGTGTAGGGCCTGATCAGAGCCTGGAGGTACTGAGGTGCCGTTCCCTCACAGCTCCGTAGGCAAGCACCATGGTCTTGTAGCGGATGCGAGCTTCAACTGGAAGCCAGTGGAGAGAGCGGAGGAGCGGGGTGACGTGAGAGAACTTGGGAAGGTTGAACACCAGACGGGCTGCGGCGTTCTGGATGAGTTGTAGGGGTTTAATGGCACAGGCAGGGAGCCCAGCCAACAGCGAGTTGCAGTAATCCAGACGGGAGATGACAAGTGCCTGGATTAGGACCTGCGCCGCTTCCTGTGTGAGGCAGGGTCGTACTCTGCGGATGTTGTAGAGCATGAACCTACAGGAACGGGCCACCGCCTTGATGTTAGTTGAGAACGACAGGGTGTTGTCCAGGATCACGCCAAGGTTCTTAGCGCTCTGGGAGGAGGACACGATGGAGTTGTCAACCGTGATGGCGAGATCATGGAACGGGCAGTCCTTCCCCGGGAGGAAGAGCAGCTCCGTCTTGCCGAGGTTCAGCTTGAGGTGGTGATCCGTCATCCACACTGATATGTCTGCCAGACATGCAGAGATGCGATTCGCCACCTGGTCATCAGAGGGGGGAAAGGAGAAGATTAATTGTGTGTCGTCTGCATAGCAATGATAGGAGAGACCATGTGAGGTTATGACAGAGCCAAGTGACTTGGTGTATAGCGAGAATAGGAGAGGGCCTAGAACAGAGCCCTGGGGGACACCAGTGGTGAGAGCGCGTGGTGAGGAGACAGATTCTCGCCACGCCACCTGGTAGGAGCGACCTGCTCGCCCGTCCAGCATCACTATGGACGGCTCTGACTTAGAATACGTGGACAACTACAAATACCTGGATGTCTGGTTAGACTGTAAACTCTCCTTCCAGACTCACATTAAGCATCTCCAATCCAAAATTAAATCTAGAATCGGCTTCCTATATCGCAACAAAGCATCCTTCACTCATGCTGCCAAACATACCCTCGTAAAACTGACCATCCTACCGATCCTCGACTTCGGTGATGTCATCTATAAAATAGCCTCCAACACTCTACTCAACAAACTGGATGCAGTCTATCACAGTGCCATCCGTTTTGTCACCAAAGCCCCATACACTACCCACCATTGCGACCTGTACACTCTCGTTGATTGGCCCTCGCTTCATACTCGTCACCAAACCCACTGGCTACAGGTTATCTACTAGACTCTGCTAGGTAAAGCCCCGCCTTATCTCAGCTCACTGGTCACCATAGCAGCACCCACTCGTAGCACCCGCTCCAGCAGGTATACCTCACTGGTCACCCCCAAAGCCAATTCCTCCTTTGGTCGTCTTTCCTTCCAGTTCTCTGCTGCCCATGACTGGAACGAATTGCAAAAATCTCTGAAGCTGGAGACTCACATCTCCCTCACTAGCTTTAAGCACCAGCTGTCAGAGCAGCTTACAGATCACTGCACCTGTACATAGCCTATCTGTAAACAGCCCATCTATCTACCTACCACATCCCCATACTGGTATGTATTTATTTATTTATTTTGCTCCTTTGCACCCCAGGATCTCTACCTGCACATTCATCTTCTGCCGATCTACCATTCCAGTGTTTAATTGCTATATGGTAATTACTTCGCCACCATGGCCTATTTATTTCCTTAACTTACCTCATTTGCACTCACTGTATATAGACTTTTTGTTTTATTTTGTTCTACTGTATGTTTTGTTTATTCCATGTGTAACTCTGTGTTGTATGTGTCGAATTGCTACGCTTTATCTTGGCCAGGTCGCAGTTGCAAATGAGAACTTGTTCTCAACTAGCCTACCTGGTTAAATAAAGGTGAAATAAATAAATATATATATATAAAAAAATATGTGGGAACTCCTTCAAGACTATTGGAAGCTGGTTGAGAGAATGCAGAGAGTGCAAAGCTGTCATCAAGGCAAAGGGTGGCTACTTTGAAGAATCTCAAATACAAAATATATTTTTCTTTGTTTAATTTTTTTTTGGTTACATGTTTTTTCATCGTTTTGATGCCTTCACTATTATTCTTCAATGTAGAAAATAGTACAAATAAAGAAAAACCCTTGAATGAGTAGGTGTGTCCAAACGTGTGTGTGTGTATGTGTGTATTAGTGTTAATGTCACTGTCCCCACTACAACAAAAAATATGTAATTTTGTCCTTGAAACAATTAAAATACTGTAGAATTTCATTCATTCCTATGGAGGACTGAATATGACCAATAATGCCAATATGACCGACCGGTGGCTTCAAAGCCTCTCATTGGCCAATACATTTGCAATCTGGTGTTTATATACATCATTGGCGTTTACCTGCTGGTTGCTCCTTTGTCACATTGTGACTCTGGTTATGCAGATTAGTCTCCATGCTTATTTAACACACCAACCTACAGCACGGCAGGCTGCAGGCTCCCGGCCAGCCCACTGCAAATCCCCTTGTGGAGAGGTGTCTGGAAATAGCTGTCATTAGAGAAAGTGCTAGTGATGCTGCAGACAGCCTTGTGGATCCAGATCAGTGACTGCAGAGTGAGATCTATGGTGAGATACTTAGATGAGCTCACCATTCCCAGCCCAATGATGTCATGTTTTTGTGAAAATCCATTTGAGGTAAACCGTGCATGCATAGCATTTAGTGGTTAGCCCTCTAAGGTTCATATATGCAATATTATATTACTGCCCTATAATGTCATAGTTTTGTGAGGAAAGAAAAACATGTAGCTTTGAATAGTCCATAGATTTCTGCAATTGAAAATAGCAGGTTTAGCCAAATATTGTACTACTGCTGTATCATCCTCTAGGTCAGTGGTTCCCAAACTTTTTATAGTCTTGTATCCCGTCAAACATTCAACCTCCAGCTGCATAGCCCCTCTAGCACCAGTGTCAGTGCACTCTCAAATGTTGTTTTTTGCCATCATTGTACGCCTGCCACACACACTATACGATACATTTATTAAACATAAGAATGAGTGTGAGTTTTTGTCACAACCTGGCTCATGGGAAGTGACAAAGGACCAAGGCACAAATAATAATAATAATCAATAATTTTGCTCTTTTATTTAACCATCTTACATATAAAACCTTTTGTTCATCGAAAATTGTGAATAACTGACCATTAATGAGAAGGGTGTGCTCAGTCTTATATAATTTTGCACACACAGTCTGTGCCTGTATTTAGTTTTCATGCTAGTGAGGGCCAAGAATCCACTCTCACATAGGTACGTGGTTGCAAAGGGCATCCGAGTCTTAACAGCGTGATTTGCCAAGGCAGGATACAGTACTCTGAGCGCAGCCCAATCCAAAAATCTGGCAGTGGCTTCTGATTTGAATTCAATTTTCAAAGAACCGCTTGTTGCAATTTCGATGATGCTCTCTTGTTCAGATATCGGTAAGTGGACTGGAGGCAGGACATGAAAGGGATAACAAAACCACTTGTTTGTGTTAGGCGTTTCGGGAAAGTACCTGCGTAATTGCGCTCCCAACTCACTCAGGTGCTTCGCTATATCACAATTGACATTGTCCGTGTGCTTGAGTTCATTTACACACAAAAAAATCATACAATGATGGAAAGACCTGTGTGTTGTCCTTGTTAATGCAGACAGAGAAGAGCTCCAACCTCTTAATCATAGCCTCAATTTTGTCCCGCACATTGAATATAGTTGCAGAGTGCCCTGTAATCCTAGATTCAGATCATTCAGGCGAGAATTAACATCACCCAGATAGGCCAGTCGTGTGAGAAACTCGTCATCATGCAAGCAGTCAGACAAGTGAAAATGATGGTAAGTGAAGAAAACGTTAAGCTCGTCTCTCAATTTAAAAAAAAATGTCAGTACTTGGTCCCTTGATAACCAGCGCACTTCTGTATGTTGTAGAAGCGTTACATGGTCTCTGCTCATATCATTGCATTAGTGCAGAAAATACACGAGAGTTCAGGGGCCTTGCTTTAACAAAGTTAACCATTTTCACTGTAGTGTCCAAAACGTCTTTCAAGCTGTCAGGCATTCCCTTGGCAGCAAGAGCCTCTCGGTGGATGGTGCAGTGTACCCAAGTGGCATCGGGAGCAACGCGCGTTACCACTCCGCTATGTCTCCCTGTCATGGCTTTTGCGTCATCAGTACAGATACCAACATGAGCAGCAGCTACGTTTGGCTACATACGGACCGTTAGTGAATTCCTACGAGAGAGTAATGGTTAATGTGATTGGATGTTAATTATTTGACTATGCTACCCGTATTTGACATTGTGTTGTTATCTCGCTGAACACTAGATGGTTTAATTTTATTTTTGGCAGTGAAATGAGGATACTCAGGTGAGAAAAAAAACTCACCCAAATGTATAGCCCCATTGGAAAATATAAATGGACTGTTTGAAAATGTGAAGGATTTATTTAAAAAAAAAAAAAAACATTTAAGTATTTAAAAAAAAAATGTACATCACATTTGGGAATACCTGCTCTCGGTAATTCAGTGGATGTTTTTCTACCAGAGAACATGTTATCCAATGCCACTATCAGCCAACCACAATGCTTACAAGCAGAACATCAAGCATGATCTAGTTTTTAATAAACCCATATCATACGAGTGCTTGAAAGCCACCACCTTCATGTGGATTTAGAACCTTGTTTCAGAGGTCTTGTGACTGTGCTCTGGTTTGTACCCCTATCTAGTTGTTGGGAGGGAGGGAGTGTGGGCAGGCAGCGTGAAACCTGCTTCTGACTCGTGGCTAAAGTGGAAGATGAACCCTTGTCTGTTTCTCATGCAAGGCTCCAGTGTGGGAGGCAGCCAGTTTAATGCAGGCCAGGACCAAGCTGATTCAGGGCTCATTTTCCAACTGCTCAGCCAGTTTTAGGAAGGCTAACTTCTCAGAGATGGACTCCCTGCTGTGTGTGTGTGTGGGGGGGAGATGCATGCATGAATGAGTCTCTGTGTATGGGTGTGTGTGTTTTATTATTGGAACCCTTTGCATGTGGTTATAAATGCAAGTGTTTTGTTCCTGAATTTTGATTTAAAAATTGTATCTACATTTTCTTTTTAGTGCCTGTCTATTGCGCGCGCGCGTGTGTGTGGGTGTGTGTTGGAGGTGACCCATGCAGGAAGGAGGGAGAGAGGGGAGTGCCTATTTACATTGGCAGCAACACAAGGGGGAAATGAACTGACTTCAAAGCGAGAGTGCAGCGGAATTGTGAAGAGAGTGTGCGCTCCGTGCATGAGCTACCAGACACATATTCCCAGAGCTGCTCCGAATGGCCTGTTAGAAACATACTGCAGCAGGGTAGCAAGGAGATTATATGTGTATAGAGACACTCTACCCCCTCAAAATATCACACCTTTTGACATTTGTACTGTTGCAGTGTTGAAACAACAAATGAGAACTTAGGAGTGTTTACTCTTGAGGACAACTTTAAAGGTACATTAATACACTTCTCTATGTGCTCTTGCATTTAATGAATTTGCTCCGTGTTACCTGATATCCACTACAGGCCATAAGCTATATCTTATTTAACTGAAAGTTCTGCTTTTATATTGTAACTCAGGTGTTTCACTTCAATTCATTGGAGGAGTTTTACTTCAGTGACATCATATAAACCTTTTTTTAAAGGGCAATATGCTCAATCCCTGTCCGTGTATCTGTGTGACACAGGGATGCTGCAGAGACAGCCCACTATTGAGGACTTTGTGGACGCCCTGGTGACTGACCTGAACCCAGACTTTGAGACCTTCATCATGGACTCTACAAGCTGATTAGCTCGATCGATCTTCGACTCTTCAATTCCGTTTCAGCCACGACTTGTATTGTGTTGCTGTGGAATGGACTCACATGATCAGAAAATGCAATGAATTATTCATCCTTTCAAAAGGCAGATAACTGTAGCTGTATGCAGTCACTGTAAATGTATGTTTTTTTATGCAATTTTTGTATACGAGCTAGCTATTTAGTGATTTGGCTCAACCATAGGTTCTGTGTGGTTCATGAAAGTCTGTGCAGATCTGTGCATATACCACATGTATTATACCATACTGTCTTACACATATTTTTGTCATTGATGCATATAAATTATGGAAAGCACAAAAAGTGCATCATTTAATTCAGAATATTGCAGTAATGAGCAATGTAATCTTCAGCACTGAGCATGTATGTTTGAAACATCTGTTCCAATATCCATGTAAATAGATAAGTTGAAGTATGTAGACATTATTTGTATAATCTGCCCAAGAGAAAATACTCAAATCTGTTAGCGTTGAATATCATTTTCTGCAAAAGTATGAGCAGTTCATTGTTATTTCCTGTTCAGATCAGACAGGACAAATACAACAGCTGCTATTCCTGACATAGTGTTTTGACTTAAATGCAAATCTGCTCCCTCTGATTTGTCTGTGTTTCTGTTAGGGAGGGGAGGAGGGTGGGATGGGAGGTTATGGGCTGAGAAGGAAGGATATGGTCTCTTAGGTGTTGTGAATTGGAGATTTAATTTCTGATTAATTCACACAGAGCGTGATCCAGACTGTGACGACTAGCTAAATCAAGTACTACCGGCTGTTTGCATCTGTTTCAACAGATTCTGTCTCTAATTACCATGGGCTGAGGCTACAGCTGCTCCCCATACAATGTGCTTACTTGCCTAGCACGGATATCTGACCTGGGGCATTGCCCATCAAGGTGGGATTTACTTCAGATGGTTAATCAAGGTGTGAACATGCTATCAAAGGGAGTGAGCTGGGTAGCTGTAAGCACATGTAGGCCTACTGTACATCGCACAGAGCCATGAATAAATTCCTAAATATGAAATCACTAATGGAAGCTTTATTTTCATTACTCATATCTAGTTTTGAACCAAATTCAATCATAATATTTTGTGGCAAGTAATATCTTGAGTTTCAGAGAGACGCCACTGTATACGGGAGGGAATGTAGTGTGTGATGTAGTGATGATTGAAGGTTGTCTGTTGCAATTGGTGTAGGATTAAAGATGGGCCATTTCAATGTTAGTCACTAGAGACATTTGAACAACAATCAAAATCACCTAGTTTATCTTGTTGAAGTGGTTTATTTACAAATATATCAAATGAAAGTGTATATGCACAACCACCAATACTACAACTGAAAAAAGCAGGCATATTTGTCATTAGTCAGTCATGTCTACATTACAAAAATATTAACCTATTTTCTATTTTACAATATCTACAACAAATTTCATATCACACACAACATTCCTCATTGTCTTAACTTGTTCAGTATTATCTAGATTGTCTTCCATGTGCACTAGAAATCACAGATGTACGTTTTGACATGCTTCTCTTGCGCCCTTTAAGGAGACGTTGCCAGTTATTCACTTGTAACAGCGACTTCATGACAAAACACATCAATAGTCACAGTCACACTGTGGTACCGATTCTGCTAGTCACCGACTTAAGCAGACATCAGAAACAAAGGGGAAGGCATCTATTTACTTTGTACCAGTCACCAATCATTTTGCATGCGTTCAACTTCATTACATCAGCCTCTGGCCCGGCAACCTCGCGTTGTGCATAGATTTCTTTTCAGTCTCTGCTCTTGTGCTTTATTTTGCCGTGAAGTCATTTGTTAGCATTTATTTGCAGTGCTGTGAAAAGGTATTTGCCCCCTTTCTGATTTTCTACATTTGTGCATATTTTTTTATACGGAATATTATGAGATTTTCAACCAAAACCCAATATTAGATCAAGGGAACCTGAATTTACAATTAACAAAAAAATGATAATTTTTTATTTAATTAACAAAATTATGCAACACCCAATTCCCCTGTGTGAAAAAGTAATTGCCCCTTATACTCAATAACTGGTTGTGCCACATTTAGCTGCAATGCCTGCAACCAAATGCTTCCTTTATTTGTTGATCAGTCTCTCACAACGCTGTGGAGGAATTTTGGCCCACTTCTGCAGGCAGAACTGCTTTAACTCAGCGACATTTGTGGGTTTTCAAGCATGAACTGCTCGTTTCAAGTCCTGCCACAACATCTCAATTGGGATTAGGTCTGGACTTTGACTAGGCCATTCCAAAACTTCAAATTTGTTGCTTTCTAACCATTTTCATGTGGACTTGATTGTGTGTTTTGGATCATTGTCTTGCTGCATGACCCAGCTGCGCTGCAACTTCAGCTCACAGATGGATGACCTGACATTCTCCTGTAGAATTCTCTGATACAGAACAGAATTCATTGTTCCTTCTATTAAGGCAAGTCGCCCAGGTCCTGAGGCAGCAAAGCATCCCCAAACAATCAAACTACGAACACCGTTGGTATGAGGTTCTTACTGTGGAATGCAGTGTTTGGTTTTCGCCAGATATAATGGAACCCATCTTGTCCAAAAAGTTGACTCAAGTTTGCTAAGAAGCACCTGGATGATCATCAAGACTCTTGTTCTCTGGACAGATGAGTCAAAAGTATAACTTTTTAGACAACATCGGTCCCATTATGCCTGGCAAAAACCAAACACTGCATTTCACAGTAAGAACCTTATACCAACGGTCAAGCATGGTGGTGGTAGTGTGATAGTTTGGGGATGCTTTGCTGTACACAGGGGCATTGGGTGTTGCATAACTTTATTCATGAAATAAGTATGTGATTGCTGTGTTATTTGTTCACTTAGGTTCCCTTTATCTAATATTGGGTTTTGGTTGAAGATCTGATAACATTTAGTATAAAAAATATGCAAAATTAGAAAGGGGGCAAATACTTTTTCACAGCACTGTACATAGTCCCTTCAGATGTGTGACGAAAGGTTGTGGGTCACAAACCGCTTGAAAGAGATTGTGTACCACACACTTTTTGGGAATTGGTCTGTGGGCTAGTGTAATCTGAAACGGGATCTTTCTGGACTGTTTTCAGGTCCAGGGCGGTTCAAGGGTGGAACACGAGCCAAATAAATCCATGTCATCCTGGAAAAAGAGAGAGGAGAAAAGCACACACTGTCATTAGTAATCTATCTACCTAACATAGGTCAGGCAGGGACCGAGTCCCAACATCAGAAGGCTCAGCTGGGATCGCTGCCTGGCCCTTTCTTTGCTTCTTGACTAGTCCCAGTTTCCATGGACACAACACTGTCCCTGCCAATCAAAGGGAGTGCAACATTTGTGGTAAAATAAGTGTATGCGTGTGTGTGTTTGAACTATGCTGTTAGGACACAGAATGTCTCCTCTGTCCTGATGCTTCTGTGTTGTAGCTTTCTACTTGACTGTGTTTTGCTGGGGCTTCTGCTGCTCTACTCTGAGCTCACTCACTGGATTCCATCAGTTCAGACAATCTGCTTTGGCTCTGAAGCTCCATTTGGCAGATACACTGAAGCTTTTTCCATAAATAGTGTGTATCTGTTTTAATGGACTCAACCATTTGTTATCGTTCCAATTTCATATTAAACAGGTATGCTATGCAGAAGAATTCTAAATAGTTTTTGAGGGGAAGGAGAAGCAGTGATTCTTCTCTACTTAATAGTGTTTGCACTTGTATACTTTCCTCTTTTCTTGACACAGTGAAAAATAGTGTGTTACTGTGTTTGTTAATCGCTCATTGGCTTGGTTCATGTATAACTACTGGGAGAGCGTACCCTAAGTGAGCATCTGAAGTATGTTATACACCAAGCATCGCTCAATTTCAAACTGTATTTACAATGAGGATCATTCTGTGTGTGTCTGCATTAAAGTTCATACAGTACAGCAAGACACCACTGACCTTCCAGTGAAGATGGCTGATGCTTTGGAAGGAGGACCTCTGTCAGGGCACCAGTCTTCTCCTGGCTCTGTCTAGCCTGTTCAGTTGATTTCTCCTGTGTGTCCTCACTTGACATGCACCCCTCCTCCTCTTCTTCCTCTTCTTCCTCTCGGTTGCAGCAGGGTGATCCCAAGCTCTCGGCACAGTCGGGGTTCTGCATGAGCAGCCATGTCTCGCCAGCCTCTCTGGAGATGCAGGGCTCTGGATGGGCTTTCAGATAGGCCAGAACATTCTCCTCACAGGGGTTCACGCCACATCTGTAGGGGAAAATGGAGGCCGTGTCAGCATCATAAATCTCTCCCTGTCCCAGCTGTAATGATCCAACCACAGTCCCAGGGAGGCACTTCTCTGACAGTAATCTCCCAAACAGACCCAAAGTTAACACCATAACAAGATTGTTTTTGGCCTTGTTCGTGTTTCTCTTCCTGTTCTGAACCAGAGGTGTGTAAAGGAATGTTGTTTGGTTTCGCAAACATTATCCACCACAGAAATGGTTTACTGTATGTCTGTCTACACTTCTAGGTCTTTCTGGGAATCCAGGAGACATGATGTCAAGCAATATCAGTTGCTGTACTTGTTACTGGTTCTTTTGACTGTCATATTTTGGCACCCATGTACTAGAATAGATGTTGATTGGTGTTGATTAATTATGATGGTGTGTGGTGTTGAACAATGTTAAATGATGTAGATCGGTGGTTAATTAATGGTGGTTGATGGTTTTGAGTGGAGGTGAGGTGAGTGCTGTTGTGTCATGCTCCTCACCCCTCGTTAAGGCTGATCTGGGACTGGAAGGGGCTGGTGTCTCTACTTCGGCCCAAACTGCAGCTTTCATCACAGCACAGGGAGGGGATCAGGTGCACTGGGCCTGGAGATCACACAGGAAAAACGTGTACCGACCGCGAACCATCAGAAAGCATGGATGACCTTGCCAAGAAGCCTCAGCATATAGCGATGCCAGTACCATAGTGATACAGTTAAAGACTCCACACAACTTGACAGAGTGAACGGCTTGAGAACCAAGGCTCATAAAGAGTGATGTGAATGTAGAAGCCCACCAGTAATAGGACCTACCACAGGTGTGGCCTGGCCCGTGGTGACATTGGCAGCATGGGTGCTGAGGGAAATCATGGAGCCTCCGTCGGTCCAGGCACGACAACTCTGCTCCACTGTATGGACCATCCTGGGACCTTAGAGATGCTGAGGCAAAAATACACTTTCATAATGGAGACCCTAAACAAGTGCAAGATAGCCGCTGCTATATTTCTATAGCAAAGCCACCTGTTGGTCCCAATGCTACACTGAGATTTCCACGACATTGTAATAACTTCTTTCAAGCTCAAGTTGGTCACTCACCGCTGGGCTTCTTCTCCAGCAGCTGTCTCTTGAAGTAGATGACACAGAGGATGAGTAGGGCCAGCAGCACGGTGGCCAGAGCGCTGCAGATGACTGCTGCCAGGGCCATGTCCCGAGGGCTGGTCACCACCGGGGGGATGGGAACCAGGTTCACCCGCCCGCTGCCTGCAGGGGCAGAGATAGAGAGAGAGAGACAGTAAATATGATCAACAAATGTCACCACTGTAGTTCTTTTGACATAATAACATGGGAATTTACAAGGGAAGTTTTAAAAGGGAAAATAAAATGTTTTTTTAACTGTCTAGTTTGAGAACGACTACATTTTAGAGTTGACTGTGTCATAACCTTGCTAGTACAATCGGGCCATAATTTTCTACACCTGAATTATGTCTCCTTACTAGGTCTATGTTTATTATTGGCATGTAGTAGCTGTCTTTGACCCACTGAGTCCTCCAAGGAGACAGAGGCTCAAAGAAGAAAGCCTGGAGTAGATTCTCTCTCTCGCTAGTTCTCTCTCCCTCCCTCCAGAGGATGAGTTATTACAGTCATTCTTCCCCCTACCCCAAGGCCCTCTCATGCCAGTCAGACAGCCCATCATTAAGTCTGTGCAGTCTGGCCAGACGTTTGAAACAAGCCTGATGTGTGTGTGTGTGCACATTTGTGCATGTGTGTTTATCCCATTACTGCAACTGCTGCCGCTGTCCTAGGCTAGCCCCCAGGGAAATCTGATGTCACTGTCTAGGCTCCCCACCCCACACTTTTCACACACTCTCACATCAAGGGACCTGGACTTGAGGACAGCTTCTCATTAAACACTTTCCCACTAATATGGAACATCAGGGCTTAATTTGCCAGATGTCATAACAAATGAGATACAATCTCCTTATGCTAAATTATGATTCAATGACTAAAATGTAATGATTCTTTATCGGATATAACTATCTGCTTAATTCCTCAACAAAGCAAACAAACTTTGTTGAGGAATAATTTGGTACATGACGAATGTCTAGTCATAAGGTAAACACGTGCAATAAGGCCACTGATATTATTTCAACAAGCAACAGAAGTACGATTGTATTATCTGTGATTGTAATTTTTGGTCAATATTACTCTCCCTCATCACAACAATGATATTTTTATAGAATTTAAAGTGAGTTATGACCTGTGCATAGTTGGAGTGTAGGTTTACATAGAGAACAAACAAAATACCTAAGGTAATAATTGTCCTACTATGAAAAAGTGACTGGCTAGCCGCTCCCCATAGAGAAACTACTTATTGTGTTGTGAGATCTGTTTAATATCTTTTTCATTTGAAAAATATGTTTCAATAGGCCCCTTCAATCGCTGTTACCTTTTTAGTACATTAATCATAAATCCTAAAGCAAAGTGGGTTTGGCCTTTTCAAATCCAAGAGCCCTTTGTTATGCAATTTAAACATGACTTTAGCATTGGCCAATGGTTTTATATTCCAGCGGGATAGAGGATAGGGGATAAGGGTATTTGTACATTCCATCTGAGGAAGAAAAAAATCCCAAACTGCCAGCGAAGCTTCAAATTTCAGTTTGACCCGGGGGCTAAATAAATAAGCATTTCAATATTTCATTGTAAACAAACAGGTGATAACGGCTTATTAAAACAAGATTAGGACGTTTCAGAGGAGATACTGTAGGTCTTCAAAACTGTTATGACAGAAAGTGCCGTTTCCTAACCGTTTTGACAATTGACTCAACAGGAGTGCACTGCTCACATCAAGGCAAATACATCAATTACAAGAAGCAGTTTATATAGCGGAATTTAGCTTGATATAGGTTGACATGATTTTGTGAGGATACAGTAACATTCTCCACTAAATCAAACAACTTTTTTTTAAATCATTGGAATGTGCTTCCTATCAACATTTTGAAACATCCTCTATCAAAATAATCCAAAATGACTTGCTGAAAGATTTGACTGAACACCTAAACCCATGCTTACACCTACACCCATGCTTACATAAGCAAGGCACATCATTTTCTCACCATGGTGCAGACACACTCTCAGACTTTTTCTTCCACTGTTCAGTTGTTGAGACCCAGAGTCCCGCCTCTGATCCAGTCAGCCCTCCTCACTCCCCTCTGCAGCCAGCTGTGTCTTCCCCACACCCCAGCCCAGTGGCAGCCCTTATCACTCCCAGAAAAGCTGCAGAAAACACAGATTTAGGCTGGCCCATTGAGGAGACCTCACTTGCTGATCGTATCAACACACCGCACTCTGCCAATAAACTGCTTGTTTTGATATATGCTCTCCTCTCTCCCTGTTGACTTTTAGGAATGCCAAACTTAAAGCCATGGCCTTATGTATGACAAGCCACAAAGAGACAGGGAACCACCAACCCACTGGGCACATACGTCAGTTCAACGTCTAGTTTTGAAATCAACAAAAAATGGTAAGGTAAGGTGAAAGAAATACAAAATTCTCTTACATTGATACATTTTTTTCAAATCAGTTATCCACATTGATTCAACATCATCATATTCCTTTTTTGGGGTTGAAATGATGTGGAAACAATGTTGATTCAACCAGTTTTTGCCAAGTGGGAAGTATGAATGGCCCCTTCTGAAAACTAATGGTGACCCCATCTGCATACATCATTTGTGAAACTTTGGAGATTTTGACTGGAATGACTTCCCATTGCCGAAGAGGTATGAGCCCTCCACAACCAAGAGTTTGTCTTAGGCTAAACAGATCTTCCTATCATAAATACAGCCAACACCCCTTTTAGTGTTGCAAGAAAAACAAACTAGCATTGCTATGCAGTTGTGGTTTTATACATTTGCAAGGATACATGATTACGGCAGTGGTGAGGAGTTTTGTTGCTCTGAGCATAAACACGTCACATGTCAAGTCTTGATTGGCTCTTGAGTGACTTTGTTTTGGTGGAGTTGATTTGAAGGGTTGACCGCTCTCATTTGGCATGCGTTGGTTTGCAACTCAATCTAGATCATTTCCTGCATGCTGCTAATGCTGTACTTTTTTTTACAGTCAGTGGTTAGGAGACATGGCTAGGACCTTTGAAGTGAGGAAAGTAGAAGGAAAGGTTGAGATAAAGTTGTCTGAATGTAACAAATTGAGAGAAATTAGGATGGATATCAGTTGGGTCATGAGTTTTAGGGTCTTGAGTAGCCCTGGCCACATGCCCTATCTCTAGGAAAACTGTCACAGTTGTATGAAGAGTGCATTGTCTTTCAACAGGCTGACCTGCACGCTTGTGGAATTTGCATCGGATTGCTTCAAACAAAATTGAACTGACTTCCTTTTGTGTATGCTGTGAAATCCTGGTTTGAGATATGGCCAAGCACGGCTCCAACACCATCATTAAGTTTTCAGACGACGATGAGACAGCCTATAGGTCGGAGGTCAGAGACCTGGCCATGTAGTGCCAAGATAACAACCTCTCCCTCAATGTGATCAAGACAAAGGAGATGATTGTGGACTACAGAAAAAGGAGGACAGATCACGCCCCCATTCTCATCAACGGGGCTGTATTGGAGCAGGTTGGGAGCTTCAAATTCATTGGTGTGTACATCACCAACAAACTATCATGGTCCAAACACACTAAGACAGTCGTGAAGAGGGCACATCAACGCCTATTCCCCCTCAGGAGACTGAATCGATTTGGCATGGGTCCTCAGATCCTCAAAAAGTTCTACAGCTGCACCAACGAGAGCATCCTGACTGATTGCATCATCGCCTGGTATGGCAACTGCTCGGCCTCCGACTTCAAGGCACTACAGAGTGCAGTGCGTACGGCTCAGTACATCACTGGGGCCAAGCTTCTTGCCATCCAGGACCTCTATATCAGGCGGTGTCAGAGGAAAGCCCAAAAAATTGCTAAAGACTCCAGCCTCCCCAGTCATAGAATGTTCTCTCTGCTACCGCATGACAAGCGGTACCGGAGCTCCAAGTCTAGGTCCAAAAGGCTTCTTAGCAGATTCTACCCCCAAGCCATAAGACTCCTGAACAACTAATCAAATGGCTACCCGGGCAATTTGCATTGTCCCACCCAATCTGCCATTTTTACGCTGCTGCTACTCTCTGTTTATTATCCATGCATAGTCACTTTACATCTACCTACATGTGCATATTACCTCAATTACCTTGACTAACCGGTGCCCCCGCATATTGACTCAGTACCAGTACCCTCTGTATATAGCCTCGCTACTGTTATTTTATTGTTGGTCCTTAATTATTAGTTTATTTTTTGTATTTTTTTACTTCAGTTTATTTTAGTAAATACTTAACCAACAATGCAGTTTTAAGAAAAAAAACGGTTAAGTGCTTGTAAGTAAGCATTTCACATTTAGAATTGATTTGATATGAAGTGCCAAAAAATATTTATCTGACTGTTAAGCTTCCAACTTATATAAAAGGAATGTCAGTGGATAGAACAAAAAACAGCTTATAGCCAAAGCAATCTCATTTTTTTACTTTGCTCCAGAAACTGGCTGGGAGACTGAAGTGCCATCCTACACAGCTGCAGCTTAGCCCAGGGCCAGTATGGCTAGAATGATCTGCCCTTTAAGTTTTCACCACCGTCCACAAGATAAAACCGGAGGAAGAGATTATGAAGACTTTCAAACATTTGGAAGCATTCCACTGAGACTCCCTGTAGTAACTACCAGCTTTGCTCTCTCTGGGACACAATGGCCATTTTGTTTCATGGCCTCTGCAATCAAAATGGCAAGCCAGACAGACAGACAGACAGACAGACAGACAGGCAGGCAGGCAGGCAGGCAGGCAGGCAGGCAGGCAGGCAGACAGACAGACAGACAGACAGGCAGGCAGACAGACAGACAGGCAGGCAGACAGACAGACAGACAGACAGACAGACAGACAGACAGACAGACAGACAGACAGACAGAGCTTAGATGTCCCAAGGCCCATGTTCAGTCATGTTTAGTCATATGTAGACTCTCTTACTAATACTGCATGCTTTATAGTTATTGCTTGAAAATAAATATTTTGGTCGTAATGGTAGTAATAAAACTACCTCATATTGGGGGTGGGACACAGCTTTACATACTACATTTGAGCAAACATTTTTACATCTCCAGGAAGAGCAAATGTAAACTGAGTTTGTGAGTTCAAGTTGTCTGATATCCTGGAGACGTCTTCATTTATCTAACAGAGGGGTGCTAGACCTGGCTGGACGGCTCATACACACAGGCTGCCAAACCTTCTCAAGGAACAGCTGTGGCCTCCACAAGCATCAGGAAGTCACACTCAATTACCAAAGGTATAAGTTAGCTAACCCACTCTCTCTGTGTGAGTGCCGAAAATCATAAGGCTATACTTAACCACTGGTAATGGCCGGAAAAAGGTGGCTAACGAGATGTAGTAGTGGCCTACTGTGTCACGTTCTGACCTTAGTTCTTTTGTTATGTCTTTGTTTTAGTATGGTCAGGGCGTGAGTTGGGTGGGTAGTCTATGTTCCTTTTTCTATGTTGTGGTTTTGTGTTTGGCCTGGTATGGTTCTCAAACAGAGGCAGGTGTCGTTCGTTGTCTCTGATTGAGAATCATACTTAGGTAGCCTTTTCCCACCTGTGTGGTGTGGGTGATTATTTTCTGTTTAGTGTGTTTTGCACCTGACGGAGCTGTTTCGGTTGTGCTTTTTGTTTCTTTGTTTGATAGTGTTCCGTTTAAATAAATAACATGAACAAGTACCACGCTGCGCTTGGGTCCTCACCTTCTTCCACCGACGACCGTTACATACTGGAATTACATTTACATTTACATTTAAGTCATTTAGCAGACGAATTAAATACGCTGCTTTATGAACAAAAAAACCTTTAAGAAATGCTTAGAAAGAAAGTGCTAGCAAAGTGCTAGCAAATTGCACTACACAGTTTAAGAATGTCCTCTCTGAAGATGCAGTTGAAGTTGGATGTTTGGAGTCATTAAAACTTGTTTTTCAACCACTCCACACATTTCTTGTTACCAAACTATAGTTTTGGCAAGTCAGTTAGGACATCTACTTTGTGCATGACACAAGTCATTTTTCCAACAATTGTTTACAGACAGATTATTTCACTTATAATTCACTGTATCACAATTCCATTGGGTCAGAAGTTTACATACACTAAGTTGACTGTGCCTTTAAAGAGCTTGGAAAATTCCAGAAAATGATGCAATGGCTTTCGAAGTTTCAGATAGGCTAATTGACATCATTTGAGTCAATTGGAGGTGTACCTGTGGATGTATTTCAAGCCCTACCTCCAAACTCAGTGCCTCTTTGCTTGACATCATGGGAAAATCAAAAGAAATCAGCCAAGACCTAAAAAAAAAATATAGACCTCCACAAGACTGGTTTATCCTTGGGAGCAATATCCAAACACCTGAAGGTAGAACTGCCGAAGGGGGCAGAGTTGCAATCTACTGCAGAGATAGCCTGCAGAGTAATGTCATACTATCCAGGTCTGTGCCCAAACAATTTGAGCGTCTACTTTTAAAAATCCACCTTTCCAGAAACAACTCTCACCATTGACACTTGTTATAGACCCCCCTCGGCCTGCAGTTGTGCCCTGGACATCATATGTGAATTGATCACCCCCCATCTATCTTCTGAGTTCGTCCTGTTAGGTGACCTAAACTGGGACATGCCTAACACCCCGGCCGTCCTACAATCTAAGCTAGATGCCCTCAATCTCACACAAATCATCAAGGAACCTACCAGGTACAACCCTAAATCCATAACCATGGGCACCCTCTTAGATATAATCCTGACGAACCTGCCCTCAAAATACACCTCTGCTGTCTTCAACCAGGATCTCAGCAATCACTGCCTCATTGCCTGCGTGCGTACTGGGTCCACGGTCAAATGACCACCCCTCATCACTGTCAAACGAGCCCTGAAACACTTCAGCGAGCAGGCCTTTCTAATCGACCTGGCCCGGGTATCCTGGAAGGATATTGACCTTATCCCATCAGTAGAGGATGCCTGGTTGCTCTTCAAAAGTGCTTTCCTTTCCATCTTAAATAAGCATGCCACATTCAAAAAATGTAGAACTAAGAACAGATATAGCCCATGGTTCACCCCAGACTTGACTGCCCTTGACCAGCACAAAAACATCCTGTGGCATTCTGCATTAGCATCGTATAGCCCCCACGATATACAACTTTTCAAGGAAGTCAGGAACCAATATACTCAGTCAGTTAGGAAAGCTAAGGCTATCTTTTTCAAACAGAAATTTGCTTCCTGTAGCACTAATTCCAAAAAGGTTTGGGACACTGTAAAGTCCATGGAGAATAAGAGAACCTCCTCCCAGCTGCCCACTGCACTGAGGATAGGAAACACTGTCACCACTGATAAATCTACTATAATTTCAATAAGCATTTTTCCACGGTTGGTCATGCTTTCCACCTGGCTGCCCCTACCCTGGCCAACATCTCAGCATCCCCCCCCCCCCCCCGTTTCTCCTTCACCCAAATCCAGACAGCTGATGTTCTGAGAGAACTGCAAAATCTGGAACCCTACAAATCACCTGGGCTAGACAATCTGGACCCTCTCTTTCTAAAATTATCCGCTGAAATTGTTGCAAACCCTATTACTAGCCTATTTAATCTCTCTTTCGTATCGTCTGAGATCCCCAAAGATTGGAAAGCTGCCACGGTCATCCCCCTCTTCAAAGGGGGAGACACTCTAAACCCAAACTGTTATAGATCTATATCCATCCTGCCCTGCCTTTCTAAAAATCTTCGAAAGCCAAGTTAATAAACAGATCACCGACCATTTCGAATCCCACCGTACCTTCTCCTCTATGCAATCTGGTTTCTGAGCTGGTCATGGGTGCACCTCAGCCATGCTCAAGGTCCTAAACTATATCATAACCGCAATCGATAAAAGACAGTTTTGTGCAGCCGTCTTCATCGACCTGCAACAAAGCCTCCTCCTTCACTCATGCCGCCAAACATACCCTCGTAGAACTGACTATCATACCGATCCTTGACTTCGGCGATGTCATTTACAAAATAGCCCCCAACACTCTACTCAGCAAACTGGATGTAGTCTATTACAGTGCCATCTGTTTTATCACCAAAGCCCCATATACTACCCACCACTGTGACATGTATGCTCTCGTTGGCTGGCCCTCACTACAAATCCATCGCCAAACCCACTGGCTCCAGGTCATCTATGAGTCTTTGTAAGGTAAAGCCCCGCCTTATCTCAGCTCACTGGTCACCATAGCAACACCCACTCGTAGCACACCCTCCAGCAGGTATATTGCACTAGTCATCCCCAAAGCCAACACTTCCTTTGGCCGCGTTTCCTTCCAGTTCTCTGCTGCCAATGACTGGAACGAATTGCAAAAATGTATGAAGCTGTAGTCTAATATCTCTCTCCCTAACTTTAAGCATCAGATGTCTGAGCAGCTTACCGATCTCTGTACCTGTACACAGCCAATCTGTAAATAGCACACCCGACTGACTACCTCATCCCCATATTATTACTTACCCTCTTGCTCTTTTGCTCCCCAGTATCTCTACTTGCACATTCATCATCTGCACATCTATCACTCCAGTATTAATGCTAAATTGTAATTATTTTTGCCTCTTGGGCCTATTTATTGCCTACCTCCCTACTCTTCTACATTTGCACAGACTGTACATAGATTTTTCTATTTCTATTTTATTTAGTGTTGTTGACTGTACGTTTGTTTATGTGTTGTTGTGTTGTTGTTTTTGTCGAACTGCTTTGCTTTATCTTGGCCAGGTCTCAGTTGTAAATGATAACTTGTTCTCAACTAGCCTACCTGGTTAAATAAAGGTGAAATAAAAAATAACATAAAAAAGGCCATTCTACTGACAGTGTTTGTCTATGGAGATTGCATGGCTGTGTGCTCGATTTTATACACGTGTCAGCAACTAGTGTGACTGAAATAGCCAAATCCACTCATTTGAAGGGGTGTCCACATACTTTTGTATATATAGTGTATTTCGAAACATTGCAGCTCCTTTTTTGTCTTGAAATATGTGGATGGAGACTTTAACTTAAAAGGTTTTCGGCAGTCCATGAGAATGGAGCGATGATGATGGGTCGTATTGTATGGTCCCAGCTAAAATAATCCAGTTCTGGCAAGACTGACTGTTATGCTAGCAGTATCCATGTCAACATTTATGGGCCTGGATGTAAAACTAAGCATTTATTTGAGCAATAAACATAGTTGGCTGGCTCAATGAGACTTTACTGTATGAGCTATGATTTTCTCCACCCATTGGGGCTGTGGTTCTGATTACTTTAAGGGCCTTGTGCTGGCATGTTTTAGGTGAAGGTACAGTATGTGAATTTGTTCTTAACTGACTCCTAGTTAAATAAAGATTTTTAAAAAGATTTTAAAAAATAAAATAGTGTTTTGTTATGGCTTTATGGCCTGACATGTTCTTGGGGTCTTGGCTGTACTTTTAGCATGGAGTTCAATAGTTTTCTTAATTAATGATGTTCTCAACTTCTCATTCAAGCTATGGATAGTACTTATTAACTGATGTTACACAAGAGAGTGTGAGTGCTCACAGTGTGGCTCATATGGAGGTGGACGGTCCCCACATGGTATGCACTCCATATCTTGGAATCCGCTCAGCTTAGTTTTCCTGTAAAACCTGTTAAACACAACATAGCATTGGATTATTATGAAAGTTCTCATAAATCTGCTTAATT
Organism: Oncorhynchus nerka; assembly: GCF_034236695.1. Lineage (NCBI taxonomy): Eukaryota > Metazoa > Chordata > Actinopteri > Salmoniformes > Salmonidae > Oncorhynchus > Oncorhynchus nerka. Next base: position 31,464,066 of record NC_088406.1, on the reverse strand, counting down.
GATTGTATGAGGTAATGAACCAATACGTTGACCATTATCTGTAGTAACAGAGCAGTAGTTCACTAGTAGTAGAAGTAGAGTAGTTGTTGTAAGAGATTAAGCCCCTCCCTCACCCGGGCAGACAGTCTCCGCACACAGCATTGCTGGTGGTGGAACAGTTGCCCTTCTGGAAGCGGTTGTTCAGGCCACAGTCCAGGCAGGGCTTGCACTTCTGCAGGCTCCGGTCCTCTTTGTAGCGGTTGCTTCTGCAGGACACGCACCGGGCATCCTCTCCGTAACCAAAGCCACATTCCTGGAGGGATTAACAGGAGAAATCCCCCGGGTGAGAGGTGGGGCTGGGGGCAGCTGGAGAAAGGCTCTGAATGTGGGATACCAGGGTGTCTAGAATTAAAGAATGATCTTGGCTTCTAATACCGTAAGGGAACAATGGTCCGAATCTTTTGAGAGTCCATTTTACACTGGCAATAATCCCCCTGACTCTCTCAGAATCAATGAGGGGCCTTCCGCTGCAGGCCCCAGAATGGCCAAGTATTTGAATGATAAAAGGCACTCGGGGACACCCACTGTTGTATTATTGCAAGTTTATTGCTGGGGTTTTGTGTGATTGGTTCTTTCTGGAACAACTCAGTGAGTGTCCTGGTGATTGAGAGGCCAGTGTATGTAGGCAAAGCTTCAGTTAGCTAGGGGGCAGGGATTATGGAGAGGTGCACAAGCGTAAGAAGTTGAAAACCTCTCCTGGTCTCTACAATGGGACCTGCACTTAAAAAGCACAGCATCTCATTACTCAATGAGTGATCTAATATGGAACCAGCTTAGTTGTCAGGCTTTAACCCCTATAGCGAATCTAAAATGGCAAAATTACTAGACCCATATTGGATATATTATCACCCTGAATATATTATCTATATAACCTGAGTGTATCTGTTTACCATTGGATTCATGGGTACACCTCAATAAATGGGGACACGAGAATATATATATATATACAGTGCCTTGCAAAAGTATTCGGCCCCCTTGAACTTTGCGACCTTTTGCTACATTTCAGGCTTCAAACATAAAGATATAAAACTGTATTTTTTTGTGAAGAATCAACAACAAGTGGGACACAATCATGAAGTGGAACGACATTTATTGGATATTTCAAACTTTTTTAACAAATCAAAAACTGAAAAATTGGGCGTGCAAAATTATTCAGCCCCCTTAAGTTAATACTTTGTAGCGCCACCTTTTGCTGCAATTACAGCTGTAAGTCGCTTGGGGTATGTCTCTATCAGTTTTGCACATCGAGAGACTGACATTTTTTCCCATTCCTCCTTGCAAAACAGCTCGAGCTCAGTGAGGTTGGATGGAGAGCATTTATGAACAGCAGTTTTCAGTTCTTTCCACAGATTCTCGATTGGATTCAGGTCTGGACTTTGACTTGGCCATTCTAACACCTGGATATGTTTATTTTTGAACCATTCCATTGTAGATTTTGCTTTATGTTTTGGATCATTGTCTTGTTGGAAGACAAATCTCCGTCCCAGTCTCAGGTCTTTTGCAGACTCCATCAGGTTTTCTTCCAGAATGGTCCTGTATTTGGCTCCATCCATCTTCCCATCAATTTTAACCATCTTCCCTGTCCCTGCTGAAGAAAAGCAGGCCCAAACCATGATGCTGCCACCACCATGTTTGACAGTGGGGATGGTGTGTTCAGGGTGTTGCTTTTATGCCAAACATAACGTTTTGCATTGTTGCCAAAAAGTTCCATTTTGGTTTCATCTGACCAGAGCACCTTCTTCCACATGTTTGGTGTGTCTCCCAGGTGGCTTGTGGCAAACTTTAAACAACACTTTTTATGGATATCTTTAAGAAATGGCTTTCTTCTTGCCACTCTTCCATAAAGGCCAGATTTGTGCAATATACAACTGATTGTTGTCCTATGGACAGAGTCTCCCCTCTCAGCTGTAGATCTCTGCAGTTCATCCAGAGTGATCATGGGCCTCTTGGCTGCATCTCTGATCAGTCTTCTCCTTGTATGAGCTGAAAGTTTAGAGGGACGGCCAGGTCTTGGTAGATTTGCAGTGGTCTGATACTCCTTCCATTTCAATATTATCGCTTGCACAGTGCTCCTTGGGATGTTTAAAGCTTGGGAAATCTTTTTGTATCCAAATCCGGCTTTAAACTTCTTCACAACAGTATCTCGGACCTGCCTGGTGTGTTCCTTGTTCTTCATGATGCTCTCTGCGCTTTTAACGGACCTCTGAGACTATCACAGTGCAGGTTCATTTATACGGAGACTTGATTACACACAGGTGGATTGTATTTATCATCATTAGTCATTTAGGTCAACATTGGATCATTCAGAGATCCTCACTGAACTTCTGGAGAGAGTTTGCTGCACTGAAAGTAAAGGGGCTGGATAATTTTGCACGCCCGATTTTTCAGTTTTTGTTTGTTAAAAAAGTTTGAAATATCCAATAAATGTCGTTCCCCTTCATGATTGTGTCCCACTTGTTGTTGATTCTTCACAAAAAAATACAGTTTTATATCTTTATGTTTGAAGCCTGAAATGTGGCAAAAGTTCAAGGGGGCCGAATAATTTCGCAAGGCACTGTATATATATATATATATAGTATATCATTATATTGTTTTTGCCAGTCAGCCTGAGTGCCAGTAGTTCTATTTTCTCTCCCATGCACAGGCTACCTTTCATTCTAGCCTGTACAGAAACTCTCATGACTTTCCTCTAGACACAAGAATATAGCCTTTTCTGTTCTGTCTAAAAAATATATAATGAGGTGTATGTAGTAGGTCTAGTGTTAATGTGATTCCTATTTGGTACTACAAAGCATTTATTTGGCACACAGAGGCTGGCAACCTTGATTTCCTATGGTAATAGGAACATTTACATTCCTGCTGATCATCGTATCCCACGCCAAGTAAAATGACCCTGCTGGAATGACATCAGTCACTTTATTGTCTGCAGCAGCTGCCCCCATCCACTGTTAAACCACTGTTACCACACTGCATTCCCAGGCGGGGGGGGGGGGCTCATATATCATTAACGTGAAGGTCAGAGTCAAACAGGGAACTTCTCTCCTCGACCGTGTCCTGTTTCACCGCCTGGGCATGCAGTAGCACCGGAATGTGGGCACAGGAGCCCGGGGGTTGGGCAGACTGGCAAAGAAAATAAAAAAATAAGGGAGGCAAAGAGGGGATCCCATTATGGCCCTACAGAGTCAGGGCAGAAGATAGAGGAATTTGGCCATTTCAGCCAAACACATGAGACGACATTGGACCTGGGCTCTGGCCAGAGGAGGGCTAGGGCAGGGCTGCAGCTGTTGTTGTGTGCTCTCCATATAAGGACCTTCACACCAGCAGAGCAGGGAACAGTGGAAAGGTGAGAGAGAGAGAGAGAGCGAGAGAGAGGGGAGGGGGATGATGATGACAACAGAAAGAAGGAAATACGGTTTGAATTTAGATTTGTGGATGATGTTGAACCCTGGAGCCTGAGTTTCTCCTGGTGCACGCCATGGAAGGCTAGCCACTGCAAAGCAGTCAGAGCAGTCAGAGCAGAGCTGTTTAGAGTGGTTTTGGATGGAGGATCATCGTCCCACTTCCAGATGAAGGGGCCCTAGGAGGATTGATCCCCACAAAGCTGGGCGCTGGCAAAGACTCTGTCCATGTGGCAATGCATGGCAGGAAAGGGGCTACCACGTACACAGACCAGGGTAGGGCACAGAACAAAAGGAGCACTCAGCCAACTTGTCCCCTCTCCACCCAGGCAGTGCTGTAACATCCAGAAATGATCTCTTTCAGTCTTTTGGCATGAATAACAAAGGATCAAAACAAGGTCTAACACCCTGACCTGATCAGGTGTCTAATGTGAGAAAACATCTCAGATAATTGCATGGAAACACATTTTGTTTTTACTATAAAGATGCTGTCAAGGTATGCCATCTTGGGATGCAGCCAGGAATCACATAATGCTGCAGTCTCATTTAAATGGGGCTAATGGGTATAGGCAAATTAGCTTTCAAGTGTGTCATTACTTCCATGGGCTTAGGATGATCTAGCCTCAAAGTGAGCACAAAAGCCAGTGCTTACTCGTCTCATTTTACTCCCATCTCCAGATCTAGTTTTTGGTGAGAATGCCAAGCAAAACAGCACAGATGTAGAGCTATGTGGAGGGAAAAGAGAGAGCTGGTTGGCTGGGGTTAAAGCATGTTCAGACGGGGAGAGATCAGCAGGGAATCACAAGAGTCTCCAGGGGGGCCAGTCATCTGATCCAGTAATGAACAAGCTCGGGAAACAATGTGAGTTTGTTAATGCAGCGTGCCATCTAATGTTCCCCACACACTGCCACACTCTTTCAATGTCTAGTGTCGACAAATCAAAGACACGTTGCCTCTTTGCCAATGGCTCACTGCAAAGTTCCCAGTATGCATGCACTATATGTGGGGCAGTCACTCCTGTATGTATGTATGTATGTATGTATGTATGTATGTATGTATGTATGTATGTATGTATGTATGTATGTATGTAATGTATGTAATGTATGTTTGTATGTATGTATGTATATATGTATATATGTATATATGTATGTATGTATGTATGTATGTATGTATGTATGTATGTATGTATGTATGTATGTACAGTGGGGCAAAAAAGTATTTAGTCAGCCACCAATTGTGCAAGTTATCCCAATTAAAAAGATGAGAGAGGCCTGTAATTTTCATCATAGGTACACTTCACCTATGACAGACAAAATTAGAAAAAAAATCCAGAAAATCACATTGTAGGATTTTTTATGATGAAAATTATGGTGGGATTTTCTGGATTTTTTTTCTCATTTTGTCTGTCATAGTTGAAGTGTACCTATGATGACAATTACAGGCCTCTCTCATCTTTTTAAGTGGGAGAACTTGCACAATTGGTGGCTGACTAAATACTTTTTTGCCCCACTGTATGTATGTATGTATTGTTATGAATTGTAGATTAGCTCAAGTGTGAAGAAATGCTGGATGAAAGACAAGGTGAAGACTTCTGTAACTTTCGTTTGAGGATTTAATAAACAGAAGAAACCAGTGCACCAGTGAGAGCTGTGGGGCTCATAAGTAAGCATTTCACTGTAAGGTTGTATTCAGCGCATGTGACGAATAAAATGTTATTTGATTTGATTTGTGTGATACTCAGAAGAGCTCGCAACAATCTGACACTCAAGGCCAGGAAGCTCGTTAAATACCATCCTCTGTTCGTTCTCCAAGTTCCTGGGCCCTGGTCAAAACTTTAATGACGGTTGTTATCGAGACCACTTGGGTCAAAGTGAATCGTATATTAGCTATATCTGTCACTTGAAACCACCGGTGGCCCGGGGTTCAACTTTTTAATAAAGGACTTCCCTGATGCTTGGGTGGTTCCCTGAACGAAGAGCTAATAGGTTTGTGAAGTTGGTATAATTACTAGAGGTCTACCGATTATGATTTTTCAACACCGATACCGATTATTGGAGGATCAGATTAACCGGCCGATTAAAAAAAAAATGTATTTGTAATAATGACAATTACAACAATAGTGAATTAACACTTATTTTAACTTAATATAATACATCAATAAAATCAATTTAGCCTCAAGTAGATAATGAAACATGTTCAATTTGGTTTAAATAATGCAAAAACAAAGTGTTGGAGAAGAATGTAAAAGTGCAATATGTGCTATGTAAGAAAGCTAACGTTTCAATTCCTTGCTCAGAACATGAGAACATGTGAAAGCTGGTGGTTCCTTTTAACATGAGTCTTCAATATTCCCAGGTAAGAAGTTTTAGGTTGTAGTTATTATAGGACTATTTCCCTCTATAGCATTTGTATTTCATTAACCTTTGACTATTGGATGTTCTTATAGGCACTTTAGTATTGCCAGTGTAACAGTATAGCTTCCGTCAGTCTCCTCACTCCTCCCTGGGCTCGAACCAGCAACACAACGACAACAGCCACAACATCAAAGCAGCATTACCCCAGCAGAGCAAGGGAAACAACCACCCCAAGGCTCAGAGCGAGTGAAGTTTGAAACGCTATTAGCGCGCGCTAACTTGCCAGCCATTTCACTTCGGTCACACCAGCCTCATCTCGGGAGTTGATAGGTTTGAAGTCATAAACAGCCCAATGCTTGATGCACAAAGAAGAGCTGCAGGCAAAAGGCACGAAAGTGCTGTTTGAATGAATTTTTATGCGCCTGCTTCTGCCTACCACCGCTCAGTCAGATACTTAGATATTATATGCAACACAGGACACGCTAGATAATATCTAGTAATATCATCAACCATGTGTAGTTAACTAGTGATTATGATTTTTTTACAAGATAAGTTTAATGCTAGCTAGCAACTTACCTTGGCTTACTGCATTTGCATAACAGGCAGTCTCCTTGTGGAGTGCAAGAGAGAGGCAGGTCATTATTACGTTGGACTAGTTAACTGTAAGGTTGCAAGATTGGATCCCCCGAGCTGACAAGGTGAAAATCTGTCTTTCTGCCCCTGAACGAGGCAGTTAACCCACCGTTCCTAGGCCGTCATTGAAAATAATAATGTGTTCTTAACTGACTTGCCTAGTTAAATAAAGGTGTAAAATATAAATAATAATAATAATCGGCAAATCGGCGCCCAAAAATACCAATTTCTGATTGTTATGAAAACTTGAAATCGGCCCTAATTAATCAGCCATTCCGATTAATCGGTCGACCTCTAATAATTACATTCCATATATCAGCCTTATTAGAAAGTCTCCCCACTGAGGTGCACTATTTATCTGCTCGGAGCTTCCCTACACTGTGAGATGGCTTCCCGCAACCACTTAGAATGAATGAGGCAGCCAATTATTAACCAGGACCCCAGGGCACCGAGTATTCATGACTGTTGAACTGGCAGAGGAACACGAGGCCCACTGAAGCGTACCACCACTGACTGCATGTCTGTGTGTACCAAGATAAAAGGCAACCTGGTAGACAAGTATGTGTGCAACAGATGTTTATGAGAGGGAAATTTAGTATAAGATGGAAGATGTTTTACCTGTTCTTAGTTGAGCATATGATTAAGTGGTAGGAGGGAAAGCATTGCTAAACTAACGTTGCTCAAGGCCTTCCAACCCATTTCTACACAGCCCACACAGAGCACCATCCATGTCTTTGGCAAGAATAGTGATAAAAGGCATACCCCTCTCACTGTACAGCACGTTTATGCATGGTTTCCATCAAACAATGGAGACAATAACTTGGACAGGGAACTTGGGAAAAAACAATGGAATCCATTCAGTAACAGAGGGTCGAAGTATGGGTGTGACTGATTAAAGAGCGGTCTGTGTTCTACAAAAGCCATTGGGCCCCTGGATAACATTCACTATTCTAAACACTGGAATCCATTCTATTCATGAACAGTTGTCTTTCAGAAAAAAAGCTGTGTTTTATTTACCAAGGGTATATCTTATCCAGAGGTTATTCAGGTTTAGGAAGTTACAAGGAAGTTGAAGTGGTCTGTTTGTATCTAGTATTATCATGGTTTTAGTCTCTTTCCTTTTTATAGATCAAGGGAAACAGTGATAAATGTTTGCCTTTCAACTGTGATGAAGCATCCTATAAACTCGTTCAACTGAGATGGAATCATTGGGCCAACTACATTTTCCACCGATTTTTAAAGTCTGTATGTAAAGTGCAGTACATTTAAGGGCACTCATAAGGAGGTCATCATTTATTGATGTCTGAGTTTTACCGTCTATATAGCGTACATTATTAGGCTCCAAACCTTTGATAGCTCCTGCCCGGCGTCGCACTGCTTGCAGGGTTTACAGTTCCCAAGCTGATCCTTGTACTCCTGTTCCCTGCATTCACTGGTCTCCTCCTCCGCCGTTACAGGAACCTGAGAGGGAATAATCATTTGATACTGAACAGCTAGTGATTCCTGCGTTTCATCACGCCTTTCATCAGTAAGAGATCATGTGGACCGAGTCCAGCGCCGGCATAATCCCCCTACAATAGTGCCACTATTTCACCCACTGGCTTTTACTCCTCAAACTATGTAGACTACTATATCTGTCCGTCCACACATTGATGTCCATGCCAGATCTGACAACAGTAATTTAAAATGGAGACTATTACAGAGTCTATTATACGTGGGCATTACAGATTGCAGATCGGACTATAAATGGCCTGTCAAAAGCCTGGAATCACACTAGTTGGGTCAATTCAAAGCAGAAAGAACTCACCAGAGATGAGTATATTACATGTAACGTCAGTAGAAATAACCAAGTGTGCCCAGGTATCAAGGCCATTTTGAGGGGCTACTGCAGAATGACTCTGGAAAAGAGAGAAAGATATAGAATGAAGATGTGAATTTCTTCTCTGTTCAACAACAAAAAACAAACATAAAGGAATACTGTGGAACCTCGGATTGCTGTCAAAAAGCCCAATGTATAGCCAGTGAAAATTACCACAATACTCATGAGCAGGTCAATTATATTTGTTCTCAGCCACTTTCCTCCAAACAGGTTGACATAGTGACCAATCACAACATAGACACAACATACCAGCTTTGCAACATATTCATCTATGTTGTAACATTGTAACAATGTTTTTTTATGAGCTAGTTGATATATTCAGCGAGGACAATAATGCTTCATCCTTCCTCAAACCAGCCAGGGCTATGACAGAATGATCTTGTCAAAAGTCAAAATATGTGTTAATGGTTTCAGTTTGTTGAATGTCTCAAAATCATATTGGTTACAAAACAACTGCAGCCCTCTGCACGTTTTACCTGGTATGTGCTGCTGTAGTCTGATGGGTTCTTTAGTTGTCCTTTCCCTGCCTGAATGAGTGTAATTTCAGACAGATATCCACTCCTGTGCGTTCTGCATAGGTCTCCAGACCATTCCAGCCATGCGATGTGCTCTTTGCTCAACTGCGCTACTCCAGTCCAGGCGAATCCCCGGATTGAAGACAAAATCAGAGCGGAGATCAAAGGCAGGAATAGCTGCGATCTAAAGCATGTAATCTGATCTCTGATCGGCCACTAGGCCTACATCAAAGCGCAACCACAGGGTGGACACTGCTGCTACAAACAGGTCATTATGATCATATGACAATAACCTCACATGTCGATACAATTGCATACAAGATAGAGGGCTCATTAAAATGTGGAAATGCAAAGAGTTTGCAAAGTGCACGGCGTCGAGATCTGGTTGTGTTGTTATTCTGCTTTGAAATGCGCTTCCAGCGCCGCCTCCCTCTATGCGATCCCTGGTCTGTTTGTTTGGTTTATCTGGGGGTTCGGTGTTTGATGCCAGGCTTGGGTTTGAAGTTGAGCACAGCCCTCAACATTCCCTTTCATCTAAATGCGCTGCAGATGCTATGACGCCACTCCGCTGTTCTGGGATTGGTCGGGCAGACTGTCTGCAGTTTTTTGAGAGAAAGCCAGTGCCAGAAAGTTAACAATCTGAGAGAGGCTGAGAGCAAACTGTCTCTACTTTATAGTGGACAGTTTGGATAAGATAGGCTGCAGTTGCTACCCTTTTACGTTGAGTTTATGCAGGGTTCATAACCAGTTTATAAAGAGCGCATAAGATGTTTTTAGACGTTTGTAAATTGTTACAATAAAGGTCAAATCATTAATGTTGTGGATTAGGCCTAAATTGTTAGGGCAACCACATTGACCTGACCAATAATACCATATAAACATTTACAAATGACCTGTAAATAATGTATGAGATTATTAACAACCTATGAACTCTTACAATATAATACATGTAGGTATAATGCTAATTTTAACAAATAGCGCCCCTTCTCACCTAGGCATAGCCTTCAGTGTTTCCCAAAAATCATAATTCTACTTCAGTCCTAACTAGGCCTACTAACATTTCTGCTTGCGAAGCTATTTAAATAGGAAGAACTCAAACACAGAGTGAGAGAAAAAGAGGGAGGGGAGAGAGAGAGGGGGGGAGGGGGGCAGAGTGAGTGGAAAGTTCAAATTTTCAGTCAGAGTTGTCAATTTGAAGACATGTCAGGGCATGTTGTATATAAATTCTAGAGATTTATGTCATGATTGTACAAACTTGAGGTAGGCTGCTGCATATTTTCATTATTGCCCCACATTTCAAATAATGGATCTACAGTATTTCTACAGTGGAATGTTGCTTCGCTTACTATTTCTCTAATAATTCACCTGGCAAATATATCTGGTTTTAATGCATTATAATAAAGTTGAATGGGGACATATTTCAGAAATGCAAAGTTATTTCTCCACATAAAAACATCCTATATGTCTGTGTTTATAGTATTTATTTTGTTGGATATATTTGTACTATATGGTTGCAGTCCTTTACTTTTTAATGAATGGCACACATCTATAAGACACACATCTATAATGGAGCCAGTCACAAATAGAAAAACAACACTCTTCTGCTCTTTGTGCATGTACATAAGACCTTCTTCCAATACACAAGTATAGCAACCAGGGAAAACTGTAGGTGCTTTCACCTCTACAAGTATGTGTTACTCTCAGCCTGGTGAGCACACTGTTATGGAGCTGTAGTTATAAAACTGTCCATCAAGTTGTTTCAATGCATCATTCAATACGTTTCCATATTATCTCTTTGTGAGACTATTGACTGGGGTTTATACATTGTCTCCATCTAGTGCATATAAAATGTCATGATCATTTCATCCATGGGGATTCCTCAACTGTAGGATAGTTTATTTTGGCACACCATTCTCTTCTTCCTGACCTAAAGAGGTTTGCAACTTAAATCATATTTTCAAAAATCTCTGCTCCCTAAAGTGAATACATGCAGGTATATGCCTGGGCCTATATTTGTCTCAGGTGTGAGGGACCACTTTGAATAAACTTATTTGTTGATGTCCATAGAAACGTGTGCTAAAATAAGCTGGATGTTTTTAACACAATGTCAAATGTTTTGATAAATCCGTTGTGGTTTGAACCACCATGGTGCAACTTGATTTGAACCACAAATTATAACCCCATGTACCTTAACTTTTGGACAATTAAGAAAAGTTTCAATTGCATCTGGTGATTAGTTAATTAAGGTGTAATGACACACAGGAAGTGTGTCTACATAGGCGTACAGAGGCCCATTATCAGCAACCATTATCAGTTGAGACTGATGGTTGCTGATAATGGGCCTCTGTATGCCTATGTAGATATTCCATAACAAATCAGCCATTTCCAGCTACAATAGTCATTTACAACATTAACAAGGTCTACACTGTATTTCTGATCAATTTGATGTTATTTTAATGGACAAAAAAATATGATTTTTCTTTCAAAAACAAGGACATTTCTAAGTGTCCCCAAACTTTTGAACGGTAGTGTATGTATTATCTTTATCTTTAACTCTGCATTGTTGGAAAAGTAGCCTAAGAATTTCACTGTTAGTCTACACCTGTTATTTACGAGACATGTGACAAATAAAATATGATTTGATTTTGATTTGGTGTACATTCGGGACACCCATTCATTACTGTAGCTTTAAGAAATGCGTGCGGGAGTGTTGCAGTATTGAACTTGTTCAGAGATGTTTGGACAAGACCATTCGATATAGGATTCTTTATCACATTGACAGTTTCTCTGAATATTTATGTTGGAAAGATACTGGATAGGCCAATGCATTCGTGTGATCACCCCAGTACAGGACTCCCTTTTTAGAGACTGTCAAGCAGCGACATGCACATGTGAGAGGGTGGAGAGGAAAGGGCAGATGCCGCACAATGCGTGAGAGTGATGCTTCTGGTGGAACCTTGCTCGGATGTAAGTATCCCTGTTGGTATAGGCTACTGCGGCATCAAACATATTCTGAAAATAGCGAACTGGGTCAAGCTGTTCTTTCCCCGCATCATGAATATGATATTGTTTATTTACGAGTAGGGTAGCCAAATAGGCCGAACAATGTGTGTCTGCCCTATGTTTGTTGCATACAACAGTGTCAGTCTTTAATAGATCATATCTTGCGAAAAGGTTTTTTTGACATGCTAAGCATAAAATATTATAACGAGTGCAGATGGATGGTTTTAAAGTGCTGAAAGTCCTTGACTAAAGGTTGGATGATGTAATTATTCTACGTTGCGTTGGATACTGGTGCCAATTGCACTGCACCAAAATCCAAAAATGTTATGAAAACATTTTCAGAGATGATTACTTTATATTGACAATTATGCAACTACTTCATTCTAAAAACAGGCCTATAAAATAGATGAGAAACTCTATGTGAAATAGATTTACTGCAGACATAGAAAGTGTAACATATAACCTAATGAATCACCTGCAAAATATTGCTATTATAACCATGGCATATTTGGACCCCATAATAATATTGGTTTCTGTGAGAAAGTAGCTAGATGGACGCAATTTGAGAGACTGCAATGTGTTTCTAATCGTGTTACTGTCGTGACTACAACTACCGGAGTTCAGTAGCTTTCCACCAGCAGTCCAGCCAACCGGCAACAGCCGCAGTTATCACGTGCGCTGATAATACATTATTAGAAACAGCTCCTTTGAAGGAATTATCATGTAAGAAGTAACAATTTTGCTAGCTCACGCCTGTTTTATCGATCATTTTCAGAAACTCAGATTACAAGATCATGAAACAAATGTCTCGGCGGGACAAAAGTGAGTAGCGGATAACTGAGCACCGCAATGATACATTGTAGCCTTAGTGGCAGACCCGTTAAGGGGGAATGGCTAAATAAAGCTACAACCGCAACATTGGCTAACTGTACTTAACTCATGGAATGTAAATTAATAGCAATAAACCTACAGTAGATATATGGATAGAGTGAAAACGGTGTGAGGTGTATTGTGAGAAAATAATGGTCCTCTTTGTTTGTGCGACAGTCTTTTCCCGGTGTAGTTTCCCAGGGCTCAGAGCATAAAATAGAAGTCCAATGAATGTGCACGCGGGGACATAGCACGAAAAACGGCTTAGAAGTGATGGCAAACTGTCGAGACCCATGGTAAGTTCTATTTTTACACATTTCAGATTGAAACATGAGGGCTGAAGTAGGTCAATTCATCAAGATCCCCATTCAAACTTGCTGTCAAACTATGTTGAGTTGTTTACTCACCATTATTCTCTCTACCTGTCTTGACACCCTGGTGTGAGATATCACATACAACTGTTAATTATAGCCCTAATGTAATTTCTGAAGCGGCTATAGAAGACACATTGCCATTATAGTGAACCTTTGTCTAGAACATGTTGTGTTCCATCCATCCCCCTGTTGAATGCCCCACCCATTTTTTTAATAGAATTGTGGACATTACAGAGATGGTAGCTTGAGTCAAGTGGTTTGCAGAATAGGCAACGCTATTAACCTCTATTGCTACCTGCACAATCAATATTTGTTGCATAAGTAAATATATGCATACAGGTCTCTGTATTTAATGACTCAGACAGAGCCTAAATAGTGTTATGACTACACTAGATGTTGAAGTCAGGATCTAGCTATTCTCTTTTGGGGAAAGTGCTGCTATTTGCACCGTCTTGAAAACCTTTTTGAGATTGGTGTTTTTTCTGACATTATTTCTCACAGGCAGAGCAGAAAACAGCTGAAACACAAGCAGTATTGAAATGTTAGATAAGGTTATACACTCAGGTTTCTCTTTAATCAATACAAACTGCAAGCAAGCCTTGCTGACCCATTGTTCCTTATGTTTAAGTGCTACCAGCATTCTGTGTCCTTTACATATCAATAGAAGAGCCATCTGATCTCATGAACTCAGGATGACCAAGTAAACATGTAGTTACAATTACATACACATTTCAATTTGTGATAAAATGAGTGCACTGCCAGAAAAATATCTTCCCTGAAAATCATAATGTTAGCTTGGTGTTCCTCTATGCTTGTGATCTACCAAATGAAGAATGCAATGCCATCTATGATTCACAGTGCGATGATTATTATTATTATTTATTTTTTTCTAGGTTGCCATGGGTGACAGTCCGTCACGAGTATATTGGCCGGAAAGCCTACCAGATCCCTCATTCTACAGCTGTCAGGGACATCAAGCAACTTATCTATGAAGAAACTGACCTGCCTGTCATTGAGCAGCAGCTGGTTCACAATGGGAAAGTGGTAGGTAAAAGGCTATTTTACAAATTGTAGCTATTTTAATTACAGAACATGTACAAATATTTTGTGGCAAGGTTTGACTATAGTAGATGGCATGCTTGGCATGAGAGCACAATGGTAAGATTAATTGATAAGAGACCATCCCTTGTCTGTGCATACAACCTGTGACCCCATTGTTTCATCTCATCTCATACTCCTCCATTGTTTATTGTTTTGTGATGTATTGAAAAGGTCTTTAATAGAGTAAGTTAAAGTGCTCCATCCTGACAGTGTCAATGTAGGCTACATCAGTGCTGGTTAGATTGTTAGAAAATATGTGTTCTACTAGGAAGCAACATTGGCCCCTTTGTTGGACTGCATAATAATAACAACAACAACATCCAGAAATGTAGTGATTTAGGGATTGTATCTCAGCCGGTGCTGCTGAGTAAATACCTATTTTGTTGCTAGGGCAGGATTAGAACTCATGACATCCACGTTTGTTTTTAGTGTCAATTTCTTTGTGCAGTCAAGCCTGTCTCTTTCCAGCACATGTCCTTCTGCATTGTCAATTCAATATTGGAACATGTTAATACCCTCTTCATTACCGCACATCCTGTGCATTGACCTGGCCAAATGTCTCCTTACTACAGTGGCTGAGGGAACAACATGATGTATTTCCTTTATTCATATTTTTCCCAACAGATAACTGTCCAAAGTATTTAATGGCTCTCCATTGCCACAACAACATTACAATGACATAATCTTCACCATTAACAATGTTATCATTGAGAGGACTGCATTTTTTTAGTGTATCACCAGTCTGACAGGACTGTGCATTGATTCAATAGTCTCAAGGCTCTTTGTTTTTCATCTTTTGATAGAATTCCAGTCATAGTGATCAAGAGCGCCTATGATTACAGACACAGTTCCTTTTCATGTCTTGCAAAAGTATGCTCTGTGATGTATTCTCTAATATGACATTTAGGATAACTCATTTATTCTGATGTGTACATTCACATACATTATCAGTGCTGCTTGCTGACATGTCTCACCTATTGCTAAACTAGGAAACTAGTTTGTTTAAAGTCCCACAGATGGTATGATAGGCCTACTGCTAGGGGCAGGTATTTACACTCCGTTAGACCACCACAACTCAGGATTAAGGTTGGGATTAGACAACTGAGTGTTTCCTGTTACAGATTGATCACCATGCTGTGTGGCTATGTGGAGTTTGGTATAGAGTTTCAGATCCCTTCTTTCATGGAAACCCCTCCTGTGGGCCTGGCTCATATTATAGGAAGAATGACTGTGCAGACAACTTGCTTTGTCACTTTGGCTCTAATCATGTTATGCATTACATTTTATAGCTATTCATATATTTTATCAATGCTTACATTATTTTTATTAGTTTCATGTATACAGCCTAGCAGCATTGTATTCTATGTTGGGTTGTAATGTGCCATAATTAACATGATATAAGGACCCACTGTTCTGCTGAGCCTTTACTGACAGAGGGAAAGGAGCAGGTGGATCCCTGCCGTCAGCCCCTCTGATGTCACCCTCAGATATTAGACACAGGCCACGCCTACAAACTATCCTATATCAGCTGCAATAGAGCCCCACAGTGGAGGTGTCATAATACTCATAAAATCTATCAGTCAAACAGGACAATGGTTCCAATCATTTTTCCACCATTCATTTTTCATATAGGGAATTTTAGAAACACTTAAAATAAGGGCTGAGTTTCATGTAGGCTCACCCTGGAGTGACGTTTTTATAACCATGTAAATCTCTCTCGGACAAGGTGACTTTTATCAATGTATTTGGCCCTATTTACTCTCAGATTTGAAAATGCTAATTAGCATCAAGGTAGACATTATGCAAATCTGCAAGCTCCTGTACATCATCTCTAGCTGACACCTTTGCTAACAGCTGTTGTGTCAATTTAAAACTTGGCCATGACAGTTCACAGAATTGTCAATTTAAATAAATGTTGCCAATTTATTCAGTACTAAGTTTAGCTAACATTACATAGTTAATACATAGATTCTACATAGCCCACCTATAATTTAGCCCAAACAACTACCTCTTTCCCTACTGTATTTATTTATTTTGCTCCTTTGCACAACATTATTTTTATTTCTACTTTGCACATTCTTCCACTGCAAATCTACCATTCCAGTGTTTTACTTGCTATATTGTATTTACTTTGCCACCATGGCCATTTTTTGGCTTTACCTCCCTTATCTCACCTCATTTGCTCACATCGTATATAGACTTGTTTATACTGTATTATTGACTGTGTTTGGCTTACTCCATGTGTAACTCTGTGTCGTTGTATGTGTCGAACTGCTTTGCTTTATCTTGGCCAGGTCGCAATTGTAAATGAGAACTTGTTCTCAACTTGCCTACCTGGTTAAATAAAGGTGAAATAAAAAAATTAAAAATCTTACCTTTACCTCAGTTCGGCAATCTCGTCCAGATTATCATGGCATTTCTACTTCTTTATGATAGCCACATTAGCAGCTAATTAGCATTTTATTTTGGGGGGCTAAATATAGGCAAATATTTTGTGATGAAAGTCACCTTGTCCTAGAAAGATTTACACGGTTATCAAAACGTCACTCCAGGGTAAGCCTACACGAAACACAGCCCTTATTTTAAGTGTTTCTAAAATCCCCTATGGGAAAAATTAATGGTGGAAAAACGATTAGAACCATTTCCTTGTTTGACCGCTAGGTTTTATGGGTATTATGACTCGTACTGTGGTACTCTATACCCACAGGGAGCCCTCCCTCTGTCCAGATCAACAGAGTTGAGAATGGTGTCTGACTGACTTTCATGCAAGTTGAGATCTAGTTTATTTGATTATGAACACAGCTATTCGTCTGAAGGGTTGGCTCTGTCCCAGCGTCCATACTTAGCTTGGGAATGTCTTGCTTTGGGGGACACTTAAAGGCAGTAACAAGTTTAGTCTTGGTCTCCATACTCCCCAAACATATTCTTCAGTGTGCCTTTGAGGGTCAGCTGATTCTCCGAAAACAAATTAACTAAGAAGGTTAGCTAACCATCTGAAGGGAAAAAAACTTTGAATGTAAACTGAAAACATCTTCATCAGGGAATGGAGTAGAGAGCCAGATTTGTTACAGCTGAAATGCTTACCTGGACAATTGGCAATGAATGATTCCAGTTATTTGGAGAATTATGGGCATTGACGCTTTCCAAGCTCAGAAGTAGGACATTGCACCACTACCAGTATTGTATTACCAGGCCTATTATGGTCAGTCAGCATATACTACAATTCATGCCTGCTTTAATCAGATTGAAAGCCCTGCCCTCTCTGTCAACCTTTTACACCTTTTATTTTGTGCTATTATTATACACATCTCATTGGTGCAACAAAAGGACATTCATTCATTCACAAAGTTCATTTCAGTCCTGGCCTAGTACCTGACCTGTGTTGAATTTAGTTGTTGATTTTTACATATCAGTAACACAATATTGTACAAACCATGGCCAGCAAGAAAAAGTGACAATCAGCATTAGTCAGTCAGTTACAGTCGTGTAGGACTGCTTGTTCGTGTGCCAGAAGTGCTGAGCGAAATGAGTGACGCTGCAGATGAGGGGTTTCACCTTGGAGATCGAGAGATAACAACATACTTCCTGTAAGCCTGCCTGCTGCTGGTGCACGTTCAGCCTGCTCTGCTCAGTATCGATCCTGTTAGATCCCAGAGTGGGATTGTGTATCACATTGACACCTATGCAATAACACCACCCCAAGATTTAGCCTGGTTGACAGTCGAATGTTCTTTATGATGCTGTGAAGGCTGTGGCTGTTCAATTTAATGGTCTTGCATTATGATCATAGGCTTCTACTATGGCAGCGAACAAATAAACAAATGCGATCTGATGTGCAATTCACAATATTTATCAGGTTGTTTCATCGTTTGAAGCATTAATATTTAGGGTTTTGTATACAAGATGTTCATTATAGTTCCAGTGCAGTTACTAAAGCTTAAGGACAAGCATATTGTATAGTACTCATGGTGTGTTCTGTCTCCCCCTACTTCAGCTGGATGACAAAGTGCAGATTGGGACCCTGGTACCCAGGGGAAGCCCTGAAGTATCCGTGACACTGGAGGGAAGGGGCCTGAAAGGGGGAGGTAAAATAATAGATAACTGGAAATAGTTCTGGGATTAATTCATTCTTACTTCTCACATAGGTGTTCATAATCCTTTAGTTTAGTTCTACATGCGTAGCATATGTTTTTTACATGCCGTTCTATTGCACTGCTATTTTTACAGGGCGGTTTGGACAGACGACACCACCATTGGTCGAGTTTTTGAAAGATATCCTAAGGAGGTATCCTGAAGGTGGACAAATTTTGAAAGTAAGTTCAATGTATTAATTAATGGTGTCTGACTTTAACATACGAGTCCTTAGTAGCCCAACACGTGGATTCATTGATGGTGATGATGAACAACCATGTCTAATAGTATTACATCCAGGTAAAGGTGATTATACTCTTGAGAGGAACACACATTGGCTGTGGGGGTCATGGCATTTTTCCCACCTGTTATTGTCATGCAAAAGGATGCTTGTCTACACGGAAATTGACTGTTAATTAACATAACCAATTTAGAATATCTATGCCTCCATTCATACAAGCCGCTTATGTGCGCCTGTGGAACATCTACGTTTAAAAAAGTCTAATAAAGCAATTGAATATACACAATCACAAAAAAATCCATTATTTATTTTAGTCAGGTCTAAATAAACATTATGATATGAAGAAAATGTATTTCAGAAGAACAGAATATGAGTTGGCCTACACTGTGGGCCTACGTTATCTGTCTATGCTCCATGGCATTGGCTGTAGGCTTGTTCATTAGCTGACAAGATATGCTTCTAAGTTCATGTGCCATTATTTTATTTTAGATTATTTTATAGTAAGAAGAATATAATTTAACTTAGCTGAAATAGAAAGGGTATTTTTCCCATTCCAGAGTGTGAATGTTGAGCGCAAAAGTGATCATTTGAAATAACAAAAAAATGTAGCATTTAGGACCTATTTGGCAACTTTATTTGTGAATTGTACAAACCTTAGAATGTCTTAGAAATCAAAACATATATGGGCTACATGGTGCTACTATTGGCTATTGATGATTTGAGAAAGTAGAAAAAAAATGCTTGCGCTCAGTTCCTTGTCTCAGGCCGCACAGCTATTCTCTCAAGTGATTATATTTTCGCATCAGACTATTCTCAATTTAATCTTGTCTTTACTAATATGTCAAATTACATTCAATTTACAATGGCCCATTGGGCAGGGGAAAAATAAATGTCATCTGTGTGCACTCGAATCGTGAATGGAGGCCAAGCGTTTTCCCCCCTGTCCGTTTTGTAGTCTACTTCGGTTTTATAGCGGTATTGTACTTAATAAGAGCAGCTCAAAAATAAATATAAGAACACTTATTTCACTCCAAGCATCAGCCACTGTTTGAGGAGCATGCTCTCTCTGCCTGAAAGGTGATATTCCGACAAAACTCTGTATAACATGGGCTCTCCAACATTGTTCCTGCAGCTACCCAGTGCTTAATTTCGGAAACAAAGTGAAATCTATTTGGGAACATCGATAGTAACATGTTTTCGCAAGGAAACATATTTCACTAAACTGTTGACAACCTGCATGCTCGAGAAATGTTTAAAAAAGAAGAGGGGGAGAAGGAAGCGCATATGATGGCGTGATATTCTGTATAGCTAAAGATAATGTGCCACCCTATTAATTATTAAAATATAAAAATTCCCTATTACTATGCTATTCAAAATTAAATACAAATGCACTAATTGTAGACTAACAGTAAGCCGCCCTGCACAATCAATGAACCAACAGCATCGCCCAGCATCGCCTATACGTTCTCTCACAGATAGAACTGTTGGAGTGTAGCATAAGGTAACCAGTCCATCCAGTGTACATAATAATACAGTCCACACTCAAAGCCAATTACTCGAATTTGTTTAACTTCGGAGTATTGGGCTAGACCAGTGACAGTGCATTCGGGAAAGTATTCAGACCCCTTCACTTTTTACACATTTTGTTATGTTATAGCCTTGTTCTAAATGTATTAAATTGTTTTCCCCCTCATCAATCTACACATAATACTGCATAATGACAAAGCAAAAACAGGTTTTTCAAAATTGTTGCAAGTTTATTAAAATAAAACAACTGAAATATCACATATGCATAGGTTTCAGACCCTTTATTCAGGACTTTGTTGAAGCACCTTTGGCAGTGATTACAGCCTGAGTGTTCTTGGGTATGACGCTACAAGCTTGGCACACCTGTATTTGGGGAGTTTCTCACATACTTCTCTACAGATCCTTTCAAGCTCTGTCAGGTTGGATGGGGAGCGTCGCTGCACAGCTAATTTCAGGTCTCCAGAGATGTTCGATTGGGTTTTCATCAAGGATCTTTCTGTACTTTGCTCCGTTCATCTGTCCCTCGATCCTGACTAGTCTCCCAGTCCCTGCCACTGCCAGTCCCTGCCACTGCCACCACCATACTTTACCGTAGCGATGGTGCCAGGTTTCCTCCAGACGTGACGCTTGGCATTCAGACCAAAGAGTTCAATCTTGGTTTCATCAGACCAGAGAATTTTGTTTCTCATGGTCGTGAGAGTCCTAAGCGGGCTGTCATGTGCCTTTTACTGAGAAATGGTTCTGTCTGGCCACTCTACCATAAAGGCCTGATTTGTAGAGTGCTGCAGAGATTGGTTGTCCTTCTGGAAGGTTCTCCCATCTCCACAGAGGAACTCTGGAGCTCTTTCAGAGTGACCATTGGGTTCTTGCTCACCTCCCTGACCAAGGCCCTTCTCCCCCGATTGCTCAGTTTGGGGGTGCGGCCAGCTCTGGGAAGAGTCTTGGTGGTCCCAAACTTCTTACAGTTAAGAATGGTGGGCAATTCCTTCGACCCCATGGCTTGGTTTTTGCCCTGACATGCAATGTGGGACCTTATATAGACAGATGTGTGCCTTTACAAATCATGTCCAATAAATTTAACTAACTTGTTGTAGAAACATCTCAAGGATGATCAAAACAGGATGCACCTAAGCTCAATTTTCTCATAGAAAAGGGTCTGAATACATATGTAAATAAGGTATTTCTGTTTTGTATTTTTAATACATTTGCTAAAATTTCTAAACTAGTTTTTATTTTGTCATTACGGGTTATTGTGTGTAGATTGATGAAAAAATACAGAATTTAAAACATTTTAGAGTAGGGCTTTAATGTAACAAAATGTGGAAAATGGGAAGGGGCCTGAATACTTTCCGAATAACCTGTACGTACCAAAGACATCTTAATCTAACTGCACTGTCCAACTTACAGTAGCTATTACAGTGAAATAATACCATGCTATTGTTTGAGGAGAATGTACAGTTTTGATCAGGAAAAGTTATTAATTAACAAATTAGGCACATTTGGGCAGTCTTGATACAACATTTTGAACAGAAATACAATTGTTCATTGGATCAGTCTAAAGCTTTGCACATACACTGCTACCATCTTGTGGTTAAAATCTAAATTGCAGCTGGGCTAGAATAATACATGATGGTCTTTCTCTTTTATTTCAAAGATGATGGTATAAAGAAAATACAAAATAACGTTTTTTTTTTTGTATTATCTTTTAACAGATCTATTGTTATATTCTCCAACATTCCTTTCACATTTCCACAAACTTCAAAGTATTTTTCTTTCAAATGGTACCAAGAATATGCATATCCTTGCTTCAGGGTCTGAGTTACAGGCAGTTAGATTTGGGTATGTCCTTTTAGGGGAAAATTGAAAAAAGGGGAGGATCCTTAAGAGGTTATTAAATCAGTTTTGTTTTAGGTTTTTCTGACATGTGTAATATGAGGTAGGCTATATATTGTACATATAAGGGCACAATCATAATTTTTATTCCGTTTTTTTGTGGGGATTCGGTTAAAAAGCCTATGCATATGCCGTAATATGCGCATGGATGTTTTTTAATTAATCATCACCTTAGAAAGGGCTGTCCATTTCATTTGTTAGGCTTTAAAACAACATCCACAACAACCATGTTTTAAACTGTTTAAACCTGCTGTTGAACTTTTTTCTTCA
This sequence comes from Oncorhynchus nerka, assembly GCF_034236695.1. Taxonomy (NCBI): domain Eukaryota; kingdom Metazoa; phylum Chordata; class Actinopteri; order Salmoniformes; family Salmonidae; genus Oncorhynchus; species Oncorhynchus nerka. The sequence continues at coordinate 31,441,838 of NC_088406.1, read as the reverse complement.
AATTGATCATCACAGTGAGGTGAGTTTGATAGGCCTACTGTTTTGATGATAAGTGTTTGATGTGATTTTCCATTTAATTTGCTTTGATGTCAGAGTGGTTAGAGGGACAATAGAGAACTGGGTAGCAGGCCATTAGGAGCTGATGGTAGTTAGCAAGTTGGGTACTACCAAAGCATGTCCAGGGTGCATAAAAGGAGATTACCATGACTCAATGGTCACGTGGAATTTTACTGAGGTCATGACTCATGACTGTCAGTGTGGCGTTAATATGGTCACTGCAACAGTCCTAGGTTTGGATCCGAAAATAGGCCTGACACTCTCTCTCACTGTTAGACAATTGAAGCTCATTACCTAGCAACCTTCCACTCATTTCACACTGCCATGGAAGATGCAATACCTCTGGGGGACGAAAAGGCTCCTTAAGGTTGAACCTTACCGTGAAGTTGATGTTTCAGAGGCTCTCTAACTATGCAATAGTGTGATAGAGACAAAATATCAACAACCACAATACACTGTATGCAATAACATCTTTCTGTATGCATGTTTGTGTTTACAGTATCAGTCAAACGTTTGGACACACCTAGGCATTCAAGGGTTTTTCTTTATTTTTACTATTTTCTACATTGTAGAATAATTGTTAAGACATGAAATAACACATAACACAAGACTGAAATAACACATGGAATTATATAGTAACCAAAAAAGTGTTAAACAATTTATATTTGAGGTTCTTCAAAGTAGCCACCCTTTGCGTTGATGACAGCTTTGCACCCTCTTGCCATTCTCGAACACCAGGTAGTCACCTGGAATGCATTTCAATTAACAGTTGTACTTTGTTAAAAGTTCATTTGTGGAATTTCTTTCCTTCTTAATGCGTTTGAGCCAAGGTAGGGGTGGTATGCAGAAGATTTGGTAAAAGACCAAGTCCATGTTATGGCAAGAACAGCTCAAATAAGCAAAGAGAAACAACAGTCCATCATTACTTTAAGACATGTATGTCAGTCAATCTGGAAAATTTCTAAAACTTTAAAAGTTTCTTCAAGTGCAGTCGCAAAAACTATCAAGCACTATGATGAAACTGGCTCTCATGAGGACCGCCACGGGAAAGGAAGACCCAGAGTTACCTCTGCTGCAGAGGATAAGTTACCAGCCTCAGAAATTGCAGCCAAAATAAATGCTTCAGAGTTCAAGTAACAGACTCATCTCAACATCAACTGTTCAGAGAAGACTGCGTGAATCAGGCCTTCATTTTCAAATTATTGCAAAGAAAACACTACTAAAGGACACCAATAATAAGAAGAGACTTGCTTGGGCCAAGCAAAACGAGCAAATGGCATTAGACTGGTGGAAATTTGTCATTTGGTCTCATAACGGAGGAATTGTGATGGTGTGGGGGTGCTTTGCTGGTGACACCGTCAGTGATTATTCAGAATTCTAGGCACACTTAATCAGCATAGCTACCAAAGGATTCTGCAGCAATACGCCATCGCATCTGGTTTGCGCTTAGTGGGAGTATTATTTGTTTTTCAACAGGACAATGACCCAACACACCTCCAGGCTTTTTAAGGGTTATTTGACCAAGAAGGAGAGTGATGGCGTGCTGCATCAGATGACCTGGCCCTCCACTAACTTTAAGCACCAGCTGTCAGAGCAGCTCACAGATCACTGCACCTGTACATAGCCCATCCAATTACCTCATCCCCATAGTGTTATTTATTTTATTTATTTTGCTCCTTTGCACCCCAGTATCTCTACTTGCACACTCATCTTCTGCACATCTATCACTCCAGTGTTTAATTGCTATATTGTAATTACTTCGCCACAATGGCCTATTTATTGCCTTACTTCCCTTATCCTACCTCATTTGCACACACTGTATATATACTTTTTCTATTTTATTATTGGCTGTATGTTTGTTTATTCCATGTGTAACACTGTTGTTGTTTGTGTTGCACTGCTTTGTTTTATCTTGGCCAGGTCGCAGTTGTAAATGAGAACTTGTTATCAACTAGCCTACCTGGTTAAACAAAGGTGAAAATAAATAAAATATCACTCGATCTCAACCCAGAGTGAAGGTAAAGCAGCCAACAAGTGCTCAGCATATGTGGGAACTCCTTCAAGACTGTTTGAAAATCATTCCAGGTGAAGCTGGTTGAGAGAATGCCAAGAGTGTGCAAAGCTGTCAAGGCAAAGGGTGGCTACTTTGAAGAATCCAAAATATAAAATATATTTTGCTTTGTTTAACACTTTTTGGGAGGTTACTACATTATTCCATATGTGTTATTTCATAGTTTTGATGTCTTCACTATTATTTTACAATGTAGAAAATAGTACAAATAAAGAAAAACCCTTGAATGAGTAGGTGTCCAAACATTTGACTGGTACTGTATATACAGTATTTATGTATGTATCTTAATGTTATAAAACAAGGCCCTGAACCTTTAAGTCGTTTTAAATTAGCTCACTGTTTTTCTCTGCAGGAGCTGATACAGAATGCTGAGGATGCTGGAGCCACAGAGGTTAAGTTTATGTACGATGAGAAAGAGTATGGAGTGGAGTCACTTTGGTCACATGACATGGCTCAGTATCAAGGTAGGTTTTTAGTCATTCTCACAGATTATTCAGTTTACCAGATATAGGGCCATTTTTGTTTTCAGTAATTAAAGTTTCAGTGTCGTGAGATATTGTGCTGTTTCGTTGGTTTACAAAATATCTGAAAACTGTCATCAAGATTTATCTTATTTGGATGATTTTATTTCATGTTTTTGTTGTAGGAACGGCCTTGTATGTGTATAATGATGCAGTGTTCACGGCTGAAGATTGGAATGGAATTCAGGAGATAGCAAGGAGCAGAAAGAGAGATGATCCTTTGAAAGTTGGACGATTTGGTATTGGGTTCAACTCTGTATACCACATAACAGGTGAGGCTTTTATTGAAATATTATTTTACCTGCATATGAGTAAGGTGATTAATCAGTATTATGTTTCATATATCTTTCAATCTGCACTTTTTTTAAAGTTACATTTAATCAGTAAATAAATAAAAACTTGTTTGAATGTTTCAGATGTCCCCAGTATATTCAGTGGAGAACAGATCGGCATGCTGGACCCTCACCAGACGCTGTTTGGTGCCCATGAGTCTGGGCAGTGTTGGAATCTGAAGACAGACATGAAGGAGATCACAGAGCTCACTGACCAGTTTGAACCCTATGTTGGCTTATTTGGAAACTCCGGTAAACCCATCGAGGACGGCAGCTTCTCTGGAACTCTGTTCCGCTTCCCCCTCCGCATTAAGCCCTCCCAGCTGAGCGCCAACATCTACAACAAAGAGAAGGTGCTGGAGCTCTTTGAGTCTTTCAAAGCCGACGCTGACACAGTTCTTCTCTTCCTCAAGAGTGTTCAGAAGGTCTCCCTGCATGTGCGTGAGTCAGACGGTACAGAACGCATGCTTTTCCAGGTGACCGCAGGAGAAAACCCAGAAGACAAGCTAGAGCGTCCTAACTCTCTAAAGACCCTGGGCCTGGCCACAGACAGCTACAGCAACGGAGTGCCCAACGGTTCTGTCACGTGCGCCACCTACCAGGTCAACATCGAGACCCAGGACGAGACAGCCAAGGAGACCCAGAGGACCACCTGGCTGGTGTGTAATGGAGTGGGGGGTCGGGGCTTGTGCAGTGACTTGGACTCCCTGGCAGATGACCTGAAGTTCATCCCCACCATCGGCATCGCCCTTCCTCTCACCCGCATCGATGAGGACAAGGGCGCCACGTCTGGTTTCTCAGGGCGAGCGTTCTGCTTCCTGCCTCTCCCCCCTGGAGAGGAGAGCCTGACGGGGCTGCCAGTCCACGTCAGCGGCTTCTTCGGCCTCACAGACAATCGCAGGAGCATCAAATGGCGGGAGGTGGACCAGTGGAGGGACCCTGCAGCGCTCTGGAATGAGCTACTCATCGTCACCGTCATCCCCAGGGCCTATTTCACCCTCATCATGGAGGCCATCAAGAGGATCCAGACCAAGACGGACCAAGACTTCCCCCTCTCTCCCAGAGGAGCATATGGGGCCTGGCCAGACCCCAACCAGATCAAGCCTCGCTGGAAGCCCATACTGGAGCCCCTGTTTCATGACTTGCTACAGCAGCAGGTCATCTACTCTCTCACTAACAGCTGGATCCAGGTGGACGAGGCTGTGTTTTCGGAGCTGGACACTGATGTGGACATCACAGAGATGGTTATCAGCTACCTCCAAAGCTCAGGGATGCAGGTGGCCAGGGTGCCTGCTGCTGTGGATGCGGTTGTGAACACGTACGTGACTGGTTCTGCCTCTGTGAAGAAGGTGACCCCTCCCCTGGTGCGGCAGGTGATCAGGAAGGCCAAACACAAAGGGTCCTCTCAGGAGAAGCTGCTTCTGCTGGAGTTTGTCCTCAGCGACAACAGTTACAGCGACCTAATTGGTCTAGAGCTGCTGCCTTTGCAAGATGAGACATTTGCAGCGTTCTCCTCCTCTGTCAGTGATAAGGATGCAGTTTACATTGCTTCAGAAGAATACCCCAGGTACAGAATTAAAGTTCTGAGATTTTCTCTATGCCTTTTCAAAACCACATAAAGCCTCAAATTTGAATGCAAGTATTGTTGACTGTCAGCAATATGCTAGATTGCAGCCTGAGTGTGTACTCTCTGTTTTGTGTTAAGGTCTCTTTACCCTGGACTGGAGGGACGATTCATACTGGAGGGCATTAAACCATCAGTTATGAGCAGCCTGAAGGATGCAGCCAAAAGCAGAGGTAAACCCCCACTCAGATGTTATATGAATGTCCTTTTATTTTTATATTTGGTATGTGTGTCATCGGAGGAGCCACCTTAGTCCTATTATTACATTTGGATACCAACATTATTTATAGGAAATAATATCGATGAATCTAGAAGACATGCACTCTAAACTGTAGCTCAACTTACAGTAGAAGGGTTACACGGCAGCTTCATTGACTTCACTGCCTAGTTCATAAACTCAATGGCTGTGGTCTGTGAGGGATGTGTAAGGTTTGTAGCCAGGTAGTAGTAACGCCTGGTCATCCCATTGCCCTGCTGCCCCCTGTGGGACATTAAACCTGGTGCACTGCTGATAGATCATATATAACTGCTGAGTGCGTGTGTGAGCTGGCAGATGGGTTTTGTGCCTCACATTCCACTCACTGCTATCAGATCCTGGACATGCTCGCTCCCATACCCAACCTGGAGTTTGCCAAAAGGGCCAGGAGCCAGTCGGGGAATATGCTGAATTTTTTGATTTGTCCATTAAAGCCCTATGCTGCACGGTCCAGATAAAACAATGTGTCCACATCCTGACCGCTATGTGTGAATAAAACCATTTTCACAGTGTGTATAATCTGGACATAATATGGCATTGAAGGATTCTTTGTATTGAGCTAGTTGTCTGTGAAACTGTTGAAAGGTCTAGCCTGGGCAGAGAGGTACACGCCATTCTGACTGCCAGTGGTAGATAATATGAAGGGGTAAGGCAATAATAGGCTGCTCTAACTGCCAGTGGTAGATAATATGAAGGGGTAAGGCAATAATAGGCTGCTCTAACTGCCAGTGGTAGATAATATGAAGGGGTAAGGCAATAATAGGCTGTTCTAACTGCCAGTGGTAGATGTTATGAAGGGGTAAGGCAATAATAGGCTGCTCTAACTGCCAGTGGTAGATAATATGAAGGGGTAAGGCAATAATAGGCTGCTCTAACTGCCAGTGGTAGATAATATGAAGGGGTAAGGCAATAATAGGCTGCTCTAACTGCCATTGCATTTTTGTAAATAAGCGTTGTGGATTCATTTGGAATATTGCCTTCAGAACAAGACTACAAACCTGAATAATATTGATCCATTATCAGATTTATCCTTTTAGGTTTACGAGTTGACACAGTTCTAACTTTCTACTCAGTCATTTTCCTGACGCCTCTCTGGCTGGTCTGTCAGTGCCACCTCATAGCTAGGACACCACTTTGGGAGCTACTGCATGTATCAGGGATTGTACTATCCCCATTACACTTCATTAAGTGGGTCACATAGAAGGTTGTCTCACACAATTGACCCTTCACACATAGCCATGCAGAACGGCATTTGTATGAACCTCAGCCAGAGACACTAGAATTCCCCTACCTCAGCTGTGTTGTATGATCGCTGCCCTACAATGGCTGTTACAGGAATTGACTGTCTGCTGCTGCAGCTCTGTAGCCTGCTGCTGCAGCCTGAAGGCCTACCCCACCCAATAGGACTCTATGGGCTCATCCTCAGAATTGCCACATCATCAGAGTCTCTTGGTAGATTGATTGTATCCTCTGCTATCAATGCAAACTAGTACTTCGAAGTACAATCCAGTACAGTTACATTTTAAAATAAAATGTATACAACTAAAATTACAATTTGATTTGTGGGAATCAGGGGATGTAGTTCAATTTAAATGGTTATCAACGTGATAACCTACATGTTTAAAACATGTACTTTAATTGTAATTGCAGTACAACAATTTCTTTGGGGGTGTTCAGGTAGGTACTTCGACATGTTGTGTTGTGTCCCGGAATCATTTTTGACATTAACCCAAACCAATACACTGCTTTTAATGGACACTATGCAAACTCTAATCTAATCTATATCATACATTTAATGTGGACAGTAGCTAACATTGCCTCAACATTGATAAAGACAATAGAATACCTTTGTGGAAGTGGGAGCATTTGAAAAATGATGTTCCCTTCCATCTAATTGGAAAAATGTCCCATTTCATAGTGCCCATATTGTGTTTGTATTGGTTGAGTTCCCAGAAAAGTGTCTCTGGCAGTGTGAATTCTCACTGGAACGCATTTTGTCTTTGCTCATTGCAGGAATCTTTGTGTATCAGTAATTTAATTAGAACTCATTATAGGATTGTGATGTGACATTGTGAGTCTACTAAATATTAGTTTACAATTGGCTCTTTCATCCCCCTCCGCTCCCCTATAACTATTCCCCAGGTTGTTGCTGTAAATGAGAACGTGTTCTCAGTCAACTTACCTGGTAAAATAACGCATAAATAAAAATAAAAATTAGCATATTAAGTGTGTGTTATGCTTGCCATGCTGTGCATGGTAACTTAATGTAGTTGTCATGTTTTGCTGTGCTGTGAATTTTTTGATTGTTGTAGTTAATCAAAATCTATTTACTATAAATACTTATAATGAAAGGGTTGTAGTTTGCCTAATTGAGCCCATATGGTCTTGATAGAAATTATCATATTTGATTTAACTTGATTTTCAAATTGTCCTGTCGATCCCTACTACATTGCAGAGCCAAAATGCAAATATCTCTTGTTGATACAGGTGGTGTTGATGGGAATGAACCTGAGGCTGTGCAGTAAAGCTAATAAATCACCTAGCATGCCTGCAGGACAAACATTGTTAGATTCAACTTTGGGCTTCTATATACTGTGCATTCGGAAAATTCAGACCTTTTCCACATTTTGTGTACATTACAGCCTTGTTCTAAAATTGATACAATTGTGTTGTTTCCTCATCAATCTACACACAATACAATGACAAAGCAAAAACAGGTTTTTACAAATGTTTGCAAAAAAGTGCAAATATAACATTTACATAAGTATTCAGAGCTTTTACTCAGTACTTTGTTGAAGTACCTTGAGTAAGGTAAGATTAAAGCCTTGAGTCTTATTGGGAATGACGCTACAAGCTTGGCACACCTGTATTTGGGGAGTTTATACCATTCCTCTCTGCAGATCCTCTCAAGCTCTGTCAGGTTGGATGGGGAGCGTCGCTGCAGCTATTTTCAGGTCTTTCCAGAGATGTTCAATTGGGATAAAGTCCGGGCTCTGTCTGGGCCACTCAAGGACATTCAGAGACATGTCCCGAAGCCACTCCTGCGTTGTCTTGGCTGTGTGCTTAGGGTCGTTGTCCTGTTGGAAGGTGAACGTTCGCCCCAGTCTGAGGTCCTGAGCGCTCTGGAGCAGGTTTTCATCAAGGATCTCTCTGTACTTTGCTCTGTTTATCTTTCCCTCGATCCTGGCTATTCTCTCAGTCCCTGCTGCTGAAAAACATCCCCACAGCATGATGCTGCCACCACCATGATTCACTGTAGGAATGGTGCTAGGTTTCCTCCAGACTTGGAGCTTGGCAAAGAGTTCAATCTTGGTTTCATCAGAACAGAAAATCTTGTTTCTCATAGTCTGAGAGTCTTTTTAGGTGCCTTTTGGCAAACTCCAAGCGGGCCGTCATGTGCCTTTTACTGAGGAGTGGCTTCCATCTGGCCACTCTACCATAAAGGCCTGATTGGTAGAGTGGTGCAGAGATGGTTTTCCTTCTGGAAGGTTCTCCTATCTCCACAGAGGTACCCTGGAGCTCTTTCAGAGTGACCATCGGGTTCTTGGTCACCTCCCGGACCAAGGCCCTTCTTCCCTGATTGCTCAGTTTGGCCGGGCGGTCAGCTCTAGGGAGAGTCTTGGTGGTTCCAAACTTCTTCCATTTAAGAATGATGGAGACCACTGTGTTGTGTTCTTGGGGACCTTCAATGCTACAGAAATGTTTTGGTACTCTTCCCCAGATCTGTGCCTGGACACGATCCTGTCTCGGAGCTCTACGGACAATTCCTTCAACCTCATGGCTTGGATTTTGCTCTGACATGCACTGTCAACTGTGGGATATTATATAGACAGTTGTGTGCATTTCCAAATCATGTCCAATCAATTGAATTTGCCACAGGTGAACCACAGTTTTTTAAATTTAACCTTTATCAAATGGTAAACATCTCAACGATGATTGATGGAAACAGGATGCACCTGAGCTCAATTTCGAGTCTCATAGCAAAGGGTCTGAATACTTATGTAAATAAGGTATTTCTGTTTTTAATTTGTAATAAATTTGCCACATTTTTGAAAAAACTGTATTCGCTTTGTTATTATGGGGTATTGTGTGTAGATTGATGAGGAAAAATATAATTTAATCAATGTTAGATTAAGGCTGTAACGTAACAAAATGTGGGAAAAGTCAAGGATCTGAGTGCTTTCTGAATGCACTGTATGTAATTCCTGTAAATGATAATTGAGAAAGTTATTAAGATTTATATTAACTTGTATGTTTACCTTCTACAGGAAGACCCTGCACTCAGGTACAATTGCTAACACCTGAACGGTCAGCTCGACTCATAAAGGAGATCCTCTCAACAGTCTGGCCTACCAGAGACTTCACAGTCCAGTGGGAACCTGGGAACCGAGAGAAGAAGCATCCTACACATGCTTGGCTAAAGATGGTTTGGAAGCATCTGTATATTAACTTTGCTGATGACCTTAGTACCTTTGAAGACATGCCTTTGATCCCAAATGTGCCCCTGGTGGAAAGTGTGAACTCAATCGAGCTCCATCGTCTCAAAACTCCATCCCCTATTATCATTGTGGATGAGGAGGAGGCCCCACTCTCTGAAAGCCTTCTTGAAATCATGAAAAAACTTGGAGTAGTACTAATGAAAAGGTTGGACCTGTGTTTGCAGCATCCTCTACTGAAGAACTACATCCATCCTTCATCTCCCAGTATGCTACTGCAAATCATGGACAGGTCATCAACCCAGAGAGTCGCCAGCCTGGTCTCATCTTTCTCTAGCAAACAGAAAGTGGCACTGAGGGACTTCCTGGCAGGACTGTCTGACATCACAGAGAAAGAGAAGCGTATCCTCCTGGAGCTGACCATCTTTGAGAAAGTAGGGCCTTGTTCAGAGAAAGGCATCCCAACATATACCTCACTGAGAGGAGCCAGGGCTTTACACCATACTGCCAAGTATCCACCAGATGTCAAACTATCCATCAATGTTGTAGGCTGCAGTGATGAGGCATCGATTCGTCTCATTAAGATGCTGACCGTGGAACAGGTGAAAACCACTGAATGCTTGAAGTTGGTTGTTCAAGACATGGAGAAAGGGTTTTACTCAAAAGAGGATATCACTAAAATCATGCTCTGGGCCCTTAAGCATCTGTCATTCCTAAAGAATGAAAACAAAGCTGTGATTGGATGGCTTTCGGCTCTAAAGTTCATTCATACATTTGCAGGGAAATCTGTTGCTGCTACAGACCTTTTTGACCCTGAGCTGGAGATTTTACAGAATCTGTTCTACATGGAGGAGAAGAATAGGTTTCCCACAAATACATATACATCCTCTCCTGATATGCTACATTCACTGAGACAACTTGGACTTAAAAGTGAAGTGCAACTCAGCGAAAAAGATGTACTTCATGTGGCACAGAAGATCGAGGAAGTACAGGGTGGCAATGAGCCAGAATGGGAACCAGTTATACAGAAAGCGAAAACACTGCTGCAAATTCTGAATAGACAAACCAAGCTGGTCAAGTCTTCAGAAGCTCAGACATCCTTGCAAAAACTGAAATGGGTGCCAGTCTGCAAGGACAGACCTGTAAATTACCCAAAGTCGCTTGCCTGGATGGGAGACACCCATAACATCTGCTCATTCTCAGAAATGTGCGATATATCCCATGCAGTGCTGGTAGGCTCTTCAGTTGCACTTGTGGAGCGCACTTCTTCCGGCATGAAGAAGGCCCTGAAGTTATCTATAGAGCCACAGATTGATCAAGTGTTACAGCATTTGAAGGCAGTGAATGACTGGCACAGATCTCAAGCATTTACCACAGAAGACTGGTATCAATTCCAACAGATCCTTATTGAGATTTATGATTTCATGCAAGCACACCTTGAAGATGCAAGAGAGGCAATGAAGTCACTTCCATTTGATTGGGTGTGGACTGGCAAGACCTTCTCATCACCAAGCCACACAGTTCTAAAACCCATTCCTGACCTAGATTTGCAACCCTACCTGTACTCTTTGCCAAAGACCATAGCAAAGTTTCACACACTTTTCAAATTCTGTGGTTCGGTTGAAGAGGTTGTCCCAAACCATGTGTTTGATGTGATCAAAACAGTAAGGCAAAGGTGTGAGGAAGAAATGACACAAGAAGAAAGTAAGCATGATCTCCTCCTCCTGATAAATATTCTGAGATGGCTGTATAACAGTCACATTTCTGTGGACATTGACATGCATGTACCAATCCTTTGCTATAAGGATCCAAGCAAACTGGCCATGAAACCCATTCACGAATGCACCTACTGCGACATTAAAGTGGAGGATCTACATGACTTGCTTGATGATACATCAGAACCCATTATCTTAGTCCATGATGACATCCCCATGAAAACAGCAGAATGGCTTAACGTACCATGTTTGAGTACAAGACTGATAAACCCAGAAAACCTTGGCTTTGAACAATCAGGCCAACGGGAGCCTCTGACAGTGAGAATAAAGAACATTCTAGAAGAATATCCATCTGTCGCAGATATTTTCAAAGAACTTCTTCAGAATGCAGATGATGCGAGTGCTACAGAGTGTAGCTTCCTGATAGACATGCGGAAGAATATTGACATTCGAGAGAACCTGCTTGACCCTGGCATGATTATATGCCATGGCCCCTCCTTGTGGTCATTCAACAATTCTACATTCTCTGACACTGACTTTCTGAACATAACAAGGTTAGGTGGGTCAATGAAGAGATGTGAGGCAGACAAAGTTGGCAAATTTGGCCTAGGTTTCAACTCAGTTTATCACATCACTGACATCCCCATCATAATGAGTAGAGAGTTCATGATCATGTTCGATCCAAACATCAACCACATCAGCAAGCACATTAGAGACCGGTCAAACCCAGGAATCAAGATCAACTGGAGCAAACAACAGAAACGGCTACGAAAGTTCCCCAATCAATTCAAACCCTTCATCAATGTCTTCAATTGCCAACTTCCTCTTGCACAAGAGTCTCCGTACAAGTACGATGGAACACTGTTCAGACTCCCCTTCAGGACTGAGCAAGAGGCATCAGTGAGTGAAATCAGCAGTGTCTACTACAACACCCCAGACATCTACTCCCTTGTTGATGAGTTCAGTATATGTGGCCACCGGCTCATTCTCTTCACGCAGCATGTGGGCTCCATGGTACTGAAGTACCTGAAATATGAAGAGCCCAATCCAGCAGCAGCACAGGATGTTGTTACTATCAATAAAAGTGTATGGTCATCCAAAGCTGCATATGGGCCTCTGAGCATCCTGAAATCTGCAGCAAAAGTCATGAAAAAGGTTGCAACCACCAACAGGGTACCGGCTGACACTCCCAAGTCTGGCTGTATCATACGCATTGTGGTGGAGGAGTTTCACAATGTGTTCAAGCGCATAGTTGATCTCCAGTCACCCCTCTTCAGAGGTTCAGAGGAGGATCCTTCCTCATACTTTGAAATGGCTGCCAAAGACGGAAAGAACAGAAGACTCACAGACGAAATGCCCCAAAAGGCAGTTGATCTTACAAACTGGCTCATTTGTTCATGTATGGATGTGACCGAAGCGCTAAAATTTTCACTTGGTGAGAGTGGAAAACGACTTGGACTAGTGCCTTGTGGGGGTGTAGCTGTTCTGCTCTCAGAGGAGGAGAATCGAAAATGGACAGTGAAGGCAAACACCAACCACACCAACCCGATAGGAGAGGTGTTTTGCTATCTACCTCTCAGAATCAAGACAGGCTTGCCAGTTCATATAAACGGCTGTTTTGCTGTGACATCTAACCGCAAAGAGATCTGGAAGACGGACACCAAAGGACACTGGAACTCAGTGTTCATGAGACATGTGATTGTCCAGGCATACATAGCAGCACTCAATATGCTGCGTTCAATGGCAGAAAGTGGAGAACTACTTGACTACAGTTACTACGTAGCATGGCCTGATCCAAGTGTGGTACACGATGACTTTACAGTGATCAGCCAAGGAGTCTACCAAGAGATTGCCAAAGGGGGTGACTGTGACCATGCAAAAGTTTTCTCAGATGGCAAAACCTGGGTATCAATCAAGTATGTCAGATTCCTAGATGACTCCTTGCTCTGTAGACCAGACATTGGTCCTGCTGCCTTCAAGATTTTCCTAAAATACCTCAAGAAGAGCAGCTCGCAAGACCTCTGTGCTGTTGAGCTGCCTGAATGGGTCAAAGAAGGTTTTGATGATGCTGGATGCAAAGGGAAGCTGATAGAGAACACCCTGACTGAAAAGCAGTTCTTCTTAGATGTCTTTTTCCCCCATATCCAAGACATCGACAATGAACTTCGTAATCCCCTAATGCATTATGTCTTGAATGACAAACTGGAGGAATTTGCATCAATTCTTAGGGAGACTCCATGCATCCCATGCTCTGGCCCCAATCAACAATTAGTCTTACCATCCAGACTAATCCATCCAGAAGGAAGAGTTGCAAAACTGTACAACGCTGATGATGGAAGATTTCCAGAAGGAACCTCGAAAGACTACATGAATCCAGTGTGCTTGGTCAAGCTAGTACAGCTGGGAATGGTCAAAGATGACCTCTCTTGGGAGGATTTGATTGATCGTGCTGAATCTGTGTTCGATCTAAATGAAAATGATCACACTGCTGCATGTCTTCGGAGCAGCATTATTCTCAGTCTCATTGATGAGAAGCTGAAAATGACAGACTCAGGAGCAGGTAAACTACTGGAGAAGCTACAGGACATAAAGTTCCTTCCTTTTCTGACAAAGCCCGCAGGGTTTTCACTACCATGGCATGGGAATACATTCCCCCCGTCCACCATGTTTTCTGCCAAAGAGCTCTTTACGACTGACCACCAGGACACAGTGTGCTTGATGAAGCCCATCCTTAATGAGAACTCTCCATCTTTCAAAGGGTGCGGCCCGATCACATTGGCTGTAAAAGACTCTCTCGGATTGATAAGAAGGCCAACAGTTGGACTAGTTGTCAGTCAACTTAAGGAACTTGCTAAGTCATTTGACGGAGTTACTTTATATCAGGAAAATATTACCAATGCCTGCTACAAATACCTACATGAAGAAATGCTCCAGGATGCCAAAGCAAAGACAGAGATCAATGAGGAGCTGAAAACCTTTTGCTCCATTCTGGTGGAGAACACTTACGTTGAGCCCTCCAAAGTTGCATTCTACCAGAACTTTGATGCAGCACCATATCTCTACCAGCTTCCCAACAAGTACAGAAACAGTTGCCGTGAGCTCTTTGAGAATGTTGGGGTTCAGTCAAGTTTCACAGTTGAGAACTTTTCAGCTGTCCTTGAATTAGTGAAACAGGAGTGTGGGAAAAGAGCACTCTCTGAAGATAGCTTTCAGCTCTCTCGCAGAATCATTAGTGAAGGAATATGGGGCTTAATCAGAGACAAAAAACAAGAATTCTGCCAAGCTACCTACAGGGAAATTCTCCTTCCTGACATCCATCTTACACTGCAGCCATCAAAGTCTCTGTGTTACAATGACTGTCCTTGGATCAAAGTCAGAGATACAACTGTGAAATATTGCCATGCAGATATTCCAAGAGAGGTTGCTGTGAAATTAGGAGCAGTTCCCAAACGTCACAAAGCCCTGGAAAGGTATGCCTCAAATATCTGCTTCACTACTCTTGGAAGTGAGTTTGGACAAAAAGAGAAACTCACAAGTAGAATTAAAAGTATTCTCAACGCTTACCCATCAGAGAAGGAAATGCTAAAGGAGCTCCTGCAGAATGCAGATGATGCTAAAGCCACTGAAATCTACTTTGTGTTCGATCCAAGAACCCACCCCACAGACAGAATATTTGATGACAAATGGTTGCCAATGCAAGGCCCATCATTGTGTGTCTACAACAATCAGCCTTTCACTGAGGATGATGTCAGAGGAATCCAGAACCTAGGAAGAGGAACAAAAGAAGCAAACCCTGGCAAAACTGGACAATATGGCATAGGATTCAACTCTGTGTATCACATCACAGACTGCCCATCTTTCATGTCAAACAATGACATTCTTTGCATCTTCGATCCACATGCACGATATGCACCCGGGGCGACATCTGTTAGTCCTGGCAGAATGTTTAGGGACTTGGACTCTGACTTTAGATCTCAATTCTCTGACGTGCTAAATCTTTACCTGGGATCTCATTTCAAACTTGAACATTGCACAATGTTCAGATTTCCCATACGCTCAACAGAAATGGCCAAAATATCAGAGATCAGCTCTGTTCCTGCATCAGACAGAATGGTGCAAAACCTTCTGGATAAACTAAAAACCGATGGGGCAGAACTCCTCATGTTCCTCAACCACATGGAGAAAATTTCCATCTGTGAAATAGAGAAAGCCTCAGGAGACCTGAAGGTGCTATACTCTGTGACTGCTAAAATCACAGATGGTGACCGTCTAAAACGCAAGCAATTTCACACATCAGTGGTGGATAGTGTGACAAAAAGGAAGCAGCTCACTCAAATTCCAGTCCAGCAGATAACCTACTCAATGGATATAGAGGACTCCGATGGCAATCTAACAACTTGGATGGTCTGCAATCGATCTGGCTTCTCCTGCATCGAGAAAGTCTCAAAGAGTGTGATTTCAGCCCACAAAAATGAAGACATTACTCTCTTTCCACGTGGAGGGGTGGCTGCATGTGTAAGCCACAACTACAAGAAGCCCCACAGAGCATTCTGCTTTCTGCCCCTTTCAATGGAGACGGGCTTGCCCTTTCATGTTAATGGCCATTTTGCATTAGATTCTGCCAGGAGAAACCTATGGCGGGACGACAATGGAGTAGGAGTGAGGAGTGACTGGAACAACAACTTGATGACATCGTTGATAGCTCCTGCCTATGTGGAGCTGTTGATTCAGCTGAAACGACAGTACTTCCCGGGACCCGATCCCACCATGACTGTGTTACAGGGAACACCAATTCACATCGTTAAAGACACTTTGAGGAAATTCCTGTACTTCTTCCCAGTCAACAGACTTGACATCCAGCCAGATTGGTACTGTCTTGTCAAAGCAGTGTACACCTGCATTCATGCTGACCTGAAACGTCTCCTTCCTGTCGTTAGGGCTCCCCACATTGACAACACAGACATGCACTCTGCCGTATACATCTCCTGGGTGAACACATCCTCTGCCAACAAAGGTCGTGCATTCTTTGACAATCTACTGCAGGATGAACTTCAACATCTGAAGAACACAGAATACAACATCTCCTCACGCAAGTCTGTTGCAGAAAACGTCTTCCGACTCAAGGCCCTACTTTCGGATGTGGGCTTCAACTTGGTCCACAGTTGTGATGAAACAGCAAGTCTTTACTTCTGTTTGGATGATGCAGGCATTCCTGTGAGCTATGTTACCCCAGAGGATGTACGAAGATTTCTCCTCACATTCTCGTCCCCAGACACATCTTGCCAAGTTGGGAAACTTCCCTGTCGACTCCAGCAGTCGAATTACAAGCTCTTCCACAGCCTGAAGCTTCTGGTTGACTACTGCTTCAAAGACGTAGAGGAGAATGAAATCAACATAGAGGGGCTACCACTGCTGATGACAATGGACAACATACTCCAGGTGTTTGATTCCAAGAAACCAAAGTTTCTGTCCACACACCATGAACTGGTCTCATCAAGGAAAGAGCTGTTCATGAATACACTGTACATGAAGTACAACACCATCCTGATGATTTCAGGTGTTGCAAAGGTCTTCGACATCAGCAGTTTTGGGGAACTGTTGGGTTCTGTTCTACCACGTGAATACAGAACAAGAATCCCTGTGAAGTGGAGAGACAACTACGCCAGTGAGTCTTGGCTGAAAGGTGCGTGGAACTTCATCAGTGAGAACATTGCAGTCAAGGAAGAGCAGGCAGGCATCAAACCCAATTTCGAGACTGTACTTGAGCTACTGAAAGACTGGGCTTTGCTGCCAGGAATCAAATTCATGGTTTCAAGCAACAAGCTGGTTGTCCCTGATCACGATGTGTTGCTTCCCTTGAGTTTGATAAGCGCAGCTATCTTTCCAAATGGGCAAAATGACAAAGTATTTCACATCATAATGAAAGGGGGATGCATTCAGCTTGCTGTCAACAAAATATGCTTCAAAGAGAATCCTGTCCTGCCTTTTCTGGCACAGCATACAGCAAACATAGACAATCCATCCAGCATCCTCAAAGCACTGGAGTACATGATTCAGACGGCAGCTTTCAAAACAGGAAGCTTAACTGACAAAGACTTTGAGGCTCTTCTGTTGTACTTCAACTGTAATTTGATCAACCTCTCCCAAGAGGACATTCAAACTCTGAAATTGCTCCCATGCTTCAAAGCAGTCAGTGGCAGATACATCAGTATTGCAAACTTTGGGTCATGCTATGTTCTGGCAAAAAGCATTCCCTCTGCAGATATGGAAAAATGGGCCCATACAACATCCTTCGCCTTTCTTGCTGACAATCCACAATTGAAGGAACTGTACAGTTTCCTTGGATGTTTCCCAATTGATGATCTGGAAGTCTACCTGAGGCATCTCCTTCCAAAGTTTGACAGCCTGTCATACGATGCAAAAATTGAGCACCTTGTATATCTGAAGGAGAGACTTTTGGCAATGGAGGAGTCATGTGGGATGAAGGATCAGCTGTATGAGAAACTGGAAGGTCTGCCATTAATCTATGACTACACCAACAGACTCAGGTCTACCAAAATGTTCTACGATCAAACCGTAAAGGTGTTCGAAGTGATGCTCTCTCCAAAAGCATTCATACCCAATGACTTTTTCAAGAAGGTTGAGCAAGTGTCAAAGCCAAAAAATGGAACAGCATTTCTCACCTCATGGATCACATTCCTAAGGAATATAGGTCTCAAACACATGGTCTCTCAACAGCAAATTCTCCAGTATGCAAAAGAAGTCAGCATCAAAGCTCAAACAGAGAACTGGTCCAAAGAAAAAGCCCAAATGATTGTTGATGTTCTCCTTAACCACATATTCAATGAGAGGACAGACCTATTTGTTGGAGCTTTCCTCAAAGAGCTGTCAATGATAGCATTCCTTTGTCCTGAGCGTGCACCCACTGAGCTGATCCGGCTCCATGCTCAATTCCAAGAGATGAATGGCACTCTCCCTCTGATACGTTTCAGTGAGTCTCAAGTCAATCCAAAATTCAAACAAACTGATATCATTCAATTGCTATGGACATCATGTCCCATTCTCCCAGAGAAGGCCACACCAGCAGCCATTAAAGACCAGGAGGGAAGCACACTGACTGGCCAAGAACAACTGGACTTAGTGCTGCGGATATTAAGTGTCAACTTGGAACCCCCCTTGGACAAAGTGATAAGCAACTGCAAAAATATCTGCAACATATCCAATCCTGACGATGACATGGTGAAAACAAGAAACAAAGTCTTGAGATCCACCTACGAATTTCTCAATGCAGATAAAAGAGAGTTTCGCTTGCAGCTACTAGGGGTGAGTTTTGTCATGGTTGAGGAGGGCTGGAAACTTCTAAAGCCAGAGGAGGTTGTCATCAACTTGGACAATGAATCTGACTTCAAACCATACCTATACAAACTACCACTAGAGCTTGGCATCTTTCATCAGATGTTTAAGCTTTTGGGCACAGAAGATGTTGTATCAACAAAACAATACGCTGAAGTGCTGTGCCGCATTCACAGAAATTCAGAGGGTAAGCAGCTCGATCCGAATGAAATGAGAACTGTGAAAAGGGCTGTCTCAGGGCTATTCAAAAGCCTACAGAATGACCCAGTTCAGATACGCAAAGACCTTGAGAGCCTCAAAGATTTTATATTTTACCTGCCAAGTCACGATGGTCGATTAACCAAATCCAACAGTTTAGTGTTTGACGATGCCCCACATTACAAGAGCAGAATTCAGGGTAATGTAGGTGTTCAGATGCTTGTGGACATGAGTCAGTGTTATCTTGGCAAGGACCATTCCTTCCACACAAAGCTGATCATGCTGCTCCCACAGAAGCTAAGGCCAAGACTCCTGAGTAGTATCCTCGAGGAGCAACTGGATGAGGAGTCTCCAAAAATGTGCCAGTTTGGAGCTCTCTGTTCGCTTCAGGGTCGCCTTCAACTTCTACTGTCATCAGAACAGTTCATCACAGGACTGATACGAATAATGAAGCATGAAAATGACAATGCATTCCTTGTGAATGAAGAAAAAGCCATACGATTGTGCAAAGCACTTTGTGAGGGATTGAAGGTGTCTTGTTTTGAGAAACTCCAGACGACACTAAGAGTGAAAGGTTGCAGCCCTATCCCACATAGCCGGAGTGAAACTCTTGCCTTCCTGAAAAGGTACGGGACAGCTGTGATTCATCTCTACATCCAACACTCAGACAGCAAAGACATAAATTTTCTCTTAGCACTGGCGATGACACTAAAATCTGCAACGGACAACTTGATATCTGACACCTCCTATCTAATTGCTATGCTGGGCTGTAACGACATCTACAGAATCACAGAGAAGCTGGACAACCTTGGCGTCAAGTATGACTCCACAGAGGCCTCAAAACTCGAGCTTCCTCTCCCTGGAACACCCATACCAGCTGAGATACACCATATACTCCTTATGGATCCAATGAATGTGTTTTACCCAGGAGAATATGTGGGTTACCTTGTGGACTCTGAAGGAGGGGATGTCTATGGCGGATATCAGCCCACGTACACGTATGCCATCATTGTTCAAGAAGTAGAGAAAGATGAGGAGGACAACCCAAGCTTCCTTGGGAAATGCTTCCAAATTGACATTGGATATAGTGAGTACAAAATAGTCAGTTCTCTTGATCTGTACAAATTCTCTAGACAAGAGGAAAGTACTCATATCCGAGACAGCAGAGCCCCATCGACTCCAACAACCCCCCAAGAATGTCAATCTCCTGGTCCTGGTCCACGATTGGTGCCTCCCCTTTTTACTAGAAAGGAAAATCACAAAGTACCTCCCACAAAACAATCTCCCAAAAAGATAAGACTTAGTGCATTGCCAGAAATCCTAAAAGATATGACTTTAGTTATTGAGCAAGCATGGAAACTCGCTGAAACGGAAAGGAAGAAGATAATTCGCCGGCTGTATCTCAAGTGGCATCCGGACAAGAATGCAGAGAATCTAGACGTAGCTACAGAGGTCTTCAAGCATTTACAGAATGAAATCAACAGGATGGAGAAGCAGACTCTGACAGATCAGCAGAACACTGACCGAGCATCCAGGAGAACTTTCTCAACTTCTTCCACCCGCTTCCAGTCAGAGAAGTTTTCATTTCAAAGATTTTACACATCGTGGAACCAAGAGGCAACAAGCCATAAGTCTGAGAAACAGCAGTTCCGGGAGCAGTTCACTACTTATGCAGGTTCATCACATTCTAATCGCTTCTTTGTGCCCCCGACCTTCAAGTCTGTTGGCAATCCTATGGAAGCCCGCAGGTGGCTCAGGCAAGCAAGAGCCAACTTTTCTGCTGCACGGAATGACCTTCACAAAAATGCCAATGAGTGGGTGTGTTTCAAATGCTACCTAGCTACGAAACTAGCCTTGATAGCTGCCGACTATTCTGTCAGAGGGAAATCAGATAAGGATGTGAAACCCACCTCACTGGCACAGAAAGTGGAGGAGTACAACCCACAGCTAGCAGGACTTGCCAAGGATGTCAACATCTTGGAGGGATATGGTGTGGACAGCCTAAGAACTCGCTATCCTGACCTCTTACCCTTTCCCCAGATCCCCAATGACAGATTCACGTCTGAGGTGGCGATGAGAGTGATGGAATGTACAGCACGGATCATCATCAAACTTGAAACTTTTGTGCAACAAAAAATATAATTCTGCCATGTGATTGGAACATATTAGACCATTTAAATAAAACAAATATGCATAGATCCACTGAACAACAGAAGATTATAGTAGCTGTGTGCAATACTGATTAGTATATTATTGTTTTGAGGCAAAATTAAGTATCCAGCTGGCAGCTTAGATATGCAGCACGCCAGTACCAATATTGGTTCTGTGGCCAATGCATAATGTATACATGTATGGCTCTTCATATCCTAACAACAAGCTGCCTGAAAGTAATTTGATGTGGCTGAACCATTCTACAAAGACAGAAATTATCTTTAGCTGCAATGCTGTACATACAAATGCCCCAGCAATACTTTTTTTAACCAAAGTCCCATGTTGGATATATTTGCTCTCAGATAATTGAGTACAACTATGCTGCTTTTTTACTTGACCTTTTATACAAGTTTATTTTTCCTGCCATTTGTCTGTATTTTGTTTGTTACAATCTATAAAGTCAAGTTTATTGATTCTTGACAATTCTCTCATGTTGTCACTGTTGTCATGCAGTGTGTTCTATTTGCAACATCTGAAAATCAACCAACACAATTACAATCATATTTGTACTTTTAAAATGTCATTTTTATATTTTAAAGGTGGTTTATTTTTAATTTTTAATGAGTTGTAAATGTTCTGTATCATAGTCTTTGCTTGTAAATGGACAAAGCACTTTCTGAAAACTCCTCCGGTACTTGCACTTGTAGAGTGCTTGTGACACCCCAGCAGATTGGGAGAAATAGACTGAATGGAAAATTATGAATGTTACTTCTAGCTTTCATGCATCTATACTTTAGATTCCGTTTTATCATCATTGACTGTGTCTCCACTGAACTGTTTGTCAGTTTATCATACTTTGAATGGTGTCTTTTAGGAGCACAACTGTACACTACATCTACTGTAATTATCTGTATGCTGAGGAGTATGTATGATACATCAGGTACTTTTTGTAGTACTCATGATAAGTAAGCAGTTACTTGCTTTGAAAACGTCATGGGTCAAAATGATTAACTACGGATTGGGCTGACCAAAATGATTTAGGGCAAGAATTCATCCTTAAGAAAAATCTTGATTACCATAACGAAGATCCATGGTGTTCTATAGATAGGTAATGTAACACGTTTATTTTGCCAAAGTTGAATCAAGCTCTGTTTCATTTGGTTGTCTGATCTTTTCATATTAGAGGAATATTACAGGTGGCATCCTTGTGTGGTGCTTGTTTAGATAAGTTTCATGAATGATGTTTGGGACTAGAAATCCACTGGCAACATATTGTTGATACACTAAAATGTCATGTTTTTTTTCATATTTGTTTAATGCCAAGGGGAATCCTTTGAAGAGATCTTTGACAAACTTTAGCAGAGGAAAATGTCAATCTTGATGTATGCAGTGCCATAGTTAATAAATTCCCCCCACGTAAATTGAGTCAACCCTCCTTCTGTATAATACATAACCAGTATAATACACTTAATGGTAACCTTAAAAGTGAGAATCTATTAAAGAATTAAAAGGTACAGTTGCTGGCATCCAATTACATATATATATATTTTGTTTCATTTGAACTGTAATAGCGTAACTAATGAATTGGTTATAACTAGAACAGGAATTAAGTTCAAACACTGGAGAAGTAACAAGAATGTATGGGCGTATATTCTGTGATTTATAGGCAGTGGCATGGGATTATCTATAGACATGTAAACAAAGAACAGGAAATACTGCATGTTTGGCTATTGCCTCTGAGCCATGGCTGGGGAATTTTCATGATGTACTACTGTTGCAGAGATGCTCCACTAGAGTGCATCACTGCTATACATTATGGAAGAAAAGTAATACGCATTGGACATCACTGTAGAAAAGCTTCCAATCTATTGTCACAAGAGAGAAATAATAAGATGATTATGGAACTTTCAAAATAAAGACATTATCCTTTTTCCCCACCCTGGTATTTATAATGTTAATGGAAAATGTATTTTCAGATACATCATTTCAAACAATGGTATACATTTTATTCTGTTAAAGACAGTAGCTTTTTACAAGAATAGCACAAATGTTTTTTTCAAACATACAAAACCTGGCACACGTTCCACAATTTACCAAACATCGTCAACTTCACAATATTAACTTTCATACCGTGCTGTACAAGTACAAGCAAACACACATAAAACATGGGTTAACAGTGAACAGTAATGCATTAGAATCTATGTCAGAGTCAAAGTGGTGACAATATAACTAACAAGCTAACATTTTTGCTAAAATCTAAATGTAGAATAAATATTCCCAAAAGTAGTAGAACACACAGGCTACAGGGGCCTCATTTATCAAAGGTGTGTGTGCACAAAAAAATACTCTAAACCTTGCGTATACCACTTTTTCTGCAAAGGTTGGTATTTATCAATTGTGAACATGACAGGAAAGTGTGCATATCTCCACGCAAATCCCAAACCATGTGTGTGCACAACTCTTCGAAGGTTGATCAACTGTATTACAAATAGGCTTATTGTTTGTTTGGGGGAAATGGGAGGTGTTTGATGCACAGGAATTATAATGATGGTAGGGAAATATAAACATTCAAATGTAGGCCTAATGATAAAACAGTTGCATTTGTCATTGGTATGGAGATCGCAGCATGCTGTCTAATATTTGACTTTTATTATATAGGCCTAAATCATAATCATATTGCAGGATGTCTCCTTTTCTGACATAACTGATTTCAATTATTCTCGCTATGCAACAAATAGTAGGCTTACATTTATCAATCGCTATTTAAATAGCCAAGCATGCTGGAAAGTAAATAGACCGGTAGCCTTGATAGTATGTGACAGTAGGCTATGGGTAGGCTACAGTATTGCAGTGCAATAGTATTAGGAGGGCGAAATAGCCTATTTAATTTCAGAGCCTATACCAAGACAGAAGATAGAAACACATGGATGTATTGATAAACAAAATATAGAACATTTGAGAGAGTGTTGAAAATGCATGCTTGCTGTTCCTGTACACTTCCAGTCATTGCACTCGTTAGCAATGGCTCCAGAAAGTACCTTCAACTTCCTTCAAACTGCAGCAGAGACATCCAAATCGTATCCATGAGTGCATCTGACTGGGTAAGTAGAAAAAGTTGCCAAAATGTCGCACTATCCCTTTAATTTCCCATTATTACAAAGTTATTACTTATAATACTGATTAGTTTGACTATACTCTAAACCCCAATATAAAAACATTTCACACAGTAAATGCATAAATGAAAAAGAAAAAAGAACAGTGGCAGCTGGTGAACTGTGAGATGAAATTAAGTACTTGGGAAAACAGTAACTTTTAAAATCTCGAGCAACAGGATCAGATGTATCAGATTGCTCAATGTTGCATAATGAATGTGTAACACAAACACATTCAACTGTACCTCTATTTTCTACTCTATTTCTTAGACAATAACTAGGTTGTATTTGTACTAACTATATTATACACTTAGTATACAAAACAATAAGAACACTTGCTCTTTTCATGACAAACTGACCAGGTGAATCCAGAGGAAAGCTATTGACCTCTTATTGGTGTCAAATCCACTTTAAATCAGTGTAGATAAAGGGGGGAGACAGGTTAAAGAATGATTTTTAAGCTTTGAGACAATTGAGATATGGATTGTGTATGTGTGCCATTCAGAGGGTCAATAGGCAAGACAACATAATTAAAAGTGCCTTTGAACGGGGTATGGTAGTAGGTGGCAAGCGCACTGGTTCGTTTCAAGTACTGCAACACTGCTGGGTTTTTCACACTCAACAGTTTCCTGTGTGTATCAAAAATATTAGGAAGGTGTTCCTAATGTTTGGTATACTCAGTTTATCTACAGACTAGATCATATAATGCTTTTCTGCTCATATGCACAACATATTAATACACTAAGGGCCGGTTTCCCAGCCCCAGATTAAGCCTACACTAAAAATCACTTTCAATGGGAGATTCTCCATTGCAGACAAGGCTTCATCTGGGTCCAGGAAACTGGGCCCACACAAAGTCCTATATTATTGCATATAAAAAAAAAACATATTGCATAGGATGTAATCTGTTAACCAGCTCCTTGTTGCCCAGCCATATTACCATAATTATAAAACAATCTCAACTCAGTGTAAACATAAGATGGTATCAACAACTATACTACTTATTGTGGTATAAAGTTGTCATGTCACTGTTTCAGTTACATAGTAAAATGGTCTCAAATTTAACCATGCACCATGAAATAATTACTTAGGAGGATATGTCCGCAGTTTAACTGGCAGTTTTGTTCAGATATGAAAAGGTGTGGTTGTTTGTTTTGCCTTTTTGAGGATTCATATGAAAGTGTTTCAGAGTACCCAATATAAAGGCATTTTCATTCACCAGGGTATAATCTGATGCCAAAGACGCTCACTAGCACTCTTGGCTTTCGCTGCACGTGGAGGTGACCCCGGCCTTGGACAGGAACAGCTTTCCGCTGGGACAAACACACACTTCGTAGAGTCCCTGAGCGTTTCCAGACACACCTCCTTGTCCCAGGGGGAGATTAGGCAGACGTACCGTCTCGGCATCCAGAATCACCTACACAGACAACACACAACAAAGGGCGTGGTCAGACGCACCACTGCTGAAACATACAGTGGGGTAAAAAAGTATTTAGTCAGCCACCAATTGTACAAGTTCTCCCACTTAAAAAGATGACAGGTAATTTTCATCATAGGTACACTTCAACTATGACAGACAAAATTAGAAGAAAAAAATCCAGAAAATCACATTGTAGGATTTTTTATGAAATTATTTGCAAATTATGGTGGAAAATAAGTATTTGGTCAATAACAAAAGTTTCTCAATACTTTGTTATATACCCTTTGTTGGCAATGACAGAGGTCAAACATTTTCTGTAAGTCATCACAAGGTTATCACACACTGCTGCTGGTATTTTGGCCCATTCCTCCATGCAGATCTCCTCTAGAGCAGTGATGTTTTGGGACTGTTGCTGGGCAACACGGACTTTCAACTCCCTCCAAAGATTTTCTATGGGGTTGAGATCTGGAGACTGGCTAGGCCACACCAGGACCTTGAAAAGCTTCTTACAAAGCCACACCTTCGTTGCCCGGGCGGTGTGTTTGGGATCATTGTCATGCTGAAAGACCCAGCCACGTTTCATCTTCAATGCCCTTGCTGATGGAAGGAGGTTTTCACTCAAAATCTCACGATCCATGGCCCCATTCATTCTTTCCTTTACACGGATCAGTCGTCCTTGTCCCTTTGCAGAAAAACAGCCCCAACGCATGATGTTTCCACCCCCATGCTTCACAGTAGGTATGGTGTTCTTTGGATGCAACTCAGCATTCTTTGTCCTCCAAACACAACGAGTTGAGTTTTTACCAAAAAGTTATATTTTGGTTTCATCTGACCATATGACATTCTCCCAATCTTTTTCTGGATCATCCAAATGCTCTCTAGCAAACTTCAGACGGGTCTGGACATGTACTGGCTTAAGCAGGGGGACACGTCTGGCACTGCAGGATTTGAGTCCCTGGCGGCGTAGTGTGTTACTGATGGTAGGCTTTGTTACTTTGGTCCCAGCTCTCTGCAGGTCATTCACTAGGTCCCCCCGTGTGGTTCTGGGATTTTTGCTCACCGT
Source organism: Oncorhynchus nerka (assembly GCF_034236695.1). Classification (NCBI taxonomy): domain Eukaryota; kingdom Metazoa; phylum Chordata; class Actinopteri; order Salmoniformes; family Salmonidae; genus Oncorhynchus; species Oncorhynchus nerka. The sequence continues at coordinate 31,415,489 of NC_088406.1, read as the reverse complement.
TCTTGGGATCATTTTGACCCCACGGGGTGAGATCATGCATGGAGCCCCAGATCGAGGGATATTATCAGTGGTCTTGTATGTCTTCCATTTCCTAATAATTGCTCCCACAGTTGATTTCTTCAAACCAAGCTGCTTACCGATTGCACATTCAGTCTTCCCAGCCTGGTGCAGGTCTACAATTTTGTTTCTGGTGTCCTTTGACAGCTCTTTGGTCTTGGCCATAGTGGAGTTTGGAGTGTGACTGTTTGAGGTTGTGGACAGGTGTCTTTTATACTGATAACAAGTTCAAACAGGTGCCATTAATACAGGTAACGAGTGGAGGACAGAGGAGCCTCTTAAAGAAGAAGTTACAGGTCTGTGAGAGCCAGAAATCTTGCTTGTTTGTAGGTGACCAAATACTTATTTTCCACCATAATTTGCAAATAAATTCATTAAAAATCCTACAATGTGATTTTCTGGATTTTTTTTCTTCTCATTTTGTCTGTCATAGTTGAAGTGTACCTATGATGAAAATGACAGGCCACTCATCTTTTTAAGTGGGAGAACTTGCACAATTGGTGGCTGACTAAATACTTTTTTGCCCCACTGTATACACGCCACTGCTGAAAAACATACATATACAGTACCAGTCAAAAGTTTGGACACCTACTCATTTAAGGGTTTTTCTTTATTTGTACTATTTTCTACATTGTATAATAACAGTGAAGACATGAAAACAATGAAATAACACATGGAATAATGTAGAAACCCCCAAAAAGTGTTAAACATATCAAAATATACACTGCTCAAAAAAATAAAGGGAACACTTAAACAACACAATGTAACTCCAAGTCAATCACACTTCTGTGAAATCAAACTGTCCACTTAGGAAGCAACACTGATTGACAATAAATTTCACATGCTGTTGTGCAAATGGAATAGACAACACGTGGAAATTATAGGCATTTAGCAAGACACGCCCAATAAAGGAGTGGTTCTGCAGGTGGTGACCAGACCACTTCTCAGTTCCTATGCTTCCTGGCTGATGTTTTGGTCACTTTTGAATGCTGGCGGTGCTTTCACTCTAGTGGTAGCATGAGACGGAGTCTACAACCCACACAAGTGGCTCAGGTAGTGCAGCTCATCCAGGATGGCACATCAATGCGAGCTGTGGCAAGAAGGTTTGCTGTTTCTGTCAGCGTAGTGTCCAGAGCATGGAGGCGCTACCAGGAGACAGGCCAGTACATCAGGAGACGTGGAGGAGGCCGTAGGAGGGCAACAACCCAGCAGTAGGACCGCTACCTCCGCCTTTGTGCAAGGAGGAGCACTGCTAGAGCCCTGCAAAATTACCTCCAGCAGGCCACAAATGTGCATGTATCTGCTCAAACGGTCAGAAACAGACTCCATGAGGGTGGTATGAGGGCCCGACGTCCACAGGTGTTAGAGGAAATTATAGTTTAGATGATCAATTATGTATACATTAATGATTAGAACCATTTATTCTAATACTATTATGTTATGATTTGAAAAGTATGGGTTTTTAGTTGAGCTGTTACTGAAAATGTAAGCAGAAATGAATTAATTGTCTGTGTCTCCTGGGAAAGAGGGATAAGATAGTTTTTCAAACAGATAAGAATGTTTTGGTTGGATTCCATTAGTGGAGAGAAGTATATCCTTTAGACAGGTTGGAATGTAGTTTATGAGGGGAGTGAAACTATCTCCAGGACTGAATACTAAGCCATTGTAAGGCTGGGAGAGGGTGTGAAACTGATGACGTCATTTTATGTTCACTTTCTTTCAAATGTAATGTTCTTTGTATTTTGGGTCAGTACTCATCAAGAATAAATGCTGAACTTGTTTTTAAGACTGGTCTCTTGCTAATTCATGCAAATGATAAACTTATAACTTATTATGAATTAGAAATGAGTGTGAATTGAATTGGTTTTGGCAACAAAACATAAAGGGATTTAGAATTCCTCTATCAATTTGGTCCTTCGAGCCGGATCTAAATATCCCTCTCTGTGCCTGGAGGTAGTACGCTGGAAAATCGTGCACGGACGAGTTTTCGACTCGTTTTACTAAAGACCTGACCTCTGAATTGAGGTTAAAATTGAAACAGGCCTGCGTATTATCACAGAGGACAGAGAGGGTGACTAGATACAACGAACATTGCTTTCCCAGTCGGCGATAAGGTCAGTAATTTTTATTCTTGATTAAGGGGGAATGATTTAAATTATCATAGAGTGGATTTAAGTTGTTCTCAGTTTGAAAGTCAACTCTACAAATAGGCTATGCTTGGAGCGACATTGTAGTTCAAAGTCCTATAGGGAACAGGGATTACTATATAGTCCTACAGTGATCACTGTATACGGGTGAAAACTAGTGTCAGATCGAGCGATGTATGGAGGGGGGGTCTTTCCCGGTTTTTAGTAGTCAGTGTTCTTGATAGTGAAAAGTGATCGTGTGGTTGAGGTTCCGTGGGAAGAAACGGAACAGGTGATTTTATGCCATCAGCTTTCAAGAATAGGCACTGCAGGATTGGTTTTGGGACTGGCCTCGGTTCATTTGTTTTCGGTCAACTTTACAAGTAGGCTATGTTTGGAGTGACATAGTTTAAGTTAAAAGTCCTATAGGAACAATTATTACTGTATACGGGTGAGTTAAATGTCAGATTGAACAATTTATCCAGCGGAAAGACGGAACAAGTGACCCCATAGATATATAGATCTTGTAGATTATGGGGAACAACTGAGTTGCTTTTCCGTTGGTCATTTTCAATCAACTCTACAGATTAAGCTATATTTGGGGCGATATTTTAGTTCAAAATCCTATAGGAATAGGGATTACTGTATATTACTGCAGTGATCGCTATATACGGGTGAAAACTAATATCAGATTGAACGACGAGTGGACGGAGACTCTTGAGACTCGGTCTATTTGTCTTCGGTCAACCCTACAAGTAGGCTGATTTGGAGCGACAATCTTAGTAAAAGTCCTAAAGGAACAGTAATGTATTGTATACGGGTGAGACTTAATGTCAGACTTTAGTAGATGAGGATTCCAATAAAAGAGATATTAACCATAAGGTGTTAAATATTGGAATTACTAGGCGTAAGTAGATAAGGATTCCAATAAAGAGAAATTAACATAAAGGGTTGAAGATTGGAATTATTAGGAGGGGCAGGAATTTATATATAATGGGTAGTAACCCTTCTAAACTGCTTTCTGAAGAGACGGAAGATTACCGTTATATGAAACAAAAAGATAGAAGGAATGTAGATTTCTGTCCTAAATGGGGAAAAAGGTACGATTTTGATGGCCGCCTAAATGTAGAAAAGCTGGAATCGCTTATAAAACAAATACATAAGGAATGTGGTAATAATGTGAAAAAGCAGGATAAACAAGGGTTATACACAGCCGGAGTTTGGCTTTCGGAAGCAAAAAAGAGAATGGGACGCGCCGAAAAAGAGATTAAATTTAACAAGGTTCGAGAGACACTACCCACTGTTCCCGCAGATAGAGAAGTTAACCAATTGGGTGGGCGTGAGGGTAACAAACTATATCTTCCTCGATTATACCAACAATGCGGAGATAATCCAGTCGACGAATTTGTGATTATAAGAATACGGCTGCTGGAGCAACCCAAGTCGAGAAAAATTTACAAGGTGAGTCAAAAGAAAAATACAAGATGTTTTAATTGTAACAAAATTGGACATTTCGCCCGGGAGTGTAGCACCCCACGAAAAAATCGTCAACATTTTGTAATTTAACTGTGGGGAAGTCAGAGGCGACAATCGAGTAAAGAAAGGGAACTGAGGGAAAACTTTGGGCGTTTAAATTTGGGCTATTTTCTGTTGTCTAGATGTCGGAGTAACAACTTCAGATAACTGTAAAAATGGGTATATTTGCGGAGAGTCTCGGTCAAATTCAGAGCGCTGGTGGTATAGTGGCGAGAGCAACAGTCTCGCCAACGGTAATCCACGGTTCGGTTCCCGGCCGAGGTTTTAACTAAAATTGATTTTTAGATCGTAATTGACCTATTTGCATGTTTTGCCTGAAAAATACGGTCGCCAGTGTTTGCAAAAGATATAACTGAACGGATATTATGTGTTCCAGATAGAATTGATAAAAGAAGTCATTAAAAATAACGGCGAAACAATTTCGATGTAAAACGCTATTTCGCCCAAAATGATCTGGTGGAATGATGTATTGAGATGGGAGTCGTAATTAAATAGATGTATCATAGAAGAGAGTTACCTAAAGTTAAATGGAGGGGATACCGGAGAGATACAATACAATTCCAGCCTGCCTGGGCGTTATGGCTATTTAGGAATCAATTGACATGAGAAGTTAAACACAAAAACATGGTACGTTTAATGTTAGGGTATAGTAAATTGAGAAGTCCGGTTGGGTTTACTCTGATGATTAGAATTTAAGACTGAACTCAATCTGAATAGGGAATATATATTTTACAAAGGCGGGCAGATTTGTGTCTATAGCCAAGCAACGGAATTGCTAGACACTCAATGGGGCTATATAGTGCAACGCTTTGGACTATAAATTAGGTAAGAATAGTTTAATCGTAAGAAGTTGTGATTGTTTTTCTGATTATTGATTTTTGGTTAAGGTAACACCAGTGAATTTGAACAAAAAGTAACGTATTCTAAAAATGATCTGCATTCCGTCCTCATTGCGGGGAACAAATAAAATGTCTTATCTTAAAGGGACAGTGCACGGTAATCACAGTGGTTTGAGTGCATGACAGTGGAAAAAATATTGTGGGACGACAATTCGAAGATAGAAAAATAAGTTACATGATACATCAAGAGATTTAAAACGAACGATGTGAAGGGATCATCAGAATTATTGGGAATAGAGTTGTAATTAAAATACTAAGTCAAAGATGAGACAGGTATTTAGAGCAAAATGGTTTCTAAATGATAACAAAGAGACAATTATGATTTACGCCCATCGAAAAGTTTTTATAAAATTGGCGAATTTAGAGATGTTGGTTGGGGTGGTAAATTATAATTCAGGATTAGAACAGATGTGATAAATTAGGTTTGGTTAATCGAACAAGAATTATTTACAATCCATTTGAAGTCGCTACGAATTGGCAGGTTGAGCGCTTGATGATGACGTCACTAGCGAGACACTTTTGTCACCAGAGACTGGGAATAACGGAGCAAACTGTATGGCTGTTAGTGTGTGTATCGAGGCTTCGAGTAACCTTTCAGAAGTTGAGATAAAAGTGTTTTGTTTATTTGTTTATTGGTTATAGTCAATTTTAGGTTTTTATTTTTTTTATTTTTTTTATTTCACCTTTATTTAACCAGGTAGGCTAGTTGAGAACAAGTTCTCATTTGCAACTGCGACCTGGCCAAGATAAAGCATAGCAGTGTGAACAGACAACACAGAGTTACACATGGAATAAACAATTAACAAGTCAATAACACAGTAGAAAAAAATGGGCAGTCTATATACAATGTGTGCAAAAGGCATGAGGAGGTAGGCGAATAATACAATTTTGCAGATTAACACTGGGGTGATAAATGATCAGATGGTCATGTACAGGTAGAGATATTGGTGTGCAAAAGAGCAGAAAAGTAAATAAATAAATAAATAAAAACAGTATAAAAACAGTATGGGAATGAGGTAGGTGAAAATGGGTGGGCTATTTACCAATAGACTATGTACAGCTGCAGCGATCGGTTAGCTGCTCGGATAGCTGATGTTTGAAGTTGGTGAGGAGATAAAAGTCTCCAACTTCAGCGATTTTGCAGTTCGTTCCAGTCACAGGCAGCAGAGTACTGGAACGAAAGGCGGCCAAATGAGGTGTTGGCTTTAGGGATGATCAGTGAGATACACCTGCTGGAGCGTGTGCTACGGATGGGTGTTGCCATCGTGACCAGTGAACTGAGATAAGGCGGAGCTTTACCTAGCATGGACTTGTAGATGACCTGGAGCCAGTGGGTCTGGCGACGAATATGTAGCGAGGGCCAGCCGACTAGAGCATACAAGTCGCAGTGGTGGGTGGTATAAGGTGCTTTGGTGACAAAACGGATGGCACTATGATAGACTGCATCCAGTTTGCTGAGTAGAGTGTTGGAAGCCATTTTGTAGATGACATCACCGAAATCGAGGATCGGTAGGATAGTCAGTTTTACTAGGGTAAGCTTGGCGGCGTGAGTGAAGGAGGCTTTGTTGCGGAATAGAAAGCCGACTCTTGATTTGATTTTCGATTGGAGATGTTTGATGTGAGTCTGGAAGGAGAGTTTGCAGTCTAGCCAGACACCTAGGTACTTATAGATGTCCACATATTCAAGGTCGGAACCATCCAGGGTGGTGATGCTAGTCGGGCATGCGGGTGCAGGCAGCGATCGGTTGAAAAGCATGCATTTGGTTTTACTCGCGTTTAAGAGCAGTTGGAGGCCACGGAAGGAGTGCTGTATGGCATTGAAGCTCGTTTGGAGGTTAGATAGCACAGTGTCCAATGACGGGCCGAAAGTATATAGAATGGTGTCGTCTGCGTAGAGGTGGATCAGGGAATCGCCCGCAGCAAGAGCAACATCATTGATATATACAGAGAAAAGAGTCGGCCCGAGAATTGAACCCTGTGGCACCCCATAGAGACTGCCAGAGGACCGGACAGCATGCCCTCCGATTTGACACACTGAACTCTGTCTGCAAAGTAATTGGTGAACCAGGCAAGGCAGTCATCCGAGAAACCGAGGCTATTGAGTCTGCCAATAAGAATATGGTGATTGACAGAGTCGAAAGCCTTGGCGAGGTCGATGAAGACGGCTGCACAGTACTGTCTTTTATCGATGGCGGTAATGATATCGTTTAGTACCTTGAGCGTGGCTGAGGTGCACCCGTGACCGGCTCGGAAACCAGATTGCACAGCGGAGAAGGTACGGTGGGATTCGAGATGGTCAGTGACCTGTTTGTTGACTTGGCTTTCGAAGACCTTAGATAGGCAGGGCAGGATGGATATAGGTCTATAGCAGTTTGGGTCCAGGGTGTCTCCCCCTTTGAAGAGGGGGATGACTGCGGCAGCTTTCCAATCCTTGGGGATCTCAGACGATATGAAAGAGAGGTTGAACAGGCTGGTAATAGGGGTTGCGACAATGGCGGCAGATAGTTTCAGAAATAGAGGGTCCAGATTGTCAAGCCCAGCTGATTTGTACTGGTCTAGGTTTTGCAGCTCTTTCCGAACATCTGCTATCTGGATTTGGGTAAAGGAGAACCTGGAGAGGCTTGGGCGAGGAGCTGCGGGGGGGGCGGAGCTGTTGGCCGAGGTTGGAGTAGCCAGGCGGAAGGCATGGCCAGCCGTTGAGAAGTGCTTATTGAAGCTTTCGATAATCGTGGATTTATCGGTGGAGACCGTGTTACCTAGCCTCAGTGCAGTGGGCAGCTGGGAGGAGGTGCTCTTGTTCTCCATGGACTTCACAGTGTCCCAGAACTTTTTGGAGTTGGAGCTACAGGATGCAAACTTCTGCCTGAAGAAGCTGGCCTTAGCTTTCCTGACTGACTGCGTGTATTGGTTCCTGACTTCCCTGAACAGTTGCATATCACGGGGCTATTCGATGCTATTGCAGTCCGCCACAGGATGTTTTGTGCTGGTCGAGGGCAGTCAGGTCTGGAGTGAACCAAGGGCTGTATCTGTTCTTGGTTCTGCATTTTTTGAACGGAGCATGCTTATCTAAAATGGTGAGGAAGTTACTTTTAAAGAATGACCAGGCATCCTCAACTGACGGGATGAGGTCAATGTCCTTCCAGGATACCCGGGCCAGGTCGATTAGAAAGGCCTGCTCACAGAAGTGTTTTAGGGAGCGTTTGACAGTGATGAGGGTGGTCGTTTGACTGCGGCTCCGTGGCGGATACAGGCAATGAGGCAGTGATCGCTGAGATCCTGGTTGAAGACAGCGGAGGTGTATTTGGAGGGCCAGTTGGTCAGGATGACGTCTATGAGGGTGCCCTTGTTTACAGAGTTAGGGTTGTACCTGGTGGGTTCCTTGATGATTTGAGTGAGATTGAGGGCATCTAGCTTACATTGTAGGACTGCAGGGTGTTAAGCATATCCCAGTTTAGGTCACCTAACAGAAGAAACTCTGAAGCTAGATGGGGGCGATCAATTCACAAATGGTGTCCAGGGCACAGCTGGGAGCTGAGGGTGGCCGGTAGCAGGCGGCAACAGTGAGAGACTTATTTCTGGAGAGGGTAATTTTCAAAATTAGTAGTTCGAACTGTTTGGGTATGGACCTGGAAAGTATGACATTACTTTGCAGGCTATCTCTGCAGTAGACTGCAACTCCGCCCCCTTTGGTAGTTCTATCTTGACGGAAGATGTTATAGTTGGGTATGGAAATCTCTGAATTTTTGGTGGCCTTCCTGAGCCAGGATTCAGACACGGCAAGGACATCAGGGTTAGCAGAGTGTGCTAAAGCAGTGAGTAAAACAAACTTAGGGAGGAGGCTTCTGATGTTGACATGCATAAAACCAAGGCTTTTTCGATCACAGAAGTCAACAAATGAGGGTACCTGGGGACATGCAGGGCCTGGGTTTACCTCCACATCACCCGCGGAACAGAGAAGGAGTAGTATGAGGGTGCGGCTAAAGGCTATCAAAACTGGTCGCCTAGAGCGTTGGGGGCAGAGGATAAGAGGAGCAGGTTTCTGGGCATGGTAGAATATATTCAGGGCATAATGCGCAGACAGGGGTATGGTGGGGTGCGGGTACAGCGGAGGCAAGCCCAGGCACTGGGTGATGATGAGACAGGTTGTATCTCTGGACATGCTGGTTGTAATGGGTGAGGTCACCGCATGTGTGGGAGGTGGGACAAAGGAGGTAACAGGGGTATGCAGAGTGGGTCTAGGGGCTCCATTGTGAACTAAAACAATTATAACTAACCTGAACAACAGTATACAAGGCATATTGACATCTGAGAGAGACATACAGCGAGGCATACAGTAATCACAGGTGTTGAATTTGGAAAGCTAGCTAAAAACAGTAGGCGGGGCTAATCCGCTAGCACAACAAACAGCAGGTAAAATGGCGTTGACTAGGCAACGGGGCCGACAGGTAAGACAAACAAGCAGAAAGGAGTACCGTGATTAATGGACAGTCCAGCGTGCGTCAGCTATGTAGCCAAGAGATCAGTGTCCAGGGGCAGCGGTGGATGGGCAGGGGGCTGGGCTGGCGAGTGTTATCCAGGTTTTTTTTTTTTTTTTTTTTTTTTAAACTAACAATGACTAACTAGCTTGTAGCTAGTTAGCTGGTTAGCGTCTGGAGGTTCTTGAGTGTGTCATAAAAATAAAAGTAAAAGTAATAGCGATTCCGTATCACATTGGGTGAGGCAGGTTTCCGGAAGGTATAAACAAATTAAAAATCAAAAAGAGATAGAAAGTAAATGGGGTCAGAGAGTGATTGGGACGCGGTGGTTCAGACGGTTAGCAGGCCTGTGCTAACAAGCTAACAGTTCGTAGGCCCGAGCTAGACAAGGTAGCAGTTAGCGGACCGGAGCTTGACAAGCCGTTAGCAGGCCGAATTAGCAAGCAGGGAGATAGCGAGGGCTAGAGAGTTAACCTTTGGGGGACGTCGCGATGGGGGGAGTCTGTTTATTCCTCTTCATGCGGTGAGCTGGAGATACAGCGATTCAGAAAGCTCGGGCCTTGGCCAGCAGATGGATCTTTGGCGATGTCGCAGCGGAAAAGCCTGTTGAAACCCCTCGGACGATTATGTCGGCGGACCAGTCGTGATGGATCGGCGGGGCTCCGTGTCGGCAGCAGAGGGTCAGTAGAGGGTCCAGGCCAATTGGCAAATTAGGTATCTTTGGACCTCTTCGGCTAGTCGGGAGATGGGCTTAGCTCGAGGCTAGCTCCAGGCTAACTGGTGCTTGCTCTGGGACAGAGACGTTAGCCAGGAGTGGCCACTCGGATTGCAGCTAGCTATTTACGATGATCCGGTATAAAGGTTCAGAGCTTGCGGTAGGAATCCGGAGATGTGGTAGAGAAAAAGCAGTCTGATATGCTTTGGGTAGATGTCGCGCTGGTGTCCTAGTTAGCGTTGAAGACCGCTAGCAGTGGCTAGCTAGTAGCTAGTTAGCGGCTAGCTTCTGATGAGGGTTCCGATTCTAAAGTATAGAAAAAGCAGATCCGTACCACATTGGGTGATGCGGGTTGCAGGAGAGTATATTCAGCACTATACAGGACGGGACAAGACAAAACACACGTCCGACTGCTACGCCATCTTGGTTTGATTTAACTTAGTTGAACAGTGTGTTCTGGCGGGTTTAGGTAGAACTCTTTGTTCCGGAACGGATGAGAGTTAACCAAAATAAGTAAATTAAAGGAGCCATGAGAGAAATGCGAATGCATATTTATTAAATATCGGGGATTAAATTACGGATTCCTTACACTGTGAAATGTACGACATTTGCGGCAGAGAGAAAAAGTAATGCATTGGATAATAATGTTATCGGGTGAATTGTATCTAAAGGTAGCATGGTCATTTGAGTAAACATATCCGTAGATGATGTTTAAAACTTATGATTATTGATTTGAGTCAAAGGGGAATTATCATTAGGTTTTAGTTATAGTTCACTTATTGAGTTTCTGATTCGAGGTAGCATTAGTGAATGATAGTTAGGGATGTGGTGTCACTTTTAGAGGCCTCCTGGGATTATAATTTTGGGGGAGAGAGCAGCTTTAAACGACCAAATTGAAAAAGGTCTGCAAATTATATATATATAAAACAACTGTTAGAACGATTTATTTTAGTGCAAGGAGATTTTAAAGAGGCACGCTCACATATGGAACCTTATGAGATGTTTTTTTTATGGGTTTGAATTATACAGGTGACTATTTCTATTGTAAGGATAAAAGGGATCTTTATGTCTAATATGGTATGACCCTTTGACCTTGTCATGACTGGCTTCTGAGGTCTGATCAGCCTCAGGGGAGAGTCATTTGTATAATGAATGGGGTCATATTGAGTTACTAGTTTTAAGGTAAATTCATTAGAAATGAAGCAGTTTTGGTTGAGGGTTTAAAATTACTGTTTGAACCGCAAATGAGAAAGTGGTTCAGGATTCTGTCTTATAACATTAGCTGTGAAGTTTTCTGAATGGGCTATTAGGGAGTTGGTATTGTAACAGAGAGAAAGTCATATTCATCATTGAGAATAAATAGGGGAAGATAACACATTTTGAGCCAACAGGGCAGGGAAGGAATGGAGGTATTTTTATTTGATTTTAACACCCGTGTACAGGAGTGTCAAAAGACGGGGGGACATTACCTGTGTAATGGGGGAGGGTGTCCGTATGGGGATTACATGATAACCAACTTGGGACAGTTCTGGGACTGGAGAAGAGGATATCCTTATGGCATAGGGAATCCCACAAAGGTGGATAGGTTTTCCATGATATGGGGGGAAACCTGGGAGTACTGTTGAACTTTGTAAAGGTGATGAAATCCTACTAACCATCAAAACTATTAAGCTCTCTGATGCAGGCACTTACATCCCCGGACTACAAAGGACCGGGACAGACACGGTGGGTGTGTTTTCTATTAAGGTACTGCCAAAACCAGGGGTCTCACACGAACCAGGGCCGTACACACTCCTCTACCACCCCTGGACCGAACCTGCCACCACTGTGCTAAAAATCCCATTCAGGTAATTAATGTTAGACTATTCAGCTATTGATCAATTAGGCACGGAGACTGGTTTTGATGGTAGGGACAAATTGTGGCTGTCTTATACAGAATAGACTTGCTTAGGATATGCTTCTTGCTAGTCAGGGGGGAGCCTGCAAGATGTTCGGTGAACAATGTTGTACGTATATCTCTAATAACACCAGTCCAGATGGTAGTATATCTAAGGGCCTTAAATGGGCTTGATGCACTATCTGCTGAGATGAGGACCATAGCGGGGGTAGAGGAGTCTGACTGTCCACCTGGTTGGGAGCCTGGTTTGGTAAGTATACTGGTATGGTGGTTACTGGATTTCTGACCCTAAGTCTTGTATTATTTGTTATTGATGTGATGTGCTGCTTGCATCATACCGTGTTTTAAGAAGTCTGTTACAGATGTGGTGAAGGCTTCAGGCATGATGCCTTAGCTTGATGCTCCAGTTGGAGAGGCTGAGGTGAAGCATGCTTTGAGGGGAGGATAAGACTGACTGAGGATGACCCATGTATGTTTGTTCTCCCTGTCGTGAAGGGTGGCATGGTGCCCACCTGGTGCTGGATAAGAATAGCTGAGAGGACCAGATGGGTTATAAGAATGCTTTGTTCTGCTTTACTCTGTTTTACAGGACCAAAGTTTTATTCCACACTTTGCAACACATTAAATCCATGTTATTGTCAGATAGAATACTGAGGGTCCCCACGGAGAGGGCTTGTTAGTGTAGGAAGGATTTTTAATATGGTTAGCATTTATTAGATTATAAGTTTTTTAAATAGTATTATATTTAACAGGAATATAGGACATCTATGAGGAGTTAGGATTATTGTTAGGATTAAGATAGATTGATTAAGGAATTTGGAGAAAAGCCGCTCATAGACATGTTTTTTTTCTAAAAGAGGGTCCATGGGTTTGGATGGAGCCAAACAGTGAGACATGTAGTTCAAATTTGGAAAACATGAGAAACATACAGAGGAGCCCTCCCCCGCACTGCAGAGACCTTGAAGGTTGGAGAGCAGAGAAGTTTTACAAGGGGGGCCAGGACGAGCAAAGATAACATAGTGGGTAGATAAGTTACTGAGTGGAGACAAAAGTGAGAATTGGACATGTGGAAAATGAAAGGGACACTCCTAAATGGAATTTCAGACATAAGGATAATTCACTAAATCTTATCTAAGTCATTGTATAAGAATAAGGCAAGGTTGTTACCTGGGCAGAGCCAGGTAACAAAAGGTGGATGGGTAAATAGTGTTCTAGAATAGGATGTGACCTACGGGATAATTAACTAATAAAAACATTTTTGTTAATTGGTTTGACGAATAAGAAACTGTTTATTAACCAAACCTGTATGTCCAAGAGTTTATGCACCACAGGTGAACTACAGGTGAAGACACTCAATCCAGTCCCGTGGGCCACCCGGATTCATATCGCACTGCGGGGGGGTAAGATACATATTTCACTGTCGAACAAATAAACAGTGTTCGGGAGGAGAACTGGAATTAACAGAATTCCGGGGGCCATCTCTCGAATGAAGTAACCCTCCCTGTCCTGTCACCCCTGTTTGTGTTCATAGAAGTGAAGATGTATCTGGCTCTTGCTAAGTGATGTGTTCTCGGGGAAAGGGTGGGGTTTCACATGGAAGCTGTTCGTCTGAGCTGTCTTATCGTGGGTGACGTATTCCTGATACAGCACGTCCTACTAGATATGCGGAGAGTGGTAATTTGACCTATGGTTTAGACGGTGAGGATTTTGTTCCAAAATAGAAGAGATATCAGTGCAGGTTCCCATATTGATCGTGGACAGGTCATAGTTCACACTGAAAGGGATGGCTGCGTAAACCCATACACTCAATGTGGGATCAGGTGGAGTATAGTAAGGGTTGGCGTTTTGGACTGTGTTCCCGAGCAAAGGAAGTATTGTATAAAGGTGCGAATTAACATTAAGGCGGTCAATACTCAGGACCACGGGTTATGGTATGTGGGCTTCGACCAGTTAAGTTATAGAGGTGGAGACTGGGTTTGGGGAGTCCAACTTATGGTTGGAATGGATTCAATATACGGCCAGATCAGTGGCTAAAGAAGAATGTTATGCCTGTGCGAACGCTAAAACCCAGTTAATAACTATCCCTTTTCCACTGAACGGAATTAATTCCCCTAAGGGAATGGCATGTATGGTAAAGCTGTTCATGAAAGCAGGAATGCCAAATAATGACAGTTGTATTGATTTGCACTATTTATATCCCCAGGAACCAAGTTGGTACAGAGAATATGACCACTGACGAGACCATGTCTGAATTGACAGGCTGGTTGAACTTTGGGGATTTCAATCAAATAAAATGGGCCAGTGTCGACATCTGGTGGTTGTGCGGGGGAATGAGTTTGTGCAGTATTGCCGACTGATTGGACTGGTTAGGAATGCCTTTTACACTCATACAACACCAAGACATGAAGTTAGCCAAAACGAGAGAGAAGAGATGCTCTATCTAGGTCTTTTGGCGAAAGAGTATATATTGATAACATTGGGGTTCCACGAGGTGTGCCGGATGAGTTCAAGGCAAGAAATCAGATACTAGCAGGATTAGAGTGGTCTACTCTCAATAAGAATGTAGACTGGATTAATTATAGTTACCAGAAGGGTTATTAAAGGGTTTGTAGAACAGACTGAAGCAACCAGCTGGAAGACCTGACATAATAGAATTGCATTAGATAAAAGGAGGAAGTGAGCATGGTAATCAGGACCATGTCTTACATCCCAGGTAGCACAGCTCCGGACGAATCAGTGCCCGAAGCCTCAGCTGTTTTGACCACCCTGGCTCACAGGTTGGCAGAAACTCTGGGGTGGATACTTCTCTGAACTAAATTGGGTAGACAGTATTTATGGAAGAATTTGGTGTTATGGGCCACCTTAACCGGTGTGACTGTGTTAGTCTTGTACGTACGTGGTTGATTGCGTGTATGTATGAAAGTTATTGTTTTCAGGACTCTGGAGAGATCAATGACACTACAGATGGTGCGTTATGGGCCGATTCCAGGTTCTGATCCATGGAGGACTGAAGGCATGTCTACAGAGGAAGTGGACGAATCTGGATCTGTCATTTGTGGGGAATTTATGTTTGATGAGAATAGTGTTGAGATGAAGGGGAATTAGATTGTAATTTGTTTCAATGATTAAACTGTTTTTTAATAAAGATTGTAAAAAGAAAAAAAATCCTGAAAGAGGAGTTATGATTTTGAATTGGTTTAAAAACAGTTGGAGTTAAGGTTAGAATTGATTTATGAAATGTGAAGAGTTGGATAAACATTTATAATTGATTTGTTGATTATTTGTCTATTCATATGATAATCTGATAAACCTCTATAAAAAGGTTAGTTAAGTTCGTTTATACTTTCATTTTTTATGATTAAATAAAACTAGATGTAGAATTGAATGTATAATATTTGATCAAAGGGAGGATTGTTAGAGGAAATTATAGTTTAGATGATCAATTATGTATACATTAATGATTAGAACCATTTATTCTAATACTATTATGTTATGATTTGAAAAGTATGGGTTTTTAGTTGAGCTGTTACTGAAAATGTAAGCAGAAATGAATTAATTGTCTGTGTCTCCTGGGAAAGAGGGATAAGATAGTTTTTCAAACAGATAAGAATGTTTTGGTTGGATTCCATTAGTGGAGAGAAGTATATCCTTTAGACAGGTTGGAATGTAGTTTATGAGGGGAGTGAAACTATCTCCAGGACTGAATACTAAGCCATTGTAAGGCTGGGAGAGGGTGTGAAACTGATGACGTCATTTTATGTTCACTTTCTTTCAAATGTAATGTTCTTTGTATTTTGGGTCAGTACTCATCAAGAATAAATGCTGAACTTGTTTTTAAGACTGGTCTCTTGCTAATTCATGCAAATGATAAACTTACAACTTATTATGAATTAGAAATGAGTGTGAATTGAATTGGTTTTGGCAACAAAACATAAAGGGATTTAGAATTCCTCTATCAACAGGTGAAGGTTGTGCTTACAGCCCAACACCGTGCAGGACGTTTGGCATTTGCCAGAGAACACCAAGATTGGCAAATTCGCCACTGGCGCCCTGTGCTCTTCACAGATGAAAGCAGGTTCACACTGAGCACGTGACAGACGTGACAGAGTCTGGAGACGCCGTGGAGAATGTTCTGCTGCCTGCAACATCCTCCAGCATGACCTGTTTGGCGGTGGGTCAGTCATGGTGTGGGGTGGCATTTCTTTGGGGGGCCGCACAGCCCTCCATGTGCTCGCCAGAGGTAGCCTGACTGCCATTAGGTACCGAGATGAGATCCTCAGACCCCTTGTGAGACCATATGCTGGTGCGGTTGGCCCTGGGTTCCTCCTAATGCAAGACAATGCTAGACCTCATGTGGCTGGAGTGTGTCAGCAGTTCCTGCAAGAAGAAGGCATTGATGCTATGGACTGGCCCGCCCGTTCCCCAGACCTGAATCCAATTGAGCACATCTGGGACATCATGTCTCGCTCCATCCACCCACGCCACGTTGCACCACAGACTGTCCAGGAGTTGTAGGAGCATGCCCAGGCATTGTAGGGAGGTCATACAGGCACGTGGAGGCCACACACACTACTGAGCCTCATTTTGACATGTTTAAGGACATTACATCAAAGTTGGATCAGCCTGTAGTGTGGTTTTCCACTTTAATTTTGAGTGTCACTCCAAATCCAGACCTCCATGGGTTGATAAATTTGATTTCCATTGATAATTTTTGTGTGATTTTGTTGTCAGCACATTCAACTATGTAAAGAAAAAAGTATTTAATAAGAATATTTCATTCATTCAGATCTAGGATGTGTTATTTTAGTGTTCCCTTTATTTTTTTGAGCAGTGTATTTTATATTTGAGATTCTTCAAATAGCCACCCTTTGCCTTTATGACAGCTTTGCACACTCTCGACCAGCTTCATGAGGTAGTCACCTGGAATGCATTTCAATTAACAGGTGTGCTTTGTTAAAAGTACATTTGTGGAATTTCTTTCCTTCTTAATGCGTTTGAGCCAATCAGTTGTGTTGTGTTGTAACAAGGTACGGGTGGTATACAGGAGATAGCCCTATCGAACATCTCTGGAGAGACCTGAAAATAGCTATGAAGCGACGCTCCCCATCCAATCTGACAGAGCTTGAGAAGATCTGCAGAGAAGAATTGGAGAAACTCCCCAAATACAGGTGTGCCAAACATGTAGCGTCATACCCAGGAACACTCAAGGCTGTAATTGCTGTCTCAGGTGCTTCAACAAAGTACTGAGTAAAGGGTCTGAATACTTATGTAAATGTAATATTTCCGGGGGGGGGGGGTATACTAAAAAACTGTTTTTGCTTTGTCATTATGGGGTATTGTGTGTAGATTGATGAGGGAAAAACTATTTTATCAATTTTAGAGAAAGGCTGTAACGTAACAAAATGTGGAAAAAGTCTAGGGTCTTAATACTTCCCGAATGCACTGTACATTTACATGCCACTAGGGGATTTATAGATATCAGGGCCAGTAAGTAAATGTATGTCTCTGTCACATGTAGTGTAAAATAGAAGTACAGTACTGCCAGTCAATAGCAAGTAAATCACAAATTGCCTCACCAGTCCTTCACTGGAGTGCAATAGAAAATCCATGTTAGATGCAGCCTCGATGTTCCCGGCCAGTGCTTTGACAAAGACTCCCTTTGGTGCATCCATGCTGAGAGAGCGGGTTGGAGACTCCAGCCTGGAACACACAGGAGAACATCAGTTTGATCAATTCCACATATGACTGTGATAAAACAATCAATAAACTGCTTGGAATTAAGAGTTCATATTTCATATTGGCCTATTCCAAGATGTCAACGGTTATGGGATCCAGCATCTACCTCAAGTCTTTGAAGGGCTCAGCTCTGAGCAGGGGCGTCTCTACAGAGTGTTCAAACAGGGCACCTTCTAGACCTAAATAAAAGCAAACACACAAGGTGCTCCTTATTGAGTTGATAGTCAATTACAATGAAACATCATTGGTGTTACCATAGAGATACAGGTTACATATAGTATTCTATTTCATTCTGCTATGTACTGTGAGTGGGTCTACAGGTCCTGGCAGTCAATTGTTCCCCTGGGTGCTTGTCAACTGGTGTTAGTGAGAGGACGACATGTGCACTGGCTCAGAGTCACCTCCAACCACCAGACTTGAAGGAGAGAGAGAATGTTTGCAGTGCTTTAATCACTGTGGTTGACAGCTCCCTTGGCTAGCTAATTACATCTTTATTACCACCAGCCTTTGCCAATCGTATGTTACCATGGCATGCAAAGCTGCTCACCTGACATCACACTATAGAGTCTCTCTAGATCTGATAGGGATATTGTAACAGTATACACATCTTTAGCTTTGTTCTGTTTGTGCATGGTTTTCTGGCCAAGGTTGTGTTAACTTTTGCTCAGTGTCTTGCTAAAGTGAAATGACCGTCACCGTTCAGCGGTACGTCAGGCTCCAGATGTCCGAGACATAATGAAGCTATCAAAGGACACTCTCTTCAGCTAATTACCCCACACAGCACGAAGGCACTGACCTCCCATCAATACTAAAACTGGACACAACAAAGAGATTTAGGCAAAATAGACAACTTGAGCATACAGTCTATAATCAATTGGGTGGACTCTGATATGTTTAACTTCAGTTCTTAGTTACTGTAGCTTCAATTTACGTTATATTATAAATATACTTTAATTATAAACCAACAAATTAAAAAGCAGTGGTTCTGTCACCTTTCCTGTCATTTTTAGATGAATGAGCTTGACTTTCAATACCTTTTCAAGGACAACTTGGCAGAAAAAGTAAAACTGCTCCAGTCCAGTAACTACCATGTCAAATGAAAAGGTATTACTTTGATATGTAAGAAAACACTCAGTGATTCAGTACATTGCTCTCATAAATTACAATAAACTGAATGAAAACCCTGTTTGTAGTTCATATCTGTAATGCTGTATACCCATGTATGGGCTTAGTGGTGTGACACTGACACTGCAGACATGATTGTACCTGTGACACGGAGCTTGTCTGTCCCAACAACCACCTCTTTGTCATCTGCAGAAAACAGCGTCTTGGTGTTGGAGCTGATGACAAAGTTCTGTGCATTTCCCTGGGCCACATCTGGACCTAAAATGACACCAGGGAGAATTATTAGAGACCAGAAGCAGTTAAAGCTGTGGGACTGGGGGACATAGGCTTAGCATAATTGAGATATCATATGCTGTATCATTAAAACATGTACATTTTGCACGCAGCTTTAAAATTTGGATGAATTTGTTCACTTTGTCACCTCTCTCTCATAAGAAATAAAGCCAGGGTGCCGATAGGCCTACTGTCCAACTGTCTCTGGGCAGAAATAGGCCAGTGAGATATTTAATATACTTCAATATCATTTTCTATAGAAGAACAGAACAAGATGTTCTTTCCAACGACTGAGGGGGAATGTCTGAGGGGGAATAGACCAAATAACTGGTCTTTAAAACCCTTAAACTTCCTTCACAGAGGGTCACATAGATAGGTCAATGCCTTTGATGGCATAATGACCAAGAATACCTAACAGTCTCATAAAACACTGTAATTAGTTTAGTCATTTGTTACCCCTCTAATTATGGCACACTCCTCTACGAACCCCACTGGCCAGCCATAAAATGTGTGCAAATAATAGTCTCTGTAGACCTGAGGCCCCTGGTGTAACAGATAGGCCATTCTGGTACTGATGACAGAAAGCTGGGCATGGGGTATTAATGGAAATCTGATGGAATATGAAAGGGGAGATGCGTTTTGTCATTGCTAATGTTGTATTACATACAGTACAGCTGCAGGACAAGTCCATGAATGAAATTGCTGAAGTGTCCATATATCAGTTGAATAGTGCAATTTATAAACATTGCTAGCCTGCTGTATGTGTCTAGGTGTATGTGTTTTCTGTCCACTTACCTACAGAGAGACTTCCTGTGACATCATTATTTTCATTGCGGGCATTGAGGGTGACGTTTTCAGACGAGTTCACCAAGAGAGAGGAGTCCTGGAAAAAAATAACTATTTGGTCATCAATAAGCATCCTGTGCATGTCAGATATCACTGGACAGGACTTTAATTGAACATGGGGCACAACACAAAATTATGCATTGCCAATGAATGCTACAAAATGCATCGTTATGCTCTCAGGTTCAAGTATCTGGTCTTCATTCATACCTTTCAGAAAGCACTACTGAGATACAATAGGCTAAAGAGATGTAGCCTATTTGGGCAAGTCTTGAAAAGCAGGTTGTGTATAATGAACACTGAATCTAATTCAAAACTGTCGACTTCAGTGATGAAAGTGTCAGTCCATAAATGGTGAATACATTGCCTTTTTAATGAAGCTTAAAGATAGAGTGGAGGAAAACACAGCACAATGAGGAAAAACCATAAACATGTAGACAACTGCTGCAAAGTGTTACCATCTGCTGCTCGATTACACACCATTGACTGTTTCCCACCACAAATATCCAGGAGGTAAATAAGGAACTTGCTACACTGTACATCCACAGGGACTGCCAAAGCTTATTGAGTAAGACACATTTCCCAACTACGCAAGAGAACGATGTCAAAATACAGATCATCTGACTATACCTCAGGACAGTTGTTTGATGTAATTGCCCAACGGTTTTAACAGGAAGCGCTCCTAGATTCAACAAACAATCAACTTTGATTTCTATGGTTTCCTGACAATGAGTCAGAGCTTGGGGAAAACAGACCACTTTAATCAACACAACCCTATTGGACTGGGTATGAGTGTTTGAGGAGAAGGAGGAGGAAGGAAGAGGAGAAGGAGGAGTGTAGGAGCCTGTTTGCTTACCTCTCTGGAGTGGATCTCTTGGGCGTAGAGAGGAAAGAGGAACTCTGACTCGCCGTCCTCAAGCCTCACTCCGTCTGATGTTACTTTTAGGTGTCCCATCCCTTCCTGCAATGACAAGCAGAAAAAATTAACTCAGCAAGGCAGTGCACAGGGTCCTACAAGAAATTCACTCCGTAACCATGACCATACTGTGTCCCCAAGGATTTCTGTGACACCATGTGTTGCTTCTAACTCTGGATGGTGAGTGAATCTATTTTAGGTGATGGTCTCTGCTGGGTATAGTGTTGGGAGTTAAACACACTGCAGTGAATATATGATTCATAGCACCTCAGGCAATAGTGACTGCGTCTGCTAAATGACTTAAATGTAAATGTAAATGTAAATGATAATGATCCAGTGTGAAAGAAAAGCAGAATCTCTGATTTCAATTTCACATAATAACTACTTCTCTCAGGCTATATTCCAAAAGGACGGAGGAATCATGAAATGTGTATAAAACTAAGCTTACTGTGCTAGAGGGCGAATGTTGGTTTTTATTCATCCCACCAGGCAGCCATTGGATGCCAAGGATAAGAGACATGTGGCTATACCCCCCAGGACTGAGGGTAAACTCAAACTAAAGCAGCAGAGATCTATGTGTTTGCTCTGCCAATGCAGTCACTACATTCCCAGGGTGTGTTGTGTTGTGATGTTTCAGTTACTCCTAAGCCCTATTTATACCTGGGGCTAACATGTGTCCTTTGTCCTGATCTTGTCTAAATTCTAATTGTGTCTACACATGGTATTAAAATGTGTCTGCTATCTGTCCACTGTGTCTGCATTGTGACCTGATTTCCTGGTCTCTTCCTTTATATAAATGATTTCACAGCTAAATAGTATGTATTTATTGTAAGACACATGTTGATGTAATCAGTTAATGGTTCCACCTGTCAAGGATTTTAGAGAGCTGAATAATGATGATTTAAATGGTTTCTCTGTCCAGATCTGTCTACACTTGTAAGATATCCAGACACAATGCTTTTTCTGACTACTTCCGGAGGGTGGCAGGATGATCTGATCACAATCAGATCACAATGTGTCTTTTGATTGTCTACACCTGTCTAAAACTGTGGGTACAATAAGAATGTGGACAAAATCAGGACAAAGGACGTAAGTTAGAAGCAGGTATAAGCGGGGCTTCTATCACTTTTAAACATTGCTTAAATTGTAAATCAATGCAAAATTAATCAAAACCGTTTTGGCCTAATACATTATCACATCATATTGGCTATATGCTTGGCCTGACAATATTGTTAATCTCAGACCATATTATATTTCAAAACTCGAGCTTTGATAACAAAATAGATTAGTTGTTGTATCACTTGTGAGGCACAGCTGAGCATAAATTGAAATAAGTTGCTTTTTATTTTACTGAACTGATAGTACCTGCACTGGATGGTCAGTCTCAGCGGAGGGAAGGAGAGAGCAACAGAGGATCCGCCTCTCACGGTCCCTGCTCTCTTCTTTCCTCCAGTTGAGTGACCAGAGAGAGGGTACACCTCCTCCCATTGATGGCGCTACACCCATACAAGGGCACTGCGTTCATCCACCTCTGGCCTGCTCGCCTCCCTACCACTGAGGAAGTACAGTTCCCGCGCAGCCCAGTCAAAACTGTTCGCTGCTCTGGCCCCCCAATGGTGGAACAAACTCCCTCACGACGCCAGGACAGCGGAGTCAATCACCACCTTCCGGAGACACCAGAAACCCCACCTCTTTCAGGAATACCTAGGATAGGATAAAGTAATCCTTCTCACCCCCTTAAAAGATTTAGATGCACTATTGTAAAGTGGCTGTTCCACTGGATGTCTTAAGGTGAACGCACCAATTTGTAAGTCGCTCTGGATAAGAGCGTCTGCTAAATGACTTAAATGTAAAATGTAAATGTAATGGCGAAACTCGAGTCTCACCGCATTATTTCTGCCTCTTGGACAAATTCATGTTGTTCCTATGACCAGAGAATGTGAAATATTCCTCGATTTTAATATAGACAAGAGGAGCTGCTAATAATACAAAACGTTGGCCTGTCGATATACTTGGCTACTAAGAGCCAATCTATATTTGATCAGAAATGAGGTCGTGGCGCCGTATGGATGGTGTGACGCAATTACAGAGCCTCCCGAGGAATGCAGAGGCCACGACCGAATCGTCGTGCGCCTCCGAATTTTTTTTAACAATGCAGAGAGGGCTCAGTCAAATATACTTATAGCTAAATCAAGATAGACCACAGCCTGTCGTTTCAAACGGGAACAAATGAGTCATAGTGGGCAGAACAAGCAAGGAGGGGCAGAGCCAAGCACGGGCTAGAGAGATACTATTGGCGAGTTTTAGCATGCATTCGCATATTTCCGTTAGGGAACGCCTACTCTGTGAAGTGCGCGTGTGCAATAACTCAATTTGCGCTTGCACTCCTAAACGCAATTTTTAAACGTTGGCGAAGGGGAAATTCTTCAAAACGTAGTCCACTCTGTTCGTAACAAAGTGTAGTTTTGGGAACAGAAAACTGTATTGAGATCAAATGTTTAATCGAAGAGAAAATGTGTAGAATCTCGGCCAAAATCCATCTCGTTCCATCTTCTCCCACTTACCGCCCCTGTATAGCCGTCGCAAGATCCACTTGTTGATTGATGCTTATTTATAAAACACTTAAGACTCAAACCCCCTATCCTATCTAAGATACATACTGCAGCCCTCATCCTCCACATTCTGTTAACAGTCATCGCTCGTCTTTTAAGTTCGCTGCAGCTAGCGACTGGAACTAGCTGCAAAAAACGCTCAAACTGGACCGTTTAATCTCCAACTCTTCATTCAAAGACTCAATCGTGGACACTCTTACTGGCAGTTGTGGCTGTTTTCTCTACCGTCTTGCCCTTTTGTGCTGTTGTCTGTGCCCAATAATATTTGTACCATGTTTTGAGCTGCTACCTTGTTATTGTCATGCGCTGCTACCATGCTGTGTTTTCATGTGTTTCTGCCATGCTGTTGTCTTAGGTCTCTCTTTATGTAGTGTTGTCTCTTATCGTGATGTGTGTTTTGTCCTATTTTATATTTATGTTTTAATCCCTGCCCTGTCCCCGCAGGAGGCCGTCATTGTAAATAAGAATGTGTTCTTAACTGACTTGCCTAGTTAAAAAATCATATCAAACTCTTGTGGGTCGTGGAATCTATAGGCACGGTGATTCGAGCTCTGATTGGCTATCCTTGTCAGCCTGGTAGGCGGAGTTTGTCACTACAGACAGATGAAAAGGTTAAATGGGAACACGCTGCGTACCCAGCGCGCAGAGTTTCTAAATCAAATGCACTTTCCGCCAAAAAGCGCAGTCGAATAAAAATAACAATAAAGGAGCGCAAAAGCCTTTTATCGTTGTCTTTTCTACAGAAATGTTAGGTGATCTGACTAGGAATGTCTAGAAGATCGACCAGTCGATCGCGATGGACCGGTTGGTGACCACTGTTCTAGAGCATCTTCATAAATCTACATTTGCATCTGGAGGGATGTTTCTTTGTCTCATTAACAAACATTTCAATTTTTTCATTAATTCAGGAAAAATATTATATGGCGTTTTGTCCATACAACCACTCCAAAATATAGCTTCCTGCCATCCAGGACCTCAATACCAGGTGGTGTCAGAGGAAGGCCCTAAAAATTGTCAAAGACTCCACCCTAGTCAAAGACTGTTCTCACAGCAAGCGATACCTGAGCGCCAAGTCTAGGACCAAGAAGCTTCTAAACAGCTTCTACCACCAAGCCATAAGACCCCTGAACAGCTAATCAAATGGCAACCCAGACCATTTGCACTGCCCCCAAAGTTGTATTTTCTTAACTGCATTGTTGGTAAAGGGCTTGTAAGTAAGCATTTCACTGTAAGGTAGAATTTGATTTGATTTTAAATCTGTCTGTAGTCTACAGTAAAGGTCAGGTAACGTGACCCAACATACCGTGTTAAACCACATGACCCTGAGGATCCATATGGTAAGGGCAAAGTTCACAGTGAGGATGATAATGAGCAGCAGGACAAACAGGTAGAGGCAGCGCTTCCTCCAACCGTAGATCCCGATCTTATAGATGGAGTCAGGGACCGGGGCAGGGACACTGCTGTCCTGGGTGGTGTTGACATACTGCTCCCTCACCATCTGCTGGGGAAAACACATGGACAAGAAAAGAGGCAGTTTAGATCAATGGACATGTATAGTCTGACTGACTATACATTACCCTGAAGTGGCAGTAATTTATAATCAGCATCATCATCATGCATCACCAGTGGACTTGCTTAGTTAAATAAAGGTTGAATAAATCAAAATCTATTGGAATTTGCTTCATATTATTAGCAACCATGTACAGTACAATGCCTGTTCTTATGACTCTAAACACCTCCGTCACTAATGATCAGCTGGATATCTGTCCAGAACACATGGAAAACGTGAATATATTTCTGACATCTCCAAGATGGCTAACAGCAAGAGAGATAACTCCTCATTACATTGGCTTTAGTTTTAAGTCCAGCCCCTATACTGTAGAACTGAACAGAGCGTGATTCTTGTGTTCTATTGGAATGCACACTCATATAAATCAACAGTACCAGAGATATAAATGGCAAAGGCTTTGCTGCTTCTTCATATTTATGTCCTATAAGAGCAAAATGATCTCAATTATTGACCAGTTAGAGCTTCTTCTTTTTCTCAAGCATTCTACTCTTCTGTAAAGGGTGGATTGATGATGACACAGAGACATAGAAACCCCAGTAATATTTCTAAAGGATGCACTGAGAATATACTCTGAGGGCTGAGCACAAAGCCATATCTTTTTTGCCCTACAATAATGGAGCCAGGGCTGGTGTCACATTTAATTGATTAATCAACATTGATACTTTCATTCAAGTCAATGCCTGAAGAAAATTAATTGAGTTGTAGGTAGTAGCTAAACAAATGCCTTTCACAAACAATGACACAAAACAAGCCCTTTCACCAAATAATCTCCACACTGAATCCTAAAATCATGTTTAACACTGAGTGAATAAAGTATATACAGACACCATGATTAAATGTGACTGATGAAGGTGATACAAATGAATTAATTTGTTCAATTAATTTAATCTCCGTCAGCACCAGTGGAGGCTGGTGAGGGGAGGACAGCTCATAGTAATGGCTGGAATGGAATTAATGGAATGAAGCATATTCCATTCCATCTACTCCATTTCAGCCATTACTATGAGCCATCCTCCCCTCACCAGCCTCCACCAATACTGCAAAATATTTCACACAACATAGTTTCTGTATCATCCCAGTTTCCCCAAGATCTGCTGTTAACTTCATACTGACATTAGCTTGTTGACAAAAACGAAACAAATGGTAAACCGACTGTCTGGTTGATTTGTTTCATGCCAGTGTGGAATGAGACATTGCAGCAGCTTGGGTGATTTACATATGGACAGATGCTCCGCCTCATTGGAGGAGTAAACATGGTCTCCACCATGTTTAAGGAGCAACTTTTCATTGTGATCTATAATTCTTTCCTGACATGAACAGATGCTAAGCTAGTACAGCACCTCCGTGTAATTTGGCTGGCTCCCAACCAATAATAATAAGGTTAGACCTACCTGGAGAGAATGGGGAAGTTAACTGGCAATGTGTGGCACTATTTTAGTTCTTTGTTTTTTTATTATAACTCCTCATTTTTGTTTTTTAAGACAACATTTGTCACTGAATACCACCATGTTGCTCCCTCAGCGATATATCTTAGTGACTATATCAAAGGTAGATGGATTAATAGTATACATGCTCCCTATTTGGGTCCGTCCCCTAAGAAGAGATGTTTCAGAGAAGATGATAAACGCCTAGTCATTGCGTATACAAACAGCTTGTTTCCTGCTGTTACCATAAAAATGCAAACTTGCAAAGGCAGCAAGTGTGTTGGCATAAAGGATAGAGAGTATCTCTCACCACCAGGTCCCACCTTTCCTCAGGACCTGTCACACTGTATCCACAGACTAGCAGTGATAAATAACCCTTATTCACACAAATGATGTAGCAAAAAAAACTAACCCAAGGAAATGTGGAAGTAATCTTTGTTGTGTGGTATGCTTATTTTTTTTATACCAATGCTCATTGGTATTATTAATTGGACTGAGTCATCAGAATAAATCATAATGACAAATTGGATTGCAACAGTTCCCAAAATTGGTTTCCTCTTGACCCATCTTATAGTGAATACAAACTGCAACTAACCGAAAAGAACCATCCACACAGGGCTTATTCCCTTTCTTTATAAAATGGTACCATAGAATATAAATTAGAGATGCCCATAGTGTGTTAGCAGTATGAATTTAAGAGCATACATCTGCTAAAAAAAATACACTGTAATAATACTCTGTGGAGTGCCAAAATTAATAATAAAGGTTGAATAACTGAAATGTTAATTGAGGTGTTAATGAATCTTCTTTCCCTAATTAATTTAAAGAGAAGCATTACGAGGAGAGCTACTGCTAAAACAACAGCGTGGGAGCA
The DNA here is from genome assembly GCF_034236695.1 of Oncorhynchus nerka. NCBI lineage: Eukaryota > Metazoa > Chordata > Actinopteri > Salmoniformes > Salmonidae > Oncorhynchus > Oncorhynchus nerka. The sequence continues at coordinate 31,388,411 of NC_088406.1, read as the reverse complement.
GCCTGGTGGCAGAATTTCTTAAGGTTTTCAGGCTCCAGTTTCAGCCAGCCCAGCCACAGACCAATCTTACCATAGCAACCCAAATAAACATTCCTTAAACAACCTCACCACTGGACTGCAATGGAAAGAATCCTCCTCAGCGAATGTGCTTTAGGAAACAAAATGCTCGTCATGTCACTTTCACAGAACACAAACCTAGTCGTTGAACACATTATGAGGCCTGATCACATGAAACGGGTTTTAAAACTAATTAAAAAAGCCCAATAAGACTTCACTGTCCTCCTATTATGAAGAGTATTGAGTTCACCTTATAGACTTTTAACATTGCTTTTCATCTTGGGGCCCTTGTCCATTAACCTCAAACCAGTGATGCTACGATTACTGCCATGTTCAGTCACCTCACTTTGACCTGCTCAGGTGCCTGCAGAACTTCCAAAGCCCCATAGTGAGTTAGCTGGAGGATATTCACATAAAGACTGCTGAGGGAAAAAAACAATACTCAGGAGCTCAGATGGTAGCTGTCGGAAAGAAGGCGATCGAAGGCCAAGCCCTTTTAGTTCTCTGCTAAGTGTTTTGTCTCTGTCTAAGCTGCTGTGTCCATGTCTCACATCTGCTGTAATGCTTCCACTTCTAAAAATAGGGCATAGCATTGGGTTCTAAATTTAAAATGAGCCACAGGACATAACATGAGTAAAACTAATCAACAGAATATGATACAGTAACAAGGGAAATTAACTTAAATTGTAACAAGTACACTGACAACTTTTTTCTGTCTCCCAATATTCTTGACCATGTATGGTAAAATTATTACAAGCACATAAAACAATAGTTCTGGGACAATAAATCCACTTACATTGAAATTCAAGAGTTTTTCTTTCTATAAAAATTACACATCTAAAATAAAAAAGTGAAAACAAACAAACAAAACAATAAGGACACCAATGTCACCACCAATCACAAGACAGGTCAAAGTTTAGACTGTGAAGACTTGAGTTTAAACACTAGAGTATTCAAAAGTTGCAGATATTCAGAGCACTGACTAGTACAGTAGCAATGACAATGAGAGCATGTTGCCTACCTTTGTGTGCTGAGACAACGAGCTCCCTCTCCAGTAGCAAACAGAGCTCTTCTGAAGCAGCAGTAAAAGGGGTAGCAGCAGTGGATCCCTTGCCTCGGATGTCTGTCAGGCGTTCAACAGCTGCGTGCCATAAATCTAGCCATGGAACTGCCCCAACTAATCACCATGAGATGGCGCTCCCACTTCCTGCATATCAAATGTGCCTCTCTCTCTACCTTGGGCTTCCCTTATTTTGATTACCCTCTCAAATCATCTCTGCGAGCAGCCAACGCTCTTTGATACAGCAGGGTATCTGTGACTCTGGGAAATATTTTCAAAAGTGTCGAGGTGGGAAATCAGTTGTCTGGAATGTGATGTGCCCTTAGCCGCCATGAATACTAGTGTGTCACTTGCAAAGCATGAGCTTGAGTCTAATTTAAGAAGCTTCAGTTATAGCTTTCACTTGGGAGTTTGGCAGTAGTCTTCTTGACAGCTTCAGTATGACAGGTAGACCTGGTCGATCTTGTGGAGGGCTGTCAGGAACAGAAGAGACAGACAGGCTACAACTACAGCATGTATTAAATACTTACTCTAAAACATTCTGTTCTATTTACATTATGTTCCACAGGAGATTAGTGGCACGTTAATTGGGGAGGACGGGCTAGTGGTAATGGATGGAGCTAAATAAGTGGAATGGTATAAAATACATCAAACACACAGTTTACATGTGTTTGATGACATTCCATTGGCTCTATTCCAACCATTATTATGAGCCGTCCTCCCCTCAGCAGCCACTGCATAAATTCGTATTGCTATCTTTTATTTGTTATTGTTGCATTGTCGAGAAGGAAACTGCAAGTAAGCTTTTCTTTGGATGATATATACAATGCGTATCCCATACATATGACTAATACAACTTGTATTAATAGATAGGGGTGTTACTGTAAGCAAAAGTTGAAATGGAAGCAGTGTGGGGAGTTTGTTATGCATTGAGCTTTGTATCATTTCATTGAACCTTGATTCATACTGTCATATATGAAGACATGGCAAATTGCTACCAGCAGAGATGGAACAGTAACAAAATACGAACAGCTTAGTCCGTATGCAAATCTGTTTCTAGGTCAAATATTTACTTTAAATGCATTTCTTGGTCATTTGACAAAAAGGTTATTTGCCCACCCAGACAGAGAAAATGTTTACCACTACTCAACACAAAGAGCCATCTGATTGGATGGTTTATAGTTTGCAAAATGAACAGATAGAGAATAAAGCTCAATGAAATATCATTTAGAGTTGCTAAGACAAAATTACATGTGAATATTGTGACATTTAACCGCTGTTGCATACAGGTAACCATATAAATCCATACGTAAATGGGAGAAAATTAAGATAACAAAAGTTATTGTGCTCTCATAGGTGTGATGCCAGAGGACCCGACCCGATGGTGGCAGAAGAGGTTGAGCATCTGTCAGTGTCCCGCGGACTGTTATTTTCCCCCATCGCCGCTCAAGGTAGTGCTGCGCAATGACAAGCGGCAGCATCCATCAGTAAGCTACCCTGCGTCTCACCCACCCCCGGCTCAAGCCCCCAAACTGAAGCAGAGAAATTCATTTATTTCATGCCATTTGTCAATAAATAACTCACTCTTTAGTTGCCTGTAGCAGATCTTTACATACATCCACGGCTGACTCCCAACATGGATGAAAGCAGAAACGCATTGGTCTTTCGTTATCCGGGATCTTTGGAACCCCCGAAGTTTAAGTTAAATGGTTACAGTAGGGGTCATGGTCAAGTTCCAGCCCTACCAGAAATGCATCAGAAACAATCCACCTTATTTGGAATACAGGAACCTGGAGGTCCTACTGAATTTAATGGTTGACAAAATTAACAAATACAGCTCAAGTGAAAGAACAAATGTAGGGTTGGGCGAGTTCCATTATAAAGGGAAGCATTGATACTAATTGAACACAACACACTAAGTGAGGTGTAAACATCCTCAGCAGAGGGCCTCCAAGGGGACGCCTCAGCCCGCTCGTCTTCAGTCCCAAAGCACCATTTGATAGTGTAATACCGCCACAACACTTCACACCACTTAGTTTTATGTTACACGCCACAGCACTGTCCTCTCCCATCGGGATTACATTTTCAAACTTATTTGATGCAAGGGCAAAGCTAAAAAAAAACACAACACCAACAGTCAATGGCAGGGTTTGTTATTGGCAGGTCTGAGGCCCTGGATTTGGCAATGATGTTCATAGTGAAGTTGAAGTGAGTTGAAGTGTTTTCATGCAGAGGAAACATTGTATGTGATATTGTAACCCCAATTTGTTCAAAATCAAGGTTTGCACCTTGTGGATATTGCTAGATCAATTGCAGTGTACATTAGAATATATCAAATAGAGTTGTCATTCTGAAACTAGATTCACAGATCTCCAGCCAAATGCAATCGAGTGTCAACCCATTCAAGCTAAATGATCTGGAGCTACACCAGGGAGAATATCACAAGGAATTCAAAAAAACTAAATGCAAATCTCTTTTAAGAATTTTATTCACCTTACATCACATCTGAACACAGGATTCACAACCTGAAAAAGAAGAAGAAATATTTTAGATGGTATTTATAGCATAAGTCCTCCAACCTGCCTGTTAATATGTGTGTAACATGTTTAACGCCAACACATTAAAAATCAGGTAATACCAGCAATAGTGAATTGCAGTGAGGAATATTCAGTTTGTTCCAATATAATGTAGGCTAGTTCCATCAGGACTAATATCATAACATACCAGTTTATGCTTTCTCTTCCTTCTCTCCCTTTTCTCCCTTCGCTGCCTTAGCTGTCTTCTCAGGCTTCTCAGGCTTGTCTGGAACCACAACACCACCCTCCTCCTCGGGACCCTTGGTGTTACGCGTGTAGATCACCTGCGATCTGTGTTTTGACACCAACTTGATCATGCCTAGAGGGGTGGCAGAATGGAACGTGCCTTTTATTTTGTACAGATATTGAAATACTATGGTCCCACATTACCAACCCACCCAGAAAAGTTAGACCCACTCACTGCCCTGACACAAGTTGGGACAATATACACAACACTTGATGCTGAAAGACCAGACATCAAGTTACAGTGCCAGTCTTAGTAGTCACTGATCAGCGCCAATGTTCACCAAAATGATGGTACCCCCCCCAGAGGGAAGACTATGCTGCCGACAGGGGTTAGAAGTGACATTGAAGGGAACAGGACTTATGAACATTACAAAACAGTTTTGCAGTAAGAGTTGCAAGTACGAAATATTTAGTGTTCCATTTGGATGGCAAGTGAGAGGAGTGCTAAACATCGGTATATGTAAGTGGGGCTTACTGGCTTTGTAAAAGTATCTGTACCAGTTGGCTCTGCGGCAGACCCACAAGAGTCAGTGCCTTGTTGAGTCAAACTGGGGTTCACTGTAGCAAAGCTCAAAATTGAACCAGATCATTGTCCTCAGACTACTGACACAGAGTGTAGCATGCCAAAAAACAACACTATTGTAGATAAACATGACAGTAGTGTACCAGCAGTCGATTAAAAAGAGTGTATATGCCTATTCTGACAAACATGTACCATCTGCACTTTGATGTTAGGGCCCTGTCTTACATAGTCAGATTTGGCTACCCAACTACTTCTTAATTTAAATCAACTTCACTAGACACTATGGTTGAGAATCAAGAGCAGGGGTCAGGGTTTACCTTTGCTGAGCAGTTCCTGGAGGGCAGCCCTGGCTAGAGACCCTCTGATCTTTAGCCTCTCGGACACAACTGCTGGTGTGATGAGCTTGTAGTTGGGCACTTCCTTGTTCAACTTTTCATAGGTGGCCTTGTCGAAGAGGACCAGGTTGTTGAGCTTATCCCTCACCTTTCCCTTGGACCACTTCTGCTCAGAGGAAATGGGAGAAGTTGCTCACTCCTGACAGTACAACCATTTTATGACACCAAAGGAATAAACCCCCAAGAGAGATAAATGGATATCAGGACATACCTTCTTCTTGGCTTTGCCTCCGGATTTGTTGGCTGGATCCTTGTCCTTTTTGGACTTCCCGGAATCCTTCCCCTTCCCCTTGGCGTCTTTAGGAGGCTGGAATAAGCCACATCACAGTACCATTATCTAACTGATGCGGAATGAACCACCACACATTTTCCAAAACTAGCAAACTTCTGCTGGTAATTTGTAAGTGCACTATAACGTACAGAAGACAACGTCAGTTGGTTTGCTAATTCAGATAGTCACTAACGTTAGTCCATCAATTGGAATTTAACCAAATAGGATATACGCCTGTGCATATTTTAGTAGTGTCTGTAAATGTAGTTGGACCTAAATTAACTAGCGACGGCCTAGTCACAGGCTAACAACTAGCCAGCTAATCAACAACCGACTCCAGTTAAACCAAGACTGGTCTAGACTCCAGCCAACCGTGGTCTGCAGAGAACTAGCGGGCAGTTTGCATAATCTGATTAATTGATACATATGTGGGAAAGGTCAGACTATGAGATATCTACACATTGGGACATAAGACAATTGATTGTCTGCAACATAAACCGATGGTTGGCTGATCACGCAGTGCACCATCAGCCGCAGGTTAGCTAACGTAGCCAAGCCAGCTACCGTTAGCTAAGAAAGCATGGCCAACTGGAATCGTAAAGTGAGCTATTCCATCCATAATCACGGTCAGAACGCTGCGGACAACGAATATTTTCCACCTACCCATCCCGATCTATCCAGAATCTGAACTTTTTCGAGTGAAATATTTTTTCCGCCCTCGAATTTAATGAAAAATCACGCTAAAACTCTTACCATGATGTCCCACCGTTAAGATGTCGGAGTGAAAGGACGTTCAACCCGTGCACGAGCCCCTAAGAGAACCCGTACATGTGGATGTGGAAGTATGGTTCTGGGAAATGTAGTTTATTCTTGCTATACTGTTTCTATAGATTGGTTTTAGAATGAATAATAAACACATCTGCAAAATAAATATAGATGCCACATTAAACAAAAATAATAATACGAATGAACACGTATGTAAAGTTATCTCTGTTCAAGATTATTTTAGATTTTGTCTGAAATATTTCCTGTCACGTGACAATTCTGTCAGCTGTGCGGAAAAAGGGCAAAGATGGCGATATTCGGTGTGTATGTTGTAAATAAGACTGGGGGGTTCATTTACCAGTATGACAATTATGTACACAGAGCAGAAGCAGAGAAAACATCAGATATCCTTTAGATTTTGTGTTAAAGATCCACGATGAGGAAGTTGTTGTATCATTTGGTCAACGCGATGGAATCCGAGGTAGGTTGTCCGCAACTGTCAAGTGATCACATCAGTGCTTACAAAGTTGACATCGTGATAGCTGGTAGTACATGTCATGGCTGGAACTCAAATGTTGCATTCTGTATGCTTCTATTTATTGTTAACATTGTGCACGCATAATTATATTAATCTAGTGGGCAATGCTTTACTGTCCATCAATGGATTGGACGTCAACGGTAAATTCACGGCGGATGGGAAGGAGATCATCGAATACTTGAAAGACTCAACAAACTATCCGTTGTCCATACTGTTCGGAAGGGCTCTCTTGAGCTCCAATGAAAAACTGATGCTGGCTTCAATGTTTCATTCGTAAGTAGTTACACTTCTCGTAAGTAGGTACACTTCTCAGGCGATTACAACTGTCAGCTCTGACATGAATAAATCCTTTGGTCTATGGTTACATTTGCTTTTCCATGATCTTGCTACATGTTGTGTTGTACTTTTCCTAGGTTGTTTGCTATTGGTTCACAGCTGTCCCCTGAAGTTGGCAGTACAGGAATTGAGATGCTGGAGACCGATATGTTCAAACTGCACTGCTTTCAGACACTCACTGGTAAAGCCATGCATTCATCACTGTTATCAGTCTCTGTGTGTGATGCCTACATGCAATGCTCTTGTTTTGAAAAACTAAATCTGCCTCGGTGTCAACTTATTTTTCAGGTATAGAGTTCATTGTGCTGACAGACCCCCGGCAGTCTGGCATTGATGCACTCCCGAGGAAGATTTACGAGATCTATTCAGACTTCGCCCTCAAGAACCCCTTGTACTCTTTGGAAATGCCTATCAGGTAACTTTCACATGTCAAATATCTGCCCTCTGTCACATGAGTCTCTATCAGTTATCCATTTCATTGATGAGCAATCATGGCAAGATATATATTGCCCTCTCTTGTTACAGGTTTGAACTCTTTGATCAGATTTTTAAGGGTGCATTTGAGATACCAGCTTTATCTGCTAACTTTGGACCTGGATCTTGAGTAGGAACAATGATTAATTGCTCCTGAAATGTTGTTGTTGAACCAATCATTGAATTGTGTTTGTTATGACTGGGAAGCTACAGTACAAGCATATGGGTCAACATGTCTCCAAGCAGTGCTGCTATTTCAGAACTAATGTTGATTTTTATTTTTTATTTAACTAGCAAGTCAGGTAAGAGCAAATTCTTATTTTACAATGACGGCGGAACCCAGACGACGCTGGGCCAATTGTGCGCCGCCCTATGGGACTCCCGATCACAGCCGGTTGTGATACCCGGGATCGAATCAGGGTCTGTAGTGATGCCTCTAGCACTAAGATGCAGTGCCTTAGACCACTGCCTTAGACTGCTGTGCCACTCAGGATCCTTGATGAACTTGTATATGATAAGGATATGTTCTACTGGGATACAATGTAAATACAGATTTGAAAAACAAAATTGTACATACTTTAAGAATGAACACCATTATGTAATGTTTTCATATCTCATCTCTCTTTTCAATGCAATCCTTTAGAAGTAAAGATAAGCACAACATAAGGTATTTTATTCAAGTCTTTTTATCGAATCAAAAAGATTGCACCCATATAAGGAGATGTGTCAAGTGCCATTTTCAGAAATGAACCGTACATTAAAGTGCCTTGGTTTCGAATGATAAGATTATGCTCAAATTAAAATCATATTGACACACATTTTCAATCATTTAAATCTTGGATCTATTTTAAGCCATGAGCATTGAAAATAGTTTTAAGTAGCACAACATAGTTGATGTACTTGCACCTGAATACTGTCTTAATACATCTTCAGTGAAAATAAATAATCCCTGGATCAACTCCATGTCTCACCATCTCTTAAAACAAGAATATACAGGACGATATCTCCTGTCAATTCCAAAACACTTCACAAATAAGAAAATGTACATTCTTATCCTAAGTTTCCCATATTGGCAACAGAGAGTTATGAGGTGTAATAATCAGTCCGCCTTCCTTGGGATGTGACCCATCTTGGTTCTGATGTTCCTAAGCAAGAAGAAGCTGATGGTAGTGGCAAGACAGGTGATCTCTGCTAACCAGAAGGCCATTTCCCAGCCGTGGTGCTTGGCGATGGTGCTGAATGGCAGTCCAGAGCAGAAGCCACCAACTGATAACAATACAGGGATGTCAATTAGGCTGGTTCTCATAAATAATAGGATATACAGATTTAGTCATTGAACTACAGGTCTGGTACTGCTAGTAAAGCCAAGACATTACACAAAAATGTGTGAAAAGCATTCATTAGAATTTGAGACGATTAGGTTGAGATAAACCTACTATTGGCCATTAGTGCAACGATAGCATGTGATGTTCCACAATAGTTTGAAGGAGCACTCTCTTTGGCTATCACGCTAAACAAGGCTACTGGTCCGTAAATTGAGTAGCCAAAAGTAGCCCCCAAGAAGAAGATCCATATCAATTTATAACATAAAAAAGAAAGACTGATAGTGTACTGGCTCTGAAAGGAGATTTGAGGAACACAATGTCTTTACTATACCTTGGCTGTCTGGAGTGACAGTGACCCGGAATAGATACATGGAACCAAACATCCCAGCCATCATGGAGATCAAGAGAAAATGACGGGGGTTTCCATGGCTTTGTACAGCCTGGCTGTACAAAAATTCATATAGTACCTAACAAACACTGCTTTGATTTTTTATAGATCTCTGAATTAATGTATGATGCCACTGTCAACCCACTTGTGCCACAGCCTTGTCAGTGAAGTATCCTGCAGCTAAACTGCCCAACAGGCCTCCAACCTCCAGGGCACTCATGTAGGAACTGCCTGTGAAAAAGAGCTGCATTCAGGCAAACCTAACAAGAATCAATTATTATTGAGTTATCAACAGTAAGCTATTGCACACTAGTAAAACAGGCAGGTTAGCGTTTTCCGTCATGAATCTTGTTCTGGAGGTAGCTCTGCAGAGTGGTCACTAACGGGCACAGCCACAGTCATAAAATCTGATTTTAAACCAAACCTTAACCACACTGCTAACCATAATGCCTGACCCTAACCTTAAATTAATACCAAAATGCACATTTTTGATTTAATGAATTTTCACAATATAGTTAAATTTTGACTTTGCAGCTGGCCTACCTATGGGGAAATTGCTGTTCTGCCTCCAGGACAAGACATGAAAATAGACGTCAACCTGCGTAAAACAGTGGTACAACGCCGGTGTTAATGTATCAGACTTCCAAACCAATGAGTGTTGACTGGCCCTTGTCCTGGATGAGGAAGAGCTGGCCCCAGTCAGTGCAGGCCGTCTTCACCCCGAATACCACCAGGTAGCCCACAGACAGCAGCCACAGGTAGCGGGACAGGATGAACTCTTTGAAGGTGGTCTCATCACTGGGTGAGCCTGGTAAGGGAGAGAGGTTTAAGTCACACTAGCACATAGCTTAGAGAGTGGCTCCCGAGTGGCGCAGCAGTCTAAGGCACTGCATCTCAGTGCTATAGGTGTCACTACAGACCCTGGTTTGATTCCAGGCTGTATCACAACCGACCGTGATTGGGAGTCCCATAGGGCAGCGCACAATTGGCCCAGCATCGTCCAGGTTAGGGTTTGGCCGGGGTAGGCCGTAATTTTAAATAAGAATTTGTTCTTAACGGACTTGCCTAGTTAAGTAAAGGTAAAATAAAATCTTGAACTCGTTCACACTAGCATGTGAGGGGCACACTGTGTGCAGAGTAAATTCTCACAGTGTCACTGATTTTACACACAATTTTACATGCAGACAATACTCAGAAAAGCATGTGTTCAAATGAAAACCTGTGCATATCACATTCACACACATTTTAAAATGTTTCAACCACAGAACCAAATGAGGTTAGCTCCAAGCTCTGACCTGCTTTGACCCCCCCCCCAGTGTCGATGTTGGGCAAGCCCATGTTCTTGAGCTCGTTCCTGATCAACAGCAGGCAGACGAAGGAGACCACACAACAAGAGAGACCTGAGATGGACAGGGTCGTTCTCCAGCTGTAGCTCTGGGCCATCAATGTTGCAATAATGGGGCTATAATGCATTGTGTCCCACCACCCACCAACCCCTCTTTTACACTATTGCTACTCTCTGTTTATCATATATGCATAGTCACTTTAACCATATCTACATATACATATTACCTCAATCAGCCCGACTAACCGGTGCCTGTATATAGCCTCGCTACTGTATATAGCCTCACTACTATTATTTTTCACTGTCTTTTTTACTGTTGTTTTTATTTCTTTACTTACCTATTGTTCACCAAATACCTTTTTTTGCACCGTTGGTTAGAGCCTGTAAGTAAGCATTTCACTGTAAGATCTACACCTGTTGTATTCGGTGCACGTGACAAATAACCTTTGATTTGATTTATTTATACAGTACCAGTCAAAAGTTTGGAAACACCTACTCATTCAAGGGTTTTTCCTTATTTTTTACTATTTTCTACATTGTAGAATAATAGTGAAGACATCAAAACTATGAAATAACACATATGGAATCATGTTAGCCACCCTTTGCCTTGATGACAGCTTTGCACACTCTTGACATTCTCTTAACCAGCTTCACCTGGAATGCTTTTCCAACAGTCTTGAAGGAGTTCCCACATATGCTGAGCACTTGTTGGCTGCTTTTCCTTCACTCTATGGTCCAACTCATCCCAAACCATCTCATTTGGGTTGAAGTCGGGTGATTGAGGAGGCAAAGTCATCTGATGCAGCACTCCATCCCTCCATCCATCACTCTCAAATAGCCCTTACACATCTTGGAGGTGTGTTTGAAAAACAAATGATAGTCCTGGAGGTGTCCTGTTGAAAAACAGATGGGATCGTGTATCGCTGCAGAATGCTGTGTTAGCCATGCTGGTTAAGTGTGCCTTGAATTCTAAATAAATCACTGACAGTGTCACCAACAAAGCACCCCACACCATCACACCTCCTCTTCCATGCTTCATGGTGGGAACCACACGTGCCTCCAAAAAGTATTCATACCCCTTGACTTATTCCACATTTTGTTGTGTTACAGCCTGAATTCAAAATTGATTCAATTTATATTTTTTCTCACCCATCTACACACAATACCCCATAATGACAAAGTGAAAACATGTTTTTTTTAAAAACATTTTGGAAAATGTATTGAATATGAAATACAGAAATATTTAATTGACATACGTATTCAAACCCCTGAGTCAATACATGTTGGAATCATATTTAGCAGCTGTGAGTATTTCTGGGTAAGTCTCTAAGAGCTTTGCACACCTGGAATGCACAATATTGTTTAGAAAATTCTTCAAGCTCTGCCAAGTTGGTTGTTGATCATTGCGAGACAGCCATTTTAAAGTTTTGCCATAGATTTTCAGGCCCATTCAAGTCAACTCTAACTAGGCCACTAAAGAACATTCAATGTCATCTTGATAAGCAACTGCAGTGTATATTTGGCCTTGTGTTTTAGGTTATTATCCTGCTGAAAAGTGAATTTGTCTCCCAGTGTCTGTTGGAAAGCACACTAAACAAGGTTTTCCTCTAGGATTTTGCCTGTGCTTAGCTCTATTCCATTTTTATCAACAACAACAAACTCCCTAGTCCTAGCCAATGACAAGCATATCCATAACATGATGCAGCCACCACCATGCTTGAAAATATGAAGAGTGGTACTCAGTGACATGTTGTGTTGGATTTGCCCCAAACATAAAGCTTTTTATTCAGGACATAAAGTTAATTTCTTTGCCACATTTTTTGCAGTTGCAAACAGGATGTATGTTTTGGAATATTTATATCCCATTACAGCCATTAAACTCTGTAACTGTTTTAAAGTCACCTTTAGCCTCATGGTGAAATCGCTGAGTGGGTTCCTTCCTCTCCAGCAACTGAGTTAGGAAGGACGCCTGTATCCAAAGTGTAATTAATAACTTCACCATGCTCAAAGGGATATTCAATGTCTGTTTTTTCATTTTTTTTTTTTTTTTTTAGAAAACCTCTCTGGTCTTTGTGGTTTAATCTGTGTTTGAAATTCACTGCTCGACTGAGGGACCTTGCACGTAAATGCAAGCGTGGGGTACAGATATGATTATGTTATTATTGCACACAGAGTGAGTCCATGCAACTTATTATGTGACTTGTTAAGCACATTGTTTTGCTCCTGGGTGAATTTATTTAGGCTTGCAAAAACAAAGGGGTTGAATACTTATTCAATCAATTAAAAAATATATATATTGTAAAAATGTCTTAAAACATAACTCCACTTTGACTTTATGGGGTATTGTGTGTCTGCCAGTGACACAAAATCAAAATTAAATATATTTTAAATTCAGGCTGTAACACAACAAAATGTGGAAAAAGTCAAGGGGTGTGAATACTTTCTGAAGGCAATGTACAATACATTATAATTTTCCCTGAATTTCATGCAATTTGTTTTCTGCTGTTTACCTCTATCGTGAGTCCACGTTTGCTGTTAACATAAACTGCCGCCCACTGGGCACACATTGGTTGGATCAACGTTGTTACGTTGAACCAATGTGGAATATACGTTGAATTGACTGACGTCTGTGCCCAGTGGGCTATTTCTTTCAATCTCTGTACACCAAACCCGATATTCGAGTCAATGACCACGCCACCACATACACCTTCTATCGAAAATGCAATGAACTATGTTTTGTCATAACAACGGTGTGTTACATACTTGTTGAGTAGTCTAATTTGCAGAGATGAGGTACTTTAGCGCCACTTAGTGAGCACAAAGTGTGATGCACCACCTCCACCATACAGCAACATGCATTGCACATACTGTATATAATATCGCACATGCTGCATGCATGCATGTACTGAAGCCAAATATTATTTCACATGGTATCAAAGCACATCTGATTCACCTTGATACAAAGTATCCAAGACAAGAGATTATTAATATGGCTTGTGCCAAAAAGGACACAGAGGCCACGTACTCTTCCCCTGTTGAAGATGGGGGTTTCCATGGATACACAACAACAAAACATCTCTCATTTTTAGGGACATGCCAAGCACTTAACCCATAATAAAGACCGAAAAATAGCTAACTAGGTGCTTCACAACATTGGATAATCGTTGTATTATTATAATGGTTACATTCCTGTCAATATTATAGCTGTTATTTCTTTCAGTCGATGAGAGTGGACGATTTTTGAAGATTATCATGGTAAGTGGAATCAGAGGCCCACAATCTTGCATGACCTAACAATTACATACACTGCCCGTCAAAAGTTTTAGAACACCTACTCATTCAAGGGTTTTTCTTTATTTTTTACTATTTTCTACATTGTGCAATAATAGTGAAGACATCAAAACTATGAAATAACACATATGGAATCATGTAGTAACCAAAAAAGTGTTAAACAAATCAAAATACATTTTATATTTGAGATTCTTCAAATAGCCACCATTTGCCTTGATGGCAGCTTTGCACACTCTTGGCATTCTCTCAACCAGCTTCATGAGGGAGTCACCTGGAAGGCATTTCAATTAACATGTGTGCTTTGTTAAAAGTACATTTGTGGAATTTCTTTCCTTCTTCATGCGTTATAGCCAACCAGTTGTGTTGTGACAAGGTGGGGGTGGTATATAGAAGATAGCCCTATTTGATAAAAGACCAAGTCCATTTTATGGCAAGATCAGCTCAAATAAGCAAAGTCCATCATTACTTTAAGACCTGAAGGTCAGTCAACACGGAAATTTTCAAGAACTTTGAAAGTGTCTTCAAATGCAGTGGCAAAAACCATCAAGCTCTATGATGAAACTGGCTCTCATGAGGACCGCCACAGGAATGAAAGACCCAGAGTTACCTCTGCTGCAGAGGATATGTCCATTAGAGTTAACAGCCTCAGAAAATGCAGCTCAAATAAATGTTTAAGTGACAGACGCATCTCAACATAAACTGTTCAGAGAAGACTGTGTGAATCAGGCCTTCATGGTCGAATTGCTGCAAAGAAATCACTACTAAAGGACACCAATACTTGATTGGGCCAAGAAACATAAAGAATGGACATTAGACCAGTGGAAATGTGTCCTTTGGTCTGGAGTCCAAATTTGAGATTTTTGCTTCCAACCACCGTGTCTTTGTGAGACGCGGTGTGGGTGAACGGATGATCTCTGCATGTGTATTTCCCACCGTAAAGCATGGAGGAGGAGGAGGAGTTATGGTGTGGTTGTGCTTTGTTGGTGACACTATCAGTGATTTATTTAGAATTCAAAACACACTTAACCAGCATGGCTGCTACAGCATTCTGCAGTGATACGCCATCCCATCTGGTTTGGGCTTAGTGGGACTATCATTTATTTTTCAACAGCACAATGACCCAACACACCTCCAGGCTGTGTAAGGGCCACAATCCCCCGACCTCAACCAAATTGAGATGGTTTGGGATGAGTCTGACCGCAGAGTGAAGGAAAAGCAGCCAACAAGTGCTCAGCATACAGTGGGGCAAAACAGTATTTAGTCAGCCACCAATTGTGCAAGTTCTCCCACTTAAAAAGATGAGGCCTGTAATTTACAGCCCCAAAACATCACTGCTCTAGAGGAGATCTGCATGGAAGAATGGGCCAAAATACCAGCAACAGTGTGTGAAAACAAGGTGGTACATAGAATTGAGAGGAACAGAGGGTAGTCAGGATGGTCAGGTTTAGTTTTGTAATTAATGTTTGTTAATTTTACTTGTAGGGCTGCTGGACTTCCAGAGAGGTATTGCAATAAAGTGGAGAGAAGGGTCCATGCTCTTCCTGCTCTGGCTCACTAGAACACAAACCCTGACATTAATGAAAGACTTAAACAATGGAGATAAATTGGCACCCCCATCACTTTTTGACAGGGTAGAATGAAGAAAATGAATTGGTACAGGATAGAAATCTAATGTAGCACATTTATATTATTTATCATGTCATTTCTGAATAAAGAGGACCGTATACATTACATACTATGAACCTTTTTTATTTTACTGTAGGCATGACCTTGATTAAGCAGTGCACATGAACTACTCAACTGACTGAAGGAAAAATACTAATGATTGCTTATATAGACTGTGATTATGTGAAAACGTCAATTCTGTTATGACATGTTTTCTTTGTAGGATAAAATTATTTGACTGTGCCTAACAACTTCGTCATACAGGGACCAAGATTTTATCTACAGGATAGACTTTAGGCTTTTATATTTCTCTTCCAGCATGGTCTTTATGAAAATGTTTTATTGTTAATATAATAGGAATGTTCAGAGATTAGGATGATACGTTACACACACAGCTCAAAGCACTTTGGGAATACATCAAGGTAAATACAGGCTTTTATTTCAGACCATTCTTGACAAAGAACTGTATGCTGTAGTACTGAACTAATTCTTCATAATAACCATTGAAATACATAACCTACAGGAGTGTTACTGATCTAAACAAGTTGACATTAGGACACCAAAGGAGAACAGCCCTGTCCTCCAATTCCTCCATTTGTTCTCAGAGCCAATCGCACTGACCGAACCAAACGGGACAGGGCCGTGGAGGACGGCGAGCAAGATCTCCACTTTTTTTTTTTTTTTTTTTAAACGATCGTTATTCTGTACACACAAAAATATGGTGACCTAGAACACCACAACACCTGGCATACACAGACCTCAGCACAAGGAGGGTGGTGACTAAATACAAACGTACGGGTCTGAAGAGTCAGCCTTCGATCCCCCTGCACATACAGTCTCACACAAGCACTGTACACAGCACAACAGAAGGTCACCTAGATTAAACACATGTAGCCAACAAAGGAGGACTAACATCTATTGGGGTTGACTGGAGAGCCAGTATAGAACAAGGGGGATTAAAATTCTTATTTAGATCACACACACACTCTCAGACACATACGTCCGTACGCATTTCAAACTCAAAGCTACACGCCTGTGCAGAATATACTATTGTTACTTAGTGTTGAAGTGGCAATATATGTTCAAATATTATATGTAACCTTTTTTCAGAATATACAATAATGAAATGCATTATACAGACAGACGAATAGACAATGTAAGCTGTTCACACGTTCAGTACATCAAAATGAAGAGTTTCTATATTAGTTTCTTCTCACGACAGAGTGCAAATTAGATGCTTCTCCAAACTACTTCAAAAAAAGTTAATTGCTTCTTTCTCAAGTCCACTTACATACATAACCCCATAAAATAAAAAAAATACACACAAAAATCATCATTCTAGTAAGTGTTAAGTAGTCAAATATGGAATGTGAAGAACTAAAAATGTGGTCAAATTTCTGTTCAAAACAATACAAATAAAAGTCCATTGCAGTTTAAAGGAGAACATAATACAAATAATTTAAAGAGCGCAGGTTCTTGTTGTTTGTATCCCCTATTGTGAGCATGGTAAGCTGGTGAAGAACACAAGGAGAGACAAACAGGTGACTAAGGGGTCAGGGGTGGTGGGCGTTCACATGCCATAGCCAAAGCCAGGCTGGGGAGGTTGGCCGTAGCCGGTGGGTGCTGCTGGGTAGCCGTAGCCTCCATAGCCAGGCTGGGGGGGCACAGCCTGACCAGGGCCTGAAGTGAGCATGAGCTGGGGCGTGCCTGCAACACAAACACAGGACACTAGCATGAGCTTCGTGACAAGACTACTAATATACAAACAAACTCCAAAGGGTTAACACTGCCCAGGTGCTACAAATTCAAAGCATTATAGACCCCCTTTAACATATTCAACCAATAGAGCGGCAGGGTTATGTAGAGGTCAGGCCACCGTACCATAAACAATGGGCTGGGACTCTGTGTTCTGCTCCTCCTGTTTCCTCAGGGACTCGGAGGCGTCAAGCTTGTCGACCTGAGAGGCAGGGAGAGAGGTGAGCATGTTAACCACAGACACAACCAGCAAGGGGAGCTCTAATGAGATGCCAATATAACTGACCTCTGGGTTATTTCACTGGCTGGCCGATGGGACCATTCCTGACAGGCAGAGATGAATAAAGTCAAGATTTTACAAAAAAAACAGGCCGCAAGAGGCAGGCCATGCTACGGTGTGTGGGAAGGTTTTTTAGTCAGGCACAGTTACTAGTGGCTACTGGCGATACTAGCTACCAAGCTTGACCACGACAGCCCAGCATTAGGGTTGTAAAGGAGTCTAATTTCAGATTAGATACACACAGCTAAGCCTAAACAGAACACTAATTAATATATACAGTACCAGTCAAAAGTTGACACCTATTCATTTAAAGGTTTTTCTTTATTTTTACTATATTGTAGAATAATAGTGAAGAAATCAAAACTATGAAATAACACACATCATGTAGTAACCAAAACAAGTGTTAAATCTAAATATATTTTATATTCTTCAAAGTAGCCACCCTTTGCCTTGATGACGGCTTTGCACACTCTTGGCATTCTCTCACCCAGCTTCACCTGGAATGATTTTCAAACAGTCTTGAAGGAGTTCCCACATATGCTGAGCACTTGTTGGCTGCTTTTCCTTCACTCTGCAGTCCAACTCATCCCAAACCATGTCAATTGGGTTGAGGTCAGGTGATTGTGGATGCCAGGTCATCTAATGCAGCACCATCACTCTCCTTGGTCAAATAGCCCTTACCACAGCCTGGAGGTGTGTTTTGGGTCATTGTCCTGTTGAAAAACAAATTATAAATCTGCTAAGCGCAAACCAGATGGGGATGGTGTATCACTGTAGAATGCTGTGGTAGCCATGCTGGTTAAGAGTACCTTGAATTCTAAATAAATCACAGACAGCAAAGCACCATCACACCTCCTCCATGCTTCACAGTGGGACCCACACATGTGGAGATCATCCGTTCACCTACTCTGAGTCTCACAAAGACGGCAGTTGGAACCAAAAATCTCAAATTTGGATTCCAGACTAAAAGGACAGATTTCCACCGGTCTAATGTCCATTGCTCGTGTTTCTTGGCCCAAGCAAGTCTTCTTACTGGTGTCCTTTAGTAGTGGTTTCTTTGCAGCAATTTGACCATGAAGGCCTGATTCACACAGTTTCCTCTGAACAGTTGATGTTGAGATGAGTCTGTTTCTTGAACTGTGAAGCATTTATTTGGGCTGCAATCTGAGGTGCAGGTAACTCTAAATAACTTATCCTCTCCAGCAGAGGTAACGCTGGGTCTTCCATTCCTGTGGCGGCCCTCGTGAGAGGCAGTTTCAGCATAGCGCTTGATGGCTTTTGCGACTGCACTTGAAGAAACTTCAAAGTTCTAGAAATCTTCCAGATTGACTGATCTTCATGTCTTAAAGTAGTGATGGACTGTCATTTTTGTTTGCTTATTTGCTTATTTGAGCTGTTCTTGCCATAATATGGACTTGGTCTTTTATCAAATAAGGCTATACCCCCCCCACCATGTCACAACACAACTGATTGGCTATAACGCATTAAGGAAAGAAATTGCACAAATACAATTTTAACAAGGCACATCTCTTAATTGAAATGCATTCCAGGTGACTACCTCATGAAGCAAAAGCTGAGAGAATGCTAAGCTGCCATCAAGGCAAAGGGTGGCAACTTTGAAGAATCTCAAATATATTTAGATTTGTTTAACACTTTTTTGGTTACTACAAGATTCCATGTGTGTTATTTCATAGTTGATGTTTTCACTTCTATTATACAAAGTAGAAAATAGTAGAAATAAAGAAAACCCCTTGAATGAGTAGCTGTGTCCAAACTTTTGACTGGTACTGTATATACATACACACAGTGCCTTAGGAAAGTATTCAGACCCCTAGACATTTTCCACGTTGTTACGTTACAACTTTATTCTAAAATGGATTAAATAAATGAAAATCAATGAACAAAAATGTAAAAGAAATCCTGTTTTTGCTTTGTTATTATTGGGTATTGTGTATAGATTAATGGGGGAGAAGCTATTTAATCAATTTTAGGATAAGGCTGAATCCTAACAAAATGTGGAAAATGTCAAGGGGTCTGAATACTTTCCAAAGGCACAGTAAATACAAATAAATAAAGATGGTCCCACCATCCAGCCACCAGATGCATCTATTTCCATGTTTTTGGACAGTATGTAGAGAACCAAACCCATTTCAACAGCTCTAATATGGGCCAACAATCACAGAAAAATAACTACCAGGGATTACAAGCACTATCACAATGCTAACACCAACAAGAAACTTTCCCTACCATGAAGTTGAACAAACAGATTCAATGAATCAACTGGAAACCTCAATAAAAATAAAAAGTTTTAAAAGTGAAAGATTATATTTATACTAAAATGATCAATAACCAGCAAATAAGGGAAATCTTTATCATGTTGGTCTGCTTGATGAGTTATTAAGCAGCTTAGAGCAGGAATTGTAAAAGAAAAGGCAAGACTGACAATTCACAGGTTCAAGCAAGCAGCATCTTGAATATGAGAGACATACACAACCTATGCATCCTGAAAATTCACAAGATCACTTCAACAAAACCATAAGTCATCTATGAATATACTTCTCTCCTGTCAGATCACAACGTAGGGTTCAGTTCTCTACATACTTGCCTTCTGCCAAAACAGTCAGTACATTGTTTTAAGATGCAGGTAAACAGGCTGTAGGTTCATTGAAGGGGAAAGAGACATGCCGAAGCAGCAGTTAGGTCATTTCTCTGTTTAGAAGAGTGCATGAGAAAGGCAGAGCGCCACAGTGGAGGGAGTGAGGATGGAGGGATGGTTTGTACGGCCAGTCAAGGCGTCCAGAAGCAGGCACAGCCAACAACAATGTCTCCAAGCCTGTCCAAAAATGCTGCTAATGCTATGGGCGGGGGAAACGCATGCTTGCCCTGAATACAATGTAAGTATGTTACACGCGTTCTACACACTATGTACACACAGTACCCCACTTGTCATTGAACAGACCACACTTTACAGTTCTGGAGTAGCAAAGACACTACAGTACAACTAATATAACAAATAAAAGGAACAATTATAATAAAATGCAAAAAAGATCTCCATACATGTCACAATTTGTTGAGAATATTTACAACTAGGCATTTTTTACTTTGAGAGTTAATTCCGTAAACCGTTACATAGAAGGGTACTCTGAAAGAAGGATCAATATTTCCATACACAATGTGTTCTATTCTCCCACTTTGCAGCCGTCTCCAGCTGTACATAGCCCAAATATGAGGCTACATTACTTCACTATAAAAGGACAAAATTGAACAATGTTGGCCCTAAGCTCTGGTCAAACCACATTCAATGTGGTCCCAGGGCTGTTTCAGCATTCATTTCAGTACAAATCAAACCCCAGTACTCTACCAAGGTTGACCACTAAATGGCAAGTGGTAGAGATTATCACAGCCTCAAGCCAACAGCAGACCAGTGATATTGCAGACAGTGGTAGTTTTTCATTAGTATCTACAGGTCTAAGGGAGAGTATTGTCTGACTACAGTAGGTTATCCAGAGTAGAGCTCTCCTTTCCTGCTCCTGGACAGTTACTGAGTTTGCTGGTTTATGTGGGCAGCCTCAATGGAACGGAACTAAACATCCCTCTGTTTGGGTGTTGCTGGGGTGAATGAGTTCCTGAATCCTGATTGGTCAGTCACTGATTCAACCCTGGAACAAAGAACAATAGCTAATAGAGCCATCCCAAACCCCAGCATGCCCAGCAGCTCCCCAGAGGCAGGGTGAGAGAGCCCCACTCCAGACCATTCTGGGTCTAGTCAAGGTGTGGAGTCAGAAGCAGCAGTGACATGGGGAGGGGACAGACTCATGCAGTTTCCTCTAGTTTCACTCCTCCAAACTACAGACTACAGAGGGTCAAAAAGAATGACTGGAAATGGATTGGACTTTCACCTTTTCCTTAATCGCATCAACCTGAAAGGGAATTCAGAGAGGCAACTTAAGAAGAAAAACAAAACCAACTCTCTCCCAACAGAGAGAACAAACGTGGAATCAGAGAGAAAAAAAAAACTATCAGTGAGAGATGGAAATAAGCCACTTTTGATACAAATGTGGTACTTTTAAGTTAGATATTTTATATCAGCAGACCTGTTTTTAAAATATCATTACAGTAATCATCATACACCATGCATAATTATGTACATAGCAGTCTATTTCTTCCTGTTTGTCCTGGATCCCAGCAGACTATAGCCGATACTACCATTATGTTCTACCACAAGAAGTGATATTTCTGTTATTTCTTGCCATATGACAAATATATATATATATATGT
This sequence comes from Oncorhynchus nerka, assembly GCF_034236695.1. Classification (NCBI taxonomy): domain Eukaryota; kingdom Metazoa; phylum Chordata; class Actinopteri; order Salmoniformes; family Salmonidae; genus Oncorhynchus; species Oncorhynchus nerka. The sequence goes on along the minus strand of NC_088406.1, from coordinate 31,366,843 downwards.
GGCATGGAAAAATACTAAGCAGTATGAATCTCCTGACGTTAACATTTGTATGGAAAAGTAGCAGAGATGAAAACCCAAATCAAAACGGAAGACATGATTACCGGTAACATGACAGAGAAACGGAACAGGATGAGGATGTGATCGGCTGAAGTTGTGGTTGTTTACAAGATCCTAAAAGGTGACCTCCTCAAAAAGGTAAATTGGTACATTAAAAACATCACCTGACAACGAATTGCCTCACCATGTTAATAGTAACCTACTTTTCACTGTAGACACTGATAACCTAAGCACAAAAAACCCTTACCACACTCTGTATAAAATACCCTATGGAGTGAACTGCCATCCAAGGCGTGGCCAAACTAACCCACCTTGGAGAGGTACTCCCTCATGACCTGGATGAAGTAGGGCATGGAGAAGTCCATGATGTTGTGCCTCCAGGCCGTCTCCAGCACCACGTCAGGCCTCAGCAGGTCGTAGCAGGTGAAGAGGCAGGCGGCAAAGCACTCCTTCTTGTCCTCCTCCAGGAACCAGGCCAACAACTCCTCAGCCAGCTCCAGGTCTTTCGACTCAGACGCATACTGCATGGCGTCCTACACACAAAACGCCACAGACATACACATCAAAACAAGGAAGACACAGGGAAAGAATTCAGACAGTGACATCAAAAAGCAATGTTATGATCCATACATTTTACAAAAACAACAGCAGCATGGGTATCCGTGTGAGCTGATGATCACTGGTCTTTAGACAAAATATTAGTATTTGATATAAAGTTGAGGAGAAGCTGGACCTTGTAGAGTTTGTCCTTCTTGCAGAGTTCCACGCTCTGCTTCCAGCGGTTGTTGCCTTTGAAGAGGTAGGCAGCGATCCTCCTGAACTCAATCAGCTCATGCTTCTCCAGGCCCTGGGCCAGGGTGATGTTGTCAAAGTTGTCGTAGGCATCAATGGAGGCACGCAGGGCCTGGACAGGACAGAGGTGTAACAATAAGAGAGAAAGTCATTTCTGCATGACAGAAAATGAATGCAGACTTTTTTTCAACAAAGGAACGTTCTCTTTTCACAATGGTAATTTCAGTGTTTTCACAGATTCTTCTCGCCAAAGTATGAAAAACTAAGCTTATGTTAAAAGATCTTAGTACCGCATAGTCTTCCTCTGTGATGAAGAGGTTGTTAAGTGCTTCGTTGACACCCTTGTTGTTGTGGTTCTGCACTGACCGCAGGTACGGCTTGACCAGTGACAGCTGCTTGGTCTGGAGGTGGACAGAGAAAAAAGTCCAGTCAGTGAACAGTCAAGCAGGTCGTTCTGAATGCCAAAGATTGCCATACAAGAAGCTATCAAGTATGGACAGAGTAGCATCCTAGTACCTTCATGAAGAAGTTGACTGCGCGGGTGTGGTCGAGTCGTGGTGACAGCACTATGAGCAGGTCGTTCAGTAACAATGGTTTGAACTCCAGGTAGAACTGGATAGCCTTGTAGTATAACTCCACATTGGCCACCTGGAATCACAAGCCTCATACATTTCAGCTGCAGGATGTGGATTTCTAGTCAGTGACAAATACTTGGCCACATACAATGACCAAGGAATACATCATGACAACAACCAATACGAAATGTTTGCAAATCTAAGACATGACATGCTGAGCTTGTGTGTTGTTGCAGTCAGTTACCTTGGTGACAATGTCTTTGAACTGTCCCTCCTTCCAGGCGTCTGAGGGGTGGCTCATCATGGTGAGTATGGCGTTATCAAACTCCTCATACTTGTCATAGAGGAAGACCAGCTCTGCCCACAGGTGGGCCTGCTCTGCAGCCCTCAGGACCTGAAGACACACATTAACATTATCGTCACCCACCCCAAAAACAGCACACAAAGATATGAATCACTAAATCACACATTGCTGCATTCAAATAACATATGAACAAATATCAAAATATAAAGACTTTGCAGATCATTTCAATCCGCTTGCATATAGACATCCATCTCGTAGCTTTCTTCCCCCCTCTTACCTTTGGAATGTTGACTCTGGACCAGAAGAGCTCCAGGTGCTCCCTCATCTTCTGGGGTTTGAACTTGGAGTAGAGGATGGCCAGCTCGGTGAACATGCCCATGTGAGCCCGCTCCAGGCCCAGGGCTGCCTCCAGCATGGTGATCAGCTCCTCAAAGTAAGCACGGTCCTAGAGACAAACACAACCATGGCATCTTCAATCAACACAGGACCATTAAAAACACATTTATCACATGCTATGGTATGGTAAATTATTTTATTTAACTCTGGCCAGGATAAGGCAATTGCTATGAGAGTGAATATTGGTAGTAATTGAACCAAATGGGCCTTACCTGGTAGTAGTTGATGAGCTCCTCCAGTTCATCAGCATGGACAACAATATGCAGGCCACACATCTGTGCCAGGCGGAACTCATTTCCATCCACACAGGCAAAGCACACCTCTTTCCAGGTGCGGGTGCTGTTGGCTTTGCGGGCTCCATCCACGGCGGCCTGGTACTCTCCCAGGTGGACCAAGGTGGACGCTAGCCGCCCGAAGTTGGACACGTTGTTGTAGAGCAGCTTGGCCGCATCATACATCCTCTCATCATAACACCTGTCACCCACCTGGAATAGAGAAATACTTCATAAGAAAAAAGGTATGATACTGGTCAGCAGTGATGGAGAAGGATGTGTCAGGTAAACGTGTGTGGGGGTATGCCGGTGTGTGTATGCGCCAGTATGTGTATTTTGTGTTCAGAGCGTACCTGTTGGATGTGGGCGTTGTTGGGTCCATTGATGAACTCCTCCAGTTCAGCCAGGCGGTTGGTCTTGGCCAGGGCGAAGATGAGCTCTGTCTCCACGTAGGACTCACGGGACTTCTTACGGGCCATCTGAAGGAACTTCACCAGGTCCTCCCAGTTACCTGAAGATAGTAAGAGGAACTTTTATATTTACTTCACTAAACCCTTTTCTCCTAGCCTGGATTCTGCAACTTTGAGATTGCAGGAAGTCCCGTCTCTTTAGCATATGACACAAGGAGTGGAATGTTAGAGACTGATAGCCAGACTACTTTTCCCCCAAATTGGATGCAGGTGAATACCTTCTCCTTCAATAGCAAGCCTACATTGAAAAACCCTAATGTTGGTTGTATGCTGGACAATACGTGGATCATTTTCTTTGTCTCTTACCACTCTGGGCTGCAGCCTGGCCCACCTCCATGTAGGCAGAGGGGTCATCAGCCTTGATGTAGGAGTCAATGGCCTCCTTCACCAGACCCTTCTGCAGCTGAGCCTTGGCCAGCTGGCTCCACACTGGAGGCTCGTTGCAGCGCTCAGCAAATTCGTAGGCCCGGTCCAGGTTCCCAATGTGCTCAATCAGAACCTAAAAACACACAGAAATGACTTTTGTCAAGTTCACCTCTTAATCCATAGAATTCAGACAGACCAGTAGCATTGCCCACAACGGGAATTGAACAAGCAACATTTTGGTCAATGGTCTATTTGCCAGAGCAAAAAGACTCAACCACTGACCTGCACGGCGGAGGTGTTGACGTCAAACTTTCTGAAGATGGCGAAGGCCTCCTCGAAGAGCTCGTTGCTGATGGCGATGTTAGCGATGTCGGGGGCATCGTAGTTGTCTAGGCGGTTGATGTACTCCATCACACGGGTACGGTCTGCCTTGATGGCTGTCAGGATCAGCAAGTTCTGCAGGTTTCTGAATAAAAACACAGATGAACTCTGCTCAGCATGACAAACTAAAACAACACATTTAAAGTTACAAACAAGCCTGATATTGAAAGAGCAGACACACAATGGACAGCTCAGTCTGCCAGTGAGCACAGGTAGCAGAGCTTCAGTAGCCCTAGTACCTGTGTTCACTGAAGACAGAGTTATCCAGAACGATCTTCTCCAGCAGCTCAATGAGTTCGTTGGGGAGGTCTGCAGTCATGAAGGCCTTGACTGTGACGGACACCTCCTCTGGGTCCTGTGTCTCAGACAGGGCCGTCTGAACAACCTGAATGAAAGACAACAAACGTCATTCCAGAATGGAGAGAATAGTCACCATTCTGCAAACTTATAGCCAAACAAGTCACAAATAACAATTTAACCATCGTGCGAAATATAAGCAACGTTTTGGTGGGACATCACAGAACATTTTGGCCCATGGTTTTAGTGAGGATGAGGTTTGCATTTCAAACAGGCAGGAACAGGTCCATACCTGGTCGATGAGGGGTCTTCTAAACGGGTTACTCTCCAGCAGCACGCTGGCCCACAGCTCAGGGTCTTTACGGCGAACCAGGTAGCGAGACAGACTCTTGAACAGAGAGTTCTCATTGCACACCTGTACAGGAAATGTAAGATGATCAGTAGTGAGGGAAAACATACGCAAACAGTGTAAAATTAACATTTCAATGTATTAGTCAAGTAAATATGTCATTCTTATTTCCCCACTCACATTAATGAGCTCCTGGTCACACTGTCCTCTCTCGTAGGCAACGCAGGCCAGGTGGGGGTCCCTCTTCTCACAGTACTTGCCCACCACGCGGCTGTCGTAGAAGGTGTTCTCACGCAGGAAGCGCTCTGGGTTGTTGTTGCTGTCGATGTAGATCTTGGCCAGGGCATTGTGGGTAGCTGGCTCCTCACAGCCCTCATGGATACGGGCCTCCAGCCAAGGCAGAAGCAGCTTCAGTCTGGAGCCAACAAATACACATCTTCAAGTTTCAGGTGCTCATAAACTAGATATATTTACACTTTTAAGTGGGTCAAACAGCACCCCTTCATCCTACTTTCTCTTTCAGAAGTAATGTCACAATTAAATGCACTACAGCATAAAGCCAGTCTGGGCTGAGACATCCCTCTCCCGGTCCCCACAGTCCTTACCTGTTCCTCTTCTCCACCTCAGCCACTAGTTCATCAGTGGAGAACTGTCCTTTCACCACCAGGATCAGGTTCTTAATCACATCCTCAGCACAGTCCACATCCAGCAGCCCTCCAATCACCACCGGCAGACGGCTGGGGTTCACCTGACACACAAACACATTTTTCTTATAGAAAATTCACATATCGTACAATGGTGTGTGTGTATACAAACAAAAAGCTGTTAGGCAGGTTAATATGAGTTTATGTACCTTCTGCACATAGATCTCAATGTATTTCTGCAGGGTGTTGCGGTACAGGTAGAGGACCAGGTCGTGGACAAAGTCGAAGCGGTCACACACGATGATCAGGGGGAGCTGATCAGTCAGCTTAGCTTCCTGTAAAGAGAGGAAATATTGATATCAGCTCACATAATCAAACTAACAGCTAGACTTGGCTTTCAGGGTAATTAACAAAATAAAGACTGAAGTAAGCTGTGGTGTCATACTATAGTATGCCTACTTCTCTTCCTTACCTTGAGGAAGTTCTTGACTCGTTCGGGGTCGTAGCAGTTGCTCTCTCTGCAGATCCTCTCCACCTCTTTGATCTGTCCCGTCTTGCAGGCTGCCTGGATGTACTTGAAGTGGACCTCTGGGTCCTGGCTGAAATTAACGATGGAACCCAGGAAGTAGAACAGACCTGGAATGAATAGAGACAGAACTTAGTCCCCATAGATAGAGAGGTAGGATGAACAACTATGTGGTTGTTGAGACAGTCATGACCATGTTCCATGCAGGTGAGGACAAGACTAGGTGGTTTGCGTCAGGTGTATGGTCTGCTTACCTTCGAAGCTCTTGAAGGACTCAAAGAGCTCAGTGAGGGAGTTGGTGGAGAGCTGCTCGTGGTACTTAGAGGCCACCTGGACACAGATCTGCAGGTTCTGACGGATGTTGGCCGACAGCATGGCCCGAAGACACTCCAAAGAGTCCTCCACTGACAGGGAGCCAAAGAAGTTCACCAGCCACTGCAGGACAGAGTCAATACACAGAGTCAGTGCACAGACAGGAAAAATACCAGAATGCACACATTAGTCAATAAAGCTTTATTAAGAGCAAAACACAGCAAGTACACACTTGTTCACCAAGACCATGAACACTCCAGGACATTCTATTCCATGCAGTGTGTGGTTGTGTTAGATAGTGTCCTATACCTCAGGGTTGAGCAGGTGTGTGTGCACCACAGCCCGTTTGATATCGTACAGGTCGGTGTAATGCTCCAGAGCCCTCTGCAGCAGGCCAGCCTTCTCACACAGCTGGGCAACGTGGGCACGGTCGTAGTGGGTGAACATCTGGTTGCCCAGGATGGCATCAGCCACCTGAAGCAGAAAAAAAACATCATACATTAATTTAAAATCCATGACATCACGAGTCAGTGGAAGAGAAGCAAATAAGAGTGTGGCACTAAAAGAAAAAACATGCATACAATTGCTGTGTAAGTGTTGGGTCTGTGTGGAATGGGGTGTGATGTGTGTGTACCTGTGGGGCGTGGACCAGGTTCATCTCCAGCAGGCGTGTCTGCAGAGGCCCCTCAGCAGGCCTGTTGTTCTTCAGGGCATCCAGGAGGAAAGAGGTACACTGCTGGATCAGGTTATACTCCATAAACACGTCAACGATCTGAACAGGGAAACAGACAATACATCAGTTACCACACATCAATCATGTTACTGTATACAGCACCTCACAGCGCAGCACTGAACAAGGTTTTTTTCCTTCAGAAAATGTATATGTAAGGGAAATAGGACGATAAATTAATGGTTGAGGTGGTGAAGACGTTTAGCCGTCTGACCTGTGTGATGTCGGCCAGGGGCTCCTCATCCTGCACCAGCATCTGGGAGAACTGCAGGCCTTGTTCTGGACTGATCCTCATCACATTCCTGAGCAGGAACATCCAGTCTGGAGTGTAGCCCACCTAGAAGGGAAATACGGAAAACGCATCCGTTAGTTAAAAACGGAATACAATCTAATTGACCATATTAAAGAATTCCATTTTGCGTCAAGTCAAATGTTATATTGGTAAGGACTTAGAAAGATAGAAACACCACAACTAACCTTTTTGGCATAGAGGACAATTTTCTGGAACTGTCCGGTCTCAGCGAAGCACTGAATGACCTTGTTGGGCACGTTGGCCCTGAGGTAGACACTGAGAGCCAGAGTGGGGTCCACTGATTTCACCAGGTCCCCCAGCTCCTCTGAACACTCCAGCTATTAAAAAAACACATGCAATTTTCATAAATCCCTAACCAACACTGTCACGAATAAAGTCCTAACCAGCCCAATAGTTATAGGGACATTTGAACAGCCCAGTGCTATATGTTGAGCAATACATAATTGGAAAATAAAACTGTTAAGCTCAATGTTGAACATCCAAACTCAACAGTAAGCGACAACTATAGTCTCAGTTTATTATGATAACTATGGTTTCCTTGCCTTGTCCTCTTTGAGCCATTTCTCCAGCAGCTGCTTGCGTCCCTGCTGTAGGACGGGCCTGCACAGCTCCAGAGACTCAAACTTGTTGAGCTGGCCCTGGTCCAGCAGGATGCCAAAGTACTGCAGCAGTGGAGAGGTCTGGCCCGGCTGGGCCGGCACACTCTGGAACTTACGGATGGTGTCCGGGGTACGCAGGATACCCTGGGGAGGAGGAGGAAAGGAGCATTTTGACTTTCAAAAAATGTGAACATGATAGAAGACTGTAGTAGTAGAAACCTTATTATACACAAGGCAGCTGAAATATCATCCAAAAAACATTTACCAGATCATGATTTGAATAGTTTGTGCGTTTTGGTGCATTGGCAGTACCTTGGGAGCGTTTGCGGCCACCTTGGCAGCCTCAGAGTAGTTCCCTGCAGCGAACAGGGTGTTGAACTTTCTGGCGAACAGCTCCTCGGCCCCAGCCAGGTTGTTGCGCACGGCCATGCGCAGGGCTAGGTCTGGGTTCTGGAGCACGTTGGTGATGTAGGGGATGATGTTCTCCTCCTCCACACACACTGACAACACCTGGACAAACACATTAACACACAGACAGGGTTAGAGAGTCCACTACTATACAGACATGAAAATATGTGTACTATTACATTAGTTTATATGTACTGACAAATTTAACAAAACTGGTATATAATTCCTTTGTTAAACTCACATATTTCTTCAGAATTTAATTGAACGTGTAAAAAGAATGTTGCTAGACTAGAGAATAGCATTTGTGAATTAACTACACAGAAACACACTGCTCCATGATGATGTCTGTGTGTGTGTGTGTTACATTAAGATATAAAGGAGCAGCAGACTGGAGGGTTAGAGAGCCAGGAGCTTTAAGGAGATTAGGACGCCTGGCCTGACAGGATCTCCAACTGTGTTTCACATGCTGCTCTCTGCTGGAGGTGCCGTTAGATCAGTATTAAACAAGGCTTCCCTCAGCCAAGGTCACCAAGTGACAGACACACACACGTCAATTTGGGGTGGCATGTAGCTTAGTGGTTAGCGCGTTAGACTAGTAATTGAAAGGTTGCTAGATCGAATCCCCTAGCTGACAAGGTAACAATCTGTCATTCTGCCCCTGAACAAGGCAGTTAACACACTGTTTCTAGGCCGTCATTGAAAATAATAATTTGTTCTTAACTGACTTACCTAGTTAAATAAAAAGGTTAAAAATAATACCTTTTATTTTTATTTATAAAAGCACACTTCCACACAAACACACCCTGTTTTTCCACTGTCACATATATGGGACTCTCAGCCATCATCACACAGGTACAGTATACAGTGTTTGTGAATTCTGAGGAGGAGACATGGAGCAGTAGGCTCTACAGACATGGATCAGCTTTCCATCCTCCTGAATATTTAATGAATGTGTGTTTTGGACAGGAAACTCATTGATCAGCCCACTGGCATCTGGTTACTCCTGATAAAAGGACGAAAACACTCCCATTTACCAGTGGAGACATACCTGTCCTTTCCTGTTGACTCCAATGATGCCAGCGGTTGGTTCATGTGGGGCTGTAACAAAGATGGTCTCCCCGCTGATCCGGTTCATGTAGATACAGGTGCCAGTCTCCAGGTCATACAGGTGGATGTAGCCATATTTGGTGATAAGAAAGACAACATCTTGCTTAGAGCTGATCTAGAAGACAGAGAGCAGGGACACAAGGCTTCAGAAGCTGTAGCATAACAGGTATTAATGCAGAGGGCCTGCATGACTGTATGGAACAGGTTTGAGTTCTTGTCTGTGAAGTGGTTCCAGTACCTGCATGGCTACAGGGAAGTCATTCTGGGCCTCAGGAGGGAAGAACACGTCCACTGCCTTCTTTGGAAACGGCTGATTGCCTGTTGGTGGGGTTCCCACTTCAATTATGTGTAACTAGGAAAGCAAAAACACATTCAGAGGAAAAAAACAAAAACAATGAGACATCTCCCAGTCTTATTTGCTCATTTTCCATTCCATTCCAGCCCTCCCTGAGTACTCCATGTCCAAGCTGGAGATTCCTACCTTTCCTCCAGCTTGCCCTCGGACAGCGAAGCAGAACAGTGTGGATTCCTCTGTATTACCCTCCATTTTGAACTGGGCGAAGCCGGCGGCGTGGCCCTCAATGGGCTGGGACACCTTCCTGTCCACAGAGTACAGCTGCATGGCTCCCACCACACGGTTTTGCTAAAATGAAGGAATACACATACTGTACAAGAGCTTGTGCTACAGCAGTATTTTCCAGAGGTACATTAAGCCGTATCAGGGCAGAACACTTAATAATGCTGTGCAAGCTTCAAAACAGCCAAAAAGCATGTTATTAGCATCTATCAGGTCAGTGTATTGCTGTACATTAGTGTTGATACTCACACGGATTAACTTTATGACAAACTCATTAAAAAAAACGCAAGTCACTTCAGTAGAATACAGCTAGCGTCAACCATAAATCCAATCTAATTCCCTCTATTTCAGTACCTGTGCTGAAATCCCAATGAGAAGCAGCCATTTCTGTTTGGCGTCAGTGCGGTAGTTGATGATTTGACAGCCTGCTAGGCTGGAGTGTCTGTCAAAGACTTTGACTGGCTGGGAGTCTCCCTCCATGCTCCAATGGTAGACGGCGTTGTCTGTGACCAGTGCTACAGTGTTGAGGGAGATCCACTTCCAGAAAGTGACGTCATCAGTCATGGTGTGAGCCTTCATCTTGCTCTTCATCTCAATGTTGAAGATCTGGAGGGTTTTTGCAGCTGAAAATTCACACATTAAAAGGTTTAGCAATATGATGATCTAACACTGTATATCCACGAACTAATGTAAACTACTAATCACCACACACAAACAGACTAGAGGGGAAATGAAAATACTGTAATACCAAATTTCACTTGATTTAGAAATAGTGGTAGTCATGGTTTGGTGCGAGTGCCACCAAATGACCAAACAAAACAGCACTTGCAATGCAGAAAGCAAGACCACAACGACGGGCAACCAATAACGTGGTAAGATCTGCATTCAGGAAGGAAAAGACTCCATACAAAAAAAGGTAAGACGTCACCAATCCACATGAGGCTAATAAACAGCAACCACTAGTGACTGGGTGAACTGATAATTTTACAAACCAGTTCCTTCAGAAAGTTTACACTTCTTGACTTATTCCACATTTTGTTGTGTTACAACCTGAATTGAAAATGGTGCTAATAGATTTCTCACCGATCTACACACAATACCCCATAATGACAAAAGGAAAACAGGATATTTTGAAATGTTGCTAATTTATTGAAAATGACATACAGAAATATGTATTTTACATAAGTATTCACACCCGAGTCAATACTTTGTAGAAGAACCTTTGGCAGTGATTACAGCTTTGAGTTGTCTTGGATATGTGCAATCAATGTCTTGGATATGTGCAAGCACTGTTAAGTTAGATGGGGAGCAGTAGTGAACAGCAATCTTCAAGCCTTTCCACAGATTTCCAATGGGATTAAAGTCTGGGTTTTAGCTGGGATACTCAAGAACATTCACATTCTTGTTCTGATGCCATTCCAGCGGTGCTTTGGTTGAATGCTTAGGGTCATTGTCCTGTTGTAACATAAATCTTGTCTCCAGTCTAAGGTCGTTTTTGCATTCTGAAGCAGATTCTCATCAAGGATTTGCCTGTATTTGACTCCATTCATTGCTCCCTCCATCCTTACCAGTCTCACAGTCCCTGCCGCTGAAAAGCATCCCCATAGCATGCTGCTGCCACCACGCCTCATGTAGGGATGGTGTTAGAAGGCTGATGAGCTGTGCCTGGTTCTCCAGACATAGCTCTCTGCATTCAGGCCAAAGATTTACATTTGTCATTAGACCAAAGAAATCTTTTGCGCTTAGACTTTCACATGCCTTTTTGCGAACTCCAGATGTGCGGTAATGTGCATTTTTCTCAGGAGTGGCTTCCGTCTGGCCACTCTCCAATAAAGCCAATATTGGTGAAGTGCTGTAGACACGGTTGTCCTTCTGGCAGCTTCTCCTATCTCAGTCAAGGAACTCTATAGTTCCGTCAGTGGTCACTGGGTTCTAGACCACCTCCCTGACCAAGGTCCTTCTTGCACGGTTGTTTAATACCCTTCCCCAGACATATGCCTCATCACAACTCTATTGTGGAGATCTACGGACAAATCCTTGGACTTCACATTGTCATGACGTTGCCCTCTTTGGGTACAGCAAGCCCCATCCCCCTCTCCCTGTCTTCTACACCCAGGCTGCTGTGGTCAGAGAGAGGTTGTAAATTCCTAGAGGAGATTATCTCCTCATGGCCACAGTATAGAGACAGAGTGGATTTTCATAGAGAACAAAGGAATTTCTTCCACCACACAGAACCTGAGGTCCGAACAACATTTATGTTCTGGAGAAGGTATAACAGATCGGTGAAGAATTCAGCTACGAACTGGTCCATTTGGTACAATTTTGTGAAACTCACGGGAGCCAATACAGCCACATTACCATAACGCTGTTTATCTTTTAACCATAACATGTGGTTAAACTCTTAGACTATCGATACCGACAGAATAAGAACAAGTCTTTGATATGAATTACTAGTCTGCAGCTAGAAATTCGGTATCATTGAACGCGAAGACCGACAACCGCCGAAAAATCTATTCTATAATGACATGAATGAATGTCACTCTGAACTATCCATTCTAACCACGACAGAGAGAGGACGGACACTCTCCAACAGAAACAAACTTCTCAACAGAGACCCGACGACACACTGAGCGTTCATGTGCAAAGGATTAGCATTTCAATTGTTATAATTATCAACTGTGTGTTGTCTTCTCAGACGACCCCAACTTCCCTTCTGTACACCAAGCCGCCGATGCCGGTTATCCCACTAGGGAAACTCCGTTATCATTTCCTTGTAACTATCTAATGTTTGTTTATGCATTTCTGTGAATGACTTAGTTAAATCATTTATTTACTAAGACGATGTATGGATGACTCAGTGAAGACTGGGTTCGTGCAGATAACCAACAATTTACGACGTTTGGAATGAGACTAACGTGAGGTAAAATAAATAATTCATTAATCAGAAGACTATTGATTAGATATGAAAATATCTGAAAAGTTTAGGAAAATTATAACTTTGTAATCTGAATATTTTCCTTGGTGCCCCGACTTCCTAGTTAATTACAGTTACATGATTAATCAGTTTAATCACGTAACAATAATTACAGAGAGTCATTTGATAAAGATTAATCTTCAGTTTAATGATGCCAAAGACACGACAACAGTATAGTTTCTGTTTTGACATGCACTGTTAACTGTGGGACCTTATATTGAAAGGTGAGTTTTTCTAAATCATGTCAAACCAATTGAATTGTCCAAAAGGTGAACTACAATAAAGTTGTAGTGATATCAAGGATGATCAAAGGAAATTGGATGCACCTGAGCTCAATTTAGAGTGTTATAGCAAAGGGGTGTGAATACTTGTATTTATTTTCAATCAAATTTGCAAGCAATTCTAAAAACACGTTTTCACTGCCATTATGGGGTATTGCGTGTAGATGGTTAAGATTTATTTTAATACATTTTGAATTCAGGCTGTAAATACAAAATGTGGAATAGGTCAAGGGGTATGAATACTTTGATGGAACTGTATAAGGTCTTCCATTAATTACTGTTAAAAAGTCCTACTATTTTATGTGCCTAGTCATAGGTGAACTTCCAGGAGTTAGAGCAGCTCTACAGGATTCCTAACCACAGTATGCTCATCCTGAGATGAATTAAGAAGTTTGGGATTGGGCCTGAATGCGGATTAACGCAAGACCACAAAACACAAACTGATGCGTTGACGTACGAGAAGTGTCTTTGGATGCACTGACTGACAACCATTCCATTTCAGGCTTTCCAATCACTGGCTTATTATTGGAGCAAGGAAAGGGTTTCCTATTCATTAATTTCCTGTGTCTGTAGCCTATGATGAACCTACTATTGTTAACAAATTTCACCACTCAAAAGTCTATAGGCCTACATTTCCGGTTGTGTAATGCTATACACCTGGACTACAAATCAGAGTTACATTTAAAAAAATAAAACTAGCCCATCGAATGCAAAGAGAAATGACACATTGATCACTTACATTATACAATTGCTTTTTTTGCATCTGAACCCTTTGGAATTACCTGGAATTCTACATAAATTGGTAAAAAAAAGTGATCTGTTCCTCTAAGTCACAACCATAGACAGTGTGCTTAAACTAATAACACACAAATTATTGTATCTTTCTTGTCTATATTGAATACATCATTTAAACATTCAGTGTAGGTTGGATAAAGTATGTGAATTCCCTAGGCTGATGACTTCTCCAAAACCTAATTGGAGTCAGGAGTCAGCTAATGTGGAGTCCAGTCAATGAGACGAGATTGGAGATGTTGGATAGAGCTGCCCTGCACTTTAAAAAAACACTCAAAAAGGTTGAGTTTGCTATTCACAAGAAACATTGCCTGATGTGAACCATGCCTCGAACAAAATAGATCTCAGAAGACCCAAGATTAAGCATTTTTGACTGGAATGAAGCTGGAAAGGGTTACAAAGTATCTCTAAAAGCCTTGATGTTCATCAGTCCACGGTAAGACAAATTGTCTGTAAATAGAGAAAGTTCAGCACTGTTGCTAGTCTCCCTAGGAGTGGCCATCCTGCAAAGATGACTGCAAGAGCACAGCACAGAATGCTCAATGAGGTTAAGAAGAGTCCTGGAGTGTCAGCTAAAGACTTGCTAACACATCTGTTGACGAGTCTACAATATGTAAAACACTAAACAAGAAAGGTGTTCATGGGAGGACACCATGGAAGAAGTCATTGCTGTCCAAAGAAAAACATTGCTGCACATCTGAAGTTCGCAAAAGAGCACCTGAATGTTTCACAGCACTACTGGCAAAATATTATGTGGACTGATGAAACTAAAGTTGAGCTGTTTGGAAGGAAGGAACACAACACTATGTGTGGAGAAAAAAAAGGCACATCACACCAATATCAAAACCTCATCCCAACTGTGAAATATGGGGGAGGGAGCTTAATGGTTTAGGGCTGCTTTGCTACCTCAGGGCCTGGACAGCTTGCTATCGTCGACAGAAAAATGAACTCCCATGTTTTTCAAGACATTTTGCAAGAGATTGTTAGGCCTGTCCGCCAATTGAAGCTCAACAGAAGTTGGGGTGATGCAACATGACAACGACCCAAATCACAGAAGTAAATCAACAACAAAATGGCTTCAACAGAAGAAAATACGCCTTCTGGGGTGGCCCAGTCAGAGTCCTGACCTCAACCGGATGGAGATGCTGTTGCATGACCTCGAGAGCGGTTCACACCAGACATCCCAAGAATATTGCTGAACTTAAATAGTTTTGTAAAGAGCAATGGTCCAAAATTCCTCCTAACCGTTGTGCAGGTCTGATCCACAACTACAGAAAACGTTTGGTTAAGGTTATTGCTGACGAAGGAGGATCAACCAGTTACTAAATCCAAGGGTTCACATACTTTCCCCACCCTGCACTGTGAATGTTTACATAGTGTCTTAAATAAAGACATAAAAATGTATCATTGTTTGTGTTTTATTAGTTTAAGTAGACTATTTGGCCATTGTTGTGACTTAGATGAAGATTAGATCAAATTTTATGACCAATTTATGCAGAAATCCAGGTAATTCCAAAGGGTTCACATACTTTCTCTTCCCACTGTATATACACAGTACTATTTCAAAAGTCTGGTCACACCTACTCATTCAAGGGTTTTTCTTATTTTCTACATTGTAGAATAGTGAATACATCAAAACTATGAAATAACACATATGGAATCATGTAGTAACCAAAAAAGGTGTTAACCACCCTTTGCCTTGATGACAGCTTTGTACTCTCAATCAGCTTCATGAGGTAGACCCCTGGAATGCTTTTCTAACAGTCTTGAAGGAGTTCCCACATATGCTGAGCACTTGTTTGCTGCCTTTCCTTCACTCTGCAGTCCAACTCATCCCAAAACCAGTTCAATTGGTTTGAGGCCAGGTGATTGTGGAGTCCTGGTAATCTGATGCAGCACTCCATTACACCCCTTCTTGGTCAAATAGCCCTTACATAGCCTGGAGGTGCATTTTGGGTCAATGTCCTGTTGAAAAACAAATGATAGTCCATCTGGTTTGCGCTTAGTGGATGGCATATCGCTGCCAAATGCTGTGGTAGCCATGCTGGTTCAGTGTACCTTGAATTCTAAATAAGTCAATCACAATCAGTGTCACCAGCAAAGCACCATCATACCTCCTCCTTCATGCTTCACGGTGGGAACCACACATGCAGAGATCCATTCACCTACTCTGCATCTCACAAAGACACGGGGGTTAGAACCAAAAATCTCACATTTTAACTCCTCATACCAAAAGGACAGATTTCCACCTGTCTAATGTCCATTGCTTGTGTTCCTTGGCCCAAGAAAGTATTTTTATTGGTGTCCTTTAGTAGTGAATTCTTTGCAGCAAATTGACCATGAAGGCCTGATTCATGCAATCTCATATGAACAGTTGATGTTGAGATGTATCTGATACATCAAGTCTGAAGCATTTATTTGGGCTACAATCTGAAGTGTAGTTAATTGCCGATTTCTGAGGTTGGTAAGTCTAATGAACTTAACCTATGCAGCAGAGTTAAGTCTGGGTCTTCCTTTCCTATGGTGGTCCTCATGAGAGCCAGTTTCATCATATCGCTTAACGGTTTTCACGACTGCACTTGAACAAGCTTTCAGTTCTTGACATTTTCCGGATTGACTGACCATCACGTCTTTGCTTATTTGAGCTGTTCTTGCCATAATATGGAATTGGTATTTTACAATCTTCTGTATACCACCCCTACTGTGTCCCAACACGCATTAAGGCATACCTGTTAATTGAAATGCAATCCAGGTGACTACCCCATGAAGCTGGTTGAGAGAATGCCAAGAGTGTGCAAAGCTGTCATCAAGGCAAAGGGTGACTACTTTGAAGAATCTCAAATATATTTTGATTTGTTTAACACTTTTTTGTTTACTACATGATTCCATGTGCAATTACATTGTTTTGATGTCTCCACAATTATTCTACAATGTAGAAAATAGTGAAAATAAGGAAAAACTCTGGAACAAGGTGTCCAAACTTTTGACTGGTACTGTACACACAAAAGTATGTGGACATCCCTTCAATTAGTGGATTTGGCCATTTCAGCCACACCCGTTGCTGACAGGTGTATAAAATCGAGCACACAGACATGCAATCTCCGTAGACAAATATTGGCAGTAGAATGGCCTTACTTTAGAGCTCAGTGACTTTCAACGTGGCACCGTCATAGGATGCCGCCTTTCCAACAAGTCAGTTCGTAAAATTTCTGCCCTGCTATAGCTGCCCCGGTCAACTGTAAGTGCTGTTATCATGAAATGGAAACGTCTATGAGCAAAAATGGCTCAGCCATGAAGTGGTAGGCCACACAAGCGCACAGAAAAGGACCGCAGAGTGCTGAAACAGGTAGAATGTAAAAATCTATTCTCGGCCACAACACTACCTACGGAGTTCCAAAATGCCTCTGGAAGCTACGTCAGCACAATAACTGTTCGTTGGGAGCATCATGAAATGGGTGTCCATGGCCGAGCAGCCGCACACAAGCCTAAGAGCACCATGCGCAATGACAAGCTTCTGTTGGAGTGGTGTAAAGCTTTCCGCCATTGGACTCTGGAGCAGTGGAAATGGGTTCTCTGGAGTGATGAATCACGCTTTTACATCTGGCAGTCCGACAGACGAATTTGGGTTTGGCTGATGCCATGAGAATGCTACCTGCCCCAATGCATACTGCCAACTGTAAAGTTTGGTGGAGGAGGAATAATGGTCTGGGGCTGTTTCCATGGTTTGGGCTAGGCCCCTTAGTTCCAGGGAAGGGAAATCTTAATGCTACAGCATAAGTCATTTTATACGATTCTGTGCTTCCAACTTTGCGGCAACAGTGTGGGGAAGGCCTTTTCCTGTTTCAGCATGACAACGCCCTCGTGCACAAATCAAAGTCCATATAGAAATGGTTTGTTGAAATCGGTGTGGAATAACTTGACTGGCCTGCACAGAGCCCTGACCTCAACTCCATCTAACACCTTTGGGATGAATTGGAACGCCGAAGTCCTGTGAGCCAGGCCTAATCACCCAACATCAGTGTACGACCTCACTAATGATCGTGGCTGAATGGAAGCAAGTCCCTGCAGCAATGTTCCAACATCTAGCGGAAAGCCTTCCCAGAAGAGTAGAGGCTGTTATAGCAGCAAAGGGGGGGACCAAGTCCAAATTAATGCCCATTATTTTTTAATAAGATGTTCGACAAGCAGGTGTCCACATACTTTTGGTCATTAGTGTATCTTGTCTGACAAGTGAACGCTTAAAATAGAATACATAAAGTGTCAAATCAATATTAAATCAACACAAATACAAATTAATTTGGCTACAATAGTCTAGTATTGAAATGTTGCATTGCACATCTGATTTTCTCTAAGTCTAATCTGCAATACACTTTGTCTCTGAATGCAAGGTTCTTACACTGCAGCCCAGGATGCACTGACAAAAATCATGCAAACCATGACTATTTTGGCCTATAGTCCAAGACCAGCTCTCAAACTGGATATAGTCATAATAGGGGAATGAATAATACATTATCAAAAGTTATCACAAGGATCTTGCTTCAGAGGAATGTTTCACTGGCTCAGTCTGTGCATTAGCCTTGACCTCTACGCAATTGAGACAGTAGTGTGCAATATAAAAGGTGCACAATGTATTCTCAGATGTTTTTACTTTAACCCTTTTTTCCTCAAACCTAGAGGTCTTGATGAACTCCCTTGAACATCCCTATTCTGTTTGCCATTTACCCTATAGCCTCCTGTTTAAAAAAAACAACAATCCCCTTGTGTTCGAAAGTAGAATGGAAGCACTCTTTCCTATGTAAACAGAACATAAACAGTACTGGGCAGACATTCCAACACAGTGCAAACATGATTACAACTTCCACAACTCATGATATATAAAATCCAACTCACCGTCTGCAAACATATAAGAAAGCATTAAGAAACGAAAAGAGCAAAAACAAGCAAAAATAGAAAAAGCATTCATGATAGTATGACAATTTTATCAGTGTACAAAAGGGGTTCAATTGTTTCAATTTTAGACTATAAATTGCAACTCACAAGCAGTTTTACTTCTGATTTTTTTAAACAAAAAATAAATGGACAGGCCTGTATATGGTCATTAACAGGTGAAGCAGAATGTGACAGGCCTAGATTATTAACTTGCTGACAAACAAAATCGTACATACACAAACTCCCTTTAATATTAGGACAGCAACACATAGGAAAATGAAGGCCTACAGCAGTGAAAGTTGAAGTTAACCACTTAGTTTGGGTGAATTAAGTTGTTAAAAACATATTAGTTCAGTCAAAGGAAACAAGTCAGGCTCAGTGGAAGTCCTTACCTTTGAGGGCAATAACTTTGCTAGCAGGGTTCATGATGGCGCTATCTGCAGAGATGGGCCTACGGATTGGAGTGTTGGGGTCGGCCATATCAATGATGACAACCTGTGCCTGCTCGCCCACCTTCTCTCTTATACAGATGAACTTATCAGACTCCATAGTCAGGGTGCTGAATCCAATGTTAGCTGGGTTGATCCCCAGGTTCTGGAGCTAAAGGAAATGGAATTACATTGTTAGAAAGATTTTGATTGAAAAAAAAACAATTGCTAGTGTGACTGTGTAGCAGAGGTGATTCAGTGAACTACGCTTGCATGATGAGTGAGTGATCTTGTCTGAGACCTGAAAACGTGTTGGCTCCTGTCCTGGAACTAATGCCAACACTTTAGTTCAGTGGGCTAACCGACCTTAAGGTTCATGCACAGGTTAATGATCATTGCAGAGATTAAGATTTTATGTTGATGATAATTCGTACTGTAGCTATCCATTTGTACTGAGTCAAACCCATTACCCTTTTATCATCCTATGGCCATAGATATAGCAACTACATCAAAATAAATAATACTAACTAGCTAGGCATTGTAGAAAGCCATGTTGTTTTAACCATAGAACATCTGTCTGTGGATTAAACCATTTTAGTTTACTGAACAACTGCCTCACTTGAATGTCAGGGTAGGGGTAATCTAAGATCAGTGTCAACACTAGCAGAAATAGCTAAATGTATCTATCTGGCTGTTATTGAATGGACTGTCAAACAGAAACGTATCTATCTAGTTAAGTAGTTAGCCATTACTTAACATGACATATGTTTGAGTTAGCAGGCCAATTAAAATCAAAATAGCAGCCATCATATAAAAGCAGTTAACGTTACGTTTGATGGCAACCACAAATCACTGTGCTAGTCTTTTCGCTAGCTAGCTAGCATAATATGGCAACGGGGAGGAGAGGTCATTCATTTCGCTGCGGGTGTTGGACTGCCAGCTACAGTTAGCTTAGCTAGCTAACAGTTAGCGAAAATCGTCAAGCAACCGATAAAGATCTGGAGGGGTTTAGTGCGATAGTTACGAGCCCTCGCCACGACCAGTATTTCGCTATATTGTTTTCATACCTGCAGGTGCTCCTGGAAGCGAATAGGTAGTATTTGAGCCATTGCGGATGTCCTTTGCTTCTACGGAGTCCTGGAATTCTAGCTCAAAAGCTAGCTGGCTAAGTTAGCACCGTGCTAGCTACGACCTCCTCGCTCACTGATTCGTAAGTCGTAGTCAGACAGTGAATATTTACGTCCAAGCAAGCTGTTATTGGAAATATTTTTCAAAATATTATGTCAAGTGTAGCCGCCGGATGTTTATGCGTTTTCTCCACTGCCGGAATGGATGGATAGCAGTGTCTTAAACACTGATCTCAGTCCAAACCTGCAATGGCGGCGGAAACGGATCAAAATCTGAGACGGAAGAGGAAGCAAGACATCCAACTCCCTAATCGTTTTTGTTCATGTACAGTCAGTGAACTAAAACCGATAAGACACAGCTGCTATCGCATTGAGAACCACCCCCTTAAGCAAACCGGAACTGGGACATTTTATTCGAAGTTAAACGGCCTGAGTTAGATGTCTTCATTTAGCCACCATCTTTGTCAGAATGTTATCAATCCGGAAGCCGCTAGGGATATCTCTGGAAGGAAAGACAAACCAATATGATTGTTCCACCTGTCATTTCATCTTTGCCTTTGGCCTCTGAACAGTCTAAAACAAACCTTAATTTATCTAAGATGGCAAACACTTATTTATACTTATTTCACATTGACTTCCAATTTGTGCCACATCATTCGCCCTTTTACGTCAGTTCCGGATAATTCACGCTTCATCATAGGCAGCGGACTTTAAAAGTGGATATGTCCTCTCTGCATGTTGTTCATACAGTGTAGGATTTTCATGTTCATATGTTTACATATCGTGTCTGTCACAAGGTCTCAGCTCTAGAGTGACTCGTTTTAAGTCATGAAATGAATTCTAAACTCATAGGTGCTGTTCTATCATGCATGCTACTGTCCTGTAGCATGCATAAGGTCTCATGTATGTCCTGTCGGAATCATTGGACCAGTTGATCGTAAATGGGATCCTACTCTAACCATAGATCTAACCCTGACACAACCGTTTTAGTTGGGTCCCCAAGCACACTTTAATAGAGAAAAACATTTGATCCCTCACTCTGGAAGGAACAAAACTAGAAAAACATTCCTATATCCCCCACCCCTATGCTGTGTCATATTGAAAATATCTAAATACATTTCATTCTTTCCTATTTAAAATGTTCATAAATGCGTTTGAGCTGTATTGAATACATGCACAACATCGTAATTCAAGTCAATGCCTTGACAGCCAGAATATCCTGAAAATATTAAAGGCTTGAAAAGGATGGAAATGCACTTCAATGGAAAGACCAACAAAAGGTAAAACCCAAGACTCGCGTTACAAGAAGCGGCTGTATTTGACTATAAAAGGCATCTCCAATCCAGTGTCTCTACAATGTTTTATTTGTATTTCAGTGTAAAAAGCTTAAACTCTATTAGGAAAAAAACAGTAACCCAAAATATTCTCTTAAAAAGAAAACAATCAAAACAATTCCCATTCACCTCAAATTAAAATAGAAACAGCAATTCACTTTTGCTAATATTTTCCCTCAAAACAAATATCTATTCTCCAAGGCAGTTGGTCATGGCCAATTGACAGTTATGGATTTTTTTTAAAAATATTTCAATGTAGTTAGAAAACACACCTAAAAATGAAAACAGTACAGTTTAGGACAACTGCATTGGCCAATGATTAGTGTCTTGTTTTGAGCAGAAGGTAAAGATGAGTGTGTGGCACAGAGAGTGGCACACAAAATTCACACTTTCTCTTGGCCAAGTACATTGCAGAAAGAACAAGGATTCCCTCCATAGCACAGAACCACAGCACTCTCCTCTCTCACAGCACTCCGGGCAGTCGTCCATCACATTCCCTTTGCATGTCTCCTCTGACTTCTCCAAGTCTGTAGAATTGAAGTTTGCGTAGTCTCTCTATTTTGGCCATTGACAGAACAGTCCACTTGGGAGCGGTAGACTTTGCTTCAAGGCAGTATAAGCTCTTGCCATTGTGCACCAGGCCTGCAGGGAGCAGTGTGTGCTGTGGATGAAAGCCATCAACCACAGGGTCCATGAACAATCTGGTAGGGTCCTCCCACATTCTCAAAATAGGCCAAGACAACATAACTCTTGAAAGCTAGGCCTATCTAAAAGTTTTTATTTGAAGGCCGTATGAGGTTGAAGTTGTGCCAGGTTAAAGAGGATTCTTACAAAAGCCAACCATCCACTCTGCCATTACAGTAACAAGAATGAATGATATGATCTTCCCTGATTACTGAATACCCCAGTAAATACAATGGTCTGTCTGACGAAGGGAGTGAATAGGAGCACGATTTCTATGGGACAGATACATGGGGGGGGAAATACAACTGTACATGACAAGGAGTAAGAGCAACAACAGCCGTGATTATGTGCTCTGCAGTGGTTGTCATGAAATGAAGGAAAAGTTAGAGACAAGAAGGGATGAGCGAGGAGAGCTGGTGTCAACGCAGCAGGTGATCTAGTCCTTTGTTTGGATGTGGTTGTTAAATCGCTTCCCTGGGTTAAGGTACAATTAAATGCAATTATGTAGGTATGTGAATGTGAGGAAGATAAAGAAACATCCCTGGGGTACACTGGAGGAGAGGTCCACACAGGGCCATAACCTCCTCTATCCATTCTATCCCTCCGTTCCTCCCGCCACACTAGCAGAACTATGTGGAGCCCCTCTTCTGTAGCTCCTCAATAAAGGCTGTGGAACAGGAGACAAGGAACAATCAATACAACATCTGACAAAATAAGTAGTGCCTTTGCTATTTTCTCCCTCACTTAATTTGGACTTTTATACTAACGTCATTGGAAAAGTCTGTGTGAAACATGGTTGTGGCCCAAAACAAATATCTGCAGTCTCACCTCCGATTATCTCCTCCTTGACTTTTTGTAACTCCTTCCGCATCTCATCAAGAATCTCCTGCAAGAAGCAATCAAAACATTCTATCATTTACAGTATTGTATATGATTATGTCTTTACTAGTCTTGGCATTAGAGGTGCAGCAGAAAATAATATTTACCTGTTTAATCCTCTCAATATCGGTCTCTTCACCACCTCCAGCATCATTATTAACACCTGCTTGCTTCACCCTGGATGAGGTGTGGCAATGGGGGGAAAGAAAGCGAGTGGGTAGGGGAGGCAGAGAGAGAAAGGGAGGGACTGATTAAGATCGAGCATAGTCTCATCACTGTGACAACCTACGCTGTCAATCCAACCCATCACCATAGCACCACCAAAGAGGCCTCAGGAAGCACCACACATACAAAACCACATTCTGTGAAAAACAGACAACCTAAGGATTGCTTTCAAAGTTTCAATGACATTTGACTGTTGACCACAACACCAAATGTCCAGAAATAACAGGCCAAACACACAATATTCCATTCTATACTACATCAAGGGATATCAAATTCCAAGAATCCTTAAATAATATAAAGTAAACTTGGAAAATCATCCCTCAACTGTTGAATAAGAAAAAGGCATCTACAGTGTAATCGGAAAGGATTCAGACCCCTTGCCTTTTTCCACATTTTGTTACGTTATAACCTTATTCTAAAATTGATTAAATAAATAAAAATCCTCGGCAATCTACACACAATACCCCATAATGACAAAGTGAAAACAGGGTTTTAGAACAGAAATATCTTATTTACATAAGTATTCAGACCCTTTGCTATGAGACTAGAAATTGAGCTCAGGTGCATCCTGTTTCCATTGATCATCCCTTGAGATGTTTCTTCAACTTAGAGTAAACCAGTGGTAAATTCAATTGATTGGACATGATTTGGAAAGGCACATACTTGTCTATATAAGGTCCCACAGTTGACAGTACATGTCAGGGCAAAAACAAAGCAATGAGGTAGAAGGAATTGTCTGTAGAGCTGAGTCAGGATTGTGTCAAGGCACAGATCTGGGGAAGGGTAGCCAAAACATTTCTGCAGCATTGAAGGTTCCAAAGAACACAGTGGCCTCCATCATTCCTAAGTGGAATAAGTTTGGAACCACCATGACTCTTCCCAGAGCTGGGTGCCCAGCCAAACTGAACAAACAGGGGAGAAGGGCCTTGGTCAGGGATGTGCCCAAGAATCCGATGGTCACTGACAGAGCTCCAGAGTTCCTCTGTGAACCTTCCAGAAGGAAAACCATCTCTGCAGCACTCCACCTTTACGGAAGAGTGACCAGACGGAAGCCACTCCTCGGTAAAAAGGCACATGACAGCCTGCATGGAGTTGCCAAAAGGCACCTAAAGGATTCTCAGACCATGAGAAACAAGATTCTCTGGTCTGATGAAACCAAAATAGAATTCTTTGGTCTGAATGCCAAGTGTCACATCTGGAGGAAACCTGGCACATTCCCTACAGTGAAGCATGGTGGTGACAGCATAATGCTGTGGGGATGATTTTCAGCAGCAGGGACTGTGAGACTATTCAGGAGAAGGATTAACAGAGCAAAGTAGAGAGAGATACTTGATGAAAACCTTCTCCAGAGTGCTCAGGACCTCCGATGGATGAGAAGGTGCACCTGCCAAATGGACAACGACCCAAAGCACAGAGTCAAGACAACGCAGGAATGGCTTCGAGACAAGTCTCTGAGTGTCCTTGAGTGGCCCAGCCTGAGCCCAGACTTGAACTCGATCGAACATCTCTGGAAAGAGCTGAAAAAAGCTGTGCAGCAACGTTCTCAATCCAACCTCAGAGCTTGAGAGGATCTGCAGAGAAGAACAGGAGAAACTCCCCAAATACAGGTGTGCCAAGCTTGTAGTGTCATACCCAAGAAGACTTGAGGCTGTAATCGCTGCCAAAGATGCTTCAAAGTACTAGGTAAAGGGTCTGAATACTTTAAACAGTTTGGGGTCACTTAGAAATGTCCTTGTTTTTGAAAGAAAAGCCTATTTTATGTCCATTAAAATAACATCAAATTAATGTCAACAGTGAAGAGGCGACTCCGGGATGCTGGTCTTCTAGGCAGAGAAAAAGAAAAATCCAGATCTCAGATTGGCCAAAGATTAAGATGGGCAAAAGAACAGATACTGGTCAGAGGACCTCTAGAAGGCCAGCATCCCGGAGTCGCCTCTTCACTATTGACGCTGAGACTGGTGTTTTGTGGGTACTACTTAATGAAGCTGCCAGTTGAATCTGTTTCTCAAACTAGACACTAATGTACTTGTCCTCTTGCTCAGTTGTGCACCGGGGCCTCCCAATACTCTTTCTATTCTGGTTAGCGTCAGTTTGCGCTGTTCTGTGAAGGGAGTAGTACACAGCGTTGTACACAGCGTTGTACGAGATCTTCAGTTTCTTGGCAATTTCTTGCATGGAATAGCCTTCATTTCTCAGAACAAGAATAGACTGACGAGTGTCAGAAGAAAGTTCTTTGTTTCTAGCCATTTCGAGCCTGTAATCGAACCCAAATGTTGAAGCTCCAGATACTCTAGTCTAAAGGTCAGTTTTCAGCTGTGCTAACATAATTGCAAAAGGGTTTTCTAATGATCATTTAGTCTTTTAAAATGATAAACTTTGATTAGCTAACACAACGTGCCATTGGAACCACAGGGGTGATGGTTGCTGATAAATGGGCCTCTGTACGCCTATGTAGATATTCCATAAAAAACATTTTCTTTAAAGCCGTTTCCAGCTACAATAGTCATTTACAATATTAACAATGTATACACTGAATTTACTGATCAATTTGATGTTATTTTAATGGACAAAAAAATGTGCTTTTCTTTAAAAAACAAGGACATTTCTAATTGACCCCAAACTTTTGAACGGTAGTGTACAATTGGTTATATAGTTATGTTTAACGTAGAGAACAGTGTGTTTATTCAAATGGCTGTGCATCTACCAGGGTCAAGATATCGATAATTGGACCTTTGTTATTCCTAATCTATATCAATGACCGTGCTGCTGTGTCCTCTACCGTACTTCCCATTTTCTTTACAATAAGAAATATTGTAAAAACATTTTATTTATTTATAAAGAGCCAAAATCTCAATTGGTAGGAATGAAATGGAAGTCACATCCACTAGATTCCTTGGAGTTGTAATTGATGAAAAGTTATCCTGGAAAGATCATATTCAATTTGTCTGCAGCAAAGTGATGAAATCTGTTGGTATCATCAGAAAGATTAGTGGTTTGGGTCATCAGGCTTGCTTCCTAACTCTATACTATAGTTTAATTTCCCCATATCTCATTTACTGTAATATTGTCTGGGCCAGTAAACATGCCTCCTACCTACACAAATTACTCAAGACAAGCTACCTCCTCTAATTACCTGGCTCCATCTGCACCTTTGTTTAAGAAACTCAATATCGTGTCTATTTATGACATTAATGTACGCCAATTGTGCACTTTCATCTACAAATATTCATACCTCCCGAGACAGTTTACCTAAACCCGTCAATGGATTCTTCCAGGTAAATTCTGAAATCTCTCTCACATAGTCAATTATCTATCAAATATAGAGGTAACATACTCTGAAATGCTCATCTTCACATTGAGGGATTCTGTTTTGGCAATAACCTTAAGCGATAACTGGGGGTCAGCAATCCCCTCCATATAGCCTAACTCTCATACTAAAATGGTTTGTGTGATTACTGATCAATTCATTTATAATTAGTAGGTTTTGTTATCCGTTTTAACAAACGTTTTTGTACTCATGTATTGGATTTAGTTTTTTTTGTGGTGTTGTTTTAATAGAAGCCCTTGGGCTTCCAACCACACCTCCACAACATTTAAAAAATATATTTTTTAATAAATCTGTATTGTTGTCCATCACTTGTTTTCTTTGGTACAAATAAATAAATACAAATTAAAAAAATATTAATTCACATAGAATGGAATCCTGCAGCTTTTTGAGCAGAGATGATAAAAGCTGTCAGAAGTCACAGCGTTCTGCAGTCCACTAGGTGGTGCTGTCAACAGAACAATGGCCCAGCACCACTCTTTGAAGCTGTGCCCCTGTTGACCTGACAGATGGAAGGGAGGTGGGACGGTATGTTAGGAAGAGCAGCAAAGCGTCAGTCCTGTTGTCTTGTCAGGGAAGGGACTTTGTACCTGGGACCTTGGGACAAGGGAGAGGTGGAGTCCATGCTCTTGGAGATGGAGTGATTCCTGTTTGTGAGACACACACTGCTCTTAGAACAGGACACAATCAACACACACACACCTCTTTGAATTCTGAGATTGACATGCGTCCACACAGGCTGCTCTTACTACAGACACGGAGAGCATAGGAAGCTGAAACCTTACCTTGGCATAGTGGCTGATTTCTCCCAAGGTCTTCGTCCAAGAGTGTCTAAAAAGCAGAGAGGCATATTTTAAATCCAAACTGTATAAAAGTCTAATATTAAGCAAATTTGTCTTCCAGATACAAGCAAAACAGACTGTTCTCACCACTTTGGCCTTGGGACTCTGAGTATTCCTGTAGGGAGAAAAGAAACAGACAAGCAAAACGTGTGTTTTCTGACTACATGGACACCTTTCAAATCTATATTCACAACATAGTTGGCCAATAAACTAACAAATACTTACATTATCTGCCATCTTAGCAGGTGGCTTAGCCCCACCGTCTGCCATTTTTTTCCTGAACAAGACAGACAGACAAAAGGAGAGTAAGAGTTTGAGACACTTAATTAAAGATTCACCAAGCTAGATCAGCACCATAGAGGGGCATACACAGCGCTATAGACTGAGGCGTATGGATCTGTTCATTTATAGGAGTGTGCTCTTCAGTGCCACCTACCTCCGTGCCAAGATGGATGCCATCTCACCCATCAAGCCTCCTCCACCACCACCACCGATGGAGGCACTGGTGCGGCTTTGATCAGGCTTGGCAGCCGGTGCTGCAGCAGCAGCAGCACCACTATCCTCCTACAGAGGGCGGTAGAAGACACAGGAGATGTTAGAGTATCAGTATCGACACAACACTTGAGCTCTTGCTAGCATTGCAAAACAGAGGCTCGGCATTCAAAATGAATGGCATTGAAATCCAAATCAGAAATGAATGGTGGTTGCATAAATGTGGAGATAGATACAAAACTATCGTTATGCTAATTCTAATCCTGATGCCACTTTCTCTCTCTCTCACCTTGGCCACTCTGCGGAGCTTGGCCCGGCTAAGGCTGCAGCCAGGCCCCCTGCACCTCCCCCTAGACCCCCATCTCCTCCCGGGGAGGGCAGTGGTGGGGCAGGCGGGGGTCCTGATCCTGCGGCCGGGGGTCCTGGGGGAGGAGGTCCCGGGGGTGGAGGGGGCCCAGACGGAGGAGGGCCGGGGGGTGGAGGAGGGCCCGGAGGTGCTGGGGGAGCCAACGATGCAGCGGGCACTAAAAATAAATAAAAAGTTAAGACAGTCAGTGTACTACGTTCAGGGAATGGGTAAAACAAATAAAGGTGTGTTCAAATAGGCTAATTGTATTGCCGTCAGTGTGACCTCTGACCTGCTGCAGCTTGTCTCTCTCTTTCCTGCCTCTCTCTCTCCTGACGCTCTGTCTCCAGCTGTTCCAGCCTCTGCTGCTCCAGCCTACAGGGATAAAACTCATGGGGATTAACACTAAGAGACAAACAAACTAAACACACCCAAACAGTCAATAGATTAAGAGGCACAAATAATGTAACAATGTATCTGGTGAAGGGATGAATGGGAAGGCACCACATCCTCCCTGAAAAGGAGGTCTCAAGCCAGAGGTGACCTGGCAGAGAAATTACATTTTGGTTTTCATCTTTCCACACTAATGACATGGCAAGTGTACCAGCAGTTATTTAATTAAAGCAACAACCATGTTCAAACAATCCTTGTGGGCACTGTCTAATTGTGACAAATGGCTCTGGAGCAGCGTTAGACTGAAGAGCATATCTGTTATTAACTTGTGCTGAATATGCGGCTATGCTGGGTTGGTGAAGGAGCTCCTGATTAGTCCAGCACTGAAATTAAAGTACACATTTGGCCAAGAAGCCCTAATCCGGTATCAATCCAGGTCCCCTACCCCAGCACATCTGTCACCCACAGGACCTGCAGCTGCCACACACACACACACTTTGAAAGCACTCTTGGTTGACTGAAGGCTGGTGTAGACTTTACTGTGAAACATTTGCTTACGAGCACTTCCCAATGATGCAGAGTTTAAAAATAAAATACACAAGAATGGAGCTACATACAGGGAGTACCAGTACCAAATAAAATGATCCGAGCTACTTGAGGTAGATACTGTATGTACAAGCAGGGTAAAGTGACTAGGAATCAGGAAATATAATAAGAGTAAAATAAAGAACAGAGTAGCAGCAGCAAATGAGTGTAAAAGTGTGTGCGTGCTGTGTCGGTATGTGTGTGTGTGCACGTATGTAGTGTATGACAGCTGATGTTCCGGTACTGTTTGCCGGACGGTGGCAGAGTGAACAGTCTGTGGTTTGGGCCTTCCTCTGACACTGCCTGATATAGAGGTCCTGGATGCCAGGGAGTTCGGCCCCAGTGATGTACTGGGCCGTACGCACTACCCTCTGTAATGCCTTGTGGTCAGAGGCCGAACAGTTGCCATACCAGGCAGTGATGCAACCCGTCAGGATGCTCTTGATGGTGCAGCTGTAAAACCTTTTGAGGATCTGAGGACCCATGCCCAATCTTTTTAGTCTCCTGCGGGGGAATAGGTTTTGTTGTGCCCTCTTCACGACTGTCTTGGTGTGCTTGTTAGTGATGTGGACGCCATTGAACTTTAAGCTCTCAACCTGCTCCACTACAGCCCCGCCGATGAGAATGGGGGCGTGCTCGGTCCTCCTTTTCCTGTAGTCCACAATCATCCCCTTTGTCTTGATCAAGTTGAGGGAGAGGTTGTTGTCCTTGCACCACACAGTCAGGCCTCTCATCGTTGTCTGTGATCAGGCCTACCACCTGTGTCATCTGCAAACTTAATGATGGCGTTGGAGTTGTGCCTGGCCGTGTAGTCATGAGTAAACAGGGAGTACAGGAGGGAACTGAGCACACATCCCTTAGGGGCCCCTGTGTTGAGGAGCAGCATGGCGGATGTGTTGTTACCTACCCTTACCACCTGGGGGCGGCCCGTCAGGAAGTTAAGGATCCAGTTGCAGGGGGAGGCGTTTAGTCCCAGGGTCCTTAGATTAGTGATGAGATTTGAGGGCAATATGGTGTTGAACACTGAGCTGTAGTCAATGAAAAGCATTCTCACATAGGTGTTTCTTTTGTCCAGGTGGGAAAGGGCAGTGTGGAGTGCAATAGAGTTTGCATCATTTGTGGATCTGTTGGTGCAGTATGCAAATTGGAGTGGGTTTCCGGGATAATGGTGTTGATGTGAGCCATGACCAGCCTTTCAAAGCATTTCATGGCTACAGACGTGGGTGCTACGGATCGGTAGTCATTTAAGCAGGTTACCTTAGTGTTCTTGGGCACAGGGACTATGGTGGTCTGCTTGAAATATGTTGGTATTTCAGACTCCGACAGGGAGAGGTTGAAAATGTCAGTGAAGACACTTGCCAGTTGGTCAGCGCATGCTCGGAGTACACGTTCTGGTAATCCGCCTGGCCCAGCGGCCTTGTGAATGTTGACCTGTTTAAAAAGGTCTTGCTCACATCGGCTACGGAGAGCGTGATCGATCACACAGTTGTCTGAAACAGCTCATTTCCAGCAATTGAACATTTCTGTTAAAAAAAGATAAACACGATAAAAGTCACTATATAGCAAAGGAGTTGGAGCTCGTAAGATGTCGCCCCTTACAGTCGGTACCATCTTGACAATCATATCTGTGACCATTACTACCACCATTTGATGGACAATCTCGCCAGCCTATCCCAGAGCCTCCCCAGTGTGTTATATATTGCCCATTAGACTAAATGAGATGAGGGGTAAAAGCTGGGCGTATCCTTGGCGAGTGTGGGGTCCACAGGGAGAGGAGTTGGTGGGAAAGGATAGATTTTGACGTCAAAGAGTTTACAGACTCCGTCCTCAAGAGGCTGGCTGAGGGCTAAGCAGCGGAAGGCTAATGCTGACAAATCCTTTGAGTCAGTGTGCATGTGTGGTTATGTAAAACCAGATCAGTGGGACTCTGGTCATATGAAGATATTTTGTCATGATACTTGTATTGACCCTTAATTACAACTCAATCTGGAAGGCGAGTGTACTGTACTCCCCCTCCCACCCCAGATATCCCACACTTGGTACCTCCTCTGCTG
The DNA here is from genome assembly GCF_034236695.1 of Oncorhynchus nerka. NCBI lineage: Eukaryota > Metazoa > Chordata > Actinopteri > Salmoniformes > Salmonidae > Oncorhynchus > Oncorhynchus nerka. Next base: position 31,335,678 of record NC_088406.1, on the reverse strand, counting down.
TTCCAGTTCCTCTGGGGAGGGTCCATTTGACACTGGGCGTGGGAGGGTAGCGTAACCTGGAGAAAGAGAAGGGAGAGAGAGTATGACTTAGGAAGAAAGCTGTGAGATGCAAGTCATGCTCATGTTTCTACACATGCATCTCTCGCAATTCTTTCTCAGACGGTGCTGTGCCTTTAGGTAATTGCAAAGCATGTTGAGGCTGCATGTACGATCCATTCTAATAGTACCTGCGTCTGACAGGGAATTGAGCACTTCCAGTGCGTGGGCGATTCCGTTGGCGAAGAGGGCAGCATCCTCCTTACTGCCGAAGTTGAGCCCCCACACCTGCCGCGCGTCCCGCCACTGGTGGAAGTTGGGCGTGGCCTCATTGTACTTCAGGCCTTTCACAATCGGACAGTTAATCACCACCTTAGAGAGAGAAGGGGGTCGGAGTCAAGACATGACACTCCCAACATTGGCATATCATGGATACCACTTCTTTATCAAAAAACAAGGTGGGGCTCCATATAGTTGAAATGGGGATTTTAGATAAGAGAACAGTCTTTACTCATGTTGTATGGAAGGAACTACATTGGTTATGGCAATACTAGACCTTAATACTGACACTCAGTGATAAAAATCCATACCGGTATGTGGATCCATTAGATGATATATCACCCTGCTCTAAGTGTTCGTGTTTAGGGTGCATCTCAGTCTAATCTTCCCTAATTGAAAGCTTTTCCCATATTGCACTCAGCCTGTGCTTTCAGATCAAGGAGAGGAAGCCAGTTTGGACAAGAGAAATGTACCCTAGGTTTATATCCATCCAGCAGGTGGCACCAGCCTGGTGATTCAATACAAGTCACGGTGCTCTGGGTTTGAGTGACTCAGTCTGAATGTGCTGATGCATCGTTTCTGTTTTACAACCCCTGAATTCCACAGAGCGGAGGAGCGAGCGCCTTAACTCCCCGCGCCAAAAGAGTCAGGGAGAGAGAGACGCAGAGAGAAGGGACAGAGATACTCAGAAAGAGAGAGAGCAAGAGAACAAAGGGGCGGGAGGGAGGGGAGAGACGCAAACAGAGGCAACAGTAATGAGAGATGGGGAAGGCATCCTTAAATTGTCACAGGAAGTGGTTGAGCTGGCCAACCACCTCTCAGGAAACATACGTCTAGGGGGAACACTCAGGCGACTGGATGTTTAATGAGAGGATGATATGGAGAGAGGGATGGGGTGGTGAGATACTGTATCTATTAATGAACATAAATGCAACGATTTTACTGAGTTACAGTTCATAAAAGGAATCATTAAATTTAAATAAATAAATTAGGCCCTAATCTATTGATTTTACATGACTGGGTAGAGGGGGGGGGGGGTGCAACCATGGGTGGGAATAGGCCCACCCATTGGGGAGCCAGGCCCAGCCAATCTATTTTTCCCTACAAAAGGGCTTAATTACATAATTACAGACAGAAATACTCCTCAGTTTAATCAGCTGTCTGTCTGAATGGCTGACCTCAGATGATCCCTCAGGTTAAGAAGCCAGATGTGGAGGTCCTGGGCTGGCATGGTTACACATGGCCTGCGGTTGTGAGGGCGGTTGGACATACTGCCAAATTCTCTAAAAAACATTAAATTATCTGGCAAGAACTCTGGTGGACATTCTTGCAGGCAGCATGCCAATTGCACACTCCCTCAAAACTTTAGACTGGCATAGTCTAGTGTACCAAAACGGCACATTTTAGAGTGGCCTTTTATTGTCCCCAGCACAAGGTGCACCTGTGTAATGATCATGCTGTTTAATCAGCTTCTTGATATGCCACACCTGTCAGGTGGATGGATAATCTTGGCAAATGAGAAATGCTCACTAGCAAGGATAAACAAATGTGTGCACAAAATTGGAGAGAAATAAGCTTTGTGGGTATGGATAATTTATGGGATCTTTTATTTCACCTCATGAAATCAACACTTCACATGTTGCGTTTATATTTCTGTTCAGTATATATAGTGCTGTTTGTCTAGTTTTATTGTTAAAGCTGTAACAGTAGAGGTGGTGTAAGTATTGATAGGCCCCATGTGCTCCATGCCACCCAGGCCTGTATTAGCCTATTGGCCCTTATGGGGGAACTATAGGAGACAGAACACAGCCCTTTGACCCAGCACAGAGAACCTGGTGTGGAGTCTGTGCTTGTGTTACTGAGGAAGTTAGTGGTGTTCGTGTGCCTGCGCATGGCCACAGGTGGAAAAAGGGCTGATTCACAGTTGTACAGCTGGCAGGGCTTGTTGGTACTGTTGATGTACAACATCACACAATCAGTGGAACATGCACGCACACACACACAACCTGTTGATCTGTCTGCATCTTGCGTCCCACCACTCTGAAGGCGTTAGTAGAGGGGTTGTGGTAGATCTGGACCCTGCTGAAGTTCTGAGGCCCGGTTCCTGCCGGGAGCCACTTCTTATTCCCATCATCATAGATCATCACCGTGGCCCGAGCCTGGCAGATACTGGACTCACTAAGGGAGAGACAGAAAGAGAGTTATTGTTAGAGGTTGACCGATTAATCAGCATGGCCGATTTCAAGTTCTCATAACAACCGGTAATCTGCCTTTATGGACACCGATTATATCCACGAGGAGACTGCGTGGCAGGCTGACCACGTTACGCGAGTGCAGCATCAAAAGGACCTTGTGGCTGCAAGGAGCCAAGGCAAGTTGCTAGCTAGCATTAAACTTTTTTTTTTCTTTTTTAAATCAATCTTTACATAATCACTAGTTACAGTGGGGCAAAAAGGGATTTAGTCAGCCACCAATTGTGCAAGTTCTCCCACTTAAAAAGATGAGGCCTGTAATTTTCATCATAGGTACACTTCAACTATGACAGACAAAAATATTTTAAAAATCCAGAAAAACACATTGTAGAATCTTTTATGAATTTATTTGCAAATTATGGTGGAAAATAAGTATTTGGTCACCTACAAGCAAGATTTCTGGCTCTCACAGACCTGTAACAACTTCTTTAAGAGGCTCCTCTGTCCTCCACTCGTTGCCTGTATTAATGGCACCCGTTTGAACTTGTTATCAGTATAAAAGACACCTGTCCAGAACCTCAAACAGTCACACTCCAAACTCCACTATGGCCAAGACCAAAGAGCTGTCAAAGGACACCAGAAACAACATTTTAGACCTGCACCAGGCTGGGAAGACTGAATCTGCAATAGGTAAGCAGCTTGGTTTGAAGAAATCAACTGTGGGAGCAATTATTAGGAAATGGAAGACATACAAAACCACTGATAATCTCCCTCAATCTGGGGCTCCACACAAGATCTCACCCTGTGGGGTCAAAATGATCCCAAGAACGGTGAGCAAAAATCCAAGAACCACACGGGGGGACCTAGTGAATGACCTGCAGAGAGCTGGGACCAAAGTAACAAAGCCTACCACCAGTAACACACTACGCCGCCAGGGACTCAAATCCTGCAGTGCCAGACGTGTCCCCCTGCTTAAGCCAGTACATGTCCAGGCCCGTCTGTAGTTTGCTTGAGAGCATTTGGATGATCCAGAAGAAGATTGGGAGAATGTCATATGGTCAGATGAAACCAAAATATAACTTTTTGGTAAAAACTCAACTCGTCGTGTTTGGAGGACAAAGAATGCTGAGTTGCATCCAAAGAACACCATACCTACTGTGAAGCATGGGGGTGGAAACATCATGCTTTGGGGCTGTTTTTCTGCAAAGGGACCAGGACGACTGATCTGTGTAAAGGAAAGAATGAATGGGGCCATGTATTGTGAGATTTTGAGTGAAAACCTCCTTCCATCAGCAAGGGCATTGAAGATGAAACGTGGCTGGGTCTTTCAGCATGACAATGTTCCCAAACACACCGCCCGGGCAACGAAGGAGTGGCTTCGTAAGAAGCATTTCAAGGTCCTGGAGTGGTCTAGCCAGTCTCCAGATCTCAACCCCATAGAAAATCTTTGGAGGGAGTTGAAAGTCCATGTTGCCCAGCAACAGCCCCAAAACACCACTGCTCTAGAGGAGATCTGCATGGAGGAATGGGCCAAAATACCAGCAACAGTGTGTGAAAACGTTGTGATGACTTACAGAAAACATTTGACCTCTGCCATTGCCAACAAAGGGTATATAACGAAGTATTGAGATAAGTATTTGGTCAATAACAAAAGTTTATTTTCCACCATAATTTGCAAATAAATTCATAAAAAATCCTACAATGTGATTTTCTGAGTCAGGGAAAATGCAGCAGTTTGGGCTGCCTGGCTCGTTGCGAACTGTTGAAAGGCCATTTATTCCGAACAAAGACTAATTAATTTGCCAGATTTTTACATAATTATGACATAACATTGAAGGTTGTGCAAAGTAACAGTTATATTTAGACTTAGGGTTGCCACCCGTTCGATAAAATACGGAACGGTTCCGTATTTCACTGAAAGAATAAAATGTTATGTTTTCGAAGTTTCCAGATTTGACCATATTAATGGCCAAAGGCTTGTATTTCTGTGTGTTTATTATAATTACGTATAAGATTTGATAGAGCAGTCTGACTGAGCGGTGGTAGGCAGCAGCAGGCTCGTAAGCATTCATTCAAACAGCAGCTCTTAGCAATGCTGGGATGCACAGCGCTGTTTATGTTTATGACTATCAACTCCCGAGATTAGGATGGCAATACGAAAGTGCCTATAAGAACATCCAATAGTCAAAGGTATCTGAAATACAAATGGTAGAGAGAGAAAGTCCTATAATAACTACAACCTAAAACTTCTTAACTGGGAATATTGAAGACTCATGTTAAAAAGGAACCACCGGCTTTCACATGTTCTGAGCAAGAAACTTTAACGTTAGCTTTTTTTACATGGCACATATTGCACTTTTACTTTCGTCTCCAACACTGTGTTTTCGCATTATTTAAACCAAATTGAACATGTTTCATAATTTAATTTGAGACCAAATCAATTTTATTTCTGTATTATATCAAGTTAAAATAAAAGTATTTATTGTTCATTCAGTATTGTTGTAATTGTCATTAATTACAAATATATATAAAAAATAAGAAAAAAATATATTTTTTAAATTGGCCGATCAATCGGTCCCAGTTTTTTTGGTCCTCCAATGATAGGTATTGAAAAATCAGTTATTGTACAATGTAATTATTTAGTATTACTTATTATGCAAAAAACACTTAAGGGATGTTTTGGGGGAGGGGTAAATGATGGAGGAGGGAATCAGGGGCAAGTATGGTAGAGTACAGAGGAGTAGGAAGAGAGGGAGGGGAGAAGACAGGACAGGGAGCAGAGGGGGAGAAAGAATCAGAAACATTAGCCAGTTCACATGCTGCCATAAACAAGACAAGCTTGAAAGTTGAGTCAGTCCATCATCCAGTTGCTCTGGTCAAACTCACCCAGCCACTGTCACACTATGGCTGTCAATGGACCCACTGATGCAAGCCAGCACAATAAACTCTTAATGAAGGGAGGAGGCAACAGGTAATACACCATATTGAATGGTGTCTCTTCATCACAATCAACAGGCCATTTATACACCTGTGGGTGTATAGTCAAAGTGTAGGCCCTCCCTTGACATGTGTATTATGACAATATATGCACTGATGCATTTACCAGACGTTAGTGTGTGTGAAAGAGTGAAAGACAGTGTGGGAAGAGATAGAGGAAGAGTAGGCAAAACAGACCAGACAGATACAGTAAAAGAGCAAGAACGCAGTAGGGTCATTCCACCAATTTGGTGCCTTTTGAGACGTGTAATTTGGTAAAAAATATATATATTTACTTTTGATCAAATGTTAAAATGAGGTGAAATGTCATTAAAAGGACATGTTCAATTTCATAAAATACATGTTCCCATCTCAAGAAGTTAAATGAAAAAATGACTATAATAAGTGCCAAATTGAACGTAAGAGTTGACGATGTCCATCTTAAAATCAGCCATGAATCCCCTGGTGATGGGGAATGGGAAACTTTTTTGCAACAGCGAGTGGCAATTGAATGCAACCTACATAAAAATGTTTCAAATTGTTAAAACATTTCTAGCCCCCTAGGAGTAACAGGGTTGACGTGTTATAATCAACCCGCTGGGTTTTCCAACACAAAATTGGATAAAAAGAAAAGAACCAGCTCACCAGCTTTTACACGATGATTTGTTTGATTTACAATGTTTCTTTTGAAAATAATATTTAAAAAGGAATCATTTCAGCGTATTAAAACAAGAGTTCAGTCAAATTAACAGGGTTGACCTTAAAAACGAGGGACAGATGTAAATTAATCACTAAATCAGATTATGATTTATTTCATCTTCAGAAATGACTTTGTCAAGCAACAAAATAACTAGGGCTTGACAATGATTGTCAAAAGTTAGTGTTAAGTGGGTTAAAATCTTCCTAGAACTCACAGGCCTAGTGGTTAGAGCGTTGGACTAGTAACCGAAAGGTTGCTAGATCGAATCCCTGAGCTGACAAGGTAAAAATATGTCGTTCTGCCCCTGAACAAGGCAGTTAACCCACTGTTGCTAGGCAGTCATTGAAAATAAGAATTTGTTCTTAACTTACTTCCCTAGATAAATAAAGGTCAAATAAAGAGAGGATACACAAAAGGGACATGTCAAAATTAAGAATTTTGGCACTTTAGCAAGTCTTAATTCATATTTAAAATCTTATTGATTTCACCACGTGGTCTATGTTAAAATGCACTTAATTTAATATAACAGGCTTTTAAAATTCAATATTGGCCCACAATTTCTACTTAAAATATCAAAAGGGACACAAAAAGGCACTTCATGGAAGGACCCATTAAATTGCCAATTTTATGACAAGAGGAGAGATGGTTTGATCCAAAATAAGATTGTTTGGGAACAACAATGGAGGCTGACAAAGACCGGAAGCTCGGCTGTGCTCCGGGTCTGAGAGGAGGATCTGGAACCTTCCACCTGCACAACATCAACATCTCCTCCCACACAACCACAGGGAGAGCCCCTACAGATAGCTGACTGCCATGCAGGTTCCTGGGGCAGCTTTGCATTAAGTCCCACAGACAGAAAAATAACACTGGAAATGCAACCTGTTCTTAGGAAAAATGTACCAGCTAATACAAACCGTGGCACTTTCACAGCACCTGGTATATAAGAGAAATTAAACAAAATGTAGACACTAGCCGATCTATAGGAGAGGACTGCAGTGTTACGCAAGTAGGCTTATGTGCAGTGGCACTGACAGACCAGTGTCACTAACTAGAGCCAGGCATGGTGACATGGTGCTGGCAGGGTGACAATGACAGATGGTGAGGGCCTCCCCGATGCTCATGTCAAGGCTCACACACAACCCCCTAGTCACAGCCTACGGTTTGCAACTGCACATGGGGACAAAGATCGTACTTCTTAGAGAAATGTCCGCTGGTCTGATGAAACAAAAATAGAACCATTTGGCCATAATGACCATCGTTATGTTTGGAGGAAAAAGGAGACGGCTTGCAAGCCGAATAACACCATCCCAAATGTGAAGCACGGAGGTGGCAGCATCATGTTGTGGGGGTGCTTTGCTGCAGGAGGGACTGGTGCACTTCACAAAATAGATAATGAGGAAGGAAAATTACGTGGATATATTTAAGCAACATCTCAAGACATCATTCAGGAAGTTAAAGCTTGGTCGCAAATGGGTCTCCCAAATGGACAATGACCCAAAGCATACATACATCTCCCTCACTAGCTTTAAGCACCAACTGTCAGAGCATCTTACAGATTACTGCACCTGTACATAGCCCACCTATAATTTAGCCCAAACAACTACCTCTTTCCCTACTGTATTTAATTAATTTATTTATTTTGCTCCTTTGCACCCCATTATTTTTATTTCTACTTTGCACATTCTTCCATTGCAAATCTACCATTCCAGTGTTTTACTTGCTATATTGTATTTACTTTGCGACCATGGCCTTTTTTTGCCTTTACCTCCCTTATCTCACCTCATTTGCTCACATCGTATATAGACTTGTTTATACTGTATTATTGACTGTGTTTGTTTTACTCCATGTGTAACTCTGTGTCGTTGTATGTGTCGAACTGCTTTGCTTTATCTTGGCCAGGTCGCAATTGTAAATGAGAACTTGTTCTCAACTTGCCTACCTGGTTAAATAAAGGTGAGAAAAAAAAACCACTTCAAATGTTGTGGCATTATGGCTTAAGGACAACAAAGTCAAGGTATTGGAGTGGCCATAACAAAGCCCTGACCTCAATCTTATGGAGAAAATTTGTGGGCAGAACTGAAAAATCGTGTACAATCAAGGAGGCCTAGAAACCTGACTCAGTTACACCAGCTCTGTCAGGAGGAATGGGCCAAAATTCACCCAACTTATTGTGGGAAGATTGTGGAAGGCTGCCTGAAACATTTGACCGAAGTTAAACAATCAATGCTACCAAATACTAATTGAGTGTATGTAAACTTCTGACCGACTGGGAATGTGATGAAAGAAATAAAAGCTGAAATAAATACTCTACTATTACTCTGATATTTCACATTCTTAAAATAAAGTGGTGATCCTAACTGACCTAAAAGAGGGATTTTTTGCTGGGATTAAATATCAGGAATTGTGAAAAACTGAGTTTAAATGTATTTGGATAAGATGCATGTCAACTTCCGACTTCAACTGTAGATTTCTACTTTTGAATTCACATTACATCCTTGCCTTACATTCCACAGTAGCCACTAAGCAAACTACTTAATCCGAGCAATCTTTCTTCTAAAACATTACAATATTGAATAATGCAACAATCCACAAGCATGTGCAGACAATTGAAAGGGTTTATTTTCTCATCCCTACACATCAAATTAGCTGACAATACACAACTCCTGCTAGCTAGTTTCACGTTGTCACGTTCACTAGTACCGTGAAATGCCTTACTTGCTCTTTCACAACAAGTTTGCTAGTTTACATTGCAGTGTAGCCCACGGTATTTTGGCTTAAAGTCTAGTAAGTGTGATGAGAGAGGAAGACAGAGTGAAGGAGAGGGAGCAGACCGTCAGAGAGCATGCCTCATTTCGCTCCTTTTCCATCTCTTCTCCCATTTCACCTCTCTCCAGTCTGTGATACAATCTCCAACTTCCTGTGACACAGCTCTTTAGCCACAGCCCACTTCCTGCTCCCAGCAATGCCTAATAAGGGTTGAATCAGCCTGACTAGTGAACAATAGACACACGCTCATACAGACACACAAACTCACCCGTCCAGGTTTACCCACTCATGTGCCCACTGTTGACCTAAATGTTTGTTAGGTAAGCATGTGCAGAAAGGAGGAAGTGCTAGAAAGAAAAATTAAATAAAGATGTCCCTGGCTGGGGACAACATGTGAGGAAAGAGATGTGGATCGTGGTCAGTAGACACAGAAGTACAAGCCAAACTTTTCCAGCAAGAATGCCAATATTCCATTTATAAAGGTTTGCTCACATTTGTTTTTAGCGAATGCAACCCACCCAGGTATGGAGCAGTGAGGGCAGCTCCAAACTGGTAAGGTACAGAGAAAGGGGACTGGGAAATGGATGCATTGTTAATTGGAGAGAAAGCAGGGGCTCAGGAAGAGAGTGAGGAGTGAATTATTGATACATCTACAGACATTGAGACTCCCATGTTAAAGCAGGCCACACACACAGTCCACAGGGTTGGCGCAGGCATGCTACATGGATGCACATGTTTTTCCACACATTAACATCTGAATGAACCATGGGGGGGGGGGGGGGGGAAGAGTCCATAAACAACTTATTTCTGTGACAGTGTCCAAGCAGCACACATAATGCAGTCCTTGAAGGTTAGTTAAGAGTCCAGACTAGCAATTAAGATAAGCATTAACTAGCTGACCAGTTCATTTAATTAAGTGTTGTACTGTGAGAGCCAATAGGTCACTGGCTGGCTGAGCATTAAAATAACTCAAACAAGGAATGGACAGAACAGTCTTAATCTGAGGAATTTTCACATAACCTTCAAACATTAACGGTGTTGGACGTGGCTGCTGCACATGTCAAAATCATAACCAAGTGCTGCTGCAAAGGTTATGAAAATATCCTGTTTGTCAAGATGACAAATTAGCAACCCAACTGATCAACATTATGATAAAGTTTACAGTCTGAATACAGACAGAATCGGAGCCTCAGACATTTAGAGACAGAATCGGAGCCTATAATTTCTCAGTCAGTGAGGGGTTAACAGGAAACTGCAGTGCACAACAGAGGCACACGCTCTGAGAAGTCTGTATAAGGCTTTGCTCAGAGCTTGTACCGACAAGTACAGCCAGGTCCAGTGTCGCTCCTGCTCGCTCTGTTTACCTGGCCCTCCCACCATGCTCTTCTCCACACTCCTCATGTTCTTCCCTCCCCCTCTGTCTCTACGTCTGTCCCCCATCGTCCCTCTTAATCCCTCAATCCTCATCTCTGCGTTCATACTTAGGCTACCAGTTAATCAGTCAACCATTATTTTTTATCTCAAGCCCTGTGCCAACATGTTAGCAATTTGGACTTTCCCTCCACTGTTCCACTTTGACCTCTGTTCATTTGGCAGAACATGTTGGATACTCATATGTTGAGTGCTTGCTATGTCCTGCCAGTGTGCTATGATGTTGTGGGGTCAGTCATGACAGACAAACTGTCCAGTCTAGCACATCAAATCAACAGAAAGTCTAATGCGCTTTAATTTGCTCACAGATGGAGTCATGTACCAACCAAAAAGGGTGCTTGAACTATTATTCTAATTTGTTTATCATGAGAAGATCAACATGACTAAAGATATTGAAATAAGATGCATCACAGCTCAGTTTATTCAGATCTTAGGACTTCACACCTAGTGGAAATGTGAACAAAAGTTATTCCACTCATATTACCTCTTCCAACTAAAAAATGTCTAGTTTAAAATGAGCTAAAACAAAAAGTAAAGCAATGCTAACTCCCTCTCTCAGCCTTGATAAAAGTAAAGACCCCAGTTCCAAGTCGTGGATGATGAAAATGCCGATCACACACATTCTTAAAGGCAGAGTAAAAATAACCTGGTCCTGTCTCTCCAGGATACAGCGCACAACCTGGGTATCTCTAGCACCACAAGGTGAGTACACACACAAACAACGTGGGCATAGGTGACCAACCATGTGTGACCTCTTATTCAGTTTACGTACAAAAACAATTGCATTAGTTTTGAAGTTTCCAGTATCATCTGACAGTATTGTCCTCAATGAAATTACCCTCCAGTCAAGTACAGGGCTGTCACAGTGACAGACTCAGTGATACATTTTTCATGTAGTGTATGTGGACACCTGCTAATTGAACATTTCATTCTAAAATCATGGGCATTATTATAGAGTTGGTCCACACTCCCTTCGCTGCTATAACGGCCTCCACTCTTCTGGGAAGGCTTTCCACTAGATGTTGGAACATTGCTGCGGGGACTTGCTTCCATTCAGCCACAAGAGCATTAGTGAGGTAGGAAACTGATTTTGGGCGATTAGGGCCGGCTCGCAGACAATTCATCCCAAAGGTGTTCGATGGGGTTTAGGTCAGGGCTCTGTGCAGGCCAGTCAAGTTCTTCCACACAGATCTCGACAAACCATTTCTGTATGGACCCCGCTTTGTGCCAAGGGCATTGTCATGCTGAAACAAACAGGAAAGGGCCTTCCCCAAACTGTTGCCACAAATTTGGAAGCACAGAATAGTCTAGAATGTCATTGTATGCTGTAGCATTAAGATTTCTCTTCATTGGAACTAAGGGGCCTAGCCCGAACCATAAGAAAACAGCCCCAGACCATTATTCCTCCTCTACCAAACGTTACATTTTTACACTATGCGTTCTCCTGGCATCTGCCGAACCCAGATTTCCTGTCGGACTGACAGGTGAAGACTCATTCATCACTCCAGAGAACGCGTTTCCGCTGCTCCAGAGTCCAATGGAGGCGAACTTTAAATCACTCCAGCCGACGCTTGGCATTGCGCATGGTGATCTTAGGCTTGTGTGCAGTTGCTCGGCCATGGAAACCCATGTCATGAAGCTCCCGACGAACAGTTCTTGTGCTGACGTTGCTTCCAGAGGCAGTTTGGAACTCTATAGTGACAGACAATTTTTATGTGGTACGCACTTCAGCACTCCCATTCTGTGAGCTTGTGTAGCCTAACACTTTGTGGCTGAGCCGTTGTTGTGCCTAGACGTTTCCACTTCTCAATAACAGCATTTACAATTGACCGGAGCAGCTCTAGCAGGGCAGAAATTTGAACAACTGACCTGTTGGAAAGGTGGCATCCTATGACGGTGTCACATTGAAAGTCACTAAGCTTTTCAGTACGGGCCATTCTACTGACAATGTTTTCCTATGGAGATTGCATGGCTGTGTGCTCGACTTTATACACCCGTCAGTAACGGGTGTGGATGAAATAGCTGAATCCACTCATTTGAAGGGGTGTCCATATACTTTTGTAGTGTACCTCTGGCCCAATTGACACTAACACAGTGGGACACAGGCAGTAACAGGACTGAATAACAAGTAGAGTGTTTAAAAAAAAAAAAAAAAAAAAATTTTTTTTTTAAAATTATTTTTAAAAAATCGGTCAAACACAAAAACACATAGGCTGTACACTGAATAGGATGACAAATGGACAGAATACCTCAGATCCTTGAAGAACAGGTAGTTTTTGTAAGAGGCAAACCGTATGGACTGACTGGCTGACTACTGAAGCCTCAAACTAAAGATTGAGGAGGACCAGGACCCCTGTTGTAATCCTTTGCCTACTGCTGTTAACTTTCCTTCTCTCCATCACCCTTCCTCGTGCCTGCCCCTCCTCACACAGGTCCTAGCATGCCGCTACATGCAGACTAGTGCTTTTAGTCTCTCCCCTGTGAGGCACACAGCACCAGGCGCCTGAGTGGCACAGCAGTCTAAGGCACTGCATCTCAGCGTCACTACAGACCCTGGTTCGAGTCCAGGCTGTATCACAACCGGCAGTGACTGGGAGTCCCATAGGGCGGGCACAATTGCCCCAGCATCGTCCAGGTTAGGGTTTGGCCGCGGTAGGCAGTCATTGTAAATAAGAATTTGATCTTAACTGACTTGCCTAGTTAAATAAACACAGCACCAGGCTCGCTCTCTCCCTCTCTAAGGTGTTGGATTCTCTGTCTCTTGTTATGTTCTGCCTCTCAAACTCTTTCATGCGCCAACTCTCTCACTTTTTCCTCTTTCTTTCTCGGTCAGGTCCAAACCACTCAGCATTCTTTGTGTGCTGACTCATCGGTGCCGGAGTTTCTCTGGAATAGTCTCTCCAATGTTGTGGAAATGTTCCTTGGCTGTCTGGGCCAGACCTCTGACCACTTGAAAGAGGCCGAGGAGCAAAAGCAGCATTCCAGCTCCTGAAGCGCTCTGGGGGTGCCATGACTGGCACTCACTATGCCCTTATTTGGACCATCGAATCATCGCTCTTCTCTCTGCGTTCACTTAATTCCTTTTACAGGGCCAAGCGTATCCTCCCTGAGAGGCTGAGGAGGCATAGCCCCTTGGAGAAGATCCCCCCCCCCCTCAGGGGGTGGGGACATGATGAGAGTATCTCCCCACTCTCTCAGTTGTCCAGACATATAACTCTGTCCCCATCTCTAGAGAATATGTTATGGGTATGAAGCTGCGCGCACAGAGCATAAAAGAGCAAGGGAGGAAGGATATAAACTAAATTGAGTTGATACCTCACCTTTATGGAGGTCTGCGAGTGCTGCATGCCTGTGGCTTGACACTTAGCATTCGCTATATAGATGCTGAGTAGTAGAATTTTCTTTATCGGCTTCAAAAGGGTCAACGCTGGTCAAGACTCAGGAAGTACTTTTTTTTTTGCTGAAGTACACAATCAAATCATGGATCTATGAAATGTTGCTGTCTTACTCTTTGATAGTATGCACACACCATTTTATAACGTGTCTTCTAAATGGTTAAACTTGCCTCGTGGTCACTAAGATTAATTGCATGAACATGCTTGTTAGTTGAGAATGAAGCAATGGAATGAGGATCAGTAAATCTACCTTTTAAACGAGGTGGTACTTTTTTTACAGCTATATGCCATGGTGGACATTCAGTAGAGATGATTCACAAATTCACTACCCATTGAAAATGTATCCAAATGACTAAACCTAGAATTACTCAACACACATCTCAGACAGAGAGACCCAACTGGGAGATGTGAAGAAGCAACCAGTCCAGCGATAGCACAAAAGCTGATAGTTTCTGTAAACAACATTAATCATTCACAAAAAATGTCACCCATGCAGGAAATAGTTTGATGTCAAATCTAAAAAAATAAACTCCCTATTTAACCAACAGTGGCATCGCTTGAGCCTCTATTTTAATCTTCCAAACAAAATATAGCTTGTATCCAGTTAATGCATTGTCTTAGCATCCTCATGTATGGCAGAAGGGAAAGTCAGTATTTGTGACAGAGTTTTTGGCGATGGCTGATGCTATAAAGCTGTTTTCCACAGATCTCCCTTTCCATTTTCACCTAGGGAGGAAGACAGAGTTATGAATGGAGAGCGACGAAGAGAACAAGAGAGAAAAATTGCAGCCATTGCTGACTGTGCTGACTGTGCATTAAAACTTTACAGTATAGCTTCCGCAACAAGCTTTAGCGTCACCAAAGCCAACCAAGACCTGGAGTTGCCCAGGGAACCATAAGGAAAATATGATTTTTTTAAATGTATTTTTTACCTTTATTTTACTAAGCAAGTCAGTTAAGAACAAATTCTTATTTTCAATGACGGCCTAGGAACAGTGGGTTAACTGCCTGTTCAGGGGCAGAACGACAGATTTGTACCATGTCAGCTCGGGGAATTGAACTTGCAACCTTTCGGTTACTAGTCCAACGCTCTAACCACTAGGCTACCCTGATGATCTTTGTTCCAGAGACACAAGTGGCCCTGAGAAAACAGTTTCCTCCTTACCTACAGCATCTATAAGGATCAGCTACAGGCAACGACATTTCTTATTGATGGGATATAAAAGGAGAAACTAGGAGCATTGGGAATGAGGGTGTGTGAAAGTGTACTAGCTAGGGTGGAGGGAAGGAACAGAATGGTTTACATGGGAGTGTCAGGCAGAATCCCAAACCGCCCCTTCCCCTCAAAACTCCATTTGCACGTTCACCTCCGCTTTATGCACAAGTGTCCCAACGCTAGCTGGGGGGGTAGCAGCTAATTAGACCCTGCAATAGCCACATCAAACAAGCCAGGATGCCCCAGAGCAAAGTGCTATCCCGACACGCACTGCGAAATGTTGAGTTTGCGCAACTTCATAGGAAGAATTGAGAGGTGAGCCTAATGAGACATGCATTTCCTTCACCGTCAGTATACCGTACTATAGGAGGGTGTAGAGGATTCTTTGGTCAGTGACCAAAGCCAAACTGTTGCTTCCTGTTTACCATGCCCTAGCCACCATTCTGCACCCGCCTAGACGTGTGAGTGACAGCGCTGAACAAGGGGGGGATATTATAATCTAGATGCTTAATAATAGAAAACCCACAACCACCAAGGAAACTGGATGTCCCTATTGCGGCAATATAGGCTTATTTTTGTACATTGTGCACTGCATCGAATTGCTTTAAATGGGAGAGCTTGTGATGAAGCATGTCACAGATTGCTCGGCCACAGTGTCATTCAGTGTTAATGATGACGTACTAAGTATTTTCAGTGAATACTACCACACGAGTCCAATTGATTTTCGTACAGGGAACCCATCTGAATCTACTTTGATGAACAAAGGAAATGGTCTACTTATGGAGACATGAAAAATAAATCATACCAGCGATTGGTGATGACAAATACACAACGATTATGTGCCATAAAATGACTGTTACATGACTGTGTCATCAAAGAGACAAAGTTAGAAAAACAACATCAGCCATAATAAGTTCTGACTTCTCAGCTAGGGGTTAAAAGTTAACTTATGGTGGTAAAGGGGGAGGGGAGGAGAGGGTAGCAAGTGAAATGCACTCCCTGTGAATCTACACAAGCCAGTTTGGCCTTCATAGCCCATTTCAATACAGACAGGCAAAGAATGACGTGAGAGAAATAAAAGGAGACTGTAGGTGAGTCAGAGTGTGTGTTCCTGCTTTTAAGTAGATCAATACTATACGAGCTCAGCATGGAGAGAGTGAAAGGGGAATATTTTAAACTCGTGAGAGAAGCCTTTTATCACCCCAAACACACGTCGGCAGGTCCTGTGTGTTGAGGGTGATTTGATTTGAAGAGCGTTGAGCCAGTAATTGAAAGGTTGCTGGTTTGAATCTCAGAGCAGACTAGGTGAAACATCTGATGATGGGCCCTTGAGCAAGGCATGTAACCCTGTAAGTCGCTCTGTATAGGGTTGCAAAGGGTTGGAAAACTTTCCAGGAAATTTCTGGGAAATTTTCCATGGCAAGTTAAGTCCGGGAATTTGGGGAATTTTGCTTTAATTCATCAAAGAAAGTTAGCTTAATACAGTGAACCTTTTTTTGCGGGATACACAAGGCAATTCTAGGTCTTGTGGCATATTTTGGTTAAACTATCCCCAATTCAATGGAATTGCAACCCTCTGCATGCACAGTGCATTCTTCCATCACATGCACAGCTGATTCTCAAGATCTTGCACACTAATGAGATGCTATTGAGCCCACACTACTACACTGTCTGAGCCTAGGACTACATACTTTCTGGTAAGTTTTGATAACAATACTGAGTGGGGTGAATACATTTTATATGACATGATTTTTTTGTTGACTAGTAAATAGTAGCCTACAGCAAAGTGGGTTTAAATCATTTCTAACTTGTTAACAATTCCTGATACTTAGTTTTTGCTACCATGTGGGTTTTAGATAGCTTGAGCCTGCTAACTGAGTGTTAATTCACTTGTTTCCATACATGTTTCATTTTAAAACATTTATCTTACAAAGGAGTTGTTTAATCTAACTGCTTAACTATTTATGTGTTTTATTTAATCATCTTTACAGGAAAATGCCACAGGCACCATCTGATGTGTGGAGACATTTCTCTGCAGCTAATGTTGAAGGAAAAGATGTGTACATTTGCAAATATTGTGACAAATCATATGTGAAGGATGCAAAGATGCAGAATCATCTGGCCAAGTGCATAAAGTTCCCTCAGTGGTCACAACAAACAATCTTCTCTGATTGGTGGTCGAATGTTCGTGGGCAAGGAATAATTAATTGCATCATCTCCACCCCTCAACCAGTATTCTACAAGAGCACAGACACAAGGGACAACAGACACACTGGTCTCTACTTTGCAGATGAGCTGAAGGCAGTCATCAATGACCTTGGACCACAGAATGTATTTGCACTGGTGACAGAAAATACTGCGAACATGAAGACTGCTTGGTCTAAAGTGAAGGTGTCCTACCCTCACATCACACCCATTGGCTGTGCTGCTCATGCATTGAATATGCTCCTCAAGGACACCATGGCACTGAAAACAATGGATACACTACATGAGAGGAAATGGTTAGGTATGTGAAGGGTCATCAAGTTATAGCAGCAATATACCTCACCAAGCAAAGTGAGAAGAATAAGAGCACCACAATGAAGATGCCCAGCAACACCCGTTGGGGTGGTGTTGTCATGTCTGACAGTCCCCTGGAGGGTAAGGCGTCTCTTGAAGAAATGGACATATCACAGTCTGCTGATATGGACAGCCCCATCAAGAGGATCCTCCTGGATGATGTATTTTGGGAGAGAGTGGTAAGCAGCCCGAAACCTTTAGCAGTAGCCTTTTCACGGATTGAGAGAGACAATGCCATCCTGTCTGATGTTCAGACGTAAGAGAAGAAATCCATACTGTCCTGCCCACTTCACTGTTGCTCCAAGCAGAGGAAACTGCAGTTCTGAAAAACATCAAAAAACGTGAAGACTTCTGCCTGAGGCCCCAAGTAATGCTAGCAAGAGCATCCTGTCTGGTGCAGATATCTACCAGCCCTATGGTATCATCACTACAGTGTCTCGCCACCTTGACCTGGATGAGGGCAAGGTTCTTGGCAGTCTGGTGAAGTATCTTCCAAGCAAGGGCTTTGGGATGGAGATGCAATATGGCAGTCGTGCCAACATATCTCATCAGCCACCTGATGGTAGGTACTTTGTGGATCTGAGGCTCTTTCCACTGTTGCCTCAGAGCGCAACTGGTCCTTGTTTGGGAACGGGAACACACACACACACGTTGAAACATTGGTGGCCATCTGGGCAAATTTGCAGCTTTTTGAGCCTGACAATGAGCCATCCTCAACAAGTTTGGAAAGGGACAGTGAAGATGAGGCCTCAGAGTCTCTGATGTTCAAGAGGTGGACATTGAGGTCCAGGGAGAAGACATGGAAGCCTGAGAGGAAGACAACCAAAGCTTTAGTTTCTAGACTATCATTTTACTGATGTTGAAAACGTTTTTGGGAGATGCGATGGATCATTCAATATTTCCTTTTGTTGTTCATTGAAATCATCCCATGTGAAGAGTCAACTAATTTAATTAAAGTTCAATTCATAACTAAATTGATTCTCTCTATTGGAAGGATTTAATTATTTGCAATTATGATAAGATAAAAGATTTGTTTGTCTCCATATGATATTGTAAATATATCCAATGCAAAAAAACATCTACATGGTATTAATACCCATATATTCCCATTAATTCCCACAGAAAGTTTCCACCTCTGAATATTCCCCAAAATGTTTAAAAAAAAATGTATATACATTTTAACTGTGCTCAACATGGTAAGAGTGAAAGGAGAACATTTGTAACTGATGAGAGCAGCCTTTTATCACCCCAAACACAGTTCCTTGCTAGACACTATATATCCCGATGCCTAGTCGCTTTACCCCTGCCTACATGTACATATCTACCTAAATTACCATGTATCCCTACACATTGATACTGTAATGGTACTACTTGTATATATCGTCATTCTTGTGTTTTCTATTCTTATTATTTAACTCTGCATCATTGGAAAAGAGCTTGTAAGTAACCGGGTTGGGCTCAATTCAAATTGAAAGCTGTCAATTCAGGAAGTGGCATGAATTTAAAATTCAGAAAATATATACAAAAAACTTTTGAAATAAAATAGCTTCTGCTTTTAATTTGATTAAGAAGTCATTGAAAACAAATTCCCTTTTTTCAATGATTGAATTATAATTTTAGTTCACTTCCTGAATTGACTCCCTTCAACTTCTTAGATCAAATGTTTCACACCCACCTTACAACTGAAGGGTGTGTGTGTGTGTGAGTGTGAGTGTGTGTGTGTGGGGGGGGGGGGGGGGGGGCAGTTAGTACCAGACACCTGGAGCGAGTCACAGCAGGCGTCGCTTTGATAACAACAATGAATCCTCCAGCTGCCATTAACGAAGACTGATGCATTTCCTGTGTGACAGTGTAGTCTGAGATAGTTTCCTCCATGTTTCTCTGTCTCAGCTGATTATGGTTATAGGGAGGATGTATGCACAGCCAGGGTGGACAGAGAATATGGTTATCTTTGTGTAATAAAACTTCCTTGGATGTATTGACTGAAGTTTCGATTTATTCGATTTGGGTAACCTCAGGATCTTGGCCTACCTGTATTGGGATAAACCATGGAACATTTAACCAGCTGGCTACACTCATCTCAACATTCACATATGTTAAACTATGCTGAGGACAATGAACTTGATTACATGACAGACAACATTACATTCCTCACCCATTATGTAAGCAAAGTAAATGACATGACCTCAGATGGGGCCAGAGCCCATTCATTCATTAGGCCTAGAAATTAGTGTTGGCTTTAACAAAGTAAACCAAAGTGACCAGCAACGGGTTAAAAACAATACAAGGCCTTACTTACCCAACTTGGTTTTGCAAAAGAAGTGAGAGATTCAAGATTGGTTAAGGATAAATAACTTGTTACACAGGTTATAGAATCACAACAAATATACATTGTGGATAGAGTCCCAGATAGATTATAGAATACAAATGTACATAGGCCCAGGTGATATGCGAGGGGCCATTGTGTTCGAGTCAGGGGAAAAAAATTACATTCCAGAAAAGGCCTAACTAGTCTTGGCTTCAAATCGTGTAATTGCCAACTTCACAGGCTGCAACAGGATGTGGAATTCGTAGACTGGCTTGTTCCATGCTCGGCGAAATTTGGTTGTGTGTACAGGCCTGGTTGGCCAATTACGGGGGAAATAGGGTCCTTGCATGGATACGTGGAACTATGGCAGGCCAGCTGATCAGACAACTCCATGTCTAGCAGTGGAACTATGGCAGGCCAGCTAACCAGACAACTCCACGTCTATCATACACAACAGCGTGCTCTACCACAGGGCACCATTACAGATCGCAGTTCCATTTCCCACCAAAATGTCCCAAATAGGACACAATAAATATTGATTCCATGATACATGTAAATCACCATGGGACACAAATTGTAATTCAAGTAAAGTACAAATTACCCGGTCTAATGCTCTCTAGGCTTAGGCCTATTGTACTGGAATTAGGCCACTTGACAATATGTTAAACTATGACAGAGCAACAGGCTACTACCGTATGACCAGGGGACAGACACCGCTCGAGCTGGCATTTCTCTTTTTCTTCTCGCACTCATGGGCTACAAAGTGATACATTGTATAAGGTGCTCTGCATTGAAACAAGTTGATTTAGTCTGGCGGTCACTTTGATGATGACATGTTTAGGCTGAGTCAAAACTAGACTACCAAAACAGTTCGAAATCTATCGAAGTTACAATATGATAAATCATATGACTCAAAACAAAAACTTGCACCAGCCATGCTCGATCACTACAAGCGCACAAAATCGATATGTTGTATTGTAGTCACAAAACAAAATGAACAGACCGATCAGATTTGAATCGCTTTACCTCATTGTTAGAGAGTGGAGATCCTCTCCGATGCAGTTTTTTCGTCCTCAGATCTAAGCCCGGGGTTCAAAAATAAAAAATAAAAACGACGATATCGGCAAGATACACATCTATATACACGTAAAGGGATAGCCTACGATCCACAAGCAGGATAAAGAGAAGCACACCTCGATGATTTCCTGGTTTCGGGGAGAGAGGAGTTGAAAGACTGGATACAGTAGTGGAGCGCGCTTGCCAACTCCAATCAGGATCCAAGACTCATCTCTCCTTTCTAAACAGACTACCATACACGAGCGAACACTGTCAGGACAAACTAAAGGCTCTTTCTCAATTTTGTCAACGTGGGAACGTTGATCGATAATGCTGTGAATTTTCTCCAGACCTTCTCGGTCTGTGTAATTTAATTGGTGTTTAAACTCAACCCGCCTCCAGCTTTCAATTCGAAGTAGGCTTTCTTTCCATGTTCACCGGCCCCTCCTCTATGTAGTTAGAAAAAAAACGTATTGCAATATGGGATCCTTAGGACGTCCATACCCCCCATTGAAGTGTATGTTTTAAGTGGGTTAAGGTTTGGGTTTTGGCTAGGGATGTCCATGTCCCAAGGATCCCGGATAGCACTAACCTTGGGAAACATCCACACCACTCTGCCTTTCCCTAGTGGTTGAAAGGCATAACTCCAATTCGGGTGTTCAAGGCAGTTGGTGGAAAGTTGAGAACATACTGTACTTAGAATTTAAGCAACATAGGCCTGTTGCACTAAACAAGACTGCCCTATCTATAGTCAACGTTATGCACATAACGTTAATAATGGTGAGACAAGTAGTTTAAGAAACTATCTGTAGACTCAATGTAGGCTAAAACAAATAATTATATTGCCACATACACCAGATAGTAGTACAGTGCACCTGGAGCAAATTAGGGTTAAGTGCCCTGCTCAAGGGCACATTGACAGATTTTTCACCCTCCTGGCTCAGGTGTTCAAACCAGCAACCTTTTGTTTACTGGCCAAACGTTCTAACCGCTAGGCTACCTGCCACCACTATAGGCCTACTAACTTCATACATAATGAAGGAGGAAGATAATGGGAAAGACTATTTAAGCAATAAGGCCCAAGGAGGTGTGGTATATGGCCAATATACCATGGCTAAGGACTGTTCATTGGCAGGATGCAAGTGAATTATAAACTGGGTGGGTTGAGCCCTGAATGCTGATTGGCTGACAGCCGTGATATATCAGACCATATACCACGGGTATGACAAAACATTTATTTTTACTGCTCTAATTATGTTGGTAACCAGTGTATAATAGAAATAAGGCACCTCAGGTTTGTGATATATAGCAATATACCACGGTTAATGGCTGTGTTCAGGCACATAAGAACAGCCCTTAGCCGTGGTATATTGAACATATACCACACCCCCTTGGGCCGTATTGCTTAATTAAACAGTGTTGTCACCACCATGAAATATTGCACTGTATTTTCTCCGTATGGGGGAGAGGGAACTGGAGCAGAAAAGGGAGGAATGCATTACCTCTCAATGGCTTGTGTAAACATCTGAAGCACTGATAGGCCTTAATACACACACACACACACACACACACACACACACACACACACACACACACACACACACACACACACACACACACACACACACACACACACACACACACACACACACACACACACACAACAGCTGACCATTCTACAATCTACTGAGCAACTGACAGCCTGTCACACAATTTTAGCACCCTCCATTCAATCTGCTTTCTGCTGGCCACTACTGAAACTGCACCCAAAAACAGAGTACACATTTTCAAGCTCATGTTAATTATATAATCAGATTTTCCTCAGAAAAGCATGTCATTTTGTGGAAGACTGGGGAGAAAATGAAAATGTATTTGTGTGTCAAAGACAGTCCCTCTACTCCCAGAAAGTGGTTCACCCAGAAGAAGACCGTGCTGTAATGTTAGGATTCTCCCCTCCTGTCCTCTGTACCATGTTTCCACAGTGTGACGTCAGCTCTCTCCATAGTTGGCACAGTTTCACATGGGGCCTGATGGACTTGGACACCAGTGATTAGATAATATGAGAGTTAGATTAAGGTAGAGACCAAGGTTATGGTAGAGCGGCTGGAGAGTGATAAATAAAAGGAAGACTCGAGTACATTGTGTGTGTGCGGGTGTGTGTGTGTGTGTGTGTGTGTGTGTGTGTGTGTGTGTGTGTGTGTGTGTGTGTGTGTGTGTGTGTGTGTGTGTGTGTGTGTGTGTGTGTGTGTGTGTGTGTGTGTGCCCTCGTGTCAGTGAGTCTAGGACTGTAGCAAAAATGAGAGAAGAGATTGAAAATTAGTCTGGGGAAAAACTGGAATGTTGGTAGAGGCAGGGGGCTTGAGTACTAATCATTTTAATAGGGATTAATATGGGTCATGGATTATTTCACTGCGCATAATAGATAATAGAACCATATGCAAAAGTTATTTTGACCACAGATTATTTTTCAGGAAATTTCAGAAACAGGTGAGACAAGGTAATGATCTTCTCACCTAACACAATGTCCAAAAGATTGTTTGTTAATACAGCCTAGATTTATAAGAACATTTGAATTATAATAACATGCCATTCAGTTAAAAGTAGTGTGTGTGGACAGGAGAGCGGGGGAGGGGTAGAGACACTATGTGTTTGAGATCTGGGCTGGTCACCAGGCAGAGGGAAGCTAAAGAAATTTAGCCCAAATGAGTTGACCCGGACTAGGTCTATGACCTCTACTAGGGGAATTGGGGAGGGGAGGATCACCTTAAATATGTAAGTCACTGCACAGTGGAAGAAGATAGGTCTACCATAAGGAAGATACACAGCTGAAACTCTTCATTTTGTCTTCATGGGGACAATGCTTTATCAAACCTTAGAGGTTTATCCCTCTTTAACCTTTTGTTCGTCTGTAGACTGGTGGTGTTTGACACGCACCTTGAGTGTTGCTCCGCATTCTGCACTCATGTAGCCTGCAGTAGTTAAAAAATGTAAGCAAGCCCTCTACTGGGCGGCCAAACATACAATACTAATATACACCGCTAGATGGCAGAAGATACTACAGGTTTTAATTAAGAGGAGAATGGTTTTATGGATTGACATTGATGAAGTTTAGACCTACTATTTTGTTAGAGAAAAAAAAAACATTCCAGTCAGGTTGTATACAGAAAATACATTTGTCTCTATGTAGTCTATAATTGCACCTTTATCTGATTGATAACAGGAAAAAGAACAACACATAGCAGAGCAACATAGCTGGCCTGGCCATGTAGCAGTACACATTGTGTCTCCACATTTTCCTTTAGTCTGCCAGTAACATATGGGATGTCTATGTATTAATACTTCTATATTTGGCCTAATTAAATTAACAAAAAAATCATTAAATAATGTTGGCCTTGATGTGTGGGGTAGCAGCACTTTTTCACTGGGATGAGGTGACCTCAAGTGTGTCACAGGAGGTTGGTGGCACCTTAATTGGGGAGGACTGTAATGGCTGGAGCGGCATAAGTGGCATGTATCGAATATTCCATTCGCTCAGTTCCAGCCATTATTATGAGTCGTCCTCCCCTCAGCAGCCTCCACTGCTGTGTTATAGAGTTGCTTCTCTATCACTCTTTCTCCACCTGCCTCGCTGCACTGACACCCCGACCATGGATCTGCTTGGAAACAAACTGTGGCAGCTCGGGTTACCGAGCACGATCGATGGCGAGTGTGTGCCGCATGCCGGGCGAGGGTGTTGCGTTGCGCGGAGTATCGACACATGCCCGAATGCTATCATAATCACACTTCCCCTCTTACTCGCCTTCTGCCCCAGCTGCCTACTGAATAAAACATCCCCCTTCCTGCTGAAGATCCACACCCCAAAATCTGGAGGGAACTGGACTCAAGAAGTCTCACGTAAAGAGACATGGCACCCTTTTCTAGAACTCAATAGGAATGAATGAATGTGTGTGGATGTTTGTAACTAAACAGAACACTCAGGAGGCTGAATGTACTGTATTATTGGTGATAACATGAACTACTGCAGTAATATACTGTATTATTGGTGATAACATGAACTACTGCAGTAAGAGAACAAAAAATGATAAATGGGAATGTTTCTCCAATTTCTAATCAGATACATAATGAGTTGGCTTACACATATCCCAATCCCAGAAGGCTTCACCCAGGGCTGTAAATCAGACAGAGCACCCCCCACACACACACAAAGTGATACCACAGGTACAAGGACCCTTGGGGTGAGCAGATAACAGGGAAAGTGCTTTTACACCTGCATTGTTTGCTGTTTGGGGCTTTAGGCTGGGTTTCTGTACAGCACTTTGAGATATCAGCTGATGTACGAAGGGCTATATAAATAAATTTGATTTGATAGCGGGTGTGGGACATGAAGAGGATGCATTTGCCCAAGATATGTTCCTTCGTATGGGGAGACCTGGAGGACAGCCCCAGGCTTTGAAGGGCTAGGTGGGCCAATAAAGAGCATGGGAAAACTCTCAAAAGCAGAAAGCATATGATGCAGAACAACAATCATGAATAGGAATGGAGTAGCTGTGGGAATAGAGAAGCACAATAGTTATAGTCAGCTAGAAGAGGACTCGCCCCAATGGGAAATATGGAATAGGGATCAACACTTAAGACTGAGTGAGATTTAGGCTAAATTGCATACAGGGAACTGTGAGATCTTGCTTCTGACAGCTCTGCAAACATGCTAAAATTCCAATGCACATTCAAGATGGGAAACTTGTTATTTTGGAGAAAAGGAAGTGTTTGCCAAAATTCCTCAACAATGTTAATTTATCATGTCCCTCCTCCTCTGGGACTCTAAAGGTTAGAGGATGCCAATCATGAAGACATAATTGGATTTATGTAAAACTAACTGTCCTATTATTTATGCCCAGCAGGGAATACTGACCTTTGACCAAACCTAAAGAGACATGCAGTCTGTTAATTCAGACGTGTGATTTAATGAAAATGATTGTGCTCTTGCATATATGCCACTTAATGGGAATAACCTTGGCACACAAGCCAACCACACTGGTTTAAGTGCCAACTGTTTCAGAAGAAATAGATGCTATTGCGACAATTAGCTAACAAAGTGGTCAGGAGAGGGTGAGCCACAGCGAGGGACAAGATGATACGGAGAACAGAGCGGGGTGTGAAGTGACAGTCATCACATCTGGCCTCATCTATAATGCACGGGTCTTTAAAACGGCAGTTTGTCACATATTGAGCGCTGCCGTCTGAAATCAACACTGACACCCAAGCTTCTGCCAGGGGAAACAGGCTAGAGGATGGAGAGAAGGAAGGAGAAAGAGGAGTCAAGAGTCAGAGTGCTGTTCATCCTAACATATCCCTTGCTTTCGAGCCTGAAATGATTTTGAGATAGAACATACAGTAGAGAATACATCTGGCTAAGAGTGTGTAAACATACAACACTTTGAATACCATACTTCTCATCTTTTATTATTAAAATGAAAAACTAAAAAGAGCACCCTAAACAAAATAGAATGCCAAGAACGATCCTAATCAGCAATCCGAAGAGTGAAGTTATCATTTTCTCACACTAAATTATAAACACACAGCTCAGATTCCTCTCTGACTCAAAACAAAACATAATTTTCACATAATGACAGTCAACCCACTGCCTGCCATCATCTATTTGACAGACAGGTGAAGTGGGCAAATTAACAGTCTATTTTCCTGTGATGAGGGGGTTTCTCAGCACCACGATTACAGAGTCTCCTCTCAGGAACATCTTAGAGATGTAACGGTCCTTGTTCACTGGTTTGGACTTCTTCTTGCCCTTGCCACTCTTGGGAACTTCTGTCCACATCTCCTTTACATTCTCCAGGACCATGTTGCAGTGTCTGCATTGAGAAGGGAATACAAATGTATGCAGTTAACCAAAAAGTATTAAGAATGAAGCATTTGGGAGGATATAGGTAACATGTGATGACAAAATGCAGACATTAACTTGTGTCTCTATTTGCTGGACATTTGTGATTAACTGTCTAACTCCAATGGATGACTTCCCAACTCAGTGGCCTAACTACATAAATACCTGTCAAATGCCTTGACACGGCCAAGCAGCTTCTTGTTGTTTCGGCAGTTGACGAGGACCTGTGTGTTGTTTTTGACAGACTGGGTGAGCACAGACAGGGGCCCAGTATTGAACTCCTCCTCCTCCCGCTTCTGGAGCTCCTCAGGAGTCATCTCAGACTTGGGTTTATTTAACAGGCTCCTGGAAGGATTATTGAGGATACTCATTGTTAATAGAGTTCAACTCCAGGCAATTCAAACATTGTTTATAGACATCATGATGATGATGATGGCGACTTGACACAACTAAAGTTAATTCAGACCAACAGTTAGCTGTTAACAAAGTTTGAAAACTGTTTAACATGAAGAGGCCAATGTATTAGCTTGCTGGCTAATAAGTTCCTATTTTTATTATGATCATTATGGGTCATCTACAATACATGTTAGCTAGCTACACTAGTTACTGTCGCTAATAACGTTAGATCATCATGGATGGGTAACGAACAGCTATCGTTAGCCAGCCAGCTAGCCAAATTTAGCTACACATCTTTCCACAGTGATGAGGTCTGTTTTACTGTATCCAAACAAAGCACACATTGTTTTTTTTAAAGTACTTACATATTTTCTTCAAAGAATGGCGATTTTAGCAGTGAAACTAGCTAATAAATAGGTTTGCTTTTTCCCGGCTTCTTTAATCGCTCCAACGCCACACTCGTGTGTTGTCTGTCCAACGGCTTCCGGGTCCCATTTAAAAAACATGACAATAACTTCCGGGTTTCCTTAACATTTATTTAGAATACATTATCTGGATACATTTTAATTAATTATGCAATAAATTGTAATTAATTATGCAATGATGTAAATGCTGTCTCAGTTGTAGAATACAGTAGAGTAAATTAACTATAATTTAGAGTTTATTCGTATTAATCTCAAGATGATTTTAGAAGAAAACTATTATTATAGAACATGTCATTTGATACTTAAAACACACAGGAGATTCCCAACCTTATTTCACAGGGTGGCGGCTCTACCTTGTTAGGTGATCACACCCACAGTGTGCTGATTTGGGAGGCCCAGGTCTGGGATTAATTTACAGTGCTTGACTATCATTATGAAACATACCAAATAGCTTAGACTTGCCCCTCTTCACTCACTCACTTCCTTAATGTCTCCCATAAACCCCGGATGAATTATTCCAGAGGGGCTGGGATATTTGACTGTTTCTTGTAAAGTGGGCTTTTAGACTGTTAGCTGTCCATACACCTATGTCAAGGTGTGTGTGTGTGTGTGTGTGTGTGTGTGTGTGTGTGTGTGTGTGTGTGTGTGTGTGTGTGTGTGTGTGTGTGTGTGTGTGTGTGTGTGTGTGTGTGTGTGTGTGTGGTCTAGCTACAGGGTCTTGGTGAGCATAAGCTGCCCTGAGTGCTCAGACGCATCTTGAGGCCTGCCTCAGTCCCTCTCCTCATGTTGATTTACTCTCTTCCCTGTGGTACTGTGAGTCTGCTGGCTGAGGGATTCAGAGGTATGGGGTTATTATCAACGCCTGTCAGAGGATAGCTGTTATTTATTACTGAATTAACAGCAAACAGGACCGTATTACAGTTGCCCCAGGATACACAAAGCCCAATTCTGTACTAGCTTACCTGTTGATTCACTCTCTCCCTCTCTATCTCTATAACACATTTACTCATGTGAGTAATGAAAATGTTATTATAATATTTGTATCTAGATGCTAAGTTTGCCAACAGTGTTGGTGTAAGGTTACATGATCCACCCTAAGAGCAGTATCCTGGTCTAACCGCAGCCGTCTAGGAAAGGTGGCTACAGTCCCCATGAAGTCTATTTTGTTTGATAGAGGCACACTTCGTGTTTAATTGCTATATTGTAAAATACTTTGCCACCATGGCCTATTTATTGCCTTACCTCTCTTATCCTACCTAATTTGCACATGGTGTATATAGATTTTTCTACTATATTATTGATTGTATGTTTGTTTATTCCATGTTTAACTCTGTGTTGTTGTATGTGTCGAACTGCTTTGCTTTATCTTGGCCAAGTTGCAAAGGAGAACTTGTTCTCAACTAGCCTACCTGGTTAAATAAAGGTGAAATAACAAACTAAAACTTCCAGAAATCTGTCTTCATCTTTGTCCTCACACGTCTATTTTTGTTAACTTATATCTCAGATGAGCCCCAAGAAAGGTGAGGGAAAATTCATCAGGTGGTGATGTCACGTGCAGGCAAAATAGTAGAAGTAGATCAATGAGATCAGCCAGACTGTGATGTTTATCTATCTATCTTGCTCTCTATACATCACAGTCAAGGCCGGCTCTGGCCCATTATCACACCTATGTAGTTTCAGTTTTGAACTTTTGATGGTCTTAAAGGCCCAGTGCAGTCAAAAACACGAGTTTACAATGTTTGTATAAACTATATATAAAAAAGTATGTGGATAACCCTAAACATGTGTGGATTCGGTTATTTCAGCCTACTTGTTGCTGACAGGTGTATAAAATCAAGCACAGAGCCATGCAATCTCCATAGACCAACTTTAACAGTAGAATGGCCTTACTGAAGAGCTCAGTGACTTTCAACGTGGCACCGTCATACGATACCACCTTTCCAACAAGCCAGTTCATCAAATTTCTGCCCTGCTAGAGCTGCCCCGGTCAACTGTAAGTGCTCTTATTGGGAAGTGGAAACATCTAGGGGCAAAAATGGCTCAGTCGCAAAGTGGTATGCCACACAAGCTTACAGAATGGGACCGCCGAGTGCTGAAGCGTGTAACCTCTGTCCTCCGTTCAAACACTCACTATCGAATTGCAAACTGCCTCTGGAAGCAACGTCAGCACAAGAACTGTTCGTCGGGAGCTTCATGAAATTTGTTTCCATTGCCAACCAGCCGCACACAAGCATAAGATCACAATGCGCAATGCCAAGCGTCATCTGGAGTGGTGTAAAACTTGCTTCCATTGGACTCTGGAGCAGTGGAAAGGGGTTCTCTGGAGTGATGAATCACTCTTCACCATCTGGCAGTCCTACGGATGAATCTGGGTTTGGCAGATGCCAGGAGAATGCTACCTGCCCCAATGCATAGTACCAACTGTAATATTTGGTGGAGGAGAAATAATTGTCTGGGGCTGTTTTTCATGGTTCAGGCTCCTTAGCTCCAGTGAAGGGAAATCTTAACGCTGCATCATACAATGACATTCTCTACGATTTTGTGCTTCCAGGTTTGTGGCAACAGTTTGGGGAAGGCCCTTTCCTGTTTTAGCATGTGCTTCCAGGTTTGTGGCAACAGTTTTGGGAAGGCCCTTTCCTGTTTTAGCATTGCCCCCGTGGACAAAGCGAGGTCCATACAGAAACGGTTTGTTGAGATTGGTGTGGAAGAACTTGACTGGCCTGCACAGAGCCCTGACCTCAACCCTGGAACGCTGACTGGTGCTGAATGGCTGAATGGAAGCAAGTCCCCCCCAGCAATGTTCCAACATCTAGTGGAAGCCTTCCCAACAGAGTGGAGGCTGTTATAGCAACAAAGGTGGGACCAACTCCATGCCCATGATTTTGGAATGAGATGTTTGACAAGCAGGTGTCCACATACTTTTGTTCATGTAGTGTTTATTTCCACAATATGAGGATGGACTAATGCTTTGAAATTATGAAAATGAAGATCATCCTAGCAAAACAGGCTGAAATATCAGGCAGTCTTTTCAAACAGCTCTTACACTGAAACAGCATTGAGTTTTGGTCTGCCTGGTGACATCACCATGCAGTAAATTAGTTAATTGACCAATAGGAAAGAGAATTCCAATCCTCTCTGCCAAAAACAGCTAGTTTTCAGTTTTCCCCTCTCCACTCCCGGACAGTCCTTGCAAAATTAATGCTTGAGGAATTTCTCTTTGCTAAGAGGCTATTTCTTTAAACCATTTTAATAAAAAAATATATAAAGTAAGGTACTTAATTGTTACCCAGAAATGCTTGATATTGAGATAAAAATGGCTGCTTTAGAACTTTAATACTTACAGATACAGCAGCATGGCTATTTGTGGTGGTAATAGTGGGTTTCTTCAACAGGTGCTATTGAAGTTTCTGTCAAAATATGACCGTGAGTCTGACACAGAAACGTGTTGAATGGGCTGGGGGAATGTGTGTGTGTTTATTCACTTCCTTCACTTATTCACTTCCTGTACCTCAAGTATCACAGAACCGACTCTTGTGTTTTGAATGCATATGTCATACAACTCATCACTTTTATATCACTATTTTTGTTTTTATTGCACACACATTATAAAATGGATCACATTATTACACATATAGCCTACAGTATATGTATGACATGCATAGAGTTCCCTGTACACAAACATTTGCACGCTTTAAAGGGAAAAAGATAACAAAAATAGTGTAGATATAGTACAAATCATGCAGAACATAGTCACCACCTCTGGGATGAAGCATTTCTCAAAGCATAAAGTGGCAAGAAAAATTATGAAAACCCTTTGGAATTATCTGGATTTCTACATAAATTGGTCATGAAATTAGATCTGATCTTCATCTAAATCACAACAACCAACAGACAAACAAAGTCTGCTTAAACTAATAACTTAAACTAATAACACACAAATTATTGTATCTTTATTATCTATATTGAATACATCATTTAAACATTCAGTGTAGGTTGGGAAAAGTATGTGAATCCCCAGGCTAATGACTTCTCCATAACCTAATTGGAGTCAGGAGTCAGCTAATGTGGAGTCCAGTCAATGAGACGAGATTGGAGATGTTGGATAGAGCTGCCCTGTACCTTAAAAACCACTCAAAAATGTTGAGTTTGCTATTCACAAGAAACATTGCCTATCTATCTGTGAACCATGCCTCGAACAAAAGAGATCTCCGAAGACCCAAGATTAAGAAATGTTGACTTGCATAAAGCTGAAAAGGGTTACAAAAGTATCTCTAAAAGCCTTGATGTTCATCAGTCCACGGTAAGACAAATTGTCTATAAATGGAGAATGTTCAGCAGTGTTGCTACTCTCCCTAGGAGTTTGTCCTGCAAAGATGACTGCAAGAGCACAGAGCGCTCAATGAGGTTAAGAAGAATCCTGGAGTGTCAGCTAAAGACTAACAGAAATCTCTGGAACATGCTACCATCTCTGTTGACGAGTCTACGATACGGTAAACCATAAACAAGAATGGTGTTCATGGGAGGACAGCACAGAAGAAGCCACTGCTGTCCAAAAAAACATTGCTGCACATCTGAAGTTTGCAAAAGAGCATCTGGATTTTCCACAGTGCTACTGGCAAAATATTATGTGGACAGATGAAACTAAAGTTGAGTTGTTTGGAAGGAAGGAACACACAACACTATGTGTGGAGAAAAAAAGGCACATCACACCAACATCAAAACCTCATCCCAACTGTAAAGTATGGTGAAGGGATTATCATGGTTTGGAGCTGCTTTGCTGCCTCAGGACCTGGACAGCATAGACGGAAAAATGAATTCCCATGTTTATCAAGATATCTTACTGGGGAATGTAAGGCTATCTGTCCGCCAATTGAAGCTCAACAGAAGTTGGGATGATGCAACATGACAACGACCCAAAACACAGGAGTAAATCAACAACAGAATGGCTTCAACAGAAGAAAATACGCCTTCTGGAGTGGCCCAGTCAGAGTCCTGACCTCAACCGGACAGAGATGCTGTTGCATGACCCCGAGAGCGGTTCACACCAGACATCCCAAGAATATTGCTGAACTTAAATAGTTTTGTAAAGAGGAATGGTCCAAAATTCTTCCTGACCATTGTGCAGGTCTGATCTGCAACTACATGAAACGTTTGGTTGAGGTTATTGCTGACAAAGGAGGGTCAACCAGTTATTAAATCCAAGTTAATAACTCATATACTTGTTCCACCCTACACAGTGAATGTTTACATGGTGTGTTCCATAAAGACATGAAAAGTATAATTGTTTGTGTGTTATTAGTTTAAGCAGACTGTGTTTATCTATTGTTGTGACTTAGATGAATATCAGATCAAATTTCATGACCAATTTATGGAAGTCCAGGTAATTCCAAAGGGTTTTTCTTGCCATTGTATTTAGTTTAGTTGTATTCTAAAACGTAGGAAATGCTCAACACAGCATTGTGTTCATGTTGAGACACAAATGGAGACAATCCCTATAGTTTTGATTTTGACGAAATAGACTAGTGCAGGAGAGAAAATTCTTAGCCAATGTTTTATTTTTAATCCTGGAGTATCAAAACAATTATTGACTTTTGTTTCTAATTTATATATTATTTTAGTTGCATCAGAGTAAATACTTTATTCCAATACCTTTCCAGACGTGACTAAAGATTTCGTTTAAAATGAATTACGCACATCCTTCCTCAAGCAATACGATTGATAGAGGACATTTAAGAAGACGATTGTTATTTTAAGTTTGTTTTAAGTTAACAGTGAATTGTTCAAGCACATCAATTTCTCAATTTGGAATAATGGAATAATAATGGAAATAAGGCTATCATCGGACAATCTCGCCAGTTTTCTACAGATATATGGAGAGCACTCATGGGACACTGTTGTACAAGTTATTTTCATTATTTTATATATATTTTAAATGATGTTCCATATAGCCAACATCCCTAAGACTTAGGCCTAAAAATCGCAAATCGGAGTTACGACACCAAGAACGAAAAAACGAATACACATGTCAGCGAGTGATGAGCCTGTGCGTAAAAGTAGCCTAAACGGTGATGCAACATCTCGCAATAACAATCTCGACCCTGTTAATTAGCTTAACAGATGCCAAATAGTTGTATATTTTTACGACATCATTCACCATTGTGAAACTATCTTACAGCATCTCTCATCTTGTGACATATAAGTTGGTATTATATTTGGTATTTTAAAAGGCTACTAACGAAATGCTATCAAAGGAAAATACACTTTTAATTATCTGAACGCACCACAAATATTGCCCATTATTCGTGAAATAATACAACATTATTCTAGGTTATTGCACTGAAAAAAAATGTAAATGGTAAGTGGTGTTTTTAGTAATACGTTTAGATGGAAATGGCACATTCACGCGTGATTGGCGATTATTTAAAAACGGATGATGAAATAAATGTTCTTTCCAAAGACAGATAGGACTATTTGGATAATAGCAAACTCACATCAATTATTTAAATCAATTTCGCAGTATTGGTAGACATTAGAAAGATACAATACTCAAAGAGAAACATACGTTGTTAATTTAAATAGATAATTAAATATGGTCATTTCCCTGCATCCCAAGGACGATTGGTGTTGAGGGTGCTCGTGTGGCTGCTTGGAAGAAAATAATTAGGGAACTCCATGCATAAACTCCCCAAGCAATCCGATGGTCCATTCTTTCCGGAGTAAATCTGTCCGGCAGGAGATGCCTTGGATGAGGGGTACTCCTCCTGGCACCATGCATTGAACGTCACCGGGTGGGGTACCTGGTGATGCGAGTAAAAATAACTCGCTTGTCCGGATAGCAAGTTAAAGGAACAAGGGTTAGGGAGAGACAACGTGCATGGCAACGATGAAGAGGCGAATGTTGTGGCTGCGCTCATTTGGTGATGGCGACAGTACTGCGCACCTCCACCCATGCCAACATAAGACGACTCTTGGTTTGTTTGGAAGAGTCGGTCTGCCCTAGCATTTATGGCACTCACGGTGGTGTGGTGTGACCGTTGAGAAAGGATCGAGGTGGCATAGTTGGACTGATGGGGCCCTACATATGACCCTGTGCCCGGGTATGAGTGCGCAGGATGTTGAAGGTTTAGAAACGATGGCACCGGCCAATAAAATGACCCAGTGAACGCCAGCCCGGCGGCAGTGGTGGTCAAACGGGAATCCCGTTTAATTGCCAGCTTTGCCCGGGTGCCCGCCGTGGAACGGCACCGGAGTTTACCAGTTGTGCCAGCTATGAACATGTTCTCACTTGAAGGGTCAAGCATCCAGTAGTTGCCTTTGCCTGGGTCATCATAATGGCGAGGTATTTTGACAAAGCACTTGTTCAGACTCAGGTTATGTCGGATGGAATTCTGCCATCCTTGTCTATTTTCTCGATAGTAAGGGAAATGACCTATGATGAACTCATAAATGCCGTTGAGGGTAAGCCTTCGCTCCGGGCTCTGGCTAATAGCCATCATTATCAGAGCGTTATAGCTGAAAGGAGGTTTCTCCGGTTTGGCTTTTCCCTCTACTCCTCCACATGTCTTCACCTCTCCAACTCTCTCCGTATCTTCTCCGTCTTCCCTTTGGCCATTTCTGGAGACTCGTTTGTCCTCTTGGACGGCGTATTCTTTATTATCACCGTTTTTGTCTCTATGTAAATCATATTTTCCATCTTGAGCACTAACTTCTTTAGGCCTAGCAGATAGCCCCGAAGAAATGTGTTTTCTGGAAAGGGGCTTGGAGCATCGGGAAAGGATCCCGTCCAGTGCGGCGCCGTCGTCACTCATCACTCCCTCTCGTCGAAAAAGCAGGCTGCTGATGCTGAATGAAGACTTGTTGAAAACTCTGACAGGGGCTTTGAAATCCTCCATATTCAACATCACCCAGTTCCCACGGTGTCTGGCAGTCTGAAGAGAAGGAATGTCTAAATCCACGAAATTAGACGCACAGCGTATTAGGGTGCGAAAAACAAAATGCGCCCCTCGTGCGCTGCCAACTTCACTGACTGATCGATGAACTCACAGGTTCAATTATAACACTTCCGAGGAGCGTGACACTCAAACCTCTCACCTGCGTCTCGCCCTTTGGTACTGCCTCTCTCTACTCCTTTCCATTTGTTTACACAATAACCTGGCAAACAGCCAATCAAAGACGAATTAGGTGAAGGTGTGTAAGTAATTCAGGAGGAGGTAAACTCTTAAGGTAAGTAAACAAACAGAGAATTTAAAAGAGACATAGGTGCGGGGCAGCTTGTGACGCCTAGACGTCTGCCTGCAGGGCATGCGGCTTCCTGCACAACAGTTGACAAGTAAGAATTGTTGTAGCGTCAAGGCGTACAGCATGAAGCTGCATTTATGTTTCATATTTTCCTCTTTTCTCCCCCTTAATCCTACACCATGCAATACAAGCGTACACTTGTTTGGAATGTTGTACCTTTAAACATCTCTTACAATGTTGAAACATTTACAGGTAGGCCTACAAGCTTTTCTCCCTTTGACAAATTATGTTTTTTTTGTGTGTGTGATTTGCGAAGCCATTTCAATTAAATTCCAAAAGCTTAAACTCATCAAGCACAACACAGCAAGTCAGGACAATATAATATTTTGGCCACCCAAAACTGAAGTCCCATCCAGTTTTCTGTCAATAGTTAGTATTTGTTCAGCAGCATATTTTTTTGTATTTACTCTATTAGTTCTTATTTCCTAGAAAACTTTATAGCAGCACACTCATAGAAAAAGGAATATAATGGTATGTGGACAATTTTATGTGAATAAACGTTATTATTTATTTTGGTAGTCTTAAAATTTCTACTAAACAGACGCATTTTACAACTTTAATATTTGACCTCTACAATTACACTGTGAATGGGTGGCAATTTACAACAGATAATTTCAGAATCTGTTTGCACATCAATTTTCAGGACCGAGTTTAGGTAACCCTGCTAGTATCGGCCATGGCTACGATGTTCTGGGTAATCTCTTCCACCAGCCAATTCTCTCTGTCTTTCGAACCAGTAGCAATTGAGTCTGTGGATGATGTTATGTTCAGGGAAATTTGAGATGTTTTAGTGCAGCATATAGTCTCTCCCCAGGACATTCGGTGTCCCTCAAGTCTCTGTGCCCAAGTAGGATAAATACAGGGTGAAAACCCCACACTGCAGGAGCTGTTTAACAGATGACTTGGCTGCTGGACTGGGCCTCTCATCTGAAACAGAGAAGCATAACCCATTGGTACCAATGCCTTACACACTGTAAGGACCGGGAGATGGAAAGTCCAATATTGTGTTTTTTACTGTTGAAGTTGCCCATGAAGGCAAAGGCCAAAGAGTTGTGGTTGTTGCCCTTGGTATGTGTGCCCATAACACCCCAGCCACGGCCCTCATACACTGTGCAATCTCCCCAAATAAGAAGCCTGCAAATGCCAGAAAACAGTTATTATGCATATAGTATTATCCTAAGACAATGAATGATGGAAAATACCTGGAAAGGAGAGGTCACTCACTTGTATCCAATGTCATCAAAGTTCCTATCCTGCATATGCATTCTCTGTATGTGGATGAGCTGGTCCATACATTCTTGGATGCCCCCGCAATGCAGTGCTGTGTGGTGTATGACAACTCTTTGAGCAGGATACTTGAGGGTCTCCCGGCATTGAGGGGCTGCTGCTCCCCACTGTCCCCGAGTAACCACCTCTACTGAAATGCATACATATGGGTAACTAACCACAGTAAATCTGTACCATATCCAAACTGTAGACCAAACAATTAACTTTAGTTTACCCATTCATAACAATGTATCATCAGAAATCATTACCTTTCGACAGAACTCATATAGGTACTTCCTTACCAGTGACTCTTACGTCCATGTATTAAACTATCAAGAATTACTTTTCATTTCGTCGCTAGAGGTCATTGAAAATAGGCAGTTTCCTTGACGTTCCTCAGAATAAGTGACTTGTTTAACAACATATTGTTAAAGGGTATGTGGACTGTGTTTCTCCGGCGGGTTATTACATGTTATGCGTACTTTCCTTTCATGTGCATGCCAATCATATTACTCATGCTTTCCCCAATGACACTATTACACTCAGTGGGTCTAAAACGCATTGAAAACTACACATTTGGAAATACACTGCAGTGGCCAAACAGATATGCCTAGATACAAAAAGGGAAGTCGAAGCTACACCAATAAAGAGTAACATTTCATATGCCCAACTATAAAAGATAATACACTTTTTACCTTCTATATTTAAGCTCTTTTTTTGGATGCAAGTATTGCAACAGAGATCAGGTCACATGATTGCGTAACAATGGAAATTCAGGAAACATTTCAAATACACAACAGTGGCATGCAGTCTTAGAGAAGTCTTTCAATCAAGTTTTTGAAAGAAAACAGAAGCATTTCACAACAAAACTTTGTCTTATTTAATTTCAAATACATGTAAAAAGTACTAGAGCTAATACATTAACACAATTATGTCCCAACAGGTGTTCCTCCACAACATGGTAAGAAATGGCATTTAAATGGTCCATACAAATCTTAGCAGTTCCTGTACGTACACTCCAACAAGATGATGAAGATCTAACACACAAAGTTAGTATTCCTGTAAAAGTTTCTGATTTGGCAGAGTATTTTAGGCCCACACAACCACCAGTCTTTCTGTTTTCAGCAACAGTGAACCCCAGTGAGACATGGTGGACTGTTGGGCAACAGCAGAGACTGTGGATGCATACATCAGACCTCCTCTTCATCCTCCTCACTCTGTCCAGCGGTGTCCACAGTGAGGGGCTGTGCAGACATAGTACAGCCTCATGACATCCTGCATAGAAAATAAAGCAGTAACTTTCATATACACCACATACCAATGTCTCCATATAGCTCAGTGGACTCTATAATACTCTAGTATTTCTAGATTTACCAACTATTTGGGGACAGTGGGTGTTCTATGATTAGCAACGTACCTCAGCCTTCATACTGTGTGACTGGAAAAACACTGTCACCTTGTGGCCACACTTGAAACGAGAGTGAAGAGATCAATATTTTAGATTTATCTGGAAGGGAGATACCTAGTCAATTGTACAACTGAATGCATTCACATGAAATGTATATTCCGCATATAACCCAACCCCTCTGAATCAGAGAGGTGCGGGGGCTGCCATAATCGACATTCACGTCTTCTGCGCCCGGGGAACAGTGGGTTAACTGCCTTGCTCAGGGGCAGAATGACAGATTTCTACCTTGTCAGCTGACATTATTTTGAAATGATAGAGATAGTTTGTGAATATAAATAGTGTGGAGAAATTGCCTGGTTTCAGAGAGCTAGAGGAGGGAGATAGAGAATGAGGGTTTGTTTGAGTGTGGTTGTGTTGGCCACCCTCACTTTGGGCAGGGGTGATCCTCTGTCTGAGGTAGCGTTGGATCCTGGAACACATCTGCAATGATCTGCTCAGCTCACTGAGGAGAGAAGAGACAGAGAGGTGAGACAGAGAAGAGATATAGAGAAGAGACAGACCTGCCAACCCTGTCCATGTTTTAAGAGCAGTGCGTGTGCTGTTTGTGAGTCTGATCGCAAAATGTCTTTCTTGACAGCGTTCCATTTACACATATGGTGAAAGTCACAATCAATATCTAATTAGAAAGAACGCCCAAAGGGCCTTTATTCTTGGAGTTTAATTTTTTATTAAACAAATAATAACAAGTTATTTGTTAAAAACCTCTTGAGGATAGGGAGACGCTATCGTCTCAACTGGCCAATTGCCAGGGGAAATGCAGAGCGCCAGATTCAAATAAAATGCTATAAAATTCAAACTTTCATTAAATCACACATGTAAGATACTCAATTAAAGCTACACTCGTTGTGAATCCAGCCAACGTGTCAGATTTTAAAAATGCTTTTCGGCGAAAGCATAAGAAGCTATTATCTGATAGCATGCACCCATCTTCACCAGTAGTAAACAAAAGAGCTAGCGTAGCAGGCGCTACACAAAACGCTGAAATAATGCATTACCTTTGACGAGTTTCTTTTGTTGGCACTCCAATATGTCCCATAAACATCACAATTGGTCCTTTTGTACGATTAATTCCGTCCATATATATCGAAAATGTCCATTTATAAAGCCTGTTTGATCCATAAAAAAACAGCTTAAGAAAAACCCAACGTCACTACAAAATATTTTAAAAGTTGCCTATAAACTTTGCCAAAATATTTCAAAATACTTTTGTAATACAACGTTAGGTATTTTTAAACGTTAATAATCGATCAAATTGTAGACGGGGCAATCTGTATTCAATACATGAACGAAAATAAACCAACTCTGCTCATCACGTCTTGTGCAACTCACAAAAGGGTCCAGCATTGGGCATGCTATTTACCCAAAAGTGAAAATTCTGCCCCCTAGCTTTTTAAGGTACAACATGGACAAACGTCTTATCCGCGATAAAAAAAAATACACTCTGATATAAGAACAAGGGCATCAGTATCAAATAAACATGTTATCCATAATAAAAATGAAAAAGCTATGATAGGAAACAGTGGGTAGAGGAACACTTGTCACCTCTCAAACAGAGAGTTCCTAATCAACACTAAAAGCAAACTCATTTTGAAATCATAAAAACAAAATCAAATTAGAGCATCGACACAGACCGCAAACTGGCTACACAAAGCATAAGTAGGCTACTGCAAAGGGAATCTGAACGCTGTTCGCTAGAAGAGTCAGGTGTTTCAGACTATGTAAAGGTGCCTATTGTATTTCTTTGCAGCGCGTACGTAATTTCAGATTTTCGAAATTGATAAAATCTCAAATCTAGTGCAAAGGCATTTTAGAAGCATTGCCTCTATAGCTAATACCGGACACTCATTAATTCTTCATCGCGCAGTCTTCTAAACTCCCGACTCCATTTAATGCCAAGATGTTTATATTTATTATTATACCTTTGTAATGATTTTTGTGACGTGGATCATGATTACAATTCCAGTCTATCAGGTTGCGTGATCCTCGTAATGTTACGTGAAAAGTGCAACTAAAGGGACGCAGATTTAAATGTATATCACACTCGCACAAATGCGACCAGTTATTTTTCCTATTAGCATTTAATTTATTTCACTAGCAAATCTATTGAACTGCTGGCACTTTAGAGCCCACTGAATGTCCATCTTATGTTCGCTAACGTTAGCTTAAAACAATTACTGTTTACCTTTCCACAACACACGGAGTCGAAAAGGGATTTGTCCATGTGTTAACTTACAGCTGACATTCGGCAAACTCAGCATCACAACAAACAGGAGGGGCAGACACGAGGTAGCTACGTCGAATGTATGATGTATTAATTTCCATGTCCTTTGACGCAAACTCCGTACATGTCTGTGTGTTGCAGCTCGAGAATCGGGACGTTAGATTTACTCAGTGGATTTATTTTTTATTAAATGTTTTTTAAAAACAAAAAAAAACCAGGCCCTATTAATTTATGCGTACTTTTAACTCGGATCTCGTACCTGCATACATGGACAGAGAATTGCGTATTTGGTACGCAAAATGAGAGCATGTTGGCAGCCCTGCAGATATGAGACAGATGTGAGACAGAGAGAAGAAACAGATATGAGACAGAGAGAAGATACAGATACGAGACAGAGAGAAGATACAGATACGAGACAGAGAGTGTGAGAGAGAGATGAGCAGTGCTTAATTTGAGCAGGATCCTGCACCTCTCAGATTTGACTTTATTTGTTCCGGCACCTATTTGCCTATATCCGGTACCTCTCGCGGCATGATTTATAAATTATTTCACTGTTCGCACTGTAGTCATTCTAATGAAAGCGATCAGCATTAAATCGAGCTGCCTCGTTATTTATCCCGTACCCCAGAAAGACCATCATGTAAAAGCGCAGTGAGCCTTCTATGTAATCCTCCTATCCTCTTATTTGTACATATAGGTTATGGGGTAGGGCCAGTGGCATAAGTAACGAAGAGAAGTGTCGTGAAGATGTCTCTAAGTAATAACGTCACGTAGCCTAGTCGTCTCCCTACTGAATTTAAATCGTGGGAAAGCCAAACATTTTTTAAATAATCAAAGGCAAACAAGTTTGACATTTTTCAAGTCCAAAAAAATAGAGAAAGAAGGCGAATCGAACCCAGAACGAGCCAGAGAACTGTCAGTGCAGGACGAGAGGAGTGAGGGGCAAACTGTTCCTGATGGCGATGCTAATCCCGCCAGTTCAGCATCACCATCGGCACCTCCACTAGCTAGTAGGCCTATTAGCGAGTCAGACTCAGGGGGAGAGATGATACAGAAATGAGAAAGAGAGATGAGACAGAGAAAAGACAGATGGCCTAATTGCCCATGACAGAGGTTTATTTGAGTGTCTGAGCATAAGTGGTGGGAAATAGGGATCACCTACTCAACCCAGTGGGTGATCTTTTTTAAATAGATTTTTATTTCACCTTTATTTAACCAGGTAGGCAAGTTGAGAACAAGTTCTCATTTACAATTGCGACCTGGCCAAGATAAAGCAAAGCAGTTCGACACATACAACGACACAGAGTTACACATGGAGTAAAACAAACATACAGTCAATAATACAGTATAAACAAGTCTATATACGATGTGAGCAAATGAGGTGAGATAAGGGAGGTAAAGGCAAAAAAAGGCTAAGGTGGCAAAGTAAATACAATATAGCAAGTAAAACACTGGAATGGTAGATTTGCAGTGGAAGAATGTGCAAAGTAGAAATAAAAATAATGGGGTGCAAAGGAGCAAAATAAATACAGTAGGGAAAGAGGTAGTTGTTTGGGCTAAATGATAGGTGGGCTATGTACAGGTACAGTAATCTGTGAGCTGCTCTGACAGTTGGTGCTTAAAGCTAGTGAGGGAGATAAGTGTTTCCAGTTTCAGAGATTTTTGTAGTTCGTTCCAGTCATTGGCAGCAGAGAACTGGAAGGAGAGGCGGCCAACGAAAGAATTGGTTTTGGGGGTGACCAGAGAGATATACCTGCTGGAGCGCGTGCTACAGGTGGGTGATGCTATGGTGACCAGCGAGCTGAGATAAGGGGGGACTTTACCTAGCAGGGTCTTGTAGATGACATGGAGCCAGTGGGTTTGGCGATGAGTATGAAGCGAGGGCCATCCAACGAGAGCGTACAGGTCGCAATTGTGGGTAGTATATGGGGCTTTGGTGACAAAACGGATTGCACTGTGATAGACTGCATCCAATTTGTTGAGTAGGGTATTGGAGGCTATTTTGTAAATGACATCGCCGAAGTCGAGGATTGGTAGGATGGTCAGTTTTACAAGGGTATGTTTGGCAGCATGAGTGAAGGATGCTTTGTTGCGAAATAGGAAGCCAATTCTAGATTTAACTTTGGATTGGAGATGTTTGATGTGGGTCTGGAAGGAGAGTTTACAGTCTAACCAGACACCTAGGTATTTGTAGTTGTCCACGTATTCTAAGTCAGAGCCGTCCAGAGTAGTGTTGGACAGGCGGGCAGGTGCAGGCAGCGATCGGTTGAAGAGCCTGCATTTAGTTTTACTTGTATTTAAGAACAGTTGGAGGCCACAGAAGGAGAGTTGTATGGCATTGAAGCTTGCCTGGAGGGTTGTTAACAGTGTCCAAAGAAGGGCCAGAAGTATACAGAATGGTGTCGTCTGCGTAGAGGTGGATCAAAGAATCACCCGCAGCAAGAGCGACATCATTGATATATACAGAGAAAAGAGTCAGCCCGAGAATTTAACCCTGTGGCACCCCCATAGAGACTGCCAGAGGTCCGGACAACAGGCCCTCCGATTTGACACACTGAACTCTTATCTGAGAAGTAGTTAGTGAACCAGGCGAGGCAGTCATTTGAGAAACCAAGGCTGTTGAGTCTGCCGATAAGAATACGGTGATTGACAGAGTCGAAAGCCTTGGCCAGGTCGATGAAGTCGGCTGCACAGTACTGTTTTTTATCGATGGTAATTATGATATCGTTTAGGACCTTGAGCGTGTCTGAGGTGCACCCGTGACCAGCTCGGAAACCGGATTGCATAGCGGAGAAGGTACGGTGGGATTCGAGATGGTCGATGATCTGTTTGTTCACTTGGCTTTCGAAGACTTTAGAAAGGCAGGGCAGGATGGATATAGGTCTATAACAGTTTGGGTCTAGAGTGCCTCCCCCTTTGAAGAGGGGGATGACCGCAGCCGCTTTCCATTCTTTAGGAATCTCAGACGATACGAAAGAGAGGTTGAACAGACTAGTAATAGGGGTTGCGACAATGGCGGCGGATAATTTTAGGATGAGAGTGTTCAGATTGTCTAGCCCAGCTGATTCGTAGGGATCCAAATTCTGCAGCTCTTTCAGGACATCAGCTGTCTGGATTTGGGTGAAGGAGAAACGGGGGATCTATGCATCTATGTCTTATTGACATGGATGCAGCTGTTGTCTGCTTCTTGTTGATGGTCACAGTTCCTGCACTCTCGAGATACACACAACAGTCAGTAATGTCTACTACATTCATGCATTTACTTGTTTAAACAATTGAATGCCCAAACACTTCCAAACCAATACGGTAGTGCATGAAACTAGATAGCTAATCCATTTGGAGGGGGTATGAATGAACATCAGTCATCACACTTACTGCATAGAGCAGGATGCGATTCTCCTTGTCTTCTTTGGGATACAACATGTTGTTGTTGTAACAGAATGGAACAATTTTTGTTATAATATTATAACTAGGTAGACTATCCTGGTCCTGTCAGAGAAGAAGACTGCAACAAAATATAATAGCTACTAGCTAGTCTTTAGCTAGCAGGATAATGTTATCTAGCTACTACTAACTTATTTATACATCTTCTAACTTCTTTAGAGCTTCTTGCCGTTCTTTACAAAATCGGATCCCAACAAATCCTCTATAGCCATTTGAATTGGTTTACAAATAAAATCTACTAAATAATATCATAACTCAGTTTCAGGCTGTCAAGCTAGCT
Source organism: Oncorhynchus nerka (assembly GCF_034236695.1). Taxonomy (NCBI): domain Eukaryota; kingdom Metazoa; phylum Chordata; class Actinopteri; order Salmoniformes; family Salmonidae; genus Oncorhynchus; species Oncorhynchus nerka. The sequence continues at coordinate 31,291,073 of NC_088406.1, read as the reverse complement.
ATCTAGCATCAGCGTCTCGTCAGCAACACATAAATGGTTTTTACGGTTCACGGGATTTCAGAAACGTTCTAAATAAAAGTTCCCCACTTATTAGTAGAAAAGTGTCAATAACCTGTATTTGTTAATGATATATGAAAAATAATTGTCTAACCATGAACAATTATTCATATTTGTTCATATTTAAGTGGCATTTGCATTAAATTGTGGTCAAATAAATTCCCCCAATGTGAATCACTGCATATGGAATACATAATGGCTTATAGAGTAAAAACTATTCTGGGTGCCGCAGTAAAAGTATTGTAGGGAATACTCAGTAGGCTCTGTCTATATAATGTATATATGGTGTCATTTCATGGGGCTCTGAATAATACGGAGTGTTGCTGGCCTTATACTCCACCCATTCCATTGGCCACAGTGCAAATTATTGTATATGGAATACATATTGGCTTAAAGGGCAAACACTATTGCAGTAAAAGTAATGTAGGCAATACTCAATAGGGTCTGTATATATACTCAATAGGTAAAGTATATATGGTGTCATTTCATGGTGCTCTGAATAATTACTCCACCCCATAAACCAATATGTATTCCAAATACAGGGATTTACATTGAGGCCAATGTAATGAGTGGAGTAAAAGGCCAGCAACACTCAGTATTATTCAGAGCCCCATGAAATGACAACAAATAGGTTCGACAGACCCTATTGAGTACTCCCCAACCCATTTTTACATCGGAACAAATCATGTTTTTTCTCTATAAGCCAATATGTAATGCATATAAAGTGATTTGTACTTTGGATAATGTAATAGGTGGAGTAAAAGGTCAGCAACACTCCGTATTATCCGGAGCCCCGTGAAATGACACCATATATACATTCTACAGACCCTACTGAGTACTCCCCAACCCACTTTACATCAGCATAAATAATTGTTTTTCCTGTACAGTGCTATATTGGTACCATTTAGAGTCCAGGCACTCCATTTTAAGCTGTTTGACCACAGTAAAAGTCCAGCAAGACTTTCTATGAACTAGCTTTTGTTCAAACTCCTCTGATTTGCACTCCTGAGACTCTAGTAACTAGACTGGACTCTGGTTTTATGGTCACACATCGATCGTTTTTGCTGTACAGTGCAATGTTTTGTGCAATCCAACAAAAATACAATAAGACTTTTTTGAAACATTCATTTCAAATTGCATCCTTGAACAATATATAGTAATAATGTAGTTATAATAACATAAGTTTAACATTATGCACTATGCAAAGCTGCAAAAATATAGATTTTGTATCATACACATAGCGTTTTACCGCACGCTTTTATTTTAAAGGCAAACTCCAAAAACTGGAAGTGTGGATAGATAACAGCTAGTGTTGACGCTAATCTATCTCCCGTTTAGATTTTTTATTCATTTAATATTTTAGAAAAAAATTATCGAAGTATATATTCTTGGGGGGTTCTTTTTTACATTTGATTTGTATTAACAACAAATCAATAAGTACATGGGGGACTTCTTATTTATAATGATAGCTTACCCCGGCCAAACCCAAACCCTAACGACGCTGGGCCAAACCCTAACGACGCTGGGCCAATCACGGCCTGTTGTGATACAGACTGGAATCAAACCAGAGTCTGTAGTGACAACTCTAGCACTGAGATGCAGTGCTTTGGACTGCTGTGCCACTCGGGAGCTAAGGGGTACAATATCACATTACACAAGGACCTTAAGGGACATACACACATTTATTATTCTAACAGCTTTTTTGTTGGTAGAGTATTTAATTTTCTTAAAATATAGTTCAATGTATTTTTGTAAGGTAAGAAAATTAGGTTTTTTGTTTGTAAATTTACATTTGTGAATATGAAATTTGGCCAAAAGGATAATGAAATTAATTACATAAGTAGGGTAGTGGTTGTTCTGGCTCAGGTTCAAGGAGACATGCCATTCCACTGAACCTGCCCAGGAGACGCTTCCTTAGCCACTGAAGATCCTCCAGTGTGGGACCTTGGGACAGAGGGTTGTAGTCTTCGACTGGCTTCCTCCACTTGCATTCCACATCCGTACGGCCGATATTGTGAACTGCCAAAATAGGCTGCATGGCTACACTTATGAGCTCCACAGAAGCATTTGCATGTGGCAGAGAGAATCCTCTGGTCACCTACCTGCCAAGAGGAAGGTGCCACATGCCTTTCAATGCATAACTTTGAACACCTTGAAATGCATTTGTTGTAAGAAATCTTCTATGTAAAAAACGTTTGATTTGATTGATGACATTACAGCTGTAATTTTCACGAGGACAAGTAGTGTTTTTACATAAACTTTTAATTGATAACTTTAGATTTTATTGCTTGACATATCAATCATATAGTGGGAAGAATCCTATAAAAACGGTCATAAAAATGTCATAATGTCATAACAGCTGACATAACCTGTCATAATGTGGTCATAGAACTGTCATGACCCATATATTTACACCGGTTGTGACATATATTGCGTTATTTTATGGCTGTCAAAACCCACATTTATTCAAATGATTTTTCCTTTAGTTTGAAAGTTTGTTTCTTAAATCTTTAGTCGTTTTTGTAATTAATTCTTTACAGTCATGTTTTTTTCATCATATTTTCAATAACATGTAGAAAATACACTTTATGACACTCATGAAGCATTATGACCATCCTGTGTCATTTTACTTGGACTAAGAAAAAACACTATGACACGGTCAAGAAGCATTATGACCATCATAATCAAATAAGCCAGATAGGCCTATCACGTACAGGCCCCCTTATATCAGTCATCAGTCAAAAAGAGGGTGTCTTGTCCTGCTCCTGAAATCTGTTCCTGTATTCATCACAGTCATCAGCAACAGAGCATTGGGGTAGGTACATGTCTGACATAAATGTTTGCGCAATTACAATGATAATTTAATGTGGTAAATAAAAAATTAATATATACAGTGACTTCAGAAAGTATTCAGACCCCTTGACTTTCTCCACATTTTGTTACGTTACAGCCGAATCCTAAAATTGATTAAATGTATTTTTTTCAGCAGTCTACAGACAATACCCCAGTAATGACCAAGCGAAAACAGTTTTTTAGAAATGTTTGCAAATGTATTACAAATAAATAAACAGAACTACCTTATTTACAGAAGTATTCAGACCCTTTGCTATGAGACTCGAAATTGAGGTCATGTGTATCTTGTTTCCATTGATCATCCTTGAGATGTTTCTATACCTTGATTGGAGTCCACCTGTGGTATATTCAATTGATTGAATATGATTTAGAAAGGCACACACTTGTCTATATAAGGTCCCACAGTTGACAGTGCATGTCAGAGTAAAAACCAAGACATAAGGTCAAATGAATTGTCCGTAGAGCTCCGAGACAGGATTGTGTTGAGGCACAGATCTGGGGAAGGGTACCAAAGAATTTCTACAGCATTGAAGGTCCACAAGAACACAGTGGCCTCCACATCATTCTTAAATGGATGAAGTTTGGAACCACCAAGACTCTTCCTAGAGCTGGCCATCCGGCCAAACAGAGCAATCGGGGGAGAATGGCTTTGGTCAGGTCGGTGACCAAGAACCATGTGGTCACTTTGACAGAGCTCTAGAGTTCATCTGTGGAGATAGGAGAACCTTCCAGAAGGACAACCATCTCTGCAGCACTCCACCAATCAGGCTTTTATGATAGAGTGGCCAGACGGAAGCTACTCCTCAGTAAAAAGGCACATGACAGCCCGCTTGGAGTTTGCCAAAAGTGAGCTAAAGACTCTCAGACCATGAGAAACAAGATTCTCTGGTCTAATGTAACCAAGATTGAACTCTTTGGCCTGAATGCCAAGTGTCACGTCTGGTGGAAACCTGGCACCATCCCTACGGTGAAGCATGGTGGTGGCAGCATCATGCTGTGGGGAGGTTTTTCCATCGGCAGGGACTGAGAGACTAGTCAAGATCGAGGCAAAGATGAATGGAGCAAAAGTACAGAGAGATCTTTGATGAAAACCTGCTCCAGAGCGCTCAGGACCTCAGACTGGGGCGAAGGTTCACCTTCCAACAGGACAACGACCCTAAGCACACAGCCAAAACAATGCAGTGGCTTCTGGACAAGTCTCTGGATGTCCTTGAGTGGCTCAGCCAGAGCCCGGACTTGAACCCGATCGAACATCTCTGGAGAGACCTGAAAATAGCTGTGCAGCAACGCTCCCCATCCAACCTGACATAGCTTGAGAGGATCTGCGTAGAAGAATGGGAGACTCCCTTAGGCTATGGTGTAATGGCATGTTTAGCCTTGTGTGGTAAGTTGTGGGTTTTGACACTCCTATGTATGTGTCATAACTAGCCATAAAATAACTACGGTGGTCGTTTTTGTGGGTTTTTACACTCTTATGTAGCTAGGTGTCATAACCAGCCATAAAATGTGCAATATATTTCCCAACAGGTCTAAATATACTGTATGTGTCATGACAGTGTTATGACCATATAATAACAGGTTATGACAAGTTGTGTCAGCTGTTATGACATATTATGATATGGTTATGACCGTGTCATAACATGTTATGTTGCTGCAAGTAAAGCGTTCCCACATGTACCACTCCTTGTAAATAAATAGTGTGCCTTTGAAGATTTGTCTCGGGTCATGAAACTAGAATACAGGCTGGATGTCTAAACAAAGTCAATTCTGAATGTACCACTCACGGAAACATTGACATGTTTTTCACATAGTCGGCTCAGGGATTTGAACTAGCGCCCTTTCAGTTACTGGCCCAATGCTCTTAACTGCTAGGCTACCTGGAATCGTTTCATTTCCTTTACCGACACTATTTGAAGAGTACATGGAGTTTGGATTGCAGCCTATAGCCTAATTTCGTCTGTCAAATAGGTAGGCCTACCTCTTATTTCTTAAATAGGAAGAAAATTGCTCCAATATAAATCCCTCTTGTTGTTAGTAAAGTCAAACTATAATGAAGACAGTTTAAATGAATTATTCCTACTCTAATATGCCTACTTTCAGCACCATGATTGTTTCAATTTCTTGTGCCGTGGCTGCCTGCTTCAAGTTTCAGCACCAAGTTACTTGAATCTGTCTTTCTGTGAGGTAATACCTCTGATAAAAAAAGAATGGGCAAAAAACATATTGTTTTTCTTAAAATCAATTATAGTGGTAGCAAGCTATCAAAGTTAACATCAGGTCCTCCTTTTCATATTCATGCTGTCCTTCTCAAGCTGAACAGAACATATAGTCTAATCCGCAAGCACGATATCGCATTTGTTGGACTAGGCCTAAATCGACAATTATTTATCACACCATCCCAGCAGTGCAAAAGACTCAGGAAGGAAGTTAATTTCCTTAGAAATATAACTTCCTCTTTTCTGGGCATGCACTTCGTATAGCCTAGAGCCTATAGACTATGGATCATTTGGATCATTTGATTGAAACCACACTAAATAGCCTATAGGCGCACTTGATATTGTGCGCCCAACGGGAAATCAGAGATGAGGGGTGGCATTGGGCACACATATTTAAGCTAAAATATTTCTCTAAAACAGAGAAATATTGTAGGCCCCCACAGATGAACCCAAACATGGTCTCCTTTAAGGAGCTCAATCACACTACCAATGCTGGCTACCTGGCAACAATTGTCTGGCAGGCTGGTATGGTATGCTGAGACTACCCGCTGGCCATTCTTTAAGATACTACACTGGGCACGCCCGTAGGTGGACATATACAGTGTGAAGTGGTACAAGCCATCTAGTAGCCTTTTGTGACTAGGGGGCAGTATTTTCATTTTTGGAAAAATAACGTTCCCGTAGTAAACGGGATATTTTGTCAGGACAAGATGCTAGAATATGCATATAATTGACAGCCTAGGATAGAAAACACTCTAAAGTTTCCAAAACTGTAAAAATATTGTCTGTGAGTATAACAGAACTGATATTGCAGGTGAAAGCCTGAGAAAAATCCAATCCGGAAGTGCCTCATGTTTTGAAAGCTCTGCGTTCCAATGCGTCCCTATTGAGTAGTGAATGGGCTATCAACCAGATTACTTTTTCTCCGTATTCCCCAAGGTGTCTACAGCATTGTGACTTAGTTTTACGCATTTATGTTGAAGAATACCCGTAAGCAGCTACATTGCACAACTGGTCACCTGATGGCTCCCAGAGTGATTCTCGCGTAAAATACAGAGGTAGCCATTATTCCAATCGGTCCTACTGAAAAACCAATTGTCCCGGTGGACAAAAATATATTTTGGGAAAAAAGGAACATTGGCTATCTAACTGGGAGTCTCGTGATTGAAAACATCTGAAGCTCATCAAAGGTAAACGATTTAATTTGATTGCTTTTCTGATTTCCATGACCAAGTTACCTGCTGCTAGCTGGACAAAATGCTATGCTAGGCTATCGATAAACTTACACAAATGCTTGTCTAGCTTTGGCTGTAAAGCATATTTTGAAAATCTGAGATGACAGGGTGATTAACAAAAGGCTAAGCTGTGTCTCAATATATTTCACTTGTGATTTTCATGAATAGGAATATTTTCTAGGAATATTTATGTCCGTTGCGTTATGCTAATTAGTGTCCGTCGATGATTACGCTCCCTCATGCGGGATGGGGAGTCACTAGAGGCTAGCGAGCAGGTGAATTTTCCTGTGTCAGTACTGTAGCCATCTCCCTCATTGACCAGGATGTTGGCAAACTTCAAGATACCTATGTGAGTTGGGTAGCTGTCACAGATGTTAAGTTTGGCTGTGAAGGCTACAATCTTTCCTAGAATGGAAGAATGAACAGAGAGAGAGGGAGAGAGAGAGATCATTCCAGGCCTAGGGTATTTCATACATACTCAATGTAACGGTTGTCGTCTTCCTCTTCTGAGGAGGAGTAGGAAATATCGGACCAATATGTAGCGTGGTAAGTGTTTGTCATATTTATTACACTGAACACAGGAAACAAAAGAATAAGCGAATGAAGAAAAAAACGAAACAGTCCCAAATGGTGAAAAAACACTGAAACGGAAAATAACCACCCACAAACAAGAGTGGGAAAACAGGCTACCTAAGTATGGTTCTCAATCAGAGACAACGATTGACAGCTGCCTCTGATTGGGAACCATACCAGGCCAAACACATAGAAATACAAACATAGAATACCCACACACATCACACCCTGACCAAACTAAAAATAGAAACATACAAAGCAATCTACGGTCAGGGCGTGACACTCAAAGATTTGCCAATAAGATACGTACAAATTCTTCCTTTTCACAGCAATTATGATGATTAAATACAGGAAAATACAGATGCCATAAGATATATATGTTATGCACTTATCTTGTCAAATTTATAACAGCATAAAATAGAGCTAGAAGGCCTACTTGGTATAGGACTCGCTGGGCCACCTCTGCAACCCTTGGTTGGATCAGGATTGGTGGGTTTGGGTTCTGTGTTCCAGAATACAATATAGTTGTTTAGCTCCCTTTCACTGTAAAGATTTGTCAGGGACATTCATCATATGCCATATACAAATGCATTGGACTATTGCATACACACAGAGATCTAGGATATATTGTATATATATATATTTTATACATTTCACATCATAGGCCTCTTAAAAAACAACTACGTAGGTGAACAAAGGATACATGACATTCAATTACAAAGATTACTTGCACAACTAACCTGTATTTCACAAGAAATGTAGTTAGGTATTTAGGTCACTATTGTGTGTAGGTTAGTACCAGGCTTAAGGTTTCCATTATTGTCTCCACAGCCATGTTCAAAATCCATGTGCAACTATAGCTGAGGATGAGTTTCCTTCTATAGAAAAGATAAATGCATTGAAATGGAGCATAGGCAAATTAATTGTTGTTGTGTTAGAAAGTCATATGTCATTTCATTCTGCTAGGTTCTAATTTGTCAGAGGAAATAACTCACGGACACTAGAGAAGCTTAACCAAGTTTAATTATTCCCAAAGTGTCGACACAGCTGTGTCCAGACAAAGACATGTTCCCACCAGGATTGATGGGTTAAATACTCCACTTTGGACACTCCTCCTTCTCTCCAATCCTTACATCTTACGGTTCCACAGGAAGAGGATAATAGGGTAATAAACCATAATTTCTCCCTTCAGGGGTTCTGACCTGACCTCAACCCCTCCTTCACCTAATCCACAGAATTCCATTCGAGTTCCCCTATAGCAATGCTGTGACCTCCTCCCATCCACCAAACACATTCCAAAGCCATCTGTCTTTCTACAGAGAACCATTAACCGCTGACATATAAACCAGTCTCTTCCACTTTTGTTATATACTATGCTTATGCATATAACAATGAACTAGCTGTTGTAAAATATGAATTATGTCTGCATTATGAATGTACATTTGGAAAGAAATCTCATTACAGCAAATATATTTTTTATGTATACAAAAGTAGTTAGTTTTACCTGTGAACATCTTGCAGAGGTGATGTTCTAAATATTCTGACTGGTTTGACGACTTGGCTGCTTGCAGACAGACATGTAGAGGTGGGGCTAGTTTTTAAGGTGTGCAAGATGTAACCAGAATGAAAGCTAGAATAAAACGATAAAGCTTGGAGATGATTTGCGTAAATTCCATTTAGATAATTAAGATAAGAGGAGAATGTGGTGTGTTTGAAAAATGTACAGTTGTAACAACTTTACGCCATCACAACATGTACTGTATATGCAGAGTGTAAGCAAAATAAACAGGAGTTGAACTGCACCTTTGAAAAAAGGTGTATTGTCAAGCAGGCAGAGCACAATGTCCTCTGTTATCACCAACATTCTTGAGATTCTTTTCAGCACATTCAACACTCTAATAACAATAGCAGAGTTTTTGTGAGTGAAGGGGTTAAGTGTTGACATTCAGAAAATGTGTTACGTCATTTGATGCAGGGATGAAAAGGAGATTTTGGAGTCCCCAAACTTTTTAATTACACATTTTTATCAGAAATATATTGTCAAATTTCAACCTGAAGTAGTAGAACTCTGCCCCAAGTAAGTAAAAGGGAAGTGGACAAAAAATGACAATTGGACAAAAAAATGATTCAGACAGGAAACAAAAGAGCAGTTGGTGAGCTATGTTTCTGGATGAATGAACCAGTACAACGGGTACTGTTGGCAAAATGTGTCCACTGATAGTCAAACATGACGACAACACTCGGACTCAACTACATTTTCACAAGATTGATACTGACAAAAATGTCAGAGGACAGAACAATTTGCTTGATCTTCTGATTGTAAAAAGAGTATAGCAGGTGTCTGTAAAGGGGTGAGGTACACAATGATACAATGTGTTCTTACCCTAATAAACCGGTCAACATTAGGACATGGCATGGTCCTCTCCACTGTGGAGACTGTGTAGATATCACATAGATGGTATAGAAAACCATCTTTGTAGATACCATTCTGACTACATAACCTCATGGCTCTTGACCTCTCATGTCATGTCTCAATCTGTCTGAGGGTTGATATCATGATTTTGATTGTGACCATCGGGGGGGTTACATCAGAGAAATTGGGAACCAGTTCATATGCGTCATATCAAACTGTCAGTACTTATTGTGACATCGACATAAACAGCTGAGCAGTTCTTGTTTATTCATGTTCTGTACGTAATATGTCATGTTTCATGTTTTGTGTGGACCCCAGGAAGTGTGGCTGCTGCTTTTGCAACATCAACAAAAGAACCATTGACGTACATACTGTTAGGTTCTAAATGAACCTTATCAAATTTAACGGACGATTAGTAAAGCTCAAACCAAAATTATTCAGCCATTGAGTCATTCAGCTACAGAAGACAAAAACCATTGTCATGATGTTGGCCCGGGGGGTATGTTTATGACAGTCATAAATACCTCTTCCCCTCTTTTTCCTCTCTCTACCCTACTGAGGTTACATTTGCAAAACCCTTGGTTAACATAGAGATTCGGGGAACATCAGAAGGTGGGGGGAAATTAACTATATTCTGGTAATGCGACCAATTGAACATATGCAGTGGTACTTAATGAATATGATGTCAGTTCGGTTGTCATTTGAGACATTCTCATCAATGATCAGATGACATAAACTCTACAGTGGAAAGTCTACACATCAGAGTTATCGGATTCACATGGAATTGTTGTTCAATTTAAATGTTTGAATATGAAATTTCAATTTATTTGTGATGCGATGAAAGGTGATTTTAGCTTCTAAAATGTGAGATGTGGGTTTTCATAAGATAGGGCTGCTCAATCAGTGGCCCGCCCTGTGAAGGGACATGGGCTATAAAACTTTACAAACACGCCTTCCTCTCCCTTCCTATATAAGCCCTTGATGACAATATAACTTTCTGTTCTGAAGATGTGAGGATGACGGTCCTATGTCAGAATGGTTCAGATAGTAACTACAGAACGAAGCCAACATCAGTGTGAGCTTTGGTTGCGAATCATTTACATTTAAGTCATTTAGCAGACGCTCTTATCCAGAGCGACTTACAAATTGGTGCGTTCACCTTAAGACATCCAGTGGAACAGCCACTTTACAATAGTGCATCTAAATATTTTAAGGGGGGTGAGAAGGATTACTTTATCCTATCCTAGGTATTCCTGAAAGAGGTGGGGTTTCAGGTGTCTCCGGAAGGATGTATGTATAGCTAGCATGTATAGCAATAATATTTTCCTTACTTGCAGCCATCCAAAGAGCATAATTTGGGCATATAAACTCAATTTCATTAACGTTCTTAGTTAACTTGCTTAAAATGTTAAGACTGCTTGAGAGGGATGTCTGGTTAGCAAGTTCGTTAGCTAGAATTGACCAACTAAATTAACCATGCTATGTTAACATCATGGAAACCACCGAAAGGATATCTCCAAGAACGATGTGGCCCCGGCCCGAGTCACATGCAGATATGCCAACCGGGAGGACAAAGTTCTTCCCATTATCTCCATGGTATGAACTTTGAACTCTTATCCACTACAGAAGTGATACCTCCTAGCCATTGAGTTAGCAACAGCAGATGCAAACGAGGGTTAGGAAGGAACAGAAAGAGTATAAAGGAACCCGTCTATCACACAACGACGTTACTACAACATATCCAATTGACCACCAGAGACATTCTTCAAAGGACTCGGTTGGTCAACACGGCCTTCCATCTACCACCAACCTACCGAAGCGCAGCTCAGAGTAAATGTTTATTGCATTTTCCTTTTCCAAATGGGCGGTAATTTAGAATGCATAAGATACTGTATTTACGATAGCACAGCTTCTTCCCTTTCTTCCTCAGTCTTCCCGCTCTTTCACTCAAACCCTGCCCCTTTTCTTTTGTGTAACAAGCTGTCATATCTGTTCCGCCCGCTAGGGACGTTTTCCTTTATGACGTAATTTGTAATCAAGTTATGATTTAATTATGTGTAATTCTATGTGATTAGTTAGGTATTTAGTAAATAAATAATTAAACCCAATTTTGTATTGCTGATTCAACTTGTTAGCCAGGGTTCGTGCAGATAACTAAGAATTTACAACTTTCAGATGAGACTGAATTAAGATGAGGATTAATATTGACTGCTATTGATGTAAAATATTACTAGGTCTTTAAGAGTTTATTCGGAAGATAACAGCTCTATAAATATTATTTTGTGGTGTCTGATTCTCTAGTTAATTACATTTACATGATTAGCTCAATCAGGTGATATTAATTACGGAGAAATTATTTTATAGAATAGCATGTCATATCACTTATTAATCCGGCATAGCCAAAGACATGACACCATATTCACACAAGCACTGATATTTAACCCTTTCTCCTATGCTGAGCCCCTCCTTACACATCTGAACCAATAAACCTCTGTTGATATCCAGAAGATGAGTGATATATGTTCTTCCTCACTTCATCTAACCTGACTTCTTCCCAAATTCCTCACTCCTCTCCAACTCATGGCTGTCATGGTGACTTGTACCAGACTGTGTCTCTTCTCCTCCCATAGGATCCCTGATGGCTAACAATAACATATCCTGACATAATGTAAACGTTATACATTACCCTCTCTCCCTCAGTGAAATGAATAAGTATATTTCATAATTTCAAATGTTAAGAAATCGAACCAATCAATTCTATGATGTCCTATAGTTCACGGAGATAAATCAATCAGGCAACTAGGTTAATAGTATCATACGTTAACATATCAATCAGTGGCTTCTGCACAGGTGCGTGATTGGAAAATCAATCAGTGAGGCCATTAAACAGGTTGGCTGGCAGTGGTCGGTCCTTTCTCTGCCTGAACCACAGGATGTGTACTGTGAGGATTACAGTGCTGTGAGTGATGTTGCGTTTGAGTGGACATGGCTTTCCTGCTGCCTGCTGCTATATATATCTCCACCACACCACTGAGCCTTTGATCCCAGGGCTAATTCCCTTGAATTGTCCAAATCCACTCTGACGAGAGTGACAGCACACACTGGGAGAGAGAGACAGAAAAAAATATATATAGAGAGAGAGGGGGAGAGAGAGAGAGGGAGAGAAAGAGATGTGGTGGGGGCACAGCCTACCTAGTCTTGACTGAAGGAGTGAAACGTCTCTTCAGCAGACTGCGTGTGAGCAGCCGCACACTTACACTCACTGAGCTAATGTAACAGTGCTCAGTCAACGCCGGGCTGTATGGTGTGCCTGTTTCATGTTCCCCAGATCTTCTGCACTGTGTGCCCACTTGGCGGAGGGACAAGCAGGCCTGGCTGACGTCACCCACCCAGCCCCCGTAATCAAAAGAGACAATAATCCCACAATCACACTACTGCAAAGCCCTGCCCGTGGAGAGAGAGAGCGAGCGAGAGGGAGAGGGAAAAGGAGAGGTGGAGAGAGAGATAGAAAGAGGTGGAGGGAGAGAGGGAGAGGGAGAGGGTGAGGGAGAGAGGGGCAGCTGTTAGACAGAGAAGCCTGGAGGCTGTGGACTAGTGGACACATGTTTCTTGTCTTTTAGGTCAGTCCCGTGTTGACCCACAGAGGGAGCGACCTTACTGACCACAGAGTCTCCACCGTCAGAACCCCTCCCACGTGGACCCCATCACAGCCCATCCAGGCATCGCCCTGGAGACCAGCTGCTCTCCTGAGGGGCCGGCGGAGGGAGAGTGTTGTAGGAGCTGCACCCCTCCGTCTGCACCACCTCCTCTGCCCTCTATGCCCACCATGGGAGTGACCACCTTGGAAGGCGTGGAGGTCTGCCAGGATGGGGAGGATTTCTGCCTGGCCACAGAAGGGTAAGACTCCTCTCTGATTGAGTTTGAGTTTGAGTTTATTTTTTATTTTTACAGGGACAGTGCACATTAATCAACGTTTCAGTAAAAGTGCCGGTTTTAGCCAGCCGGCTAATTTTCAACCGCAGTCCCTGGGCAGGTTATTAAAAACAATTACAATATAGACAATAGCAACATAGAACAAGCAAGACATAGCAACATAGGACAAGAAGACATAGCATACAGACAGAGCAACATAGGACAAGCAAGACGTAGCATACAGACAGAACAAAAAGCAGCAAGACAAAATTCATAAAAGCAACAAAGTGTTTCCACACCTCACAAGCTACAGACAACAGACAACATGGAAAGCGGCAACACACAGCTAGGGACCATGTTCACAAATCTGATTGACCTTTAGCCATGTCTTCAAGCATTTTGTGAAAGTGTGATATGTGGTGCAGTTATGTGTGTCTGATGGCAGTGTATTCCAGACATGGGAAGCTCTCACAGAGAATGCAGATTTACTAAAGGTGCTTTTCCTTAGGGGAACTATACAGTCACCTCTTATGACAGACGTTGTGGATCTGCTGCCATATGTCTGGGTTTTCTGTTTAACAAAAATATTGAGTGGAGGGGGAGCCAGGCCATTAAGGATCTTGAATACAAGACATGCGTCGGTGTATTGCACAAGATTTTCCCAACTCAAGAGCTCATGCTTTCTAAGGATGTGACAATGATGATGGCTATTGGGCTTCCTATCAAGCACTTTGAGAGCCTGTTTGTAGACAGACTGAATAGGTGTTAATGTTGTACAGCAAGCTTGGGCCCAACTACTCAAGCAGTATGTTAAGTGGGGGAGTATCATAGTTTCGAAGTACAGTTTTGCTACCTCTGTAGTCAAACAATTTCGTATAAATCGGAAATTAGCTAGGTTGAATTTGGTTATTTGAATGACCTTTTTCACATGCTTTTTAAAAGAGAGGTTGGAATCAAGTATGATGCCAAGGTACTTAAAATCGGATACCACCTTGTGGTGGTATCCGTGGATCACACAGGTATGTGTGGATCACATGTATGGATCCACACATGGATCACACATGGATCACACAGGTATGCAGTGATGCTCTAGTTATAGTTGATGATGACTGTTATGGAGATGGAGACCTGTGTCAGGACCTCATAGTAGAGTGTAGAAATTATACTAAGAAGGCACCAGTAGCAAAGTTTATAGATAGTGTGGGCTTGATGGTTTGGGGAAGTAGAGAGTCAAACTGGTGAATGGGTGTGTGTATCAGTAGTGGAACTGAAAATGTTTGTGTTATCTGTTATCTGTTATGGTGATTTGTTCCTGTTTCCTGCCCCCAATCCTCCCATGCTACCGTGAAGTGAGTAACTGTGTTAACTTGTTACTGACAGGCTGGCAGAGGATTGTTCAGGAGGCAGAGAGGAGATTACATCGAGGCTAAGCCAGCTGAAAATTTTACGTCACAGACGACACACAAACAGCTTAGCCATGCACATAGCACAGATACTATGTCAATAACATATCATAAAATGAATCGGGTCAAGAACATGGTATCTGTTAAGCTGAAACCAATTTCACAGAAAACTGGACATGACTGTAAAAGTGGTTTATACAGTTGTTCTGCCACTTTGAAAGAGTCTCTTACAGCCCAGCCTCATTAGAACGAAAGACATGTCAACAGGAGTGAGTGAGGGCCACAGTGACAGTAGGCCATAATACTAGACTGGCACTGGGAGGAGCGGTGTGGGTTGGGAGACAGATATTCAGTCCCTCTCAATCCTCTGGCAGCTTTTTTGGAAAACATAAACATATTTAAAGAGGATATAACTCAGGCTCATACAGTGAATGTGAAAATAAGTTTCTCCCTAATCACATGATTTAACAGTGTTATCTAACATGGAAGTTGAAGGCCATAGATCCCCAGGTTAAGAAGGGACAGTCGAACCAGATGGTGTGTGTGTGTGTGTGTGTGTGTGTGTGTGTGTGTGTGTGGGGGGGTTACATTTCACCTGGATCTGACCCATGTATGGCAGATGACTCTCAGGGAATGTGTCTGTTTGGCCATCAGAGGATAGCTGGCATCACAGGGAAGTCATATGGGCTTTTAACATGGAAGCTCAGCTTCGGACGCATTCTGATGGCCACATTCTGCCAATCCGTGACATAATGAAAAAAAGATGGACGAGGACATATTCTATTTTTATATGATCAAACCGCCCTGGCAGCCATAAGCAATCTAATCTGAAGCTCAGCGCTCAGTGTGTGTGTGTGTAGGGGCCATGTGAAAGTGGCGACTAAGTTCACCACAACTGGGATTCACTCTGGTACCTCAAAGACCAGCCCCAGCCAATCAGCTATAGCACTGACCCCTCTGGCCAAAGAAGGGCCTGTTTCAAATTGATAAGGGGCATGTTATGTGGCCTCCATTTATGGGCATGAGGGGCTAGAGAGAATTATGCTGAGAAAACCAGATGTGGTTGTCATGAGGTACACTAGTGAATATGTACTTAAAGAGGTCCATTTGTAACTGGGAATATGCTTGAGCCAGTTTGACAAGACCAGAGTGACAGAGACAGTGTGTGTATAGTACTAGCACCAAGTTGGTCTCACTGGGAAAGGTGTGTGTACGGGAGGGGTTGGTCGATGAGAGGGATAAGGGGAGCAACAGGAAGAGAGAGGGAGGGATAGAGGGCAAGCAAGCATCTGTCAACAACAACTGTGTGACTGCAGGATGTCCAGAGCCTGCTGGTTGAAGTGACAAGGCTTCTGAGCATCGTGAGAAAGTCAATTAGTCATCCAGGTAAAAACATGATGATCCTTCAAGGTTGTGTCTGGTAAACACAGGGAGGGTTCCATATAAGGGAAAAATCTAGGGTTTACTCTGGTGCCAGGATAGCCAAACTAGGGTTCAATCAGTTCCACCTGTTCCAAGGTTTTCTGTAGGTCAATAGTATGTATTCCTCTCTGAGACACTTGTGCATGCATAATCAGATTTACATGGAATTGTTGTGCAATTTAAATATTTAAATATGAAACTTTTTGTGAAAAGATTAAATGTAATTTTAGCCTTCTAAATTAGATAATTGTTTTCATAAGTAAACTATGCTTACTCAGTGGCCACGCTGAAGTGAACAGATATTGGTTGGAGAGGGATGAAACCCCTCTCTTCTCTTCTCTTCTACATAATGAAAGTTACATGAGACCAGAACACGTGAAGATGACGATCAGCATGCCGGAAGGATGAATTTCTACTAGACCAGCCAGAATTCAGCACGAGCTGATTATGGCAAAATGGTTTGAACTCTTATTCACTAAAGAAGAAGTGATACATCCTAGAAGTTGATTTATCAGCTGCAGCTGTAAGCGTACGTGGCCTAGGAAAGGACAGACAATCTCCTGAGTACGACAGACTTCAACATATCCGCTCTACAACGCTACGACCAGAAATATTCTGCAAAGGACAATTGCGATCTCTGCTGGGCAAACCAGTCTTCCATCTTCGACTCACCTATCGAAGCGCAGCTCAGTGTAAAATATATATTTTTCCTTTTCCTTTTCAGAATGAGCAGTTATTAGAATGCATACGATTCTGTATTTACGGTAGCATAGCTTCTCAAGGTCCGATAGAGACCCAATCCCCTTTATCCCTCAGTCTTCCTGCTCTTTCATTCAAACCCAACCCCCTTTCTTTGTGTAACCAGCCGTCATATCGGTTTCGTCTTTTTCTTTTATGACATGATTAGTAATCGATGTATGATCCATCCTATGTATATGTAATTATGTGATTATTTAGGTGTTTAGTAAATAAATAATTATGCCAATTTTTGTATTGCTGATTCAACTTGTTAGCTAGCGTTCGTGAAGATAACCAAGAGTTTTACGACACTCATATGAGACTGAGTAAGGTGACGATTAATAATTGACTGCTATTGATATAAAAGATCTTCAGATCTTTAAGCGTTTATTTGGAACCTGGTGCCCCAGGTTATTAACGAGTTAATTGTTGCAAGGTATAATTCAATCAAGTAATCAATCAAACGTTAGGTAATCGATTTGATAAAATAGCCTGTCATATAATTTAATCGGTCAGAGACACGACATTAGTATGAGTATGCGCCTGTCTACTCAGCCATGTAAAGTGATACATCAATGTTGAGTGTGAATGTGTTTCTGTCTTCATGTGCCGTGTTCCTGTAGTTCATCCCAGTGGCTTTGTATACTGTGTGTGTGTTATCAGTTAGCTGAACTATCTTTTACACACAGAAGGATGGAGGTGCTTGGTGCCCAGGAGTCATCGATGAGCGAGATGTCACCGCAGAGGAATAACGAGAACAGGTTATCTTTCCAGGTACATATCCGTCCAGCCACCCAGCCACCCATCCACCTCTGCATCAATATTCAACATTACAGACATGTTTCTCGTTCCAAACACCCTTAATAAATGGCATGCTGTTGAACAATAGATCCGGATGGGTCTTTTAACTCATTTTTACAATACAAGAATCTATACCAGTGAATTAATGTCACCATCCATGTCACCCAACATTCAATCACCCACCTCTGGACCCTCCCTCTGCCTCCAGATCTTCCCAGACCCAGTGGAGGTGTATCTGAGTCCAGAGGGCTCTCTCAATCACCTGCAGCAGTTCAGTCCCTCTGAGAAGGAGCGGCTTCCCTCCATCGTGGTGGAACCCACGGACGTGAGCGAAGTGGAGAGTGGCGAGTTACGGTGGCCCCCGGAGGACATGGACTTCTGTTCTGAGGAGGATGAAGATCTGTTCCTGGAACAGTGTATCCCCCCGGCCAATATTGCAGACTGGGGAGAGGAGGAAGAGAAGTCTGTTCTCAACCACGAGCAGAACACATCCCTCATTGGTACATTATGTGTGGATTTCTTTGTCTGTATTTCTGTCTGTCTCTCTTTCTCTCCCTCTTAAATCTCTCTCTCGCTCAATCTCTGTAAATGCGTGTTCTCATTCTCTTTTCAGAATCTCTTACTTTCATACATCCATGCTTCTTTGCTTGCATAGACGAAAGATCAATAGGATAATCAGTCGTTCTTTATAAGTCTTTAGTAAAGTATTATTATTTCTGTCTTACAGACCTCCAGTCAGATGCGTTCAGGGATGAAACACACCTTCTACCACCAAGCAGTTCACCTGCTCTGAACTGAGCCACCAACCTCACCCCTATACCCCTGCTATCTTCCTGAGGAAACCCCTCACAGACCATGGGTCACAAATCAACATGAAACAGATTCCTGGACAGAATGGAACTACAGTTCAAATATTGTCCAACAATGAAAGGGGATAAGCTTCTATGTTATGTAAATAAGTTAAGTTAGACAGTAGTGTAATGTTCTATGCAAAATGTCATAAATAAAACCAAGGACAGCTCTGAGGGAGAAGTTTTATCTGAAGGAGTAGTGTGAAGGAGAATATCTAACAATATCTAGCAAGGGTATTTAATTTAAGAAAATCACTGATACCCATCTGTGGAGAGAAGGACATTTTTGTTTGGACACACCTACTAACACACCTACTAATTCAAGGGTTGTTCTTTATTTTTCCTATTTTCTACATTGTAGAATAGTGAAGACATCACAACAATGAAATAACACATGGAATCATGTAGTAACCAAAAAAGTGTTAAACAAAGCAAAATATGTTTTAGATTATTCAAAGTAGCCACCCTTTGCCATGATGACAGCTTTGCACACTCTTGACATTCTCTCAACCAGCTTCATAAAGAATGCTTTTCCAACAGTCTTGAAGGAGTTCCCACATATGCTGAGCACTTGTTGGCTGCTTTTTCTTCACTCTGCGGTCCAACTCATCCCAAACCATCTCAATTGGGTTGAGGTTGGGTGATTGTGGAGGCCAGGTCATCTGATGCAGCAGCCCATCAGTCTCCTTCTTGGTCAAATAGCCCTTACAAAGCTTGGAGGTGTGTTTGGGGTCATTGTCCTGTTGAAAAACAAATGATAGTGCAAATCAGATGGGATGGCGTATTGCTGCAGAATGCTGTGGTAGCCATTCTGGTTAAGTGTGCCTTAAAAAATGTTTATTTATTTTTTATTTCACCTTTATTCAACCAGGTAGGCTAGTTGAGAACAAGTTCTCATTTGCAACTGCGACCTGGCCAAGATAAAGCATAGCAGTGTGAGCAGACAACACAGAGTTACACATGGAGTAAACAATTAACAAGTCAATAACACAGTAGAAAAAAAGGGGGAGTCTATATACAATGTGTGCAAAAGGCATGAGGTAGGCGAATAATTACAATTTTGCAGATTAACACTGGAGTGATAAATGATCAGATGGTCATGTACAGGTAGAGATATTGGTGTGCAAAATAGCAGAAAAGTAAATAAATAAAACAGTATGGGGATGAGGTAGGTGAAAATGGGTGGGCTATTTACCAATAGACTATGTACAGCTGCAGCGATCGGTTAGCTGCTCAGATAGCTGATGTTTGAAGTTGGTGAGGGAGATAAAAGTCTCCAACTTCAGCGAATTTTGCAATTCGTTCCAGTCACAGGCAGCAGAGTACTGGAACGAAAGGCGGCCAAATGAGGTGTTGGCTTTAGGGATGATCAATGAGATACACCTGCTGGAGCGCGTGCTACGGATGGGTGTTGCCATCGTGACCAGTGAACTGAGGTAAGGCGGAGCTTTACCTAGCATGGACTTGTAGATGACCTGGAGCCAGTGGGTCTGGCGACGAATATGTAGCGAGGGCCAGCCGACTAGAGCATACAAGTCGCAGTGGTGGGTGGTATAAGGTGCTTTAGTGACAAAACGGATGGCCCTGTGATAGACTGCATCCAGTTTGCTGAGTAGAGTGTTGGAAGCCATTTTGTAGATGACATCGCCGAAGTCGAGGATCGGTAGGATAGTCAGTTTTACTAGGGTAAGCTTGGCGGCGTGAGTGAAGGAGGCTTTGTTGCGGAATAGAAAGCCGACTCTTGATTTGATTTTCGATTGGAGATGTTTGATATGAGTCTGGAAGGAGAGTTTGCAGTCTAGCCAGACACCTAGGTACTTATAGATGTCCACATATTCAAGGTCGGAACCATCCAGGGTGGTGATGCTAGTCGGGCATGCGGGTGCAGGCAGCGATCGGTTGAAAAGCATGCATTTGGTTTTACTAGCGTTTAAGAGCAGTTGGAGGCCACGGAAGGAGTGTTGTATGGCATTGAAGCTCGTTTGGAGGTTAGATAGCACAGTCTCCAATGACGGGCCGAAAGTATATAGAATGGTGTCGTCTGCGTAGAGGTGGATCAGGGAATCGCCCGCAGCAAGAGCAACATCATTGATATATACAGAGAAAAGAGTCGGCCCGAGAATTGAACCCTGTGGCACCCCCATAGAGACTGCCAGAGGACCGGACAGCATGCCCTCCGATTTGACACACTGAACTCTGTCTGCAAAGTAATTGGTGAACCAGGCAAGGCAGTCATCCGAAAAACCGAGGCTACTGAGTCTGCCGATAAGAATATGGTGATTGACAGAGTCGAAGGCCTTGGCAAGGTCGATGAAGACGGCTGCACACTACTGTCTTTTATCGATGGCGGTTATGATATCGTTTAGTATCTAAATATCGTTTTAAATCTAAATAAATCACAGACAGTGTCACCAGCAAAGCACCCCCGCACCATCACATCTCCTCCTCCATGCTTCACGGTGGGAACCACACATGCAGAGATCATCCGTTCACCTACTCTGCGTCTCACAAAGACACGGTGGTAGGAACCAAAATTCTCAAATTTGGACTTATCAGACGAAAGGACAAATTTCCACTGTTCTAATGTCCACTGCTCGTGGTTTTGGCTCAAGCAAGTCTCTTCTTCTTATTGTGTCCTTCCTTGCAGCAATTTGACCATGAAGGCCTGATTCACACAGTCTCCTCTGAACAGTTGATGTTGAGATGTGTCTGTTACTTGAACTCTGTGAAGCATTTATTTGGGCTGCAATTTCTGAGGCTGGTAACTCTAATGAACTTATCCTCTGCAGCAGAGGTAACTTTGGGTATTCCTTTCCTGTGGCGATCCTCATGAGAGCCAGTTTCATCATAGCGCTTGATGGTTTTTGCAACTGCACTTGAAGAAACTTTCAAAGTGATTGAAATGTTCTGGATTGACTGACCTTCAAGTATTAAAGTAATGATGGATTGTAATTTATCTTTGCCTATTTGAGCTGTTCTTGCCATAATATGGACTTGGTCTTTTACCAAATAGGGCTATCTTCTGTATACCACCCCTACCTTGTCACAACTGATTGGCTCAAACTGAAATAAATTCCACAAATTCACTTTTAACAAGGCACACCTGTTTATTAAAATGCATTCCAGGTGACTACCTCATGAAGCTAGTTGAGAGAATGCCAAGAGTGTGCAAAGCTGTCATCAAGGTAAAGGGTGGCTACTTTGAAGAATCTCAAATGTCAAATTGATTTGTTCAACACTTTTGTTCACCACATGATTCCATATGTGTTATTTCATAGTTGATGTCTTCCCTATTATTTTACAATGCAGAAAATAGTAAAAATAAAGAAAAACCCTTGAATGAGTAGGTGTCTCCAAGCTTATGACTGGTACTGTATGTAGCTCCCTTCAGTAACCACGAGCACAACCGTTCCTTGATTTTAACTGGCGGCTTTATTCTGTAGTTTTAGTCAGAATTATCACCTTCCGTGAGAACTATAAAGTAAATGAAAAATACAGTTAAGCACACTCTTACAACCTTATCTCACGAGTGACTTATTAGCTTGGTATAACTCTGAAGTGCGTACATACATAACAGTTTAACCGGCGTTATAACGGGTTCAGATTAAACACATGAATAAAGGAACAAATACCTCATTGGCTGCTTATTACAGAAGGGAGGAAATCAAACTTCACACTTATTATTCCTGGCATGAATTCACACTTCATCCTAACATACACTCTTCAACCTTTATGAACTACACCCGATGACATGAAAACCTAGCTAATGCAGCGCAGGATTGCCTTCCCTCCAAAAGTGTGTTGCTACAATAAGGATCCCCGTTACAACAGTATTAGCTACGTAGTTCCGCTTGTATTATCATTTCCCCCGCACAGCGGACACATAAACAATTCAAACAAAAGACAACGACATAACCTGTAAGTCTAACTGTCAGTTACACTCCCACCAATCACCGGTGATTTCTGTGAAAGGTGTCTGCAGGTTTCTTGATCGGCTTCCAGGAGGGTGACTGTCTTATGGATGGGCCTCTCCAGATAGGTGGGTTTGGTGATGCGTTTACCTCTCTCATCTAGGGTTGAGTCGCTGATCAGTAACTTGAATCTTCTCACCCGGCCATCCTGTCCCGGGTACACTTCTGTAACCTTTGCCAATTTCCACTGGTTGCGTGGTGCAGTATCATCTTGCAAAATGACAATGTCATTTATCCTTGCGTTTCTTCTGTCTTTACTCCATTTCTGTCTGTGTTGGAGGTTTAATGCGTTGAATACGGTTAGCTACAAAGACGTGGAATCTTCTGGCTTCATTGTTGATGTAGCCAAGAACTACCTTCGAGTCTGTCCAGAAGTATTCCTGTAGACCTTGTATCTCTAGCTCCTTTTTGAGCATGTCACTTGTTCGAACAGCTACCACCGCTGCTGAAAGTTCCAGTCGTGGTATGGTCGTAACCTTGGAAGGGGCGACTCTCGACTTCGCCATAACTAGGGAGCAATGAACTTCTCCTGCGGTGCTGATTGTTCTGAGGTATGAGCACTCTCCATAACCTGAGGTACTAGCGTCAGAGAAGTGATGGAGCTCATAACTCTGCACCTCCTTGAAACTTGATGGCAAGTAGCTTCGTTGGATCCTTACTTCAGACAAGTTGTGTAGACCTTGGAGCCAGAATTCCCACTGGGAACGTAGGTCATCTGAAAGGGGGTCATCCCAGTCAATTTTGTCACGACACATCTGCTGCAAGATCTGCTTCCCCGCCAGGACAAAGGGTGCCACAAACCCAAGCGGATCATATACAGAGGCTACTGTAGACAACACTCCTCTTCTTGTGAGTGGGCGTTCCTTGACAACTACTCTAAACTGGAACTCGTCTGATGCGACACACCACAGTACACCAAGCGCTCTCTCCATGTGTGGTTCACCCAGAGCCATATCCAGGTCTTTGGCACCCTTGGCACGTTCTTCCTTGGGAATTGTGGCTATAACTTCCTTGCTGTTAGAGATAAACTTGTGCAACCGAAGTTTGCCGATGCTGCAAAGCTCTCTTGCTTCTTTCACCAGCTGGGCAGCTTCAGTTTCAGACGATACACTCGTTAACCCATCATCAACATAAAAGTTCCTTTCTATGAACTGGATAGACTTCTCGCTGAAGCTTCCTCGTCCTTCGGCAGCAAGATGTTTGAGACCATAGTTGGCGCAACCAGGAGATGAAGCTGCGCCGAACAAGTGGACCTTCATACGATACACTGAGGGTTGAGACTCTAGATCTCCGTTCTCCCACCAAAGGAACCGTAGATAATCTTGGTCTTCTGCTTTCACATGAAACTGGTGGAACATGCACTCTACGTCACACATGATTGCAACTGGACCCTTATGAAAACGACAAAGGACGCCCAGCAATGTGTTTGTCAACTCTGGACAGGTAAGGAGATGATCATTCAAGGACGTCTCTCGAAACTTAGCTGAGCAGTCAAAGACGACTCGTATCTTCCCAGGCTTTTGTGGGTGATAAACCCCATGGTGCGGGATGTACCATACTGGATGCTTGTTAATTTCCTCTTTAGAGACCTTCTCAGCATCTCCACAAGCTATAGTCTCTTCCATGAATGCTGTGTAGTCCTTGTAGTACTGCTTGTCTCTCCTTAGCCTCCTTTCCAGGCACTTGAGTCGGTGAACTGCACATGTTTTATTGTTCGGCAGATTGGGTCTTTCTTCCTTAAACGGCAGCGGCATCTCATAATGTCCATTGTCCTTACGTCTGATGCCCTCTTTCATTTTCTTCAGGAACCGGATATCCTCTTGAGATATGAGGTCCTCTTCTGCAGCTCTCTCGTTGAAGTCAGATTCAAGCGTCTTGATAATGTCCAGTGTTGTGATTACCCCTCTTACATGTGTTCTACAAACATAGTGTACTTGATTTGTGAGGTTGGAAGAAGATTGAAGGCTTTGCATCACCTGTCTAACGATAACCCGATGACTCACTCCAATAGGGTCGCCATAGTCGATACGTGGATTTCCATAGCCGACTATGCTCCAGCCAAGATCTGTTCTCTGAGCAAAGGCTGATTTCCCTTACCAGACACAATTTCTCTTGGAAGGAGAGCCTGGGAGCAGTTGTAGCCAATTAAGAGACCGACATCACAGCTCTGTTGAGGAGCAATCTCCTCTGCAATGTGTTCAAGATGAGACCATGCTCTTGCAGTCTCTGGAGTAGGAATATGATCTCTGTTTGCAGGAATAAACTCTCTCGAGTAGGTCGTTGGCAGAGGGATTTTCTTCTCCAAGTAAAACCCTCTAACCTGCAAACCAGACAGCTTCTGGCAGGGCACAATAGTATTCCTTGAAGCCATTGTAGAGAGTTTCAGTTGGACTGGCTCCTTCCTTGTATTGAGAGCCTTTGTTGTCTCTTCAAGGATAAAAGTGGTGTCGCTCTGGGTGCCAAGAAGTGCATACACAAGAACTTCACGATCTGGCTCACTTGTGGTTGACACCCATACTGGAATGATTGTGGAGGTGTGAGTGTTAATGTTCCTTACGACTCTGTTAGATATGGCCTCACTTGACGCTCTTGTTCCCTTATCTCGTGGGGGCTCTGTCTTCCTATCCCTTAACCTTTCTTTAGTACGATCTTCGTGCAGGCAGGATGGATGCCTCCTCTGACACGTGTCACAGGTGTTCCTGTTATCACAATCTTTCGATCGATGCCCAGGCCTTAAACAGCCAAAGCACAATTTATTCTCTTGAACAAACTTCTGTCGCTCTGCGGTGGGCTTATCCATGAACTTCCAGCATTTGTGGAGACTGTGACCTGACTTCTCACAGAAGACACAACTAGTAACAGTATCTTTCTCATCAGAGTTAGTTAGTTAGTAATACCCTTGCTCCGGGGTTTTGAATCCTTGGCGTCTTAAGTTTCCCATCTTCACTTGGGTTCAAAGCATGAAGGGATGTTACAGGATTGCAAGCAATCTTGGCTTCTCTCGTGAGAAACTTCACAAACTGACTGAAGCTAGGAAAGATCTCCGTTTCTTCTAAGATGTCTGTGACCTTTCTATTCCATCTTGAAGTTAGCCAATCTGGAAGTTTAGCGAGGATCTTTTGGTTTTCATTACAGTCATTAAGCACCTCCAGGCCCTTATTCTGAGACATAGCAGCTTCACAGCTGCAAAGAAAGTCTACAAGGTCTCTAAGTTCAAGACTGTCCTTGGATCCTATCTTAGGCCATGCATTGAGCTTATCTCTGAAAGACTTGGCGATGAAAAATTTGTTTCCGTACCTTTCTTCAAGAATGGTCCAAGCAGCATGGTAGGCTGATTCTGTTCCTAACATAAAGTAACTTTCGATGGCTTTCTTGGCAGGCCCACCAACATATTTTCTTAAGTAATATATTTTCTCAGTTGTTGGTATGTTCTTCCTGTCTATCAGAGTCTGAAAAGAGACCTTCCAGTCAGTGTACGAGAGAGGCTCTCCATTGAATGTTACTGGTTCTGGTATGGGGAGGCGGCTTTCACTGATTGATTCCGCTAGTAACCTGAACATGGTCTTGGTGCCATCTTCTTGCTGTGTGCTTGTCACAACATGTTGTGGTGAGAGACTGTGAAATGAGCCACTTCTGTGCATGACTTCTTTCACAGATTTGCAGTTAGAGAGTAGTTCTCTCTTCTCGTCCTCTGAGTTTTCATCTTGCTCATACACTTGCATTCGCGCCTTGGCAGCATTTCGTTTCTTGAGCACTTCTAGGCGCTCTAACTCTCTACGCTTGTCTTCTAGTGTCCTTCGTCTGGCAGCATTTTCTACCTCTAACTTGACTCGCAGCCTAGCTTCTTCTAAGCTGCGTTTCACAGCCTCAGCTTCTTGCTCCGCTGTCCTCTTCTTATCTTCATCTTCGAGTCGCTGAAGCTCTTCTAGTTGGCGTTCTTGCTTATCCATTACTTCTAAAGCTGCTTGGTTAGCAGCAACTTCCGCCGCAGCCTCTTGTCTCTTGACAGATGACACGCTTGAGCATCTGGAGTTGACCTTTGAGTTGCTTTGAGACTGGGAGGAAGCACTTGAGGGCTGATAGTTGAGACTTGACTTATGTGAGAGTTCGGACATGCACAAGGAATTGCTGTCCTTCCAGTGCAACTCTATCTGGTTACTTTGACCTTCTTCCCTGCCTTTTATATGACACCTTACAGTCTTGATAATAGACATTGTAACTGCTTCACAAGTATCAACTCTGCGTCGTATATCATTGTCGGGAATGTCGATTTGACGCAAATTTACATAGACAAGGTTTAGCTCTGTAGAGGTATGGCTAATCTTGTTTAAGAGGTCTTCTAGTAGGTCTTCAGAGCATCAGCCTGTCAGTGACAGTTTTGCTTCCTTTACCAGAGCCTTCCACTTCTCATAGCTGACCCTGAAACGATGTTCGAGCTGTCTCCACCTTTCGTCGCGCAGTTCTCTGCCCTTTTCAGTTAACCTGCGGACCCTCTCACCTTTTTGTGGCTCTTGTTGTGCTATCTCATTAGCAGCCTCTGTATCATCATTCACTGGCCAAAGTGACTCCACACCAGTCTGGGCCTCTTCCTGCTGTTCTGTTTGTTCTGATGAAGGCTCGAAGTTTGCGAGGTGATGCTGCAGCTGCTCAACTTGACCCACCCCATCTCTATCACCTTTAGTGAAACTACCTCTTTCTGACATTCTAAATCAAGTCAAATCAATTCTAGCTAAGGTTTGGATAAGTGAGTAGGTAATTTAAACCTCAGTACGTGGTATAAACATGTATAATGCTTGTAACAAAGGCTTGAACAAACACCTTACCAAACAATTACACTATTAACTTACAGGTGAAAATAGAATTAATAGGTGTACACGGAACCTTAATGTTTGTGACTATATATTTTTAGTAAGTATCAAATAATATTTTTCAGTAATACACATACCAGCGATACATTAAGATAGAAAGAGCAAATGCATAATACCAGAGTCTTTATGAAATAGACAACTATCTCCAGTCCTTACGAATTGTAATCTTAAAGTCTCTTATTAGCTGTTCACAAGGCTAGGACCACCTTCAAACACCTTGACTTGTACTTGCGTGTCTGACTTTCCTGTTAGTCTTGACCTTATGTTGCCT
This sequence comes from Oncorhynchus nerka, assembly GCF_034236695.1. Taxonomy (NCBI): domain Eukaryota; kingdom Metazoa; phylum Chordata; class Actinopteri; order Salmoniformes; family Salmonidae; genus Oncorhynchus; species Oncorhynchus nerka. Next base: position 31,263,489 of record NC_088406.1, on the reverse strand, counting down.
CACGATGCTTCCTTATGTGGAGATTTTCTTCTTAGTTTGCAGGTAGGTGCAAAACTCTTATCTGGCAGATGACAGGGTCTACCAGGATTTGGGAATCTTGTAGACGTTTTACAGCTGGATGAGATTCTTCTTTCTCTCTTGCTCGTGAAGAGCATTGAGTTCTCACTTCATCCTAACATACACTCTTCAACCTTTATGAACTACACCCGATGACATGAAAACCTAGCTAATGCAGCGCAGGATTGCCTTCCCTCCAAAAGTGTGTTGCTACAATAAGGATCCCCGTTACAACAGTATTAGCTACGTAGTTCCGCTTGTATTATCATTTCCCCCGCACAGCGGACACATAAACAATTCAAACAAAAGACAACGACATAACCTGTAAGTCTAACTGTCAGTGACACTGTATTTATTTAATTGTTTTAATTATGGGGTTGAAGCCTGGTACTCCACACCACTTTGGACAAAAGAGTTGTCAGCCAGGTTAGCAAATATGGGCACTCCACCCATAAGGGTTAGACCCTTCAAACTCAACTCTGGACCTCGAAGCCAGGTCCACTGCTTTTTTCATTGTTCCCCTCTAATCACTGACCGATTTAGACCTGGGACACGCTGGGTGCACGCTGGGTGCACGTCTAGATTTTTGCCCTAGCACTACACAGCTGATTCAAATATTCAAAGCTTGATAATGGGTTGGTTATTTGAATCAGCTGTGTGGTGTTAGGGCAAAAATCAAAATGTGAACCGGGGGGGGGGTCAGGACAGAGTTTGGGAAACGCTGCTCTAGACCACTGTTTTATGGACACCCATAGCCTAGTCAGTCGATAGTGGTCGCTAGATCTAGTGGTCGCTACATCGCTACATGGATTGATGTGCATTCCCAGTAGATACACTCCGGTCCCCATGGACTGACTCGTACATAAAGCATCCACCATTCAGGCTGCAAAAGACATCACTTTCTTCCTTAACTAGCTTAAATGGAGAGGTGACGGAAAAAGACGGAAAAAAACTGGAAAATGTGTGTTAGTTGAATACGGTGTGCAACATTTTAAACTGCCCGAAAATGGTGGTGAATTATTTTCTTTATTAAGACAGTACACATATTTGACCTTTTTTTTTCCCGGGCAGCTCGCCCTTAAAGCTAGTCGGCTTCCTAGGCTAGGGCACACACATGAGTAAACACACGCAAACCCTGAAGGTGCTTGTTGATATCAAAAGGGAACACAGCTGTTGTATCTGCTGTTGACAGTTTAATATGTAGATGCATCTAGATATTAAACAAATGTGCAGTACAGGTGCTGTCATCATACTCAACATGTGTGTGTGTATAGCTTTGGCTTCCCAGCAAATTGTAAATATAAAACAATGTTGTCAACATCTTTTATGTAACAGTACAGTAATAACCATAGTGACTTTAACAATAAAATTGTGAAATTCAGATATAATAGTGTAGTTGGACTATGATTTTATAAGGCTTGATGTGAACATAACAATGATAGTAATAGGTGCTAGCATTAGCAATGTGGCTCTGGGGAAATTCCTTTTTTTTTTGGGATAAGCTATGCACAAGTACTAGGCCACAATATACAGTGCCTTCGGAAAGTATTCAGACCCCTTGATTTTTTTTCACATTTGATTACGTTACACTAAAATGGATTTTTAAAAATTATCCTCAACAATCTACACACAATAACCCATGATGACAAAGCGAAAACAGGTTATTAGAATTTTTTGCAAATGTATTAAAAATAAAATACATAAATACCTTATTTACATAAGTATTCAGACCCTTTGCTATGTTTCTACAACTTGATGGGAGTCCACCTGTGGTAAATTCAAGGGTACCAAAACATTTCTGCAGCATTGAAGGTCCCCAAGAACACAGTAGCCTCCATCATTCTTAAATGGAAGAAGTTTGGAACCACCAAGACTCTTCCTAGAGCTGGCTGCCCGCCCAAACTGAGCAATCGTGTGGGAAGGGTCTCGGTCAGGCAGGTGACCAAGAACCAGATGGTCACTCTGACAGAGCTGTAGAGATGGGAGAATCTTCCAGAAGGACAACCATCTCTGCAGCACTCCACCAATCAGGCCTTTATGGTAGAGTGGCCAGACGGAAGCCACTCCTCAGTAAAAGGCACATGACAGCCCGCTTGCAGTTTGCCAAAAGGCACCTAAAGTCTCTCAGACCATGAGAAACAAGATCCTCTGGTCTGATGAAACCAAGATTGAACTCTCTGGCCTCAATGCCAAGCGTCACGTCAGAAGGAAACCTGGCACCATCCCTACGGTGAAGCATAGTAGTGGCAACATCATGCTGTGGGGGTGTTTTTCAGCAGCAGGGACTGTGAGACTAGTCAGGATCAAGGCAAAGATGGATGCAGAAAGTTCAGAGAGATCCTGGATGAAAACCCATTCCAGATCTCAGACTGGGATGAAGGTTCACCTTCCAACAGGACAACGACCCTAAGTACACAGCCAAGAAAACACAGGAGTGGCTTCGGAACAAGTCTCTGAATGTCCTTGGGTGGCCCAGCCAGAGCCTGGACTTGAACCCGATCGAAGAGACCTGAAAATAGTTGTGCAGCAACGCTCCCCATCCAACCTAACAGAGATTGAGAGGATCTGCAGAGAAGAATGGGAGAAACTCCCCAAATACAAGTGTGCCAAGCTTGTAGCATTATACCCAAAATGACTCGAGGCTGCAATTGCTGTCCAAGGTGCTTCAACAAAGTACTGGGTAAAGGGTCTGAATACTTATGTGATATATACATCTTTTGTATATATATATCAATTTTAAAAAATAAATCAATTTTAGAATAAGGCTGTAAGCTAACAAAATGTGGATAAAGGTCAAAGGATCTGAATACTTTCCAAAGGCACTGTATCTGCCTGTCTATATTTAGTAATGTTTTGACATTTTGACAAATCCTGATCATAAGGAGGTTAGGTCATACTTGTCTGTGGACAGAAATTGTGCAAAAGAAGAACAGTTCCTGGTTTTAAAGGGTGTGTACAGTCATCAACAAGAGGACGTCCGAGCCATACGTCTGAAATCTAAGGTAAAGGACAACCTTTACTGTCACCTTAACTTTAGTGTTTGGTGATTAGTTATCTGATTCTAATTATTTCATTTTAGAGGTATTGTTCACTTGAATGATGCCTTTTAAAAGTCATATTGTTTAGTAAAATTCTGTCTGGATTTGTGTCACTTCATAACTAAGCCAGCATGAATGACATGATAATAGTCCTATGGTTATTTATTTTGGTCTGGATATGGACACTTATGGATTAAATCTTTCAAATAAAACAATAGCAGATAGCAATTCATCAAAATAGTATGTAATTATAAACATATAATGCTTAAATATGTATACAATTCTCAATTCCGGGATTCTTGAAAGGTGGGACAATCCTTGTCGTGCAGTGAAACTTTATTTTATAGTAAAAAAAATGTAGGTTTTTTTGCATTATTTGAGCTTAAAAATTACATTTAGTTGAATTTATAAGGGGAAAGATTTGCTTTTGGAAATTTCAAAATATTTTCAATATTGTTCATTTCCATGTGGGCTCTATGCCCAGAAATGCCCTTGTCCAGAGCAAAGGATCCCAATTTCAAACTCTCGTAAAAACGAGCAATAATTAATATGAACTGAAAAGGAATGTTATGCAATTTCTTGCTCCTGGTTACCACGCTGCTTGGTCCGGTTGTGGTGGGTGGTTCTGTAACGAATCTCTTCGTCGTCTGAGTAGGAAATATCGGAACAATATGCAGCGTGGTAAGTGTTGGTCATATTTATTACACTGAACACAGGAAACAAACTAACAAGCGAATAAAGAAAAAACCGAAACAGTCCCGAACGGTGAAAAACACTGAAACAGAAAATAACCACCCACAAACAAGAGTGGGTTAACAGGCTACCTAAGTATGGTTCTCAATCAGAGACAATGATTGACAGCTGCCTCTGATTGGGAACCATACCATGCTAAACACAAAGAAATATAAACACAAGAACAGGTTCCTAAAACACGTGTCCGGAGATTTGGGGCTCTATTCAGTATGTGTCACGGAAGTTCAGTATTAAAACGTGATTGAAATATAAAGACAATGTTCTCGCTTTAGCGGAGACTGCGTTTGGTTTAAAAAGAAATGACCTTAAAATGTTGTTATGCTACAACGATACAGATGGAATAGAGCCCTTGGTCACCTGTAAAGCCCTTGGTCACCTGTAAAGCCCTTGGTGGCCTGTAAAGCCCTTGGTCACCTGTAAAGCCCTTGGTGGCCTGTAAAGCCCTTGGTCACCTGTAAAGCCCTTGGTCACCTGTAAAGCCCTTGGTCACCTGTAAAGCCCTTGGTGGCCTGTAAAGCCCTTGGTCACCTGTAAAGCCCTTGGTCACCTGTAAAGCCCTTGGTCACCTGTAAAGCCCTTGGTGGCCTGTAAAGCCCTTGGTCACCTGTAAAGCCCTTGGTCACCTGTAAAGCCCTTGGTGGCCTGTAAAGTTTCTACTTTTGATAGAATTAAACAAATAATATTGAAATTACCATGGTCACACCCATAATCTGTCAACTCCATCTCCCTTATACACTGAACACAAATATAAACACAACATGTAAAGTGTTGATCCCATGTTTCATGATTTGAAATAAAAGATCCCAGAAATTTTACATACACACAAAAAATGCCTCTTGGTCACCTGTAAAGCTTTTAATCCATTGGTGGCATATCAATAAACTGATTGAACAGCATGTCACCTGTAAAGCCCTTGGTGGGGACTGTAAAGGCCACTTGGTAAAATGTGAAGTTGGTCACCTGTAAAGCCCTTGGTGGCCTGTCCACCAAGCCCTTGGTCACCTGTAACCAGGCCCGTAGATTTGTGTGGCGTTGTGTCAGGAAGCTTGGTCACCTGTCAAGCCCTTGAGTGCCCCCATGGTGTAAAGGGTTATGGTATGGGCCTGTACGGAAGCAAACACTTGCATTTTATCACATTTTTCTGCACAAAAATTACATGAAGATCCCATTTTTTTAGGTATCTGGACCAACAGATGCATATCTGCATTGGTCACCTGTGAAATCCATTGATTGGCCTGTAATGAATTTATTTAAATTGTGGCCTGAACTATAACTCAGTAAAATCAATGAAATGATTCACATTTATATTTTTGTTCAGTATAGATTAAGATAGATATTCATTTTGGTTCAAATATGTTTATTTTAATTAGGTTTTGAAGTCACCTGAGGGAAAACCCTTGGTCACCTGTAAAGCCCTTGGTCACCTGTCAGAGCCCTGAAAGATCTGATTGGGTTTTTATTGATTTACAAAAAGATTTTCTACTTTTGATAGAATTAAACAAAAATATTGAAATGTTTTTTACCATGGTCACACCCATAATTTGTCAACTCCATCTGAATAATTATCAATGCCTTTATACACTGAACACAAATATAAACACAACATGTAAAGTGTTGATCCCATGCCTTTCTTTAATGATTTGAAATGAAATGCCTTTTATCCCAGAAATTTTGAAAATATCTATTTCAAATGTTGTTAAAAGCGAAAATGACTCTGAAAAAATTGGTTTACATCCCTGTTAGTGAGCATCAAATATCCCTTTTAATCCATCCACCTCCAATCAGGTGTGGCATTATCACTGAAACTGATTGAACATCATGATCATTACACATGCCTGTAAACCTTGTGTTGGGGACCTGTCCGCCCTGGTGTTCTATGGCCACTCTAAAATGTGAAGTTTCCGATGCCGGAGTCACCTCTCTGTGGTTCCTCAACCTGGCCCTGGCTGACTGCAGCTGAATGTCCTCCTCATGGTGCCCCTGACCATGGACCAGCACTGGAATTTGGCCCCGTGGCCTGCAAGCTGCCAGGCCTCATCAACCTGATTATGTTCTGTATGCTGCGTTGTGTCAGGAAGCGGTTTGCTGATGTCAACGAGTGCCCCATGGTGGTAGTGGGGTTATGGTATGGGCAGGCATAAGCTACGGACCACAAACACAATTGCATTTTATCTATGGACATTTTTCTGCACAAAAATTACATGACGAGATCCTGAAGCCCATTTTTTTTAGGTATCTGTGACCAACAGATGCATATCTGCATTCCCAGTCATGTGAAATCCATAGATTAGGGCCTAATGAATTTATTTAAATTGACTGATTTCCTCATATGAACTGTTACTCAGTAAAACCAATGAAATGATTGTATGTTGCATTTATATTTTTGTTCAGTATAGATTAAGATAGGATATTCATTTTGGTTCAAATATGTTTATTTTAATTAGGTTTTGAAGTCATAAAGCAACTGAGGGAAAACAAACCACTTGAATGTCAACTCCCAGCTGTTCAAACATAAACTCGTTTACTCTCTACACCTGTCTCCCTTTTCCTGATTCAGTCTCTAGTGCTGAAAGATCTGTCCTTTGGATTCTTGTTTTTTATTGTCCCGGGATTTACTTTAAATTAAGGATTTTCTATATGTGACAAATAATGTTATAGAACTTTTATTTTTAGAGGCAAAAATATGTCTGTTTTAAATGTTTTTGTCAACTCTGTTAGTAGCTTGTCAACAAAATTAAACAAAAACAAGTTTGGAGATTTGTATTACATATTTGAATAATCTAATGTTATCATGAAACTATCAATGCCTTTAACCTTTAAACACTTTTTGGATAATACATGTAAAAATGAAATGCCTTTTAAGGTGTCTGACAGAGTTTATATACATCCTATGAAAATATCTATTTACTGGAAATGTTGTTACGGCAATCTAGGGCAAAGTATTTAACCAGTATCAGAAAAAAGGAGGAGATTGTCCCTTTTATCGAGTTTTTGGGAAAGAAGCTATCAAATGACTTGTCTTCCCTTTCCTTTAACGGACCCTCAACAGTCACCTCCAATCATGGATGATATGTGCTCGATTCTCACTGAAGAGGAGTTGAGTCTCTCCCGGGAGGTTCCTTCCAACATCACTGATTGTAGAACGACGGGTAGATCTTCGTCATGCCTGGGGGGCCTTGGTCTTGCGCATCACGACCATCCCCTCCACTGGCTCAGGTCCGCCCTGGTGTTCTCGATGAATTACCAACCGCCTCTGTCTCTATTCCTGCTGGGTGTCCCAGTAAAAGGCAAGCTCATCAGTGGAGGGTGTGGGTGACGGGCTTCCTTCCTGCATGCTCGCGCTCCGTCACCTCTCTGTGGTTCCTCAACCTGGCCCTGGCTGACCTGCTGTGCTGCCTGTTTCCCTGCCCCTCGGGAACATGGTTCCTCTCAGACCAGTTGGACCAGCATGGCCCTTTGGGTCCTCTCCCCAGGCCTGAAACGCTACCTTTAACCCTCACTGTCTCTGGTAATCATGGGCCCATCTACTTTTTTGATTTTGTTCACCTTTACGCCTGTTGTTTTGGGCCATCCCTGGCTGTGTCATAATCCTTCTATTAATTGGTCTAGTAATTCTATCCTCTCCTGGAACCGCTTGTCATGCTGGTCAGCTATCCCTCCTGTTTCTTCTGCCCCCTCTTCTCAGGAGCCGTGATTTGACAGGGGTGCCAGAATATCTGGAGGACGGTCTTCAGTCGGTCCAGGGCTGGCTGGGTCACCGGTCGTATGATTGTAGTGGATCTCCTGGCGTTTTACATCCGCTATCCTTGTTACATCCCCTAGACAGTTTGTCTATGTGAAGCCATTCTGAGGTCCCATTCAGTTAAGCACCAGTCGGAAGTCATGATGTGGCGAACTGGGATCCGCTTAGCCCTAGGCGAATGGCGACAGTGGTTGGAGGGGGCGCCGCGCGTTTGGGACCATAAGAACTTGAGTACATCCGTTCTGCCAAACGACTTAATCCTGGTTGGGTTTTCGTGTTTGCCATTCATCACCAGCCTGATGCTTTGTCATTGTTCTTCAGTAGCCTCCACAGCACTGTCTGGGGCCAGGGGGGGTCTGGGGTGGGGCCTGAATTGAGAGGCAGGTAAAGAGGGTGAGTGACACTCCGTCTCCAGACGTCCACCTTGAGTGGGGGTCATTGTTGCAGCGTTTTTGGTGCCCACTCAGGAGCTGAGCTTCTTCCTGTGCTGCTTGTTCCACTGCAGACTAAGTCTGGTAACTCTCCTGGTCCCTAGCCAACCTCCTGGTCCTGCTCAGCCTTGCTGTGTCTCAGTCTGCCCCAAGTTGTCACTGGCCTGTTTGGTCCTGATAGCTCTAACTCTTACAGTTCTCTACCCGTGTCTCTGAATAATAATCTGGCCTCTTCACTGTCCTGAGGAAACAGCTGGTTCATCTCCTCTGCTCTATGTGATGTCTGGGACCAGGCTTTAGGAGGCGCAGAGTCATGTTATATCTTGTCCCTGTGCTTTATGTTCAACTTTGCCACAGCTGGGAGTAGGTTACTATCTTTCTCTCTCTCAGACAGTTCATGTCCCAGCTGTTCCCACATCTAAGAAAGAACCCAGTCCTCTTTTGCCCTCTGATTAATATGTGAAGTTTCTGCTTCTGTCCTTGTGCATTCTTGTTTGCTTTGCCCTTGTTTCCTGTCGTAATCTGCCTCTTTATTAGATGGTGGAGCAGGTGTCTTTGTCGTTAGAGTTGTCAGGGACCTGCAGTCTGTTGGCTAGCCCTGGCATTATAACTAGAAGGTGGACTCTCCTGCAAAGATAGAAATGTTTTCCTGTTTGACATCTCCTGTAACGATTGGATTTAGTTTTCCCTGTTTGGACATTAAAAGAGAAATCCCATGCAGCCTTGTCTACAAGTTTTAACACTGGAATGTGAGATGCAATCTACACCTTGATTAGGCTGATAGAAATCCTCATTCATTATTTTAATGATTTTCAGCGTGATAACTTTATATATATCCTAACGCAAGGGGGACAGGCGTGGCTTCGTGACAAGGATCAAGAGCAGCTTCTCACCGAATTGACAGCTCCAACGCATTTACACCTCTAACATCAGCTATGTTTAGATTTGACTTCATTTTCATAGAAATGTCATTTTGACAAATATGTCATGTTTTTGCCTTCAGATAATAACAAGAACCGTTAATGAGCACACCAGAACATGAATTGTGTTAAACATTTAAATTAAGAAAATAAATACATGCATTTCTGTTTAAATAAAATGTTTTATGAAACAAATTTGCTCTTTAAAATGCTTTCATCCCATCATTCCACACCCATGTCGTCTTCCTCTGGCACAACTGTGATAAACTCTCTCTTTCAGATATCATCTGTGGTAATCAGCAGTGCAACTTTCTCAATAAATCACCCCTGCATTTCCTATAGTTCACTGGAGTGCCACTTGGAAATTGTTTATCATTCACAATCACTGTGCTCTGTGCCCTGTGCTCTGTGCCCTGTGCTCTGCGCTCTGTGCTCTGTGCCCTGTGCCCTGTGCTCTGTGCCCTGTGCCCTGTGCTCTGCGCTCTGTGCTCTGTGCCCTGTGCTCTGTGCTTGCCTAAAGATGAGGGGGTTCAGAAACTCTAATACAGGAACTATAATACAGTGTTGTGCAACAGAACAGGAAGCCCTGTCCTCTCTGCAATATGTCTCTGCCAGCAATCACACTTGTGCAATTACAGGCTTTATTCAATCAGATCCGATTTAGCTGACATCCCCATAGCGGTTGTTTTGGAGTGTCGGAGGTGGAACTGTGTCAGAGCGGTTAAATCGACAAGCGACTCCTGGTATTATACCTAAATTGGACATTTACCATATGTGGTAATCAACTAGAAATACAGTTCACTGGTGCCATTTTGAAATTGTTGTTAACACTTTATTTGGATAGTCCATATGTAGATGCTCTATAGACTATCAGTAACATTTCAACTAACTACTAACCCTAACCTTTGTAACATAACCCTTACCCTAGCCCTAACCTTATCCTAACCCTTATTCTAAACCTAATTCTAACCGTAAGCTTAGCAGGCAGTTTGTTGACAGTATGACCATCTGTAGAGCATCTACAGATGGAAAATCCGGACTATCCAAATAAAGTGTGACCAAATGATTTATCATTCACAAGCTCTGTGCTCTGTGCCCTGTGCTTGCCTAAAGATGAGGGGGTTCTCATTTGGGATATAAAAAACTAATAGAAATAAAAAGCTTAAGGCCTGGGTTAGGGTTAATATACTATGCTCTCAATCATGTACAACATCTTAGAATGAACATATTTTCATATCTTGGTACATGAAAATATGCAGCAGATGTTCTGAGCAAAGTTTAAAGCAGTTTTACTGATACACCACAGGGGGGGGTGATGTACACTTTCTGTTATACAATTAGCACACTGAAAGCAGTTTAGGCTGCCAGAGAGAGGCTATGTCTAACAGGCAGCTCAATCCTGATATTTTTTGTCACTAATTGGTCTTTGATCAATCAGATCAGCTCTGAATAAGATCTAATGTGAAAATAACTATTTATGTGTGAGAAATATCCAGCAGGCATTCTGGAGTCCACTATTCTAGGTTGAATACTAGAAAGTGTCAAATTAATCACATGGCCTAAAAGACCACAACATCTTTATTTACAAACTACATTCATACAAACAAGGCCACAGGTAGGTATTTACAGAAATGAGTCTGTTGACCCCTCACTATAGTCAGCAACAGGGCCAGTGCTACAGACAATGGGCTTCAGGTCCAGGTGGTGGTGGTGCAGCTGAGAGAGGAGAGGTAGCGGTTCACTTTCAGTTGTCCATATGTGACATGGCAGTGTTACCATCAGTGGATGACTTTCATAAACAAATGAATGGTTAATGCAGAGTTTTAATGCACAGTCTGGTGGTGAAATGTGGTTTAGCTAGATGACATCATGATACTGATCTTAGGCCAGTTACAGACATCTGAGTTTTTCCTGACGGTAAAATAGCTTTTGATTTTATGACAATGCTGCACGGACCAGCAGAGGTAGACGTTAGGGTGTGAACTGTAGGTGATGTAGGTTGACCCATCAGACTGTGCAGGATATGGGCAGTAGAAACAATCAGTGACTGACATATTTTCAGACTGTTGTCATGACTTTGAGAGAGCCGGCGCGGAATCGCAGAATCTTCTTCTTCAGGGCATGAGAGGCTTTGATTTTAACAAAGGCCTTGGGCTGCGTGGAGTCCTTTGAGGAGGCCTGAGGTGAGGAGGAAGAGGAGGAAGAGGAGGGGGCCAGACAAGGGGGCAGCTGCTGGGGCCACACCAGCCCCCCCTCATCGGAGTCACTAGAGAGGGAGCTGGAAGCAGGGGAGTACACCTCACTCATGCTGAACTCTGACTCCCCAGGGGCAGCCTGCACACGGCCCTCCTCTCCCCGACACAGAGGTGCTCTCTCCGGGTACTCTGAGAGGCGAGGCTGGGCATGGACCTGAGAGTGGTGGTTGGGGTTTACATGAGAGCAGGCCTGGGTGTAGCGGACCCTACGAGGTGGGCATCTGTGGGCCTGCTCACCCTGGGTCTCCCCTTCCTCCTGGCTGAGCTCCAAGGTGGAGCACCAGCGTTGCCCCCCAGCGGTGTTGTTGTGCTGGGGGCCTGTGTGTGGACCCTGGCACATCTGGTGCTGGGGGCGCTCGGCTGTGCTGTACCTGTGCTTAGGGAAAGCCCTCTGCCCCATCAAACTGTTCTCAGACTGGGAGCGGCAGGTCCTGTCGTCATGCTTCTTGGAGCTCTGTCCCTCCTCATGACTCTTCTTCCCCGTGGCCCTGGCCTTTGAGTTGCTTTGGTCTGGGGACACAAAGGTTTGGCTGGGCTTGGAAGGCTCTGGAGGATAATGTGAGGGGGAGTATTCTGGAGGATAGTGTGAGAATAGTACAGGGGCGTGGCATGCCTGCCCAGGAATGTACTGCGCTCTGACAAGGTGTTTATGTGAAGCTGGGGAGTGGGACAGTGGGTAGTGCTGGGGGGAATCAGACTCACTACTTAAACAAGGGTCCATTGCTCCACAAGGGGGGTCCAGGGAGGGTGGATGCCCCCCGGCCAGGGAGTGAGGTCTGGAGTGAGGGTAGGGTAAAGACAGATAACAGTCCACCTCCATGGATGGGGCCTCTCCCCCCCACGCCTCCCTGTCTAGAGGGTCACACCCCCAGGCCTGGCACTCACGGTCAGGGTAGAGGTCCTGTGGGTCAGGGATGCAGTGCTCAGGGGTGTGAAGAGGGGGTTTCCTTTGCAGGCTGCTCTGCCTGTTAATGCTGGATGAGGAGGAGATGGAGGGGTCAGGCCCCAGGCTGGTACGAGGCATGCAGGGCCGGGGTGAGAACGCGTAGCGATGGATGAGACCCAGGATGTAGCCTTCTATCCTCAGAGCCTGCTGGAAGTCCTCCTCAGTGGCCTGGTCCTCCCAACCCTGGGCAGAGTGTGGGTCCCACTGCCAGGGCTCCTCAGCCGTCACCTCCTCAGCGATGCCCTCCAGGGGTGGATAGGGGGCAGAGATGGAGTGGGGCACAGTGGCACGAGGGGCTGGCTCCATCAGACTCTCACTTGTCAGTTGGAGGGCATCTTCTGTAGATGGAGAGCACAGAGAGAAGTTGTGTTTGTTTTACTACTGATACCAGTACCTAATGCAACTATAATAACAATGTAATAAAGTAAAGACAGCCCATGGTATTGTTGCTATGATACCATGAACCCTATTGGGGTTGAAAGAGAGCTGTTGATAGTGAGAGTGAGCTGAACTCACTCAGAGACTGGTGCCTCTCTGTGCTGCTGTAGCCCCAGCCAGAGGGGGGCTCTGGGAACTCAGAGGGACAGGAATGCCCCTTTGGAGACTGGCCTTCACTCGACTCATAGAACCCTGGGAAACACAGATGACGTCACTCATTAGACCTCGGCTCTTTCAGGCTTTCTCAAAACATATGTTGACAAACTAATTTCTTACGTCTCGGTTCTTTCACAAATCACAGAACCAATAACAGCAGAAAGTAGGGCATACAAACAACATTTGTTAAAACTAATGACATGTTAAAGTCATTATACATGTACTTCAAAGAAATATAGGGCCACAATTAATGTAAAAAGAGTATTACAGAAAATATACAGAACATGAGTCAAACAAAAAAAAATTGTGTTACTACATTAAGAAAAATAGAAGTACCCCATGCCCCTCTGATGTGGTTCAGGGGTTAAAGTTCTGAGGTCAGACATTGACAGGTGGTAGCATAAGAAGTTGAAAAATAAAAGGAGAGCTTCACACTCTAGGAGCTCGGATGTAATAATTTAATAACCTAATAACCAACGTTTCGACAGACAAGCTGTCTTCATCAGGGTATTATCATGACACAAGGCAAGACCCAGATGCAGACACAGGAGGCAGATGGTTGGAGTCTTACAATATTTGTTAATCCAATAGGGCAAGGCAAGAGAATGGTTGTGGACAGGAAAAAGGGTCAAAACCAGTTCAGAGTCCAAAAGGACAGGCAGAATCAAGGTCAGGGCACGCAGGATGATCAGGCAGGCAGGAAAGTAGTCCAGAGTCAGGCACGGGCCATACCGGGAAGAGTATCAAAAAGAGAATAGCAAAAGGAGTACGGGAAAACACGCTGGTTGACTTGATTAACATACAAGACGAACTGGCACAGAGAGACAGGAAACACAGGGATAAATACACTGGGAAAAATAAGTGACACCTGGAGGGGGTGGAGACAATCACAGGAACAGGTGAAACAGATCAGGGCGTGACAGGTATAATGACAAACACTGCGGGTCACCAAATTATTTTTCAATCTTCAACATAGAAATGCTACCAACATTTTTCTATTGATACATGTTAAAAATGATGGAGTCACGCATGGTTCACTGAATTATATTTTGAAAGAGGGAGTAAAGTACTTTAAGAATATGTTTTCGTTCCAGTCTCCTCCATCTCCACGAACCGAAGCTAATTGTATGGATTTTTTTTCTATTAATAATGTAAAATTAACATCTGTACAGGAAGACTCATGTGAAGGCCAAATTACAGAGGAGGAACTTCTTGATTCAATTAAAGCCTTTAAGGCTGTGAAAACTCCAGGGTTGGATGGCATACCAGTGGAAGTATATCAAACTTTTTTTTATATACTCAGAGGACCATTATTAGCATTTTTAACCACTCCTATATAAACAGTAGATTATCGGACGCACAACAAGAAGGTCTGATTTTATTATTACTGAAACAGGATCCAAGTGGTATACAGTGGGATTTTTTAAAATTTAGTCAGCCACCAATTGTGCAAGTTCTCCCACTTAAAAAGATGAGAGGCCTGTAATTTTCATCATAGGTACACTTCTATGACAGACAAAATGAGAAGAAAAAAAATCCAGAAAATCACATTGTAGGATTTTTTATGAATTTATTTGCAAATGATGATGGAAAATAAGTATTTGGTCACCTACAAACAAGCAAGATTTCTGGCTCTCACAGACCTGTAACTTCTTCTTTAAGAGGCTCCTCTGTCCTCCACTCGTTACCTGTATTAATGGCACCCGTTTGAACTTGTTATCAGTATAAAAGACACCTGTCCAGAACCTCAAACAGTCACACTCCAAACTCCACTATGGCCAAGACCAAAGGACACCCGGAACAAAATTGTAGACCTGCACCAGGCTGGGAAGACTGAATCTGCAATAGGTAAGCAGGTTGGTTTGAAAAAATCAACTGTGGGAGCAATTATTAGGAAATGGAAGACATACAAGACCACTGATAATCTCCCTCGATCTGGGGCTCCATGCAAGATCTCACCCCGTGGGGTCAAAATGATCACAAGAACGGTGAGCAAAAATCCCAGAACCATAAGGGGGGACCTAGTGAATGACCTGCAGAGAGCTGGGACCAAAGTAACAAAGCCTACCATCAGTAACACACTACGCCGCCAGGGACTCAAATCCTGCAGTGCCAGACGTGTCCCCCTGCTTAAGCCAGTACATGTCCAGGCCCGTCTGAAGAAGAAGATTGGAGAATGTCATATGGTCAGATGAAACCAAAATATAACTTTTTGGTAAAAATCAACTCGTCGTGTTTGGAGGACAAAGAATGCTGAGTTGCATCCAAAGAACACCATACCTACTGTGAAGCATGGGGGTGGAAACATCATGCTTTGGGGCTGTTTTTCTGCAAAGGGACCAGGACGACTGATCCGTGTAAAGGAAAGAATGAATGGGGCCATGTATCGTGAGATTTTGAGTGAAAACCTCCTTCCATCAGCAAGGCCATTGAAGATGAAACGTGGCTGGGTCTTTCAGCATGACAATGATCCCAAACACACCGCCCGGGCAACGAAGAAGTGGCTTCATAAGAAGCATTTCAAGGTCCTGGAGTGGTCTAGCCAGTCTCCAGATCTCAACCCCATAGAAAATCTTTGGAGGGAGTTGAAAGTCCGTGTTGCCCAGCAACAGTCCCAAAACATCACTGCTCTAGAAGAGATCTGCATGGAGGAATGGGCCAAAATACCAGAAACAGTGTGTGATAACCTTGTGATGAACATTTGACCTCTGCCATTGCCAACAAAGGGTATATAACAAAGTATTGAGATAAACTTTTGTTATTGACTCTTTTAAGTATGACGATTGGGTACTTTCTCTACCACTGGTAGTGTACAATGTACTGCTGAAATACCTGAGAGTTACATGCAGTATAACAATATATTCCACGTATTATCTACATCTCAATGATACACACTATAAGCTGATGAATGAAGCAGAGTAACAGGTGATACTATATCAGTTGGATAAAGGGGATCGTGAACAGGGGATTTTTTCCCTCATTTTGTCTGTCATAGTTGAAGTGTACCTATGATGAAAATTCAATTCTCTCATCTTTTTAAGTGGGAGAACTTGCACAATTGGTGGCTGACTAAATACTTTTTTGCCCCACTGTATATAAAGATCCAGTCCATTAAAAAAATTGGAGAACTCTTACACTTCAGTGTTTTCATAGCTGATTTTGAAAAAGCTTCTGATAAAGCATGACTGGAGTTTATATATAAATGCCTAGAATATTAAAATGTTGGAGAATCTCTTATAAAATGGGTTAAAGTTATGTATAGTAACCCTAGGTGTAAAATAGTAAATAATGGCTACATCTTAGAAAGTTGTAAACTGTCAAGAGGAGTAAAATAAGGTTGTCCACTATCGGCACATCTATTTATTATTGCCATTGAAATGTTAGCTGTTAAAATTAGATCCAACAATAATATTAAGGAATTAGAAATCCATGGCTTAAAAACAAAGGTGTCATTGTACGCTGATGATTCATGTTTTCTTTTAAAACCACAATTAGAATCCCTCCACAGCCTCATAGAGCATTTAGATACTTTTGCTAACCTCTCTGGTTTTAAACAAATTTTTACATTACCGTGTAGTTTCCCAATAGAAAGGTCTGACGGAGATGTGGACGTACTCGCTATACAAATCCTGAAAGAAAGAAATGATCTCACTCCAATACATTTTTATAGAAAGTTAGCAAAAATAGATTATATATTGCTACCATGGAAAGGAAAATACCTGTCTATTTGTGGAAAAAGAACCCTGATTAACTCTTTAGTCATATCACATATTTGCTTATGGTTTAGCCTACACCTAGTGACCTGCTTAAATTATATGAACAAAAGATATTCCATTTTATCTGGAACGGCAAACCAGACAAAAATTAAAAGGGCCTATTTATATAACGAATATGAATTCGGAGGGCAGACATGATTAAATATTAAAGCATTAGACCTCTCACTAAAGGCATCAGTCATCCTAAAATTATACTTAAATCTGAAATGGTTCTCTAGTAAATAATTAAGAATGTCTCACCCCATGTTCAATAATGATCTTTTTCCCTTTATTCAGATTACAACTGCTCACTTTCGGGTTATTTGAAAACCAAATAATCTCCAAAATATAGTAAAAAAAAAAAACAAGCCTTAGAAAGTTGGTTGCAATTTAATTTTAATCCTCCTGAAAAGACAGAACAAATAATACAACGAATATTGTGGTTAAAACCTCTCTAGGGTATGTGGGACGTTAGCGTCCCACCTGGCCAACATCCGGTGAAATTGCAGAGCGCCAAATTCAAAATACAGAAATACACATAATAAACATTCATAAAATATACAAGTATTATACATCGGCTTAAATATTAACTTCTTGTTAATCCAGCCGCTGTGTCAGATTTCAAAAAGGCTTTACGGTGAAAGCATACCATGCAATTATCTGAGGACAGCGCCCCGTGTAAAAAAGCATACAAACATTTAACAGCCAAGTAGAGGAGTCACTAAAGTCAGAAATAGCAATAAAATGTATCGCTTACTTTTCATGATCTTCATATGGTCTCAATCACAAGACTCATAGTTACACAGTAAATGTTTGATTTGTTCGATAAAGTCCGTCTTTATGTCCCAAAAACTCAGTTGTGTTGGCGTGTTTTGTTCAGTAATCCAATGGCTCCAAGGCGGTCACAACAGGCAGACGAATACATACTAAAAGTACCAGTAAAGTTTGTTGAAACATGTCAAACGATGTTTATAATTAATCCTCAGGTTGTTTATTGTCTTTACAATCAATAATATTTCAAACGAACAATCCCGTTTTCAATAGAAAGGAAAAATAACAAACGGCGCACAAATCAGGTCTGCATACTTCCTCTGTCCTCTGACCAAATTGGCTTTTTACTCGTCGTTTTTTAAATTAAAAGCCTGAAACCATGTCTAAAGACTGTTGACATCTAGTGGAAGCCATAGGAATGCAATCTGATTCCTAACCCATTGGATTCACTTTAGGCATTGAGTTGAAAAACAGCCACATGAAAATATGTTTTCTCAGGTCTTCTGCCATATCAGTTCTGTTATACTCACATTATTTTAACAGCTTTGGAAACGTTGGAGTGTTTTCTATCCAAATCTACCAATTATATGCATATCCTAGCTTCTGGGCCTGAGTAACAGGCAGTTTACTTTGGTCACGCTTTTCATCCGGAGGTGAAAATACTGCCCCCTACCAAAGAGACGTTAAACTCAAATATACTAAAGGTATAATTTTTGTAAATTATATCATAAATAGGACTGGTGGAGTTGTCACACATGCAGTTAACACAGACATATGGAAACGCTCTACCCAAAATTACAACCAACTAATTGCAGCATTAACATAAAAATGGAAGAGGCAAGTAGAAGGGGAATAAGTAAGGAACTTGTCTGTCAGCCCTGAATTAAAGACCATAAATGGTTAAAGAAAATTGTTATAAATACAAACATATACCAATTTCATTTACGGACCAAAAATTTGATAGCTGTGCCATATAAATTGCTAAATAGTTTTCGATGTGCTGATTCCATGGCACATGGTTTATGAATTGACACGTAAAACAACGAACAAAATCACAATAATCACAAAAATGGCTTCAGATCAAAGTCAACTTTGAGACCGAAGGGAGCAAAGGTCTTAAAAATCCAGACAGCCTCTCTTTTTAACAATACATTGTCAAGGTCACCCCCTCACCTAGGGAGGATGCCGAGTTCCATGCGGATTTAACGCAGTTATGAAATAGAGTGGTTTGCTTCCAAAAGGTGGGCTGCTACTGGGTACAGTACGTTGAGTTCTTGCACCTACTGGTGCTACTATGCGCTTTGTTTTACCCACATAATTTTTACCACAAGGACAAGTTAGAAGATAAATAACTGCCTCAGTGGAGCATGTGATAACACCTTTGATTGGGATCTGTTTTCCTGTTTGGGGGTGTTTGAAGGATCTACATTTGTAAGTGCCATTACATTGAGCACAGCCATTACAGTTGTAGTTTGCATCCGGTAGAGGTGTAAATAGATGTTGTGGAAGGGTATTTTGGGGTGGTAAATCAGAGTTTACCAACTGATCTCTGAGATTTCTGCCCCGCAAGAATACTATCAAGGGAGGGTCCAAAGACACAATACCGATACTGACAACGGATCTTAGAATGTGTCAATGTTTGTGAACGATTCTCTTAATTTGTTCAGAGCACTTTGAATAGTAGTAAGAACGGAAGAATGCTTCTTTTGTGAGACTGTCCTTGAAAGAGATCATATCTCGATTTGTTTTGGATTTTCTCAATGACAGTATTAATCTGACCCTTTTTGTACACCCTTTCATTTAATTTTCTTTGCATCTCAGCCATATTTGATTCGACAAAATTGGCTAAAGGGGAAAACTGTTTTCAAGGGAAACTGGGGACAGCTAAATGCCCTCAACAAACTGTATCTATGATTGTTTGCTATCCATTCGTGTTTTTATATGTTCTATTTATATATGTAAATTAACCAATGATATCAAGCCACACCTGGCCATAATTACACACACCTGTGTGTATCCTTTGAAACTATATAAACTAGTGACCCACTGTGTTTGTCATTATAAACTGGGTGGTTTGAGCAGTGAATGTTGATTGGCTGACAGCCGTGGTATATCAGACCATATACCACAGGTATGACAAATAATTTATTTTTACTGCTCTAATTACGTTGGTTACCAGTGTATAATAGCAATAAGGCACCTCAGGAGTTTGTGAAAAAGTATATGGCCAATATACCAAATCAATCAATATACCAACCATATCAAATCAAATTGTATTGGTCACATGCACATGGTTAGCAGATGTTAATGCGAATGTAGCGAAAAGCTAGTGCTTCTAATTCCGACAGTGCAGTAATATCTAACAAGTAATCTAACAATTCCCCAACAACCACCTAATACACACAAACCTAAAGGGGTGAATGAGAATATGTACATATAAATACAGTGGGGAGAACAAATATTTGATACACTGCCAATTTTGCAGGTTTTCCTACTTACAAAGCATGTAGAGGTCTGTAATTTTTTATCATAGGTACACTTCATCTGTGAGAGACGGAATCTAAAACAAAAATCCAGAAAATCACATTGTATGATTTTAAAGTAATTAATTTGCTTTTATTGCATGACATGAGTGTTTGATCACCTACCAACCAGTAAGAATTCCGGCTCTCACAGTCCTGTTAGTTTTTCTTTAAGAAGCCCTCCTGTTCTCCACTCATTACCTGTATTAACTGCACCTGTTTGAACTCGTCACCTGTATAAAAGACACCTGTCCACACACTCAGCCAAACAGACTCCAACCTCTCCACAATGGCCAAGACCAGAGAGCTGTGTAAGGACATCAGGGATAAAATTGTAGACCTGCACAAGGCTGGGATGGGCTACAGGACAATAGGCAAGCAGCTTGGTGAGAAGGCAACAACTGTTGGCGCAATTATTAGAAAATGTAAGAAGTTCAAGATGACGGTCAATCACCCTCGGTCTGGGGCTCCATGCAAGATCTCACCTCGTGGGGCATCAATGATCATGAGGAAGGTGAGGGATCAGCTCAGAACTACACGGCAGGACTTGGTCAATGACCTCAAGAGAGCTGGGACCACAGTCTCAAAGAAAACCATTAGTAACACACTACGCTGTCATGGATTAAAATCCTGCAGTGCACGCAAGGTCCCCCTGCTCAAGCCAGCGCATGTCCAGGCCCGTCTAAAGTTTGCCAATGACCATCTGGATGATCCAGAGGAGGAATGGAAGAAGATCATGTGGTCGGATGAGACAAAAATAGAGCTTTTTGGTCTAAACTCCACTCGCCATGTTTGGAGGAAGAAGAAGGATGAGTACAACCCCAAGAACACCATCCCAACTGTGAAGCATGGAGGTGGAAACATAATTATTTGAGGATGCTTTTCTGCAAAGGGGACAGGACGATTGCACTGTATTGAGGGGAGGATGGATGGGGCCATGTATCACGAGATCTTGGCCAACAACCTCCTTCCCTTAGTAAGACCATTGAAGATGGATTGCGGCTGGGTCTTCCAGCATGACAACGACCCGAAACACACAGCCAGGGCAACTAAGGAGTGGCTCCGTAAGAAGCATCTCAAGGTCCTGGAGTGGCCTAGCCAGTCTCCAGACCTGAATCCAATAGAAAATCTTTGGAGGGAGCTGAAAGTCTGTATTGCCCAGCGACAGCCCCGAAACCTGAAGGATCTGGAGAAGGTCTGTATGGAGGAGTGGGCCAAAATCCCTGCTGCAGTGTGTGCAAACCTGGTCAAGAACTACAGGAAACGTATGATCTCTGTAATTGCAAACAAAGGTTTCTGTACCAAATATTAAGTTCTGCTTTTCGTCAGTGTATCAAATACTTGTTCTCCCCACTGTATATGGATGAGCGGCTAAGAACTGTGCCTAAGAACAGCCCTTAGCTGTGGTATATTGGCCATATACCACACCTCGTCGGGCCTTATTGCTTCATTGTACCCTGATGAAGACAGCTTGTCTGTCGAAACATTAGTTATTAGGTTATGAAATTATTGCATCTGAGCTCCTAGAGTGTGCGGCTCTCCTGTCCTTTTTCAAATATTCTACTCTGCTAGCCAGCACCTTGCCTAAACAGGTGTGCATTTATTTTGCCTCCAGGCTGCATGAGGAGTACCTGAGCTGGGCCGACTGTCCATCGTGTCACCTTGGGTCCCCTCATTGGTGACATCATCTGTGTCCACTCTCAGCTCACAAACCTGCTGTTCCAGTGCCAGCATTAGCCCCCAGGGGGAGCTCTGGAGCGCCCTCTGAAACAGACCAACACGCTGGCATGATAACACACACTAGACATACATATTTATAAGTCAATGTGAATTATGACCAAGTGTAGTCATTTTTCATACATTTACCTGGATGACCAAAACACACCATTAACCTTAAACAAATAACCTTATACAGAATGTTTTATTCACACCTTTGGATAGTGGTCGTAGTATAGGCCTATACACATCAGTGTGCATAGCTGCATGCATGCTACTATAGCCCAATCCCAGTTATGTAAGATACCTGAGGATGCAGCCAGCTGGAACATGAATAATTCACTGTAGTGGGAACTGTGTCGAGATGTTATTTTTGTGGATGCACATGCAGCAGGACACACACATCTCATACACCAGGGGGTTGTTTAATCAGCCAGGCAATTTCAGGTCATCTGAGTACTCACAGTCAACACACACTATGCATGGCCTCCCCAGCACGCACACACACTTCCTTTTGCCTGTTCTGACTTTTGCTACATTAAATTATGTAATTAACAGATGTAAGCAAAATGATGTGACACTCTACATTACAGAGTCTTGGGGATGGAGAGGCTGTTAGACAACTGACAGGAGACGCTTCACTGTAGAGAGAGTGTGTGTGTGTGTGTGTGTGTGTGTGTGTCTGAGTGCGTGTGTCTGAGTGTGTAGTGTGTCTGATTGTGTGTGTGTGTAGTGTGTCTGAGTGTTTCTGAGTGTGTGTGTGTGTGTGTTTGTGTGGCGGGGGGGGGGGGGGGGCTTACTTAAAAAAGGATGTAGCTGTACACTGCTGGGATGCAAATTATTCATTGAAAGTTACCAAGGTTCCAGCAGTGTGGCGGGGAGTGGAAATTCTTCCTTGAATTAAATGAGCATACAGTATGTGGAGCGTGCAGTGACAGATGAATGAAAAATACAGCCTGTCATTTTGGCATTACAAGGAGCCAACCTTCACATGAGCCAAACCAGCATCATACCAATGAAAGCTAACATAATGAGCTAGAGAGTAGAAAAACACTCCACATACTGTAGATCTCAACTTTCCTATTCATATCGACACTGAGTAAAAAAACAACAAGCAGCACCATATCTGGTCATCAGGATGGCTGTTCTTTTGGTCACTCAGCAGCGCTGGAATAATTGCTGGGATTCTGGGTGCTTTGTCTCAGACAGATTAGAATAGATCAGTTTGATAGCGGCGCTGTGTTTATGAACAGGCAAAAGACCCAAGCCAGGCTGTCCGCCTAAGCATTCATTATGCAATAAAACCTATTGGAGAGATGTTTTCTGCCACTAACCTAATATCAAATACAAAACCATTGTATTATGGTGGTTCCTAATAGGAGAGTGGAAGAGATCTCTAGGTTTTTATATCTACCTGAGTCCGAACAAAATAAATAATACGAGGAAGGAAGGAAAGAGAGAGAGGAAAAGAGAGAGGAAAACAGTGTATTGGAAATCAATTTATCCGTGACACACTTTCACAAAATGGATCATTAGGCCTAGGTCCTCTGCCAAGCTATCCTCACACGGATAGAACTAGCAGACACTGTGAAAGGCTGGCTTATTAAAACGTAATGACACAGAACACAAACAAAGATTTGAGGACACACAAACAAACATACAGTCAACATACTGCTGACTTCCAGAGTGTGTAGCTCTGGAGGGATCTCAAGCGGGCTCCCTTTCATGCAATAACTTTGATTCTGCTGCATTATTAATTGACGCCTCCTGGCTCCCAGATCTCATACCGCACACTGCCTGTCATCATTACTATTTGACTGCCTCCTGTGCTCTCTCCGTTAGAGAGGGGGATGGGAAGGGGAGCAGCCAGGCAGCTTTGTGGCAGAGAGCCGGGGAGCCATGGAATCAGGAACACAGCCCCACTATAATTAAAGCAATGTTGTGACTGGCACCAAAGGGAGAGGACCGTGGGAGGCCGGAAACTACTGCTATACAATACCACCCTGGCCCCCACTACTCCACCGCTTGACTAAGCCACCGTTCACACACAGACACACATACACGCATGCACACACACCATGTTTACATAACAGGCATGAATGGGGCATGCAGGCTGCACACTCTGGCGTCAGTGGCCTGCCTCCTCAGCAGGGACAACTGGCTCTGAATGGACTCTATCCAGCTTGACTTCCCAATCAGTCAGTCAGTGCTCAGGTGACACATCTGCTAAGAGCCTCCAGCTCAGGGGGAAGCTAGGCTAATGAAGAAGGGGGATGTTACGGGAACAAAGCCCCAGGCCCAGGCAGCTCTCACCCACCCAGACATCAGTCACTCACCGCTGAGAGGGGTAGTCTCACGAATGATGTTGCCCTCTATGGAAGACACATGGGCACAGGACGTCGTAGACATGCCAAAATCACCACACACACACACATATGCACATGCCCATTCAGTGAATATGAACACACACAAAGGCTAGCTAATGATTGAGATCTTCAAACACACACAGCAGGGTGTCTCAGAGTGGGGTCAATGTCTTGTGCTTTACCAGCTGCTGTCTGGCATGGCATGGCCGTCAGCAACTTCACACTGGGTCATTATAAACAGGGAACTGTCAGTTGCTTCTGTGTGAACCTGTCTTAAAGCCTCCACACAACATTGACTCTCTACATGCAATATGAGATTGGGTCCAGTGGTGAACATGGAGAAGTGATGTTTGGGTTGGGTAGATGAGCTGAATAGAGGAGGTTCAATCAGACCTTGATGTCAGATTATTCTCCAACCAATACTCCCCAAGGAATTTTCTGTGTAATTACTTGCATGCTTGGATAGACAATGTAGTTAATATCCATCGATCCAAATGACAGATCTCTCTAATGGACCGACCAGAATGACTTGATGAAATGCGCACTGCACATTGTGAGAAAATATGCAGCATTTAGGGGTACTCAGTCACTCCACGCACAGTCTAAGAAATAGTCTTTACCATCCCATTCGAAGCAGAGACAGTTTGCTCTACGTTGACAACTCATTGGTGATCTGTTTCAGTTGTGTTTTTAAAGTTGCGGCATGATTCCCCTGTCTGCGCACCGAGGCCCTTGGGTTCATTAGTATTCTGCTCCATATGCGCCCATTGTTTGGGCCGCGGCCGAGGAGAGGAACGCGGGGGAGACTGGAGGAGAGGAAGGTGGCTGATTTAATTGCTTTCACCCTCTTTTATATGAGCTTTCTATTGAAGACAGTGGGACGTGTGCGAGTCGATGGTGTAGTGTAGTCTGAAGGCTACTAAACCTGCGTGTATTTTAGAGGATAGAGGGAGAAAGTTGGGCAAAAGGAGAAAATTGTGACATCCCATTCATTCAAAAGAAAATATGTATTATTTGAAGAGGTTTGAGTTTTTACAGAAGCCCATTAGCTCTATAATAGGCTAATGCTATGCGTGTGTAATAGTTGCCGTCATTGATAGCTAGAGATATTTTTATTATTATTTGGGATGACATCGGTTGGATGGCCGGATTCTCTATACGCGTGGTGATAGCCTACTCATTTGAGTGGTGGGACACGGATAACGCCCATTTCTGGCAGCATAATCATAGGCTAGTTCCCATAAGGACGTCGAAAATCTCCACATGCGAAAGAAACGTGCCTCATAACTCATATGTACATTATATATGATGCTATGCTATTAATATCACATAAAGACATAGGCCTGTCAACATTGATTTAATAGAAATGTAACTGTTTATATAGTCCATCATCTCCCGTTATAGACGAATTTTAAAAAGAAAAGTCAACGAATTAATTGGTATAAACACTTGCTAAGTAAAATACCACATACATGTAGGGCCATGCAGGGAACAATGGGTAATTAAACGGTGGACCGCTCCACCCCCCAATTTCGTTGCTCCAAGGTATAAATCTGCGCCCGAAGGATGGGAACGATTAGATCCTTTCAGATGGGGATACCATTAATCAAGTTAAGTAACTTGCAGATAAGTGTCGTCGCTGAACAATAGGCGCACACCACCAATGCATTGTCCACTAACGGCAAAAAGTCGTATTTTATATAGGCTATGTAATACGCTACATAACCTATATAAAATACTACTTTTTTAACCGGTAGTCGACAAAGCATTGGTGGTGGGGGTTAATCGCGGTGGCGACCGACCACCCTGGGCAAATAACCATTCTGCGCACTACAACGATGTTTCCACGAAGTATATTTGCGTACCTATTTGCCACAAAAAAAAGCAACAATGTTCAAACTACCTCCATCTCTCTAACTTCTTACCAGCTGACGTCTCAATGTCAAGTTTTCTTGCCCCCAGCTGCTGAAACCCGATAGCTCGTTCCTTATGGAATTTTCGAGCATGGGCTCCCCCAGAGCCAGAGCACCGAGGACCAGGCACTCCTGCCTCTGCTTGCTGAGCTCCAGCTCACCGAGTCCGGCCAGACTGGCCTCCAGGCGCTCCTTATTCCGACTGCGCTCCGCAGTCATTGGGAAATTAAAGGCATGATACATGGTTCCAAAACCTCTTCCAATGATTTGATAGAAAAACCTGAATTACTTTCAATATTTATTTCACAAAAAGGTTTTTACTCCACTCCGTATCTTACATGTTTTTTAACCCCGGTGTTGCATCCAATTTTGTTCTTCATCGCACATGTAGATATCCATTCTGCTTTCTTTGCATTCGGCTATAGTGATGGTTGTCTATTTGCAGCAAGGTGACTGTGACTGTGGGCTAAACCTTTTCTATTTTGCAGCTGCCAGACGTAGAATGGTGTGCTCCGCCCTTCTTCACACCCTATTGGCTCTTATATAACAGTGATGATTAAAACCGGGACGGCATCCACCTCTTGCAATCATGCCTCAACTGTCATGGGATGAAAAAATGCCGTGTGTCTTGATGGGTTGGCTATAGCCCATTCCCTATGTATGTACTCACTACTTTTAAGCACTACACATCTACCCCAGCCATGCACACTCGAATATTGTGGGTTGAGGCTGGCTGGATATCTGGTTATCCTGTCGATGGCATGCTTTACTGGGACATATTGAATTAAATATGACGATAAATAACAAGGTCAAGAGATATGGAGAGGCCATTAACCCTTATTATCAACGGTTTCTTTGGGCTTATCCCAGAAAGCAAAATGAAGTAAAACATATATTTCTGAATTATTGTCTAGACGTTGACATCAACGGTGCATTTTAGGTGCTGAATGAAAGATGAAAAGACATCGAAAATACATATTTTCCAGATGTTGAAAATACAAAATGACTTTGCCAATACGTTTTTTTTGTCATTTATTCTATGGCGAAATTTAAATTACACATACATTCTCAATAAAGTAAGCGTTATATCACAATATATTTTTTCAAGCCATTTAATATTGGAAAGAGGAGCCAACTGAAAATTGTAACAGAGTATTTATTTTTGCTTCCACCTGTCAGATCCAATTACAAATCTGAACCCATTATAAACATCTATGCTTTGGCTAAATATAGCCCAGTCGGGGATTTTTCAAAAGGTTTAAATCTGGCAGTAATGACGTCCCAATTTAAAGAATAAACCAACAGACCACTTCAACTGGAATAACATTCTCAATAATGGTTACCAAATACTTATTTTATTGCTATGACTGTCAGCCAATATGTTGTTGTTTATCTACCTTAGTTGAATGCACTGACTGTAAGTCACTCTGGATAAGAGCATCTACTGATTGACCAAAATGCAAATGTATAACCAAGCAATTGCAAAGCATGCTGAATATCATTCTAAGGAGCTCAGCCCCCAAACAAGTACCAATTTAGGTCGTTGCAGACCACATCCAAAACTGAAGGAATCATAGACTTCTAGGCTATGTTTCACAAGTTTTAACATCACAGTACGGTACGGTACAGGACAGTAGCGTTTTATTCAGTAGAGTACAGTACAGTATAGTTTACTCTACTTTTACTGCCCTGTGTACTGTACTGTAATGCAGGGGTTCCCAAACTTTTTCACTCAGGCCCTCCTTCCAGCATTGGGGAACATCCCATGCACCCCTGTGCACCAGATGTATTTCTATGGGCACAAGCACTGTTCATGACACAAACGGTTCCCACCCCTCTTGTTGGCTGAGAGAACATTTTGCAGGCTGAAAGCTTATTTCCTGTAATTGTACGCATTTTGTCATGGGGTGCAGAGAACATTTTGATGTTTTAAAGCTCATTTTCTTGCAATTCTATACATGTGATAGTTGAGTGACTCAAACACTACAACCAATTCTATGGGATGAAAAGCCTAGCTAAAAAACGTTTCTGACAAGTTATAGATAACTTTCTAAGGTATTCAATGACTAACATGACAAGAGAAAAACTGATGATGCACTACCCAATTTTGAAATTGCACCTTGTGCTTTCTACGATTACAACTTTCAAGAGTCATTTGAAAGCCGGACTGAGTTCCTTAAAATTATAATTATTATTATTTATTTAATTGGATTAGGACCCCTGTGCCCTGCCTGCCGACCCTTCACGCCCCATCACTGTTTGGGAACCACTGGTATAATGTAATGTATTCTGCTGTATTCTACTGAGCTCTGTTGTGCTGTACTGTACTGTCCAAACTTGTGAAACATACGTAGATGCATTTAATTGGTTCAGATTTGGTCTGATCCAGACCAAATCTGAACCAATGATTGACGTGTATGTTTGTGCCAAATCAAGGCCGGTCCGGACCAGATCAAATCTGATAGAGGTCTATGTTTGGGCCAAATATACGCCGGTCCGGACTGGACTTCTGTAAATGTTGAAATCAATGCCGGTCCAGATCCGACAAAATCTTAACCAAACATAGACGTCTATTATTAATTCAGATTTTGCCCAGGTCCGACCAAAATTGAAATCCTTAGATGTTGAAATCAAGGCCGGTCCAGACTGCACCAAAAATAAAGACAAAAAAAAGACGTCCTAAACGTTGGTAAATGCTTAATCAGATCTTTGTAAGCAATTCATCATATCAGAATGGGTCTGAATCTGAAACATCCAACAGACCATCCCACACAGCCTAATGCCTCCTTCTGCCCCCACACAGCCTAACGCCTCCTTCTGCCCCCACACAGCCTAACGCCTCCTTCTGCCACCACACAACCTAACGCCTCCTTCTGTCCCCACACAGCCTAACGCCTCCTTCTGCCCCCACACAGCCTAATGCCTCCTTCTGCCCCCACACAGCCTAATGCCTCCTTCTGTCCCCACACAGCCTAACTCCTCCTTCTGCCCCCACACAGCCTAACGCCTCCTTCTGCCCCCACACAGCCTAACGCCTCCTTCTGTCCCCACACAGCCTAATGCCTCCTTCTGCACCCACACAGCCTAATAACTCCTGCCCCCACACAGCCTAATGCCTCCTTCTGCTCCCACACAGCCTAATAACTCCTGCCCCCCACACAGCCTAATGCCTCCTTCTGCTCCCACACAGCCTAATGCCTCCTTCTGCCCCCACACAGCCTAATGCCCCCTTCTGCCCCCACACAGCCTAATAACTCCTGCCCACACACAGCCTAATGCCTCCTTCTGCCCCCACACAGCCTAATAACTCCTGCCCCCACACAGCCTAATGCCTCCTTCTGTCCCCACACAGCCTAACGCCTCCTTCTGCCCCCACACAGCTTAACGCCTCCTTCTGCCCCCACACAGCCTAACGCCTCCTTCTGCCCCCACACAGCCTAACGCCTCCTTCTGTCCCCACACAGCCTAACGCCTCCTTCTGCCCCCACACCCTAACGCCTCCTTCTGTCCCCAGCACAGCCTAACGCCTCCTTCTGCCCCCACACAGCCTAACGCCTCCTTCTGTCCCCACAGCCTAATGCCTCCTTCTGTCCCCACACAGCCTAATGCCTCCTTCTGTCCCCACACAGCCTAACGCCTCCTTCTTCCCCCACACAGCCTAACGCCTCCTTCTGCCCCCACACAGCCTAATGCCTCCTTCTGCCCCCACACAGCCTAATAACTCCTGCCCCACACAGCCTAATGCCTCCTTCTGCCCCCACACAGCCTAAAACTCCTGCCCCCACACAGCCTAATGCCTCCTTCTGCCCCCACACAGCCTAATGCCTCCTTCTGTCCCCACACAGCCTAACGCCTCCTTCTGCCCCCACACAGCCTAATGCCTCCTTCTGCCCCCACACAGCCTAACGCCTCCTTCTGCCCCCACACAGCCTAACGCCTCCTTCTGCCCCCACACAGCCTAACGCCTCCTTCTGTCCCCACACAGCCTAATGCCTCCTTCTGTCCCCACACAGCCTAATGCCTCCTTCTGCCTCCCCCCACACAGCCTAATGCCTCCTTCTGTCCCCACACAGCCTAACGCCTCCTTCTGCCCCCACACAGCCTAACGCCTCCTTCTGTCCCCACACAGCCTAACGCCTCCTTCTGTCCCCACACAGCCTAATGCCTCCTTCTGCCCCCACACAGCCTAACGCCTCCTTCTTCCCCCACACAGCCTAATAACTCCTTCTGCCCCCCACACAGCCTAATGCCTCCTTCTGTCCCCACTACAGCCTAACGCCTCCTTCTGCCCCCACACAGCTTAACGCCTCCTTCTGCCCCCACACAGCCTAATGCCTCCTTCTGCCCCCACACAGCCTAATAACTCCTGCCCCCACACAGCCTAATGCCTCCTTCTGCTCCCACACAGCCTAATGCCTCCTTCTGCCCCACACAGCCTAATGCCTCCTTCTGCCCCCACACAGCCTAATAACTCCTGCCCACACACAGCCTAATGCCTTCTTCTGCCCCCACACAGCCTAATAACTCCTGCCCCACACAGCCTAATGCCTCCTTCTGCCCCCACACAGCCTAATGCCTCCTTCTGCCCCCACACAGCCTAATAACTCCTGCCCCCCACACAGCCTAATGCCTCCTTCTGCCCCCACACAGCCTAACGCCTCCTTCTGCCCCCACACAGCCTAACGCCTCCTTCTGTCCCCACACAGCCTAAGCCTCCTTCTGTCCCCACAGCCGCCTCCTTCTGCCCCCACACAGCCTAATGCCTCCTTCTGTCCCCACACAGCCTAACGCCTCCTTCTGCCCCCACACAGCCTAACGCCTCCTTCTGTCCCCACACAGCCTAACGCCTCCTTCTGCCCCACAGCCTAATAACTGCCCCCACACAGCCTAACGCCTCCTTCTGCCCCCACACAGCCTAATGCCTCCTTCTGTCCCCACACAGCCTAATGCCTCCTTCTGTCCCCACACAGCCTAACGCCTCCTTCTTCCCCACACAGCCTAACGCCTCCTTCTGCCCCCACACAGCCTAATGCCTCCTTCTGCCCCCACACAGCCTAATAACTCCTGCCCCCACACCCTAACACACAGCCTAATGCTCCTTCTGCCCCCACACAGCCTAAAACTCCTGCCCCCACACAGCCTAATGCCTCCTTCTGCCCCCACACAGCCTAATGCACCTCCTTCTGCCCCCACACAGCCTAACGCCTCCTTCTGCCTCCCCCCACACAGCCTAACGCCTCCTTCTGCCCCCACACAGCCTAACGCCTCCTTCTGCCCCCACACAGCCTAATGCCTCCTTCTGTCCCCACACAGCCTAATGCCTCCTTCTGCCCCCACACAGCCTAATGCCTCCTTCTGTCCCCACACAGCCTAACGCCTCCTTCTGTCCCCCACACAGCCTAACGCCTCCTTCTGTCCCCACACAGCCTAATGCCTCCTTCTGCCCCCACACAGCCTAACGCCTCTCCTTCTGCCCCCACACAGCCTAATAACTCCTTCTGCCCCCACACAGCCTAATGCCTCCTTCTGCCCCCACACAGCCTAACGCCTCCTTCTGCCCCCACACAGCCTCCTTCTGTAACAGCCTCCTTTCTGCCCCCACACAGCCTAATGCCTCCTTCTGCCCCCACACAGCCTAATAACTCCTGTCCCCACACAGCCTAATGCCTCCTTCTGCCCCCACACAGCCTAATCCCCCACACAGCCTAACCCCTTCTGCCCCCCACACAGCCTAATGCCTCCTTCTGCCCCCACACAGCCTAATAACTCCTTCTGCCCCCACACAGCCTAATGCCTCCTTCTGCCCCCACACAGCCTAATAACTCCTGCCCCCACACAGCCTAATGCCTCCTTCTGTCCCCACACAGCCTAATGCCTCCTTCTGCCCCCACACAGCCTAATGCCTCCTTCTGCCCCCACACAGCCTAATAACTCCTGCCCACACACAGCCTAATGCCTCCTTCTGTCCCCACACAGCCTAATAACTCTTCTGCCCCACACAGCCTAACGCCTCCTTCTGCCCCCACACAGCCTAATGCCTCCTTCTGCCCCCACACAGCCTAATAACTCCTGCCCACACACAGCCTAATGCCTCCTTCTGCCCCCCACACAGCCTAAAAACTCCTGTCCCCACACAGCCTAATGCCTCCTTCTGCCCCCACACAGCCTAATGCCTCCTTCAACCCACACACAGCCTAACGCCTCCTTCTGCCCCCACACAGCCTAATGCCTCCTTCTGCCCCCACACAGCCTAATAACTCCTTCCCCCCACAGCCATGCCTAACGCCTCCTTCTGCCTCCCCCACACAGCCTAACGCCTCCTTCTGTCCCCACACAGCCTAATGCCTCCTTCTGTCCCCACACAGCCTAATGCCTCCTTCTGCCCCCACACAGCCTAATGCCTCCTTCTGTCCCCACACAGCCTAACGCCTGCCTCCTTCTGTCCCCACACAGCCTAACGCCTCCTTCTGTCCCCACACAGCCTAATGCCTCCTTCTGCCCCCACACAGCCTAACGCCTCCTTCTGCCCCCACACAGCCTAATAACTCCTTCTGCCCCCCACACAGCCTAATGCCTCCTTCTGTCCCCACACAGCCTAACGCCTCCTTCTGCCTCCCACACAGCTCCTTCTTAACGCCTCCTTCTGCCCCCACACAGCCTAAATGCTCCTTCTGCCCCCACACAGCCTAATAACTCCTGCCCCCACACAGCCTAATGCCTCCTTCTGCTCCCCACACATAGCCTAATGCCTCCTTCTGCCCCCACACAGCCTAATGCCTCCTTCTGCCCCACACAGCCTAATAACTCCTGCCCCACACAGCCTAATGCCTTATTCTGCCCCCACACAGCCTAATAACTCCTGCCCCCACACAGCCTAATGCCTCCTTCTGCTCCCACACAGCCTAATGCCTCCTTCTGCCCCCACACAGCCTAATGCCTCCTTCTGCCCCCACACAGCATAATAACTCCTGCCCACACACAGCCTAATGCCTTCTTCTGCCCCCACACAGCCTAATAACTCCTGCCCCCACACAGCCTAATGCCTCCTTCTGCTCCCACACAGCCTAATGCCCCCTTCTGCCCCCACACAGCCTAATAACTCCTGCCCACACACAGCCTAATGCCTCCTTCTGCCCCCACACAGCCTAAAAACTCCTGCCCCCACACAGCCTAATGCCTCCTTCTGCCCCCACACAGCCTAATGCCTCCTTCTGTCCCCACACAGCCTAACGCCTCCTTCTGCCCCCACACAGCCTAATGCCTCCTTCTGCCCCCACACAGCCTAACGCCTCCTTCTGCCCCCACACAGCCTAACGCCTCCTTCTGCCCCCACACAGCCTAACGCCTCCTTCTGTCCCCACACAGCCTAATGCCACCTTCTGCCCCCACACAGCCTAACGCCTCCTTCTGTCCCCACACAGCCTAATGCCTCCTTCTGCCCCCACACAGCCTAACGCCTCCTTCTTCCCCCACACAGCCTAATAACTCCTTCTGCCCCCACACAGCCTAATGCCTCCTTCTGTCCCCACACAGCCTAACGCCTCCTTCTGCCCCCACACAGCTTAACGCCTCCTTCTGCCCCCCACAGCCTAATGCCTCCTTCTGCCCCCACACAGCCTAATAACTCCTGCCCCCACACAGCCTAATGCCTCCTTCTGCCCCCACACAGCCTCCCACACAGCCTAATGCCTCCTTCTGCCCCCACACAGCCTAATGCCTCCTTCTGCCCCCACACAGCCTAATAACTCCTGCCCCCACAGCCTAATGCCTTATTCTGCCCCCACACAGCCTAATAACTCCTTCTGCCCCCACACAGCCTAATGCCTCCTTCTGCCCCCACACAGCCTAATAACTCCTTCTGTCCCCACACAGCCTAATGCCTCCTTCTGCCCCCACACAGCCTAATAACTCCTTCTGCCCCCACACAGCCTAATGCCTCCTTCTGTCCCCACACAGCCTAACGCCTCCTTCTGCCCCCACACAGCTTAACGCCTCCTTCTGCCCCCACACAGCCTAATGCCTCCTTCTGCCCCACACAGCCTAATAACTCCTGCCCACACACAGCCTAATGCCTTATTCTGCCCCCACACAGCCTAATAACTCCTGCCCCACACAGCCTAATGCCTCCTTCTGCTCCCACACAGCCTAATGCCTCCTTCTGCCCACACACAGCCTAATGCCTCCTTCTGCCCCCACACAGCCTAATAACTCCTGCCCACACACAGCCTAATGCCTTCTTCTGCCCCCACACAGCCTAATAACTCCTGCCCCACACATCCTAATGCCTCCTTCTGCCCCACACAGCCTAATGCCCCTTCTGCCCCCACACAGCCTAATAACTCCTGCCCACACACAGCCTAATGCCTCCTTCTGCCCCCACACAGCCTAAAAACTCCTGCCCCACACAGCCTAATGCCTCCTTCTGCCCCCACACAGCCTAATGCCTCCTTCTGTCCCCACACAGCCTAATGCCTCCTTCTGCCCCCACACAGCCTAATAACTCCTGCCCACACACAGCCTAATGCCTTCTTCTGCCCCCACACACAGCCTAATAACTCCTTCTGCCCCCACACAGCCTAATGCCTCCTTCTGCCCCACACAGCCTAATAACTGCTGCCCCACACAGCCTAATGCCCCTTCTGCCCCCACACAGCCTAATAACTCCTGCCCCCACACAGCCTAATGCCTCCTTCTGTCCCCCACACAGCCTAACGCCTCCTTCTGCCCCCACACAGCCTAACGCCTCCTTCTGCCCCCACACAGCCTAACGCCTCCTTCTGTCCCCACACAGCCTAACGCCTCCTTCTGCCCCCACACAGCCTAACGCTCCTTCTGTCCCCACACAGCCTAACGCCTCCTTCTGCCCCCACACAGCCTAACGCCTCCTTCTGTCCCCACAGCCTAATGACTCCTTCTGTCCCCACACAGCCTAATGCCTCCTTCTGTCCCCACACAGCCAGCTTCCCCCACACAGCCTAATAACTCCTTCTGCCCACACAGCCTAATGCCTCCTTCTGTCCCCACACAGCCTAACGCCTCCTGCCCACACACAGCCTAATGCCTCCTTCTGCCCCCACACAGCCTAAAACTCCTGCCCCCACACAGCCTAATGCCTCCTTCTGCCCCCACACAGCCTAATGCCTCCTTCTGTCCCCACACAGCCTAACGCTCCTTCTGCCCCCACACAGCCTAATGCCTCCTTCTGCCCCCACACAGCCTAACTAATGCCTCCTTCTGCCCCCACACAGCCTAACGCCTCCTTCTGCCCCCACACAGCCTAACGCCTCCTTCTGTCCCCACACAGCCTAATGCCTCCTTCTGTCCCCACACAGCCTAATGCCTCCTTCTGCCCCCACACAGCCTAATGCCTCCTTCTGTCCCCACACAGCCTAACGCCTCCTTCTGCCCCCACACAGCCTAACGCCTCCTTCTGCCCCACACAGCCTAACGCCTCCTTCTGTCCCCACACAGCCTAACGCCTCCTTCTGCCCCCACACAGCCTAACGCCTCCTTCTTCCCCCCCTCACACAGCCTAATAACTCCTTCTGCCCCCACACAGCCTAATGCCTCCTTCTGTCCCCACACAGCCTAACGCCTCCTTCTGCCCCCACACAGCTTAACGCCTCCTTCTGCCCCCACACAGCCTAATGCCTCCTTCTGCCCCCACACAGCCTAATAACTCCTGCCCCCTAACACAGCCTAATGCCTCCTTCTGCCCCCACACAGCCTAATGCCTCCTTCTGCCCCCACACAGCCTAATGCCTCCTTCTGCCCCCACACAGCCTAATAACTCCTGCCCACACACAGCCTAATGCCTTCTTCTGCCCCCACACAGCCTAATAACTCCTGCCCCCACACAGCCTAATGCCTCCTTCTGCTCCCCACACAGCCTAATGCCTCCTTCTGCCCCCACACAGCCTAATAACTCCTGCCCCCACACAGCCTAATGCCTCCTTCTGCCCCCACACAGCCTCCTAACGCCTAATGCCCTTCTGCCCCCACACAGCCTAATAACTGCTCCTTCTGCCCCCACACAGCCTAATGCCTCCTTCTGCCCCCACACAGCCTAACGCCCCTTCTGTCCCCACACAGCCTAACGCTCCTTCTGCCCCCACACAGCCTAACGCTCCTTCTGTCCCCACACAGCCTAACGCCTTCCTTCTGCCCCCACACAGCCTAACGCCTCCTTCTGTCCCCACAGCCTAATGCCTCCTTCTGTCCCCACACAGCCTAATGCCTCCTTCTGTCCCCACACAGCCTAACGCCTCCTTCTTCCCCACACAGCCTAACGCCTCCTTCTGCCCCCACACAGCCTAATGCCTCCTTCTGCCCCCACACAGCCTAATAACTCCTGCCCACACACAGCCTAATGCCTCCTTCTGCCCCCACACAGCCTAAAAACTCCTGCCCCCACACAGCCTAATGCCTCCTTCTGCCCCCACACAGCCTAATGCCTCCTTCTGTCCCCACACAGCCTAACGCCTCCTTCTGCCCCCACACAGCCTAATGCCTCCTTCTGCCCCCACACAGCCTAACGCTCCTTCTGCCCCCACACAGCCTAACGCCTCCTTCTGCCCCCACACAGCCTAACGCCTCCTTCTGTCCCCACACAGCCTAATGCCTCCTTCTGTCCCCACACAGCCCAATGCCTCCTTCTGCCCCCACACAGCCTAATGCCTCCTTCTGTCCCCACACAGCCTAACGCTCCCTTCTGTCCCCACACAGCCTAACGCCTCCTTCTGTCCCCACACAGCCTAATGCCTCCTTCTGCCCCCACACAGCCTAACGCCTCCTTCTTCCCCACACAGCCTAATAACTCCTTCTGCCCCCACACAGCCTAATGCCTCCTTCTGTCCCCACACAGCCTAAACTCCTTCTGCCCCCACACACAGCTTAACGCCTCCTTCTGCCCCCACACAGCCTAATGCCTCCTTCTGCCCCCACACAGCCTAATAACTCCTGCCCCCACACAGCCTAATGCCTCCTTCTGCTCCCACACAGCCTAATGCCTCCTTCTGCCCCCACACAGCCTAATGCCTCCTTCTGCCCCCACACAGCCTAATAACTCCTGCCCACACACAGCCTAATGCCTTATTCTGCCCCCACACAGCCTAATAACTCCTGCCCCCACACAGCCTAATGCCTCCTTCTGCTCCCACACAGCCTAATGCCTCCTTCTGCCCCCACACAGCCTAATGCCTCCTTCTGCCCCCACACAGCATAATAACTCCTGCCCACACACAGCCTAATGCCTTCTTCTGCCCCCACACAGCCTAATAACTCCCCCCACACAGCCTAATGCCTCCTTCTGCTCCCACACAGCCTAATGCCCCTTCTGCCCCCACACAGCCTAATAACTCCTTCTGCCCCACACAGCCTAATGCCTCCTTCTGTCCCCACACAGCCTAACGCCTCCTTCTGCCCCCACACAGCCTAATGCCTCCTTCTGCCCCCACACAGCCTAATGCCTCCTTCTGTCCCCACACAGCCTAACGCCTCCTTCTGTCCCCACACAGCCTAACGCCTCCTTCTGTCCCCACACAGCCTAATGCCTCCTTCTGCCCCCACACAGCCTAACGCCTCCTTCTGTCCCCACACAGCCTAATGCCTCCTTCTGCCCCCACACAGCCTAACGCCTCCTTCTTCCCCCACACAGCCTAATAACTCCTTCTGCCCCCACACAGCCTAATGCCTCCTTCTGTCCCCACACAGCCTAACGCCTCCTTCTGCCCCCACACAGCTTAACGCCTCCTTCTGCCCCCACACAGCCTAATGCCTCCTTCTGCCCCCACACAGCCTAATAACTCCTGCCCCCACACAGCCTAATGCCTCCTTCTGCTCCCACACAGCCTAATGCCTCCTTCTGCCCCCACACAGCCTAATGCCTCCTTCTGCCCCCACACAGCCTAATAACTCCTGCCCCCACACAGCCTAATGCCTCCTTCTGCTCCCACACAGCCTAATGCCTCCTTCTGCCCCCACACAGCCTGCCCACACACAATGCCTCCTTCTGCCCCCCACACAGCCTAATAACTCCTGCCCACACACAGCCTAATGCCTTATTCTGCCCCCACACAGCCTAATAACTCCTTCTGCCCCCACACAGCCTAATGCCTCCTTCTGTCCCCACACAGCCTAACGCCTCCTTCTGCCCCCACACAGCTTAACGCCTCCTTCTGCCCCCACACAGCCTAATGCCTCCTTCTGCCCCCACACAGCCTAATAACTCCTGCCCACACACAGCCTAATGCCTTATTCTGCCCCCACACAGCCTAATAACTCCTGCCCCCACACAGCCTAATGCCTCCTTCTGCCCCACACAGCCTAATGCCTCCTTCTGCCCCCACACAGCCTAATGCCTCCTTCTGCCCCCACACAGCCTAATAACTCCTGCCCCACACACAGCCTAATGCCTCCTTCTGCCCCCCACACAGCCTAATAACTCCTGCCCCCACACATCCTAATGCCTCCTTCTGCCCCCACACAGCCTAATGCCCCCTTCTGCCCCCACACAGCCTAATAACTCCTGCCCCACACACAGCCTAATGCCTCCTTCTGCCCCCACACAGCCTAAAACTCCTGCCCCCACACAGCCTAATGCCTCCTTCTGCCCCCACACAGCCTAATGCCTCCTTCTGTCCCACACAGCCTAACGCCTCCTTCTGCCCCCACACAGCCTAACGCCTCCTTCTGCCCCCACACAGCCTAACGCCTCCTTCTGCCCCCACACAGCCTAACGCCTCCTTCTGCCCCCACACAGCCTAACGCACTCCTTCTGTCCCCACACCCCCACAGCCTCACTGTCCCACACACAGCCTAATGCCTCTTCTGCCCCACACAGCCTAACGCCTCCTTCTGCCCCCCACACAGCCTAATAACTCCTGCCCCACACAGCCTAATGCCTCCTTCTGCCCCCACACAGCCCCCTGCCCCCACACAGCCTAAGCCTCCTTCTGCCCCCACACAGCCTAATGCCTCCTTCTTCCCCCACAGCCTAACGCCTCCTTCTGCCCCCACACAGCCCTAACGCCTCCTTCTGCCCCACACAGCCTAATGCCTCCTTCTGCCCCCACACAGCCTAACGCCTCCTTCTGCCCCCACACAGCCTAAGCCTGCCCCCACACAGCCTAATGCCTCCCTAACGCCTCCCTGCCCCCACACAGCCTAATGCCTCCTTCTGCCCCCACACAGCCTTCTGCCCCCACACAGCCTAATGCCTCCTTCTGCCCCCACAGCCTAATGCCTCCTTCTGCCCCCACACAGCCTAATGCCTCCTTCTGCCCCCACACAGCCTAACGCTCCTTCTTCCCCCACACAGCCTAATGCCTCCTTCTGCCCCCACACAGCCTAACGCCTCCTTCTGCCCCCACACAGCCTAACGCCTCCTTCTGCCCCCACACAGCCTAATGCCTCCTTCTGTCCCCACACAGCCTAACGCCTCTTCTGCCCCCACACAGCTTAACGCTCCTTCTCCCCACACAGCCTAATGCCTCCTTCTCCTTCTGCCTAATAACTCCTGCCCCCACACAGCCTAATGCCTGCCCCACACAGCCTAATGCCTACAGCCTAAAAACTCTGCCCCCACACAGCCTAATGCCTCCTTCTGCCCCCACACAGCCTAATAACTCCTGCCCCCACACAGCCCTCCTTCTGCCTAATAACCCTGCCCACACACAGCCTAACGCCTCCTTCTGCCCCCACAGCCTAAAACTCCTTCTGCCCCACACACAGCCTCAATGCCTCTCCTTCCTTCTGCCCCCACACAGCCTAATGCCTCCTTCTGCCCCCACACAGCCTAATAACTCCTTCTGTCCCCACACAGCCTAACGCCTCCTTCTGCCCCCACACAGCCTAATGCCTCCTTCTGCCCCCACACAGCCTAAGCCTAATGCCTCCTTCTGCCCCCCACAGCCTAACGCCTCCTTCTGTCCCCACACAGCCTAATGCCTCCTTCTGCCCCCACACAGCCTAACGCCTCCTTCTTCTAATAACTCCTGCCCCACACAGCCTAATGCCTCCCCCACACAGCCTTCTGCCCCCACAGCCTAATGCTTCTAAAAATGCCTCCTTCTGCCCCCACACTAAGCCTAATAACGCCTCCTTTCTGCCTCTTCTGCCCCCCACAGCCTAACGCCTCCTTCTGCCCCCACACAGCCTAACGCCTCCTTCTGTCCCCACACAGCCTAACGCCTCCTTCTGTCCCCACACAGCCTAATGCCTCCTTCTGTCCCCCACACAATGCCTCCCTTCTGTCCCCACACAGCCTAATGCCTCCTTCTTCCCCCACACAGCCTCCTTCTGCCCCCACACAGCCTAATGCCTCCTTCTGCCCCCACAGCCTAACGCCTCCTTCTGCCCCCACACAGCCTAACGCCTCCTTCTGCCCCCACACAGCCTAATGCCTCCTTCTGCCCCCACACAGCCTAATAACTCCTGCCCCCACACAGCCTAATGCCTCCTTCTGCTCCCACACAGCCTAATGCCTCCTTCTGCCCCCACACAGCCTAATGCCTCCTTCTGCCCCCACACAGCCTAATAACTCCTGCCCACACACAGCCTAATGCCCTTCTGCCCCCACACAGCCTAATAACTGCCCCCCACACAGCCTAATCCTTTGTCCCCACACAGCCTAATGCCTCCTTCTGCCCCCCACACAGCCTAGCCTAATGCCTCCTTCTGCCCCCCACAGCCCAGCCTAATAACGCCTCCTTCTGCCCCCCACAGCCTAATGCCTCCTTCTGTCCCCACACAGCCTAACGCCTCCTTCTGCCCCCACACAGCCTAACGCCTCCTTCTGCCCCCACACAGCCTAACGCCTCCTTCTGTCCCCACACAGCCTAATGCCTCCTTCTGCCCCCACACAGCCTAATGCCTCCTTCTGCCCCCACACAGCCTAATGCCTCCT
This sequence comes from Oncorhynchus nerka, assembly GCF_034236695.1. Classification (NCBI taxonomy): domain Eukaryota; kingdom Metazoa; phylum Chordata; class Actinopteri; order Salmoniformes; family Salmonidae; genus Oncorhynchus; species Oncorhynchus nerka. The sequence continues at coordinate 31,222,805 of NC_088406.1, read as the reverse complement.
TCTGCCCACACACAGCCTAATGCCTCCTTCTGCCCCCACACACAGCCTAACTCCTTCTGCCCCCACACAGCCTAATGCCTCCTTCTGCCCCCACACAGCCTACACAGCTAATGCCTCCTTCTGCCCCCACACAGCCTAATGCCTCCTTCTGCCCCCACACAGCCTAATAACTCCTGCCCCCACAGCCTAATGTCTGCCCCCACACAGCCTTCTGCCCCACACAGCCTAATGCCTCCTTCTGCCCCCACACAGCCTAACTCCTGCCCCCACACAGCCTAATGCCTCCTTCTGCCCCCACAGCCTAATGCCCCTTCTGCCCCCACACAGCCTAATAACTCCTGCCCACACACAGCCTAATGCCTCCTTCTGCCTAAAAACTCCTGCCCCCACACAGCCTAATGCCTCCTTCTGCCCCCACACAGCCTAATGCCTCCTTCTGTCCCCACACAGCCTAACGCCTCCTTCTGCCCCCACACAGCCTAATGCCTCCTTCTGCCCCCACACAGCCTAACGCCTCCTTCTGCCCCCACACAGCCTAACGCTCCTTCTGTCCCCACACAGCCTAATGCCTCCTTCTGCCCCCACACAGCCTAACGCCTCCTTCTGTCCCCACACAGCCTAATGCCTCCTTCTGGCCCCCACACAGCCTAACGCCTCCTTCTTCCCCCACACAGCCTAATAACTCCTTCTGCCCCCACACAGCCTAATGCCTCCTTCTGTCCCCACACAGCCTAACGCCTCCTTCTGCCCCACACAGCTTAACGCCTCCTTCTGCCCCCACACAGCCTAATGCCTCCTTCTGCCCCCACACAGCCTAATAACTCCTGCCCCCACACAGCCTAATGCCTCCTTCTGCTCCCACACAGCCTAATGCCTCCTTCTGCCCCCACACAGCCTAATGCCTCCTTCTGCCCCCACACAGCCTAATAACTCCTGCCCACACACAGCCTAATGCCTTATTCTGCCCCCACACAGCCTAATAACTCCACACAGCCTAATGCCTCCTTCTGCTCCCACACAGCCTAATGCCTCCTTCTGCCCCACACAGCCTAATGCCTCCTTCTGCCCCCACACAGCCTAATGCCCACACACAGCCTCCTTCTGCCCCCACACAGCCTAATGCCTCCTTCTGCCCCACACAGCCTAATGCCTTATTCTGCCCCACACACAGTCCCCACACAGCCTAATGCCTCCCTTCTGCCCCCACACAGCCTAACGCCTCCTTCTGTCCCCACACAGCCTAATGCCTCCTTCTGCCCCACACAGCCTAACGCCTCCTTCTTCCCCCACACTGCCTAATAACTCCTTCTGCCCCCACACAGCTTCTGTAATAACTCCTTCTGCCCCCACACAGCTTAACGCCTCCTTCTAATGCCTAATGCCTCCTTCTGCCCCCACACAGCCTAATAACTCCTGCCCCCCACACAGCCTAATGCCTCCTTCTGCTCCCACACAGCCTAATGCCTCCTTCTGCCCCCACACAGCCTAATGCCTCCTTCTGCCCCCACACAGCCTAATAACTCCTGCCCCCACACAGCCTAATGCCTCCTTCTGCCCCACACACAGCCTAATAACTCCTGCCCCCACACAGCCTAATGCCTCCTTCTGCCCCCACAGCCTAATGCCTCATTCTGCCCCCACACAGCCTAATGCCTCCTTCTGCCCCCACACAGCCTAATAACTCCTGCCCCCACACAGCCTAATGCCTCCTTCTGCCCCCACACAGCCTAATGCCTCCTTCTGCCCCCACACAGCCTAATAACTCCTCCTGCCCCCACACAGCCGAATGCCTCCTTCTGCCCCCACACAGCCTAATGCCTCCTTCTGCCCCCACACAGTCTAATGCCTCCTTCTGCCCCCACACAGCCTAATGCCTCCTTCTGCCCCCCACACAGTCTAATGCCTCCTTCTGCCCCCACACAGCCTAATGCCTCCTTCTGCCCCCACACAGTCCAACCCCTCCTTCCCTCACAGTCCTGGGTCTGAGCCTCCTGGGGACTGTGCGAGCACGAGAGGAGCGTCTGCGTCCTGGTAATATGATGATAGACGATATTTTAAACTATACAGATTGAGCGGCTGAACCCGCTATTTACAGCTTTCCTCGGCAATGACGTAATCACATTCACTTGATGCAACAACCAACAATGCAAATCCCTTGTGACGTCATACCTATTGAACTATAAAAAGGGACTGCACTGCATCCCTCATAATTTAGACAATCTTTTGAAACTATCATGTATTCAATAGTTTTATACCAAATCAGAAAAATATCAAGAGTAGCTGCGAAGCAGATGTGGTTCCATTCAGAAGCAGATGTGTTTCCATTCAGAAGCAGATGTGGTTCCATTCAGAAGCAGATGTGGTTCCATTCAGAAGCAGATGTGGTTCCATTCAGAAGCAGATGTGTTTCCATTCAGAAGCAGATGTGATTCCAACCACAGATGTGGTTCCAACCACAGATGTGGTTCTATTCTCGGGCCAGAATGAGAAGTTACACCCAAAAAGTTGCTTCAGTGACCAATAGGGGCTTTGGTTGGGCAATATTTGTCTGACAGGCCAGCCTTGACAACCAGGGCGGCGTCCTCAAAAACACCTTGAGTGCCTATTGCTTGGTCAACAATCACCCATTGAAAATCTGGATGATTTTCCAATTGATTTCTTAATAAAAAATAAAAAAAATTATCTATTTATTTTAATAAATAAATACATTTTAATATAACTTCCCTTTGTTCATGTCGTTATTTCTTTGTATGTATTTTGTTTAATTCAAATATTGTTATTTTTAAATAGTTATTTAAATTTTTTTTTTTTTATACTGAACAAAAATATAAACTCAACATGCAACAATTTCAATGATTTGCTGAGTTACAGTTCATATAAGGAAATCAGTCAATTGAAATAAATACATTAGGCCCTAATCTATGGATTTCACATGACTGGGAAGGGGCGCAGCCATGTGTGACCTGGGAAGGCATACCGATGTGTTGTTGTAGAATAATGCCTGAAGCAGGAACAGACCAGGCTATAGTGCTAGAGGTATATTTATTTTACATGCTACAAAGGCTAATATTAGTCTGGTAAATATGTCTCCAGTACTACAGCGTGGGAAGCTTGTACACCTGCCATTATTCTACAACACGTCTATCCTACTGTGTGTGGAGGTGAACCATGTCCCCATCTTGTGGTGTAAATAATAATTGCATTACCATGGGCACCCTGAGGGTTAAATACTGTATATCTCCCGTGGGCAGATACTGGGTGTAGACCGAGAGAATCTGCCATGGCTGAATGGGTTGCGTGAGATCCGAGCAGCGTTAGTTGCAGCATTAACTGTTGCAACAAAGTTGGAAGCACAGAATCATCTAGAATGTCACTGTATGCTGTAGCGTTCAGATTTCACTTCACCAGAACTAAGGAGCCAAAACCATGAAAAACAGTCCCAGACCTTTATTCCTCCTCCACAAAACTTTACAGTTGGCACTATGCATTGGGACAGGTAGCGTGCTCTTGGCATCCGACAAACCCAGATTCATCACTCCAGAGAACGCATTTCCAGTCCTCCAGAGTCCAATGGCGGCAAGTTTTACACCACTCCAGCCGACGCTTGGCATTGCTAATGGTGATCTTGTTTGCGGCTGCTCGGGCCATGGAAACCCATTTCATGAAGCTCCCAACTAACAGTTCTTCTGCTGAAGTTGCTTCCCAGAGGCAGTTTGGAACTCGGTAATGAGTGTTGCAACCGAGGACAGACGTTTTTACACGCTACGCGCTTCAGCACTCTGTGGTCCCATTCTGTGAGCTTGTGTGGCCTACCACTTCGGGGCTGAGCCAGTGTTGCTCCTAGATGTTTACACTTCACAATAACAGCACATTCAGTTGACCGGGGCAACTCTAGCAGGGCATCAATTTGACAAACTGAGTTGTTGGGAAGGTGGCATCCTGACAGTGCCACATTGAAAGTCACTGATCTCTTCAGTAAGGCCACTCTACTGCCAATGTTTGTCTATGGAGATTGCATGGCGGTGTGCACAATGTTATACACCTGTCAGCAACGGGTGTGGTTTAAATAGCCAAATACACTCATTTGAAGGGGTGTCCACATACTTTAATATACATAGTGTAGGTTGTTATCAACCAAGACAGTAAGAACCCCTGAAGCTAGCTAGCTTATTCATCAAGATAGATTCCTAAACTACTGTATGTTCCACTCACCAATGGTCCCCTATTTGCCTTGCATGTCCAGTTGTTGATGATGTAGTTCTTGTTGGCTTCATCAAGAGGAAAAACTATTTTAAAAGAGTAAACGTCACAAATCTTGAATGTTTTTGTGCAATACTTTTTTATTCATACTTCCCATCTCTACTTCACATCTACCAGAAAACCATTTTATCTTAGTTTCTATTAGGCAAAGTTCTCGGCAAGTCAAAACCCACGCACAGCGCAGGTTTTATTCTCTTGTCAGTGTGTGTACACTGCAGATATACACAACGTATACTCACAGTATATATATATATACACACACACTATCATTCAAAAGTTGTCCTTGTTTTTGAAAGAAAAGCACATTTGTTGTCCATTAAAATAACATAAATCGATCAGAAATACAGTGTAGACATTGTTATTGTTGTAAATGGCTATTGTAGCTGGAAACGGCAGATTTCTAATGGAATATCTATATAGGCGTACAGAGGCCCATTATCGGCAACCACTCCTGTGTTTCAAAGGAACGTTAGCTAATTCCAATGTCTCGTTAGCAGAATCATTAAATAGTACCCGGAAAACACCAATCTCAATGACAAAAGTGAAGAGGCGACTCCAGGATGCTGGCCTTCTAGGCAGAGTTGCAAAGAAAAAGCTATATCTCAGACTGGTCAATAAAAATAAAAGATTTAAGTGGGCACAAGAACGCAGACCCTGGACAGAGGAACTCTGCCTAGAAGACCAGGATCCCGGAGTCGCCTCTTCACTGTTGACGTTGAGACTGGTGTTTTGTAGGTGCTATTGAATGAATCTGCCAGTTGAGGACTTGCGAGGCGCCTGTTTCTCAAACTAGACACTTTAATGTACTTGTCCTCTTGCTCAGTTGTGCACTGGGGCCTCCCACTACTCTTTCTATTCTGGTTAGGGCCAGTTTGCGCTGTTCTGTGAAGGGAGTAGTACAGAGCGTTGTACACAGCGTTGTACGAGATCTTCAGTTTCTTGGCAATTTCTTGCATGGAATAGCCATTTCTTAGAACAAGAATAGACTGATGAGTTTCAGAAGAAAGTTCTTTGTTTCTGGCCATTTTGAGCCTGTAATCGAACCCACAAATGCTCCAACTAGTCTAAAGAAGGACAGTTTTATTGCTTCTTTAATCAGCACCACAGTTTTCAGCTGTGCTAACATAATTGCAAAAGGGTTTTCTAATGATCAATTAGCCATTTAAAATGATAAACTTGGAGCTAACACAACGTGCCATTGGAAAACACGAGTGATGGTTGCTGATAATGGGCCTCTGTTCGCCTATGTAGATATTCCATACAAAATCTGCTGTTTCCAACTACAATAGTCATTTACAACATTAACAACGTCTACACTGTATTTCTGATCAATTTTATGTTATTTTAATGGACAAAAAATGAGCTTTTCTTTAAAAAACAAGGACATTTCTAAGTGACTCGCTTTTAACGGTAGTGTATATACCATGAATAAATCGAATTAAGATACATTCTACAGATCAAAA